>NC_139331.1:24437500-25637500 GCF_056507025.1 Lutjanus erythropterus
TTTCTGTGACTCCTTGTTGATTTGCTCAAGTTAACTACAAAGAGACACAAACTTGACTACAAAGAGGCACAAAACTACTATAAAGAGACACAAAATGACACCAGAGAGACATAAATCACCCACAAAGAGACATAAAACAAGCATGAGGAAATGCAAAATGACCATGAAGAGACACAAGTTGACTACAAAAAGACATAAACCAAGTACAAAGAGACACAAAATGACAAGGTGGAAATGCAAAGTGGCCATAAAGAAACGCAAAATGACTATAAAAAGACGCAAATGGACTACAAAGACACATTGATCGCAAAGAGTGACAAAACAACAACAAGCAAACACTAAATAACCATAAAGAGACACAAATGAACTACCAAAGGGAGTAAAACCACCACAAAGATAAACTAAATAACTACAAAGAGAACAAAACAACAAAGAAAAAACAAACAAACAAAACAACACAAAATGACCACAAAGAGACCCAGAGCTACATAAAGATGCAAACCAACTACAAAGTGACAATAAATGACCACAAAAAAGTTGCAAAAAACTACAAAGAGATGTAAAGCAGCAAAAAAAAAAAAAAGTCTGCGTGTTGCTTCTGTGTAGAAGAGATGGTGGAAGCTTTTATATTTCTTTGTCCACGGGCCAGTTGTTTCATAATCCATCCATGCTTGAATGTTTACTGACGTACAGTGCTTGAGTATTGCATTGCAACATTGCAACACTGAGATAAGTTATTTTGGTATAAATGTTAATTCAACATTTATACTGGTGGAGAGCTGCACTGTTTTGTAGTACTGTAAATATCATCAAATTGTCCAACCCCTGTTGCACATCAAACATAAATGTTAACAGCAGCTCCTTTGACAGTCAAAATGTCAATTTAATCTGTCAAACTGTTTCTATCTATTATAAAAATAAAAAAAAAATACACTCTGGGAATTACTGATGGGAAGTATGAGCCATCTGTCAGTCAATAAATACAACCAGTGGGAACATGCTCTTAATATATTTGGTGATAAACTGCTGGTAGTGGATTTAGAATAATTTATTTGCTGTGTGACGTGAATGTTGTTTGGGTTTGTCTGTGGGGTTGGGTTGGCAGATCCTCTGGCCCGGCTTTATGAGGATGCCGCGGTGACTCGCAGCCTGCCCTTTTTAAGAACTTGAACTATTTCAACATCTGACGTCTAAAAATAGAGCGAGGGACCAGAGGGCAAGTCTGCCAGCGACGATTATCGTATTTATCCTGGCGGGTGAGCGCGCTGATGACAGACGCACACACAAAAAAACACACAGCGAGTACGAAAGCACAGTGGTGTGGTGTACGTGAGCATATAGAGACAACGGTAAAAGCCACCAAATGATCCCACTAGAGCTCTCCTGTGTGAACAGGTGATTAATGAGACCTTCAAACTGTGTGTGCGAGAGATTGAGAGGCACCGAGAGGGACAGATAGATAAAGAGTATAGTAGGAAGACAGAGAGATGGAGGAAAAGAGGGCACCCTTAGTATTAAGACTAGCAGGGTGTCTACATGATTAATTACATCTCTGCGAGATACGAGCAGCGGAGATCGAGGGAGAAGAGGGGGGAAGGGCAGAATCATTCATAATTATCAGGAAGGGGAATGTTGCTATTCCTGTGGGAAGATATGGCGCGGGCGACAAGGAATACGTTTGGGAAATGAGCCCGGCATCTACACCTCAACCCACAGACCTATTTCAAGGGCAACGCAGTAGAGAGGTGGGAGGGTTTATTTTTGGCTTTCAGGGGTTCAAAGTAAAAGTCCTGCTCATTTTCTGCAAAGACCATGTCAGGGGAAAAAATCTCATGGTGAAACCACGGAGCGATTGCGGTGGAGGAGCTCAGGGATTTAAAAAAAAAAAAAAACCCCCACAAAGATAGTTACCCATGATTCACAAAAAACATGAGAAACATCAAAGCTTAATTTAGAGGTTGGGCTTTGTTGGATTCTGCCTGAATTTGCTTTTCAATCGACTTGAAAACCAACTCTTTCAGTCTTTTTGTGTTCATGTTCTCTGATTTGTTCTCGGTTGCCAGGAGAAGTTGATTAATGTTTTTCACATTGATTCGTTGAAGAAATACGTCTTAAAAGGATAGCTCTGCCTCAGACTTTTTGAAGTGGGGTTGTATGAGGTACTTCTAGTCACTGCAGGTAAACAGCAGGAGGAAGCTAAGCAATGTTCTGCTGTGGACAGAGTCAGCAGCAAAGTATATTTAAGCCACCTAAATAAAGATAGTATCAGATTATGTGTGTGCTATATTTAGAATATTTTCACCACTTTACCTTATTGTCAAACAGCCTTTTTTGATGGGAAACCACTGTGATACATATGATATGATATGATGAGATTTATGTGATATAAACCAGATATCGCTCTCTCCCTGCCAACCAGACTCCATTGGCAGAATCGGTAATTTTACCTCGCAGAACACAGGAGTTGCTGATCTACTGCTGCCTCGATCTGTTGGTTTATTTGCATTATTGAGTTGACTTCTGTGCTTTAAAAGGTTAGTTCAGTTTTACCAAAGCCACACAGTAACACAAACAAACTACCCAAACAAGGCAGCGGTGGATCAATAACTCCATGTTCTGCGAGATAAAATGACTGTTTTTGCCAATGGAGTTTGGTTGAGCGAGACAGAGCAATATTTAGCTCATATAAGAGCAGTTTCCCACAAAAATATTCTAAATACAGTGTACACTCAGACTGATATTTATTTTTTTTAGGTGGCTAAAATACATTTGATTCACTACTGCTGTGATGTTTCCATCCAGATTATCAAGAACCTTTAGTCCCAGGAACTAGTTTTCAAGGAACTTAAAGCCCATTGTTCACTGCATTTCTACTGCAGTCTAGAAACCTGTGATGTTGTATTATTGTGTATAATTTTTCTGTGACTCCTTGTTGATGTGTCTCAGTACAATGAACAAAAAACAAACTGGTCTGTGCCTGCTGAAATTAAATGCTGCAAGTAGTCAACCAATCAGAAATGTTCAGCGTTGCAAGCCCCACCCAAAGTTCCTACACTTTTGGAACTACTCCCAGAGGAGGTACTTTTTGGGAAATACAAAAATGTCCAGGTCCCTGCGGTGGAAATGCACTGATTTCCTCCAAAGATTCCTAATCCCTTGGTAAAGTTCCTGTGGTGGAAACGTGGCTATGGAGCAGTTCTGGAGAGAATCTGAGGATATCAACAAAAGGAAACTCTCAAAGGCGAATTTCTCTCTTCCCAGCTGTATGAATGGGAAGCAAAAGGAAAAAAAATATCCATAAAGAGTAAGATGATTTATTTCAATGGTGGATGGAAACGCAGCAGAAGAAGAGAGGGTGAGGCCAAGGAGAAGTGGGGGGACACAGTGAGGAAGTGAGGGAAGGGAGGACGACATGCTGTTTTTATGTGCGTGGCTTGGGTGAGGGGTTGACTGAGGTTTATTGCCTCCCTTAACACCAATCTGCCCTGTGAGCATACTTGTATTCCCACTGAGGAGCAGCTTGAGTTCTGTGCAGAACAAAATGGAAGCTATACGGTGAACCGAGGACACTGATGGAGGTTACACGGCGAATATTTAACACACTTATGGCAGATCTGTGCTAGTGTGGAGAAACAGGTATCAGCCTGTCATCCCATAACTGTCATCCCTCTGTAACTGAGAATCTGGATTTATTTTTTCAGCAACCCAAATGAATTTCTGGCATCTCACTACTGGCTGTAAATCTTCTGCACACACAGGAAATGTGAAATCTGTGTCTTCCTGACTGTTATCTCCATGTTTACATCAGAACTGTCTCATTCACTCATTTTTTGTCTTTATTTATGGTGCCCCGAATTATAATTTTCTTTCTTTAAATGCACGACATATTAATTATCAGTATGTTATCATGATAAAAGTTAAACTCTCAAAACTAAACTTTTGTAATTTTCAGCAAGAATGGAAGAAGACATTAAGGTCCCTGAAGTGTGAAAACTTATGACTTAATTTCACATTATTGGTTCCCAATCTACATCCTCAAGGAGTCTTAAAGTAAATCTTTGGGGTCTAAGGCTGCAAATTTTGTGCATTTTCCTTAACTAATAGTTGAAAATGCTAACAATAGATTAATCAATTAATTATTAATAATTACTACAACTTGTTTTTTCTCATTATTTTCCGTTTTCCTTATTCAACAAATAGCTCCATCAGACAAAACAACTATTGATTAATAAGATTTTAATGGGATAAATTCGATTAATTTACAAATCATACATTTCTTTTACACAAAATTATGTTCACTGTTTCAGTCTTTTCTCAAACTTTAGATTGATTTTGTGAAAATACACAATACTTCTAAAATGGTTTACCTTTTGAGTGCCTCTAAAGTTCTTTAAATGAAACAATCTGAATTTTTTTTTTTTTTTGTGAATTTCTCACAACCCATGTCTGTTTCTAACCTGTGACAAGTGGTCACAAAATACGCTCCATTTTAAAGGGTCAAAGGTCTAAAAGGTTGGGAACCACTGCTGTAACCTCTGGGGGGGGGGGGGGTTACCTTCTGCAGCCACCACTGTGTAAAACTGCCTGTTGCTGTAGAGGTGTTAATATTAGGCATGAAGTCACAGTCCTTCAAGTTATGTAACACAAACATGTCCACGTGTCCTGCAGCATTTGGTGCCTCACTGTCTCCTGTGTCCACAAATTACACAAAAACTACACACTCAGAACTTAAACATGAACCACAAACATGCATTTGATCCTTTCTGTACCCAGATCTAGAAAAAAAATTAGTATCTGTATGATTTCACAGCAAGAGTTCTATTTGAAGGAATAGTTCAGATTACTTAAAGTGGGGTCGTATGAGTTATTTAGAAGATGGAGGCTGAGAACAATTATTTGTGAATATTTTCACTGCTTTACTTTGCCCTCAGATAGTCTTTTCTGACGGGAAAACTCTGTTATAAATCCCTCTATTATAAATATCCCTCTCTGCAGAGAAACCAAACTCCATAGGTGAAATCAGTAATTTTAGTTTGCAGAAAACAGGATCTGCTGGTCTACCACTGCCTCAACCTGTTAGGTAGTTTGTGCTACTGTATTATTGTGAATCTGAACTGTCCTCTCAAAACACACAATAACACAAATAAACTCACCGGCTGAGGCAGCATTAGGCGTGTTCTGCAGGGTAAAATTACTCATTTCGCCTGTGGAGTTTGGTTGATTTGGAGAGAATGACATTTGGCTTATATAACATACATTTCCCATCAGAAGCAACAGCAAGGTATATTGATTTTTTTTTTCTTTTTTAAGTGGCTAAAATACCTTTTGTTACTGAACTCATACAACCCCACTTCAAATATCCACTTGAGTGTATTCAGTAACATCTTTCAGCAGTTTAAATCTGAATGTATACTCCTAAAAAAGACACACACACACACCTTTGCCACTGACTTTCCCCTCTGTGCATTCCTGTATGTCCATATGTCATTTGTCATTACACTTGTCTGCTTGATCTACCTTCCCTCTCGTGTGTGTGTGTGTGTGTGTGTGTGTGTGTGTGTGTTGTGTGTGTCACTGAGGTGTGCCGTCTCTTTGACCCGTTGTTTCCACAACACAGCCAGCTTAATGCCTCGGGGCTGTATCCAGGTCACGCCCACGGGACTTACTTTGGGTTGAAGAAGGGTCGACTCATTTTCTATCTGTTGACGTGCGCGGTCTCATGACCTCTCAAACCTCTAATTAACTCCGCTGAAGGTGAGCTATGATCTCATTGAGACAGATTATGCTGATAATAGCATTACACATAATCATGTTGGCTAACTAAACAGTAGGCTACAAATCTAGTTTGAGTTCGATTGTTTGGAAGCAGTGACGTGCCGGTTCTTGTTTGTAACATGTGTGTATCCGTGTGTGTGTGTGTGTGTGTGTTTTGAGTTTTTGGTGGAGTTCACATCTGGTCTGGATTAGTGTTGGGGCCCCGCTGGTGTTCATGGGGCTCTTCACTCTAATGGTGCTAAAAACAGATACAGTACACACACACACACACACACTGATTCTTACCGTATGTCGTACCATGACACACACACTTAAAGGATAATTCCTGTTTATTGCATCTTGGGATTTATTTTCTTAGTTTTGGCCATCACCTCTAGCTGCACTCACCGGGTTAAAGGTTAAATTGTGTGTCCAAAAATGAGTTGGAGCCATGGACTGTATATTAAATAGGATGAAATCGAGTCGAGGAGGCTCAGGCAGGCTGCTTTTCTGCCCGTCTGACTTAGTAACACCAAAGTCAACATTTCCAGGTCTCAGCAATTACTTCAAGGAGTACAACATTTCAAAAACTGGTTATAGCCAAAACTACTAGGGAAGTTGTAATAAAACAGAATTTTCATTTAAGATTTTACACTAAAATCTAAGGTGCTGGTCTTTTAAACTGATAATGATGACGCTGATGAAGTCGCCTATGAAGAAAATCGGGCTTTGTTTTCTTTCAGTCTGTCTGTTTCTCTCACGCTCCGAATCTATAGGTCAGTTTAATTTTCCTGACCCGATCTACCATCACCTTCAGTTTGACCGTCTGTGCATTTGTGTGTGCGTGTGTATGTGTGCGTGCCTCTTTCTCTGCTGATGTCAGCACTTCCATGCCTGTCAGCCCTCTTCCTCCTACACACCAGCTGAGCAGCTGGAGGAAGGAGGAGGAGGAGGAGGAGGACGTGGTAGAGGTTTTAGACACACATACACTCACACAGTGTATCTGTGTCCTGAGTGTGTTTTTTATGTGTGTGTTTTAGCACGGGGAGAGATCCTAACCTTTGCAAGGCAAACACCCAAAGGATGACAGACACACACACACACACACACACACACACACACACACACACACACACACAGTTAAAACACAGACAATCTGCCCCAACACACACACATGCACCTTGGGACAGTTTCTCCCAGCAACAGGGAGCCCCTTGGCTCCGCCCCTCTGAGAAGTCACATGACTTCCTGCCTTGAGACAAAAAGGAAGGACAGCAGCAGTTTGGCTTAAAGGGATAGTTCGGACCTTTTTGAAGTGAAGTCGTATGAGGAACTTGATCGTAACTGATAGTCAGTGTATTACTTACAATAGACGGGAGGACGGAGAAGCAGACAGAAGCACTAGAACCGAGGAAGCTAAACAATGTACTGCTGTGGACAGGGTCAGGAACAAAATGTATTTTAGCCACTTAAAAAAAAATCAATATCAGTTTAAGTGTATGCTATATTTAGTGGCACAATTTCGTGGCCTTACCTTGCCATCAGATGGCCTTTTCAGACGGTAAACTGCCATTTTATAAACCAAAAATCACTCACACACCCATCAGGAAAAAAGGTAATTTTACTTTACAGAGCACATGAGTTGCTGGTCTATCACTGCCTCAACTGGTTGGTTAGTTTGTCTTATTGAATGACTTTGGTGTTTTAAAAGGTTGGTTCCCATTCACCAAAGTCACACAAATTGTAAATCAAAATGATGACAGTGCATTTCTTAACTTCCTACACTATAGCAGGTAATACAATGACACCACTTCATAAATAATCTAAACTATACCCCCTCCTCTTCTTTTATTTAGACCTGGGTTTGACCATTTCTGCATGTGCATTTTGTAGTTTGTTTTATTTAACATCCAGGACTTTACCTGAAGATGTTTTCTACCAGACACCATGTGTTCCAGCACACGTGAACGATCAGTATCAGGTCTCCTCCTGTCACCCGTCTGCTCTGTTTCTCCCTTCCTCTCTTCTCTTATTATTGCATCACTTCCTGTCTAACTGACCTCAGACGATCCTTTGAAACCCCGTTTTCTAGAGCGAAGCTATTGTTTCATGACCGCAATAACCCACTTCACCGTTTGTGTGTCCAATATGATTATGCCCGATTACACGTGTGCATCATTGGAGCTTGTGTCTGTGTTTGTGTATGTGCATGACTGAGCTTTTGTTTATATGGGTCTACTTGCGTGTGTGAGGCACGTTTCTGTTAAGCTTATTAATCATTGCCAAAGGAGATGATGATGACGTAGCCGTGGTGCCAAACTCCACTCTGCTGCGTCAGCTTAAATCTGCACGTCCTCCTCGTCGTCGTTAAGCCACTGTTGTATGCTGTCTGTGTGCATTTTTGTCTGTTTATTAGGTCTCTGCTCACAATTTGGGACTTTTCATCTCCATGTCTTACCACATTTACAATTAGCTCACTCTTAATGCAAACTGAAGCAGCAGTTCTCATTATACAGGCTTTATTTTTGCACAGTTTATTCACAGATTTTACTTTTCTTTCCTACCAAAAACTTTAAAATTAAATCTGAATCTCTGCGTTGACTCAAACGGTGAGTAACTTAAAGCTAAAACCTGACATCATCTGTGTGTGTGTGTGGTTGTTTGCCACAGTACATGATCTCAAAACAGAGACTTTAAACCACAGCCGTAGGAGGCAGTGCTCAGCAGCACATAACAGAAGCCCACCTTCTTTTGTTCTTCTTGCTGTTTTTCTACTTTACTTTCTCTCTTACATCTCACTGTTAAAGAATAAGAAAGTCTTGTTTTTGGATGGTTGGTATCCTGCACACCGTCTGTCCCTTTTTTTTTGTTTTTGATTTGTCTGAACCTGTCATTAAAGGGATAGCTTGGATTATTTACTACTTTCACTGGTTTACTTTGCCAGCAGATGGGCCTTCTTACTGGAAACTGTTATACAAGCCAACAATAGCTCGCTCCAAACCAACCAAACTCCAGAGGCAAAATCAGTAATTTTGCCTTGCAGAACAATGGAATTGCTGGTCTACTGCTGTCTCGATCCCTCACTTTATTTGAGTTATTTTGCAACTTTGGTGAATCCAAACTAACCTTTTCAAATACCAAAGTAACACAACAACACAAACAAACTAGCAGATTCAGGCACTGGTAGACCAGCAACTCTTGCGTTCTGCGAGGCAAAATTACATATTTTTCCTATGGAGTTTGGTTCATTTAGAGAGAGAGATATTGAAAGGGTTATCTGTCAGTAAAGCAGTGAAAATATTCTAAATATAGCATATACTTTATAATTTTTAGGTGGGCCTTTTTTTAAGTGGCTAAAGTACCTTTTGTTGCTATTGTACCTCATATAACCCCTCCCAAAGTAATCCCTTTAAGATTGTTGATGGTTCTTGTACACAAAGAAGAGTGACAAGGAGTCTGGGGGAGAGAGAGGACATGTTGGAATGGTTTTGAGCCAGAGTGCAATGAATTTACAAATATGCAACTCTGTCCAAAGGGACCCACCACTCCTTCTTCTGATTTCTTGCTCGCCCACTCTTAAGCTTTCTTTCTTTCATTTGCAGAGTGTGCAGTCAATGAAATCTTCACCACTTGCAATCCAAGCTGTCTCTTTCATGAAACACGCAACTATAAAGTTCAATTCTGTAAAACGTCTTTTGCTCAGGCAGATTTCTCTCTAAAAGGAGGAAAGCCCTGGAACTCGCTGCCTGATCACTTGAAATTTGCTGCAAATGTCACCAATTTCATGAGAGCTACCAAATCCTGGTTAATACAGCAACAAACCTATTAATTTCAAGTTTTTAACTGTAGCTTAATGTCTTCAAATGCATTCTAGCTGCAGGACGATACAGGTGTGTGTATTTGTGCTTAGAACATAACTGCTGTGAAACAATCAGGAAATAATTTTTCATTTCTCTGATTCACTGGCTTTCTCGCTACCAGCACTCCCTCGCCTCATTCAGTGTCTACCTTGCAAGATCGCAGATGCACTCTCATTCTTTCTCAAATAAATAGACCAAGGGAGGCCTCTTTGTATCGTTGTTTCAACTTTAATGCCACTGCGTTTTTTACCACATCCCCTGCTGCCTCCCAACACCACAGCCTGAACGCACTACCCCCTTCAAAATTAATGAGATAACTGTTTTTTTTTTTTTTGGCACAACGCCTGATTCTGTCTGAATGTGGCCTTATTGTATCTTGCTGAACTCAGTTTTTTAGACACTCTTTTAAAATACATTTTCAGTTGATGAAACAAAAATCAGACACATTTTACTTTACACAACTGGCTCAAGTGAATGATATACTTTTAACAGATTCTATAAAGGAGGCCCAGGTTTTAATATATCTGTCCCAGGAGCTTTTCTGATTGTTTCTCAACCTTTTTAACAGGAAATCATTGAGAGTACTTCCTTGACCCTGTGCTCCGTTTTTACATAGCTTTATTTTGCTGTATTCGGTTTACCATCTTTTTACCTCACCGTTTCAATCTCTTGTTTTCATAAAAGCTCTCCTAGGGATGACTGTTGTAAATTAAAACCTCCTATAACTGTTATGATACTTCCATTGGATAGTTGTTTACAGTTTATTTATGTATACTGTATCTGTCTCTATCAAATAGACCAGAAATAAATAAGCAGTGATGCAAATTAAACTCCATATTTATGTTCATATTCTGAAGGTCATCATTATTTTTCATTGCCTGGCTCAATCCACCCTCCACACACACGCACATACACACACACACACACACATACACCTCCTGTGTGTCCTCGCTGCTTGACGTGAGCTTCAATGCCATGGCGACTGTGGTGGAATTTCATTAGCAGTGTCCAAGCAGACTGTATGTTGTTATCAGGTCTCAGTATTTATTTTGAGCCTGACGGCGACGTGAACTTAAATATCTCCATGCTATAGGGGGTTATTTGGGGGTACGAGTATGGGCATCTGGGGCCCTCGTTTACCCCGAGCAGAGAAGGTTCAATGAGGACACAGGAGGCCCTCTGATGCCTTCTCTTTGTCCTAACTCTTTGAGGCGCTCACGGCTTACTGCTCATACATTACAATACACACACACACAAACACACTTATTACTCTTCACAGGCCGGGCTGGTATTTCCTTACACTCACTAGCATGTTGTCCACATCCTTGAGGACGCACACACACACAGTCAGGTGAACAGTGGCCTCTATTGAATCGCAGAGTGTCCCCTCCCTTCCCTCCTCACCACGTCACCTCAGCCTCCCTCCAGTCAAGCTCTTTTCCCCACACGCAGCACTTTGTATTTATATTACCTCGCTATTAATAGACCACTGGCAACCACACAGCCACCCCTTCTGTCTTCTGTAAGTGTGTATTTTGTGTATTTTTGCCACCCAAAGTCTTTTTTCAGCCCCCACTATGTTTAAGTTTTAGATTCAGAGGTTCCTCATTTTGACATGCACGCGCCTGCATTTGTGTTGGCACGACAGAAAACACTGGTCTCACAGAAGCAGGTAAGTGCCACATCTAAGCTGTCGGCGTTGCCCAAGATCCCCAGCTAGTGACACAGTGACATCAGTGCACTTCCCCTGACCTCAACGGGGGAGACAAAAAAGCTGCAGGGTGTGCCTAAGTGGAAGCCTGCATGTAAAATTAAGTGTTAAAGTTTCTTTGTGACCTTTTAGTGGAGCCTAAACTGGGCTTGAGGGAGTGTTCTGATACTCAAGATGTTTCAAACCCTCATAGTCTTGGTCTTGACTCGGCCTTGCTCTGCCTTGGTCTTGGTCTTGACTCAGTCTCAACCGCTCAAAGTCTTGGTCTTTCCCTGCATTAGTGTCAGTCTTGGCTTGGTTTCAATCCTTGAAAAAGTCTTGGTCTCGACTTGGGCTTGCCCTGCCTTGGTCTTGGTCTTGACTTGGTCTCAAGCCTTTAAAGTCTTCTTGACTTGTTCTCGATACACTCTGGTGTCGGTCATGAGTTGGTCTCAGTTTTGGTGGTCTTGACACACTGGTGACGGGGATTGTAAAGAAGGATGGAGGGATAGATAGAAGGGCAGAAGGGTGTAGCTTTGGCCTGATCTCTTTAATCTACTGTACAGGCCCATGAATGAGTCTCTATCATCTGGTCTAAAGCCTCCTCCCACTCCTCATTTTTCTCCTTTCTCATTATTTGTCTGTCCTCTCCCTTACAGCTGCCTTTTGTAATGATTTTTCCTCCCATTTTGCCCCCTTCTCCTCTTGCTCTGACGTTCTCTCATTGCCCGTTTTTCTGTATTTCTCTGTCATCTCCCACTCTTTTCTCTGCCTCTCTGAAAGGTCCTTTCTAAGTCAACTCTCCGCACAAAAGCTGTATGGCACTAGTTGGCCGTGGGCCAAAACCCTGCTCTCTGACTCTCTTTCTCCCTCTCTGTGTTGGTGAGCAGCAATCACTCAATCTGCCTCCCCCCCTCTCCTCCAACTCTCCTCTTTCCACCTCTCTTTTTGTTTTTCCTCCTCTACTTTCTTTTCTCTGAGTGGGTAGAAAGTGTGAGATCTCGAATGCTCTTGCTCAAATGTTCCCTTTCACACACACACACACACACACACACACACACACACGCACACTGTGAGGTGACTGAGGAGCTGTAGGGCTCAGTGCTTCTGAAAGGGGTGTGTCTGGTAATCCTTTGGAGCTTGTGTGCGAAGGCCTTGTAAACCGGAGAGGGGAAAAAAGAAAGAGGGGAGACGAGTGGAGGAGGAAAAAAAAATTAGAAAAAGAAAGCGCTGACAGGCTTTTCAGCCGAGCGAGCTGGCCTCTTTCTGATAGTAGCCTCAGCACCACAGCTTCAACATGCTAATAAAAAAAAAGCACACAAATGCACACATATGCTCACGCACCACGCTGACCTTAGAGTGTGTGAACCTTTCGAGGAGCCCTCCTCAGAGAAACCTCACCTCAAAGCTGATTGACAGAGCTCACAGTAATGAAAGACTTGCGCATGAAAGCTAGTCACGCAAAAGGTTCACACTGCTTAAGAGTCTACAAGGAAGTAGACCGAAGAGAAAGAGGGTGAAAGGGGGCACGATGACAACAAAAACTGGTGACTGGCAACACAGAACATACTGCAGCCTGTGCAAGTTTCAAGTGTCCAATATGCAAAATCCAACTTGTGACTTCTGTCCCTCTGAACTCACATGCTGACCTCACCCCAGTCAGTCACTACACAGCGTGGCACGAGCAGTCAGCAGCCGCCGCTGGCCTCAAACCGACTGAAATAACCATAGGAAAAGGGAAGTGGTGGTGTTACATTAGTTGGTCGGTCTGTCACTTGCTCGTCTTGTCACGAGATCAAGGTGGAAGAAAGAGCTGAACTGGCTCTAGCTGCTGCAGTTCTCCTGTGTTGTAACATAAAGAGCTCCAGTTTTCCTGAGTTGGATGATGTCTGTGTGTCTTTCTGTCTGTGAAATCATGAAATAATATATTCGGCGCCATTTCTATTGGTGAACAGCTGTGCTGCATAATGATCAGAGTGTGTTTAAGTTTCAAGGTGTGGTCACAGTCTATATATATATATTGCAAGCTTTGTGGGGCGTATGCATATTTGTAAGACTGTTTCTATATGCTGAACTATATCCTCTACACTTATGAGGGTGAAAGAAGTGGCTAGAAATTAAAGAAAAAATTCAACATTTTGGGAAATACTCTTATTTGCTTTCTTGCAGAGAAAACAGGAATGGACCAAAATCTGAATATGCAAATAATGCGATCAAAATGGATATTTCTTCTATTATTATTATTTCTCGCAAAACATCAGCTCCATGATTAAGGGTATTTTCATGTACTTATATCTTGTAGATATAAGTATATCTGTAGAGTTTCTGTCTCCAGTGCAGAAGCATTTTATTATTTTTTATTTTTTATTTTTTTTAGTTTCTGATTTTTCAGTGTTCCTCAGTTAAAAGGGAGGCAGCAGTGGGCTTCAGACAGTTCATAAAATTTGGTTTAGCTAAAAATAAAAAGAGAGAGAGACGACAAGTACAGCAGGAGAATATATTTCATAATTATTTACTTATATGCCAAAATTAAATAGTTTTATGCCCTTTTAGGCACAGCAGTTGTGTTGCCAATGAATACACAATTAGAAGAGTCAACATTTGCCTGATTTAACATGACTTCTCATGTAAATCCTCTGGTCTTCGATCTGAACACAGATACAGAGATAGATCATTTTGTTTGTTGAAAATAATGATGTCTCTGTGCATTTCTAAGAGAAAGATACCACTCTCATGTCTGAGCTGGAGACAGCAGCTGTTAAGCTTAGCTTAGCATAAAGACTGGAAACAGGAGGAAACAGCTAAGCCTGACTTTGACAAAATCTAAAAAAAAAAAAAAAATACCCACACCACTACCTCTAAAATTCACAAAGTAACACATTATTTTTAGTTTGTTAAATTTGTACAAAAATAGAAGGACAAAAACAACAATTTGTAGTTTTATAGGGGGTTATGTGCCAGACTTTTTTTTTGGCTGGGAGCAGTGACTTCCTGGAGAGTGCTTTGGTTGCCTGGCAACCTCAAAGTGAACACAAGACTCACAAGGAAGTCACTGCCAAGAAGAAACAGTCTGGTACATAACCACCCATTAAACCACAAATTGTTGTTTTTGCATTTTGAGTTTTGTACAGATTAAACAAACACAAAATTCACATACCTTAATGTATTGTTCATTTGATTAATTTGATTAAACTTTAAATATTGTTTACATTGTTTGCTATGTGTGGTCTCTCTCTTCCTCCAGGTATGCTGATGTGTCAAATGTTGACACCACTCGTCCAACCAGTATGGGACGTCTCGATGGCACCACAGCAGACTGTGCGTTCCATCGTCTGCATGATCAGACTCTGAGTAAGCATGTCCACTGTACGTGTGTGTGTGTGTCTGTCTGTCTGTGTGCGTGCATATATATGTGTTTGTGTATATGAGTATATGTGCATCTTTTGTTGTTTTTAGCTTAGTTTTCCCAGAGTGCCCTGGAGTAAAAAGCCTGCTGTCCGTCTGGTGCGTTACTCCACACTAAATGGGTCAGTGGCTGGCTGAGTAAGAGGGTAAAGTCAGGCTAAAGTCACTCAGCGTGAGTGTGTGTGTGTGTGTGTGTGCATGTGATTGTGGGTGGGTGGGGAAGAGTCGCCTTCATCCACCATAATAAGTTCAAAGCTGGGGCAGAGTGAGAAGAAGACAAGAGAGACAAGGCGAGATTTAAAAAAGGAAATAGAGAAAGCCAGACAGGCAGGAATGTGCTTTACCTCATGTGGGCCGGGCTACCTCTGAAATGCAATGAGCGCCGCTACTGTACGAAATGAGGGGTTTCTAATAAAAGAAAACGCAGGCGGGTGTAAAAGAGCGAGATGTGTAGATAGAGAGACAGACAGACATGGAAAGGGAGGGGATGCAGAGCACACAAACTGCTGCGGGGTGCTTTTAATGTGAAGTATGCAGACAGACATGGCTGCAGAGGGAGTAGTAAAGTGAAGTGTACAAGACTTTATTTTGTCTGCTTTTCACAGTCTGCTTGTCTGGGTTAGACTACTATGGGCAACGCCTAGGGACCACCACTTACGGGGGGTGCTTGAGTGTGTGTGTGTGTGTGTGTGTGTGTAGGAGCACTTAGGGGTAGAGTAAGCACTGTAGAAGAATTTGGGTTAGCGTGAATTATTCACTGGAGTAGCCGAGTACAGCAGCAGACATCTACCTCGGGCGGCACACTCACTTTAAGAGCTGGAATAGGACGCTGTAGCAGGATTGCTGTGCGTATCAATGGGTTTACTGTGTCCACAAAGTCACAACCCGGCAGATTAGATAACCAAACAAGCCTCTATCCGAGGCGCTTGTGGTCCACGACCCTGTGCAGAGTGTCTGGGTGGCGAACCAGCAGCTGAGAAACTCACAGGGTTTGAAATAGTAGAAAATAAAGCCCATTCTGTTTCCCCTTTTCTGTCTTTCGTGCCACTTTTTATTCATGATGCTCTTTCCCTTCTCTCCTTCATCTCTTCTCACATTCAAACAGAGAGAAAATAAACACCCTGAGCTGCTATATTCGCCAGGAGTCGTCTGTTTGGATAGTGTGTGTGTCTGACTGACTAACACACTGTACTATTGCACCGTAGAGTGCAACAGGGCACCCCATGTTAAATCATTCCCTCCCCCCACCTATGCTCCTCTGCCCTCTTCCTTCTCCTCCCCCCTCGCCTCTTCAACTTCCCTTCCTCTTTTAACCTCCCTGCTTTATTCCCCCTTTCCTCCCTTGCCTCAAGTCTCTCTGGGTTTGAAAGTTGGAACGTGGCCAATTAACACAACAGCCGGTTCACCAAACCGAGGTGGTGGAGGAGGGGAACAGAGCGAGAGAGGAGGCTCACATCGCTACACACTGACCTACATACACTTCCACCCAGCTGATTGAATCTTACGTTGAGGCCTGCGGCCAATCACGAGTGGGGGTGGAGTGCCAGCCAGCCAATGGCATGGGCCGCTCTCCGCGGAGCTCTTGCACTGTCTCCATACAGTTTTCAGTAATCATACAGGGGCAGAAAGAATGAGGGAGACAGGGAGAGAAAAGGGTGAGCTTGACAGATGAGAGTCACAGAAAATGAGCGAAAGAAAGAAAGAGACAGAAGGGGGTGAGGCTGAGAGAGAGAGAAGAAGTAAAAAGGCAAGAGCGCGGAGGCAAAATGTGGCTCAGACGGACAAAAATAAACGGTTGCTCCTTCCTCGTACGCTCTCCGCCTCACTGTCTCATGGCACTACAACTGCAGACAGATGAAGGCTAATACTGGCTAATGTTAAAGAGTGGATTAGTGCCCCATATTTGTCCTTGCTCCTTTCCCGGCCCGAGGCCCAGGCTGGCCTTTTCTGAGCCTGACCGGTCTGTGCTCCACCTCCTCGCTCAAAAATAGTCCCTTAATGTCATTAGGAGACACTCGCAAAAATATCAAAAGTGGCAGAATTTATTGCTGCAGTCTCTCCAAACATCTCGTGATTCAAAGTTTTGGTGATTTTCATGTTTTTGCTTGAACTTGACCTCTTGACTTATATGAAAGTCAGTCAAAACCTGTAATTAAACTCTGGGTTGGATAACTTGACAAATATATCGGCTATTGTAAATTAGCTGAGTCCATCCATGGTTGGTTTTTTTGGAGGAGTGATTTTTTGGGCTACTTTTGTCATTTTATTTGGCTTATTTAATGATGTACATGAGTGAGTGCTGCTGCTCAGCAACAACTCATTCAGCAGCACATATAATTCACATCCACTGAGCTGAAGGACGACAAGAAAGCAGCCTTTAAAGCCAGAAATATTTCACACCTAACACACTGAATTAAGGATTTATTTCAACCAAACTGCAGTTGGAGCAGCTGAAAGACTGACCAAGATGGTTTTGTTGAGTTTTACTTTGTTCTTCTGTTGAATTTGGATAAAGTGTGTTTTATAGTTTGCTAACAAGGTAATTAAACTTGTCTTAGTTCTGTTATTTTGTTTATTTATTGGGTGCAGCATATGTATATAGCACACATACTGTGGGGATCTCCCCACACACACACACAACTCCACAAACTGGGGCGACAGTAGCTGATAAAACTCATAATCCCTCGATAAAGACGGGAGCTGTTACTACATGAGATCTTCTGTTATTATCTGCACTTGGTTGTTACTCTTGTACATGTAAGAAAAAAAATGTGGACTTTGTGCCAGATAACACAATCAATAAAAGTGTACAAGATTTACTGTAGATGTCTGGGAGTGAGACTGACAAGAGAAAGACTGAGCTCATCTAAACACAGCCTGAAGACAGAGACGCTGAGATAACTCTCGCCCACAAACACACGCACCAAACTACACACATCGTGCACGTCCAACACACACACACAAACACCTTTGACAGCGTGATGCTACCACTGAGAGGATGAGGGCATCCCTGGCAACAAGCGAAATGGAAAGTTCAACCTGCAGCCAAGTAACGGCAGGCTCTCTGAGAAAACCTTACATAAGTGTTTATATTTAAGTCTAATGCGTTTCTCTTCTATTCTGTCCTGTTCTATGTGCAGTCGTTCTGCTGTGGTGGCAAAAAATTAGGAAGGAAGGAAAAGGAGTCGCACAAGCAAGACAATAAAAAAGCCAAGAAAGGCAAGCTGAAGGAAAAAGAGGGGGCAGCGTGAGGCACACTAACCCATATTTAAAGAGATGGAGGCTTATAGAGCTCCCACAACAGAGCCAACACTCTGGAAATGATGGATTATGGCAAAGAGAGAAAAGACAAAAAGCTATAATATGCTGCCCAGGGACAAGATGGGATTTGAATTATTGGGTGTGCAAAGACAAACACATTTTAAACATGTACACACATGCACGGTGTAGGTTAAGCACATATATATTCACGTGCAAAGACACTCTTGCACACCAGCAGATCTGTATCAGGTTCACACACACACACACACACACATGCAAACACACACTGTACATTAATCAGACTAAAAGCCTTTCAACCACACAGTGATGTCACCGCACAGCAATAATCCATCCCCGAGGATACAGTGGTCAGCACAGGTCTGTCTCACACTCGCCGTCCATACATGGCGTCCCACCCCCCATCCCCTGCGTGTCTCCGTCTTTTTCAGTGGACAGCTGAGCCAATCAGGGGTGATGGGTCTTCATGAATAATGCACACATTGACTCAAGAGCTCATATGAAAATGGATTCCTGACCAATATTGACCCGTCTACTTGAAGCAAAAGAACGAGCAGCACTCAAGGTGGAGTGAGGTGTCCGTGATAATTATACTGTATTGTGAAAGTGAGAGGGGCGGAGGGCTGCGGTGACCCTCCAGTCTGAACGCTGCACCGTAACAGAACACTCTCATGGCGAAACAAGAGGGTCGGACCATAGTGTTCACGTAGAGTGTGTGGGAGTTAATATGTTTCAAATGAAGTGATTGTTGGAATAACAAACCTCGTCTGAATTCAGCTGTGTCTGACAGTTAATGAAACTTTTGTGTGTTTTACATGTACTGGGATAGGAACCTACAAACTGATTTTTCATCCTTAAATTAGTAACTTCACTTTTCACAGTTAGCTTGGTACATACTGGTAATAGTATTTACCATTTGTTTTGCATGTAATGTTTTTTTTTTTGACATTTTGATAATCACCTCAGTGATAGATAACTGTTAACAATGTTAGCTAGCTAGCTAGCATTGTCATTTTCATTTCACAGAAACAAAACTCACCAAAAATGTCTTTTCACTTTTCCACTTTTTCAACAATCACCAACTCTTGTTTGGTCCAAAGAAACACTTAATTCACTGCATTAGATGTGAAAATATTCTGGCTGCATTTCTCCCCGCTGATTCTCTGATGTCCAACCAACGTCTCACTCCTAGCCTGATATTTTCACATCTAATGTTTAGTTTATATCAACCAAACCAGAGTTGGTGATTGTTGGAGCTTTGGTGAGACAAGCTAAGATGTTTTTGTTGAGTTTTATTTTCTTTCTGTTGAGTTTCAATGAAGAAGACGATGCTAGCTAGCTAACGTTGCTGTGATCTAAGACACTGATGTGATTAAAATGCTCAAAAAGTATTTACAAAGTGAATGGGAAACACTGTTAACAATATGTACCAAGCTAATTGTGAAAAGTGGTGAAGCTAACGTGTTTAGGCGAAAGTAATGTTATAGTTGGGTTGACAGGAAGTAAACAGACATGCAGCTTGTAACATTGATACATCGTATTAGATTGTGCAAGTAGAGAACTGGCAGTGTGTGGAGGTTAGAAAGTAAGCAGAGAGACTGTCTGAAAGTGTGCAATGTTATCTTCATTTGTAAAATTATCACGCCTGACCTCTCCTCTAGTTAGACTTTTGACCCCACCTTCAAGCGTGGACAGTTGGAGCAGCTTGCTCGGACAACACTTCTCACAATCACGAACTGAACTTCAACTAGTTCGTGTCAAGCACGGCCCAGCCTTAACAGATGACACTAAAAATGTATCAGGGCAAAATAAAGCAGCCAGCATATCAGAATGGCAGCTGCTGACAATGCACACTGGAGCTAGACCAATAAATGAGCCAAGCCAATACAACAGCTGATATCAGCATACTTTAGATATATCGCTATCACCATTTGTATCGGTCTCTCTGGTACATAGTTTGTCCAACTGGTCATAATTAAAAATCAAAACAAAAACAAATCTAAGGGGTCTGTATCAAGATTGTTTATGTTAAAAAACTTGTTATCTTCCGATTTATAGTCATCACATTTTTAAACTCTCAATATCAAAAATCTACTTTTGACTGGGCCCATCACTTAAATAGCACCACTGTCAGTGCAATATGTTAATTATTCGGTTAGTTATTTCCTACATTTCCCATAATCCATTTTGACACTCAAAACAGAATGCGCCTGAACTTTTCTCTTTCCCATGCAAGTGTAGATAGCAGTGCAATATTGATATCGATGAAGCAAAAAGAGTTGAGAGGAGGTGACCTTTGTTCAGAATGGCTGTGATGCATTCTGTTCTTGTTGCTGGACAAAAAAAAACTAAGAATAAAAGTCTCCTGTTTTGTGTTCTACAAGCTTTTATTATGAGGCAGTAGGATCAGGAAATGTTGTGTGTCCATCAGCAGTAACTCAATATGACTCTATCAGCTGGTAGCCAACATCAACCAGTTAACTAGAGCAGATACATGAAAGTATAAACAGAAACGCAGGAGAGAAACTAAACTTCAAAACACAGAGATTCAGTTAGACGCTTGAAAAGTACTGAGAGCTGAACACAGGGACTTTTAACAATCTCTGTCTCTCTCCTTTCCTGAGTTCAGTCTCAACTTTCTGGCGCATATCAGAAAAAAAAAAACAGACAGGGAAATGGATCTACTTGCAATGATTAAAAAAATGGTCAGCTGCCCACTTTTAGCAGGTTTAGCCGTCCTTAAAAAATATTTGTTTCTTCTACGATGGATCTCCTGTATGACTGTTAAACATACTACTCAAGATAACCAAATGCTGATGATTCAACTCTCAGGGACTCACAACAAAAAAAATCAAAATTTCCATGCATATTTTAGATAAATCACGTTTTCTCCATCCAAAAAGCTTGTTCTCAACAGGATCAAGAACAAAACACCACTAAGAGACTAAATACTCCCACAGATGTACAGTATATCAGTGTATAGCTGCTCATACACTGATAGTAACAGTGTAACAGGGTGGGACTGCTCATGCTGTCTGCTCACTTGACTCTCAAAGCCAGATCACATGAGCTCCAACACTGTACGTACCCTTCCCCCACCACCACCAACACGCTGAGGGAATGACAGAAGAAATGGAGGGAGATACAGAGGAAGAGGAGGAGGAGGAGAGGGCAGAGGGCGAGAGGCCCACTTTCTTCTTCTCCACTCTGTTGCTTTAAGTCGTAACGCATCACGGTGACCTGAAGGCTTCCTCCAGAAAGGAAAGCAGCAGAGAAAGTTGGCCGTGCAGGGAAAGTGAGGATCTCTCTGGGGGGGAATGTACAACAACAGATGAGGCCAGGGCTTTCCCCTGCATTAGCCCAGCCCCCTCTGAGTATAGTACTGTGCACACACACACACACACACACACACACACACACACACACACACACACACACACACACACACACACGTGCCTATATATTCAAAGTGAACACAAAGCCCTTACTATATGAGGGCCCCTCCATATTCAAATGCCTGGAGCAGAGCATGGAAATAAGAAATGTTCCCTTCCTCCTTTGCAATGTGTGCTACTCCAGTTTTATGCGTGTGTGTGTGCATATTGTATATACAGTATACTGGCACATGCTTGTTTCCCTCCAAATGTTCATGTGTGTTTATGTGAGTGTTCTGTCCTTGCTGCAGAGCCATTTTGAGACCCTCCAGGTCTTGAGGTCAGCGTCTCTGGGTATCAGTTACCCTCCTCAGCAGCACAGAGGGACTAAGTGATTGATGGACAGATGGCTCGCTGGTTGGGATGAAGGTCGCCGTGGGAACAGAGGGATGAGCTACAAGTTGAGAGGAATCACACATGCATGCGACCCATAATGCCAACAAAGACACCACCACACCACACAGGGTGAAGGAGACGAAGGAAGGGCTAAAACAGAGAGGAAGACTCTGTGTCTGGGTAGAGCGGTGCCCAATGTGCCTTGGGGCTTTGGAGCGATTTCATGCCCCCATAAGCAATGAAACACACAGACCCAGACACACACAAACACACACACACCCACACACACTCACTGCTGGGCATTCTCTCTGCCCAGCTACCCGCATCAGATGAAAAAAAAAGCATGGCACGTGGTGAGGGACAGAAGAACAAAGATAAGCAAAGAGACAAATCTGCTACAACATGGATTCACTAATGGCTGCAGCAGAGCACTCCGACTATTCATACAGCATTTGCCTTTCAGTGTTATTGGCTAAAGAGTGCATATTCAGCTTCCCTGGGTCAACGTGAAAAGTCTTGAGTAATTATTTCTGAGAAAGCAGTTTATGGGTTTTTTTTAACCGTTGCAAAGAAACTCTTGAAAACCTGCAAGCAACGGCTAGATTAGTCAGTCTGAGAGTTCAGTTTAGAGAACCAAATTTAATTTGTACAGCATAAAATTACGTACTGTATTTCTTAAAAGTTCCTATGAAGTCAAAATCAATGTTTAAGTGTTTTTATCACATATGTATTGCACTATATGTCACCTATCTGCTGGTATCTTGCCCAACAGTAGCAAAAAAGTTGTTTTGCAGATGTTATCAGGTATTCTTTCTGGTACTTCAAACTTTGTCTTTTCCTGGAAAACTTGCATCCGTTTGCATCCAATGAAATGCCTTCTCGCTCATGACGCAGTACAAAAGCACAACTTTAAAACTTTATTCACTGTTTTGGGTCTAACTGTGTCTTATTTTAAGGAGACAATGTTCTGGTCGTCCCTCTGAAGTCAGGGACTGGCAGCTCTCAGCCAAGAATCAGCCAATAGGACAGCTCTCTTTTCTAAATCCATCAACTATTTGCATGGCTTCACTGTCAAGTTCACAAAAATTAGTGGGTGAAGATGACCATCCTGAATTTATAAATACATTTTGGAAAATGGACTCTAGTGACTGCATGGATGTAGAGAGTATAATTTTGGTTTTAGAGCTTTCAAGCTCTCAAAGAACATGAAGAAAAAGACCTTTACACAATTCAGTGGGCTAGGCTATATCCCCAGTTTTCCACTGTTTCTCATATATGCCCAGCTGGTCCTGGGATTTGACCTGATGACCTTGGTCACATATCCTTAGTGTACCATCTATGTTTTAGACCTGGACATCAAATGCAACACTCTCTTGTTGAATTTCAACAGAGCAGCATATGCAGGAGAAGGTGGATGAGGTTCATTGCTTTCAGCTGTTGGTTTGTAGGTGAGACGTCCTACAGAAACCATTCTCTCTGGGTTATTGGACCAGCAGTCAAGTTTTGACCTTTCCCTTCGTCAGATTAAGGTAGATATGCCCCCGCCCACAACCCCGGAGTCAGATTTCACTAACTCCACACTCTCAAACTCAACCTTAAAAGAGCTGAATTCATTTGAAAGATCCTCCTGTCAGCTCTTCGGCTCTCAAGACTTTTCCTCAATAAAACAAACTTGTCCAAAAATTATTTGGCTAAAGGTCAAGTCAGTTTGTGCTCTGTCAGCAAACACATACAGGCATGCTTATTAGATTGACCTGTATCTGTTGCTGCTGCTGCTGCTCTGCAGGAATATCTGCCGCCTCTTATCAGCCCCCCACCCTCCCCCACTCTCTCTTATAAAACCCAGGTGTGCAAACACAACGGTTTACCTAGGCCTCATAAACGATAACAGATAAGACGAGAGGAGGGGAGAAATGAAAAGCTCCTCAGATCCACAGTGACCTCCTGATCTGGGTTGTGACTTGGCCTAGTTTTTTATCCCAAGATGACAAGGATCATAAAATCTGGAAGTTCTTACACAGATACAAGGTCGTTTATTGCCTCATCCTCTCTCATAGGTTGAAGTTATGATTATGGTGATAGGAGCTTGATCAGGTAAAAGAGGCGACAACCATCTGGTATCTACTTTGTCAGAAGGTCACAGACTGGAATAGAATCTAAGGAAGCAGATCAGCTAGTTCTCAACATGTCTTGGGTCATATTCAGACTGCTAGCCTAAATCCATTTTTTATATCAAGATTGATTTTTTAAAGTCTAGACAGCAAAAAAACTATATGACATGCATCTTTTACAAACTGGATGCAAGGCACATTTGGAGGTGGTTCTCTCTTTTGTGTCACTTGGAATGCATCAACAGCAACGTCAAATCCAGAGTGAGGGAAGTGCATCAATAGCGAGAGTTTGTCTGGTGCGATGGAGGAGTTCTGCAACCCAACTTGACCGCGCGATTGTTTGGAGGTTGAGATGATGGATGTTCATTTCTCACGCCACTGCATTGGAAAGCCGCGTCACCAGTGTACGAGGTTACCGACGGCTATGCTGTTACCACAGCAACCCATGCAAACAAATGTGTTTTGCCTGCAGTCTGAAAAAAAGTCTGAGTCTACAAAAGCTCGAGACTGTCAGGCTGTTCTTAAGAACAGTGGTGCTTTGAGCTAAATGCTAATGCTGAAAGTTAACCAAAGTCAATGTAATTCATCCAGTGGCGAACCTGAATGTCTGCACCGAATTGCAAGGTTGTTGAGATATTTCTCTCGTAAACATGTCAACCTCATGATGACGCCAGAGGAAAAGTCAGATCCATCACCTGTCAGTACCAAAAATCAACCAATTTGTATGTTGAGATATTTTACGGGATAACTGAAAAGTATGAAAAGTGTATGGCTTGACCGACCCAAAAGATGAGAAACAGTGAGTGGATGCAATAGATCTCCGTGTATAGGGCACCAGAGCAGATGGATTCCAGCCTTTTAAAGAGCGACTTGAGAAAGAAAAAATTGTCTAATTGATATTCTATCCCTTGCATGTTTTCTCTGTACCGTCTTGTGCAAGCAGGCGAAGAAAACCCTGAAAACGCTGACATCTACACATGTGATACATGTGGAGAACATAAATCACAAACAAACAAAAGGGATTTTCCTCTTTTGTGCTCATGTAAAACCTTTCAGCGTCTTCAGATGCACACATAAACACGCATGAACTCTTTGATGTAACTTCAGCTGCTGCCATCAGTGTTTCAGTGTTCGGTGGCTAAAGCGAGCTCAACAAAGGCTCGCCTTCATCCAAGAGTAACCCGCCTCCACACACTCACACATACACACACACACACACACACACACACACACACACACACACACACACACACACACACACACACACACACACACACACACACACATAATCTCTGAAGTCCATGGCCATAGTTGTGACTTCATGAAGAGTGGGATTAATGCTAAGAGGCTGGAGTGTGTGGGACCTTGGGGCCGACTAACACAATGGACTGTGAACCGCCGGCTACATGCAAACATCTGAGTAGGCCTTGAAAACACACACACACACACAAACAGACACAAAGAGGCTGTATTCTGTGCAGAGAAATCACCACAGGGACATTATGGGAACTATTATCAGATGCCCAGAAAGAACTGAAAACATCATTCCCTTGTTTTAATGGCGCATGGACGATGTGGAACATTGGAGCCCAGTGTGAGTACGGCAACACATCTTGAGCTATGTAATTCATACCAGAACCTGACACGCTTTGCATGTGTGACTCTGACCTATAGGATTTCACAGAGACAAGAGAATCCTGTGTGTCCTCATAGAAGGCCTGTGCGTTGAACAGGTGGCTGGCAGGCTGGCTGCTCGATGGCACTCTCAATCTTTGCTTATCAAATCTGGGAGTGCCGTCTCTGTGGTTGGAGAGCTTCCAGGGAGAATGTAAAACTGCACACTGGCTTCTGCACTGTGGGAATCAGTTTAAATGTCTATGAACACTTGTCGAGTTCTTGGAAAGCGACAACTTCCTGCAACAGCTTCTGATCATCAGTTAATGCTGGGGTTGGAAGTTTATTTTTGGCACCAGTGTGCAAAAGTTCCATAATAACTTTTAAGAATACTGTAATTCAAGTAGTTTGACAGAAAGCTCAAGGCCTCTTTGGCCAATCATAGGTAGGTAAAATGGTTAACTGTTGAGTCTCATTCCTGGGATGTCAGTATTTCACAGCCTGGGAAACACAACAATCCATGAACTTAAAGACACTAATCCAAAGTGTTAGTAATTCGACTGGAAATGAGACTCAACAATCAGTCTTTCTCCAGAACCACTTACTGTGTCTTAATTGGTTTAGGTAAGTCTTCAACCAAAGATTTGCTTGCAAATCTGAATAATTCCTGCCTTTCTGTGTCTCATGCAATAAAAATTTAACAATTTAAGGTTTTGGCGTAAACTAGAAATCAATCAATTATTCAGTTAGCTGATCTAAAGAAAATTAATCTGTGCATGTTGTTAACTTAACGACTGATCAATTGTTTTGAGTCATTTTTTGGGACTAGTGTGTAGGATTTAGTGGCACATTGTGGCGAGGTTACAGATTGCAAACATCTGGTGTCAACCTCTCCTTTCAAGCGTGTAGGAGAACCTACAGTGGCCGCAAAACTCAAAATATTTTGTGGTTCCAGATTATCAAATATGCAGATGTGGTGATTTTGTGCTGGTTGGACAAAAGACATTTCAACAAGTCTGGTTGGACTGAGATTGACATTCTTCACTATTTTATGACATTTTAATGACAAAACCATTTAAGGTTCAGTTAGTGGTTCTGGTTATTAAAGCTCATCTTGGTGCGGTAAAAGAAAAAAAATTTCAGAAGGTGATTGCAAAAATTAGATGTAAGAATATTTCCTTTCTTGACACTTTGTGAGTTCATTTTGTTTATTTATTGGAATGTTAAGGGATTTTTGCAATGAATGATGTTTGTAGCAAAATAAAATGTAATTTTTGAAGTAATAAAGCATATTACTGCTGTAAAATGAGTAAATATTTTTAAATTAATCATGCAAAATGTAATGATTCTTTGCTTTTTTCACAAAACAGACTAGCTGGAAACTATAATATATTAAGTAAATCTACACAGTGATAATATTTTAATGATGTCTGCTAAATAGACAAGTTAAAAGACTTTTTGGAGATAAGGAGAAATAATATACAGTTTTATTCCAGCAAGAAATTAGTATGTCCAGACTTTGCTAGTGTTGTCTGTACATCATCACTCCAGTGACTTTTGAAAGGAAAGTACCTAAACTATTGACAAGTGCTATAAAAGCAAATCTTTGTTATATCAGCAACACATCACTTTCCCCCCCACCCCACATTCACAACCTTTCTTCTTCTTCTGTCTCCCTCCTCCTCCGACGACACAGAAAGCTTTATTGTAGTCAATTAAATCTTAATCAGGAACAGTAGCTCAGCCCGTCCTTTGCAGACTCACTGATGCCAGATAGGTGGAGTGGTGTAATTGAAAGAGACAGGCTCAGAAGAAAACAAATTAAAGTTTAAAAGCTGAGAGTCGCATCGGCGAGCCAAATTCAGAGATGATCACTTCAAATCAGCTACACGCAGATGACTGTTGACAGAGTTCGAGTGACGATGACGGGGGGGAAGGAGAAGGAGGTGCTCACACACTCACCTGCCTCTACATCCCCCAAAATACACAGAAAACACTGACTCCTGCATCAAATAATGCATGCATCATTAATGAAAATATGCCTGTGCAACACACACACAGAGGGTGTGTGTATGGTGTGTGTGTGTGTGTGTGTGGTGGTGGAGAGAGTCGATTACAGAGGAGGAGGCGGCCGAGAGGCAAGGGGCCCACTTCAGCAATGTGGTTATCGGAGAAACTGAGAAGCAAGGCCAGAATGGGAGGTATGTGCAGTCTGACTGTGTGTGTGTGTGTGTGTGTGTGTGTGTGTGTGTGTGTGTATATAAGCTAAAGGGGAGGGGAGATGTGTTCAGTGGGTCAGTCTGTTATCAGCTGTCATTCAAACTGTGAGTCGTCCCCCCACCTGCTTGACAAGTTATCAGTTGCTATGGAGATAAACAAGTAACAGCCCCTCTCCCTTTCCTTGTCCACACATGTACGCATGCCTCTATGCATACACACATATATGTACACACATGCATAAAGTCGTCATTAACTGTACTCTTTGAAAGAATCTCCTTTTCTGCCCAGTGAAACGTCCGGCGCTCCGCTGCCCACTTCCTGCATAATATAAACAAAATATTTCCTTCACTGGATTCAATCCCACTGTTTTGTTTGCTGTATTGATACATAAATGGGTTGAATAGCAACTGGTGGAGGAGGACAGCAGACAAAGAAGGAAGAGAAAATACAGATGACATAATCGATGTAAGCCAACTATTGTTCTCTCCAAACTAACCATAAATCAGTCATTTTACCTCGCAGAAAACAGGAGTTGCTGGTCTACTGCTGCCTCAATCTGTTTGTTTCTGGTATTGTGCAATTTTGGGGAATGTGAACTATCCTTTTAAAATACCGAAGTCACACGATAACACATGTAAACTAGCCAATCAAAGCAGCAGTAGACCAGCAGCTCTGGATAAAATGAATGATTTCACCCATGGAGTTTTGGAGAGAGCGACATTTGGCTTTTATAATGGTGGTTTTACTCATAACACTGGATACTATGTTGCATTTTTTATAAAATAAAGTTTGAGATTAATTTAAGCCCTAACCTGGTTCTGCCCAAAGATAGACAAATCAAAATGCAAAAATAGAAAGTTGCTAGTTTATGAGGGTTATGTGCTTGTTTCTCAGACTGGAGAGGTCAAAAGTCCAGCAACAGGCCCATGTTGGCTTGTGGCCTACATCAAGGTCATGATGAGGACTAGAAACAGGGTAGGTGTTTCTGGGACAACTTCACCTACGTCCAAGGTCCAGTGGAGACCCTGACCAGCCACAAGCTGAAAGGCAATGGTCCAACAATAAAGTTGTTCTATATACTACAAGTGTTGCTGGACTTTTGACCTCTGAAGCCCTTTTTTCCTTCTCCATGCACCTTAAACCCCTATTCTGGACCATCGACTAAACCATGTTGGAGTCTCTGATGTTTGCTGGGTACCAGCCAAAAAATGTTCCGGTACATAATCTCCCATAAACCCACATCTTCTCATTTACAGACTAATGTTTTTGTACAGATTAAACAAATGAGATACAACATGTTAATTATTGAGCTTTAGAGGTGATAACAGGTGGATTTTGTTATCTTTCGACGAAGCCAAGCGAACTGTTTGCCCTTGTTTCCAGTCTTCACACTAAGCTCCATATGTGGCTCCACCAAAATGTCAACTATCAATATTTATACATTTTCTATAGGAGAAAGTCCGCAGCACTGAGTCCCTGGAGAACGTGAGCACTGATGGTAAAACATCCTACAGAAATTAGAGCTGCAACAATTAGTCGATTAATCAATTAGTTTTAAACTATCAGATTAATTGCCATTTTGATAATCGATTAATTAATTAAGTCTAAATTTTCTGATTTCAGCTTCTCACATTCATTACTTCTTCACATTTCTTTACTTTCCTCCTCGACAACAGTAACTGAATATCTCTGGGTTGTGGACAAAACAAGACATTTGAGGGCGTCATTTTGGGATCCTGTAATCAATATTTTTCATCATTTTATGACATTTTCTGGGCCAAACAACTAAATAAGAAGGTTGTCTACAGATTAATCGATAACAAAAATAATCATTGTTTGCAGCCCTAACAGACAACATGCTGGCCTCTTCAGTCACAGTTCAAACTGCCTGTAACTCTAAAATAAACTAAAATAAAATAACTTATATATATTTATACAGCAATGGTGATGTATCAATGTAATGCTCAGCAAATTCACTTTCACTTAAGTATGTGTGCAGGCATGTTAGGTGGCCACAAATGTTTGTTTAATAAATACTGGAGTTTTTTTTTTTTTTTTTAACCACAACTGACTGATATATACCTCAGACAAAAATACACTTCTGCAAATACAGCGTGAGCAGAAGTGTAACAGAGGTTTTTTTTTTTTTTTTGCCCATCAGCACTTTTATTTTGCATGTGTGTATTTGCAGAGATATCATATTTAGACAGAGCAAACAGGGCAAAAGGTGAGGTGTAAATGTTGGTTTACCTCCATGTTTCATTTATTTTTTCAGCAGCGGACACGTAGTAGGTCTCAGAGCGACATGTCCACAGCATGATTTTCCAGTCGGACTGGTGTTTCTGACATAACTAAAGGTCAAAGATCAACTACAGAACAGCAAGGCTGGAACTTGGAAGAACACAGTGACTTTAACCCTGGTGCTCCAGTTAAAGACTAGTCTCTAACCACCACACAAACCACTATAGTCCTCTACTCTGCCACACTGAGCTGGTATGTTTGTCCAAAGTGTTAAAAAGAGATACACACTTTCCGTGCATTCCCATTTTGTTTTGTGTTTCTGGGGAATTTCTGTCATTACCAAGCATTTCTTACCCACAGGTTTTCCCAGTCACCGGCTCTTGAAGAATTCTTGCGACTTCAGCTGTGCTCTTTGCTTTGGTTATCTGGCTGGAACACCAGTTTGGTGCACCAACAGTTGGAAAAGATCAGTGTAATCTGATGTTGTATAAACTGCTGAGCAATTGTTTTGCAGTGTGAGGGTGCTTTGATAGCGGGATCACAAATGTTGGTGGTTCAACAGGCCCTGGAAAGATACCGAAACACGATAGTTTTTACAGACCCAGTTTTCTACAGTAATGAATAAGTTTAAGTTAATCTTCTGGGAAAATTCCAGCTCTGATTTGTTATCATGCCGACTGCAGAAAAATACAGCATCAGCATGTGAGCAGTCAGGCTCACTATTACTAATAAATGGAGAAGGCCCATTACACAATGTGGTATTTTTCCTGCAGGACTGAAACGGGATTTGAACTGAAGCACAGAGATGAATAAAGCAGCTAATATACCTCATTACTGCCTCCAATGCTGTATCCAGTTCTCCTTTATAAATCCACGGTCATAGGCTATGATGCTTGCGGCTCTTTCTGACAGAACCTGTCAGTATGTTAACGGTTAGCTGTCATGCTGTAGAAAAAGTCTGCCTTTTCTAAAGAGCTCCAGGAGGTTCACTCCTTCCTTCATAAAGTACCCAGCAACGAAAATCCCCACATCCTGATCGTGCATACATAAGCACATACATGTGTGCGTGCAAGAACATGCAGTACACTTAAGGGTCACGGTTTGGGGGTTTGAAAACATAATCACCCTACACTACGCGAAAAGTTAGATGAGAAGATTGATACCACTTGCATGTTTGCACCATAAATATGCAGCTATACCCTCAACAGTCAGTTAGCTTAACTGGAAACGGAGGGGAAACAGCTCTGTTGAGACGCACATGCTCTTGTAAAACTACAATCTGCTGATGAGGACAGAGTCAAGCTTGCTGTTTCTCTATATTTCTGTTTCGTCTTCATGCTAAAATAAGCAAGCTAGGCTGTTTGCTGTGGCTTCAATTGGCAGCAAAGACATGAGAGTGATATCAATCTTCTCATGTAACTCTTGGTAAGAAAGCCAATATGCATATTTCCCCAAATTTAGAACTAATCCTTTAAGTTACTGTATATCCTACAAGAATTTACAGCAATTACAATAAAGGAACACCTTATCTTACTGTACATGAGGCTCCCACTTTTATCATGTAATCAGTGTGTGGGACACAAGTGTTTGTACATGCCCAGTTCTTGATAGCATCTAAAATGCAAACAACTGGTTTCTCTTTGGACCTGTGTCTTTTGAACACACTCAGACACACACTGCCCTTAACTATCATCATCATGTAGAGCAAGTGTCTAAAATCTGCCTCGATCTCCAGGATTTCTACACACAGCTCGGACCAGCTGGCCCATATCGAGGTTTTAGGACTTCTCATTTCTTTTACAATGTGCATATTTTCACAGCAACAACGACAGCGTGGCCATAATGTCTCAAGTGTCTCTACAGAAAACGTTGCGGAGCTGCCATGATGGCCACAAAAAGACGAGAAGGAGTCAAGGGAGTGTGGAGTGAAACACGAGCAGAGGCCCAAGATTTATCTCCATTCATTAGAGCCTACAACAGATTTCAAGAGTCGGGCTGCAGAGCAGCTGGAGGGGGACGGCTTGTTTTTGCTCACCACAGTGTTTTACATCCAGACAAATGAGGGAGCTGGCAGGAAAATAATGAGGGATGGCATGGGAGAAAAAGAGTGGAGCGAAAAAAGAGGAGTTAGAGACAGAAACTGTGAGAGAGGGTTAGCCTTTAGCCAAGAACAGGCTCTTAAAAATTAATACAGTGATCTGAATTCATCCCGAGCGCATTGAATAATTGAGAAGTGTCTTTGAGGAGAACAGATCGTGCCGAGTGTGACATGGTTGGGATGGTGAGGACGAGGAAAAATGACGGGAAAACCAATGAGAGAAACAAAAATCGACTTTTTTTTTTCCTCTTGCAGATACTTTCATACACAAACACACAGGAGACTTCAAAACAGAGTAGTCAACTAGATTATCATATGTCTGCAAGTTTCAAAGCCTGGACTGTTATGATAGAAGATTTCACCACATACTTATATAAACGTTTGTATGCCTTGAAAGTATATTCACTTCCTTTCTTGCAAAGAGTCAAATGTGGCGATTGATACCACTCACATGTCTGTACACTAAATATGAAGCTAACACCATCAGTTTGCTTACCTCTGTCATCAGTTATATATAGTTTTTATATAAGTTTTTCAAGGTTATAGCAAGGAAGTTATAGCAACTAGCAACTAGCTAGCAGGAAACGAACCTTACCTTAAATAAATTAACGATTTGTCTGCGTTTGAACTTACTTGAAACATTTGGGATAATCTCTGTACACAACTCAACAAAATATAAATAATAAGTCTAGTGTTTCTAGACGTTTTAATGTGGAAATGTTAAATATTATAGCTTCAGACAAATAAGATATAGTACGTAGGGTTGTTAGTTTTGTGTATTTTCTTGAACAGTTTTTTCTTCCCTCAATTGTTTTTTCTTAAGTTGAAGTTACTAAACAAAAACAAAGAAATGTCAAAATGACTAACATTTCTAGACTATTGCTAAATTAGCAATTAATACACTTTTGCATTGGGTTAAATTCTAATTAATTTGATTAATGATTTAACATTAACATCCCTAATGGCATGTTAATTACTGAGCTTTTTACCTTTGGACAAAGCCAGGCTGGCTGTTCTCCCCTGTTTCCAGTCTTTATGCTAAGCTAAGCTAAACTAACTGGCTGCTGGCAGTAGCTTCATGGTTAACATACAAACATTAGAGCAGTATTGATCCTCTTCCTAACTCCTGCAAAGAACAGTTTGCTCCCAACATTGTAGCAACAGTTTGGTAAGGAACCTTTCATGCTTCAACATGGCAGTGCCCCCGTGCATTAAGAGAGGTCCATACAGAAATGGTTTTCTACTCCACCTCAACCCTATCCAGCATCAGGCGTTATCATCCAACACCGTGGCCGACCCCGCTACAGCTTTTGGAGCTGAAAGGGAGAAAATCGCTGCAGCCAGGATCTCAAAAATCTCGTGGAAAGCCTTCAAAGAAGAGCGGAGACTGTTATAGCTGCACATTAACTGAGATGAGGTGTTTCACAGTCACATTAGAGCGTAATGCTAATGTGTCTACATACTTCTGACCACACGGAGTAATTTTCAGATGCAGTTAAACTCCTTGGGCATCCAAAGGAAATATGTGTCCATTGATTGGAAATGGAAGTAGAACGGAGCCTCGGGGGGTTGACTGCTCAGGGTGACACTATTCAGACTTGGAGGGGTGTCTGGAGCTGGTGGGTTCCCATAACCCATCGCCCCCTTTAGCCTCACACACCCACAATCCCCTCCATTGGGAATCACAGCCAGAGGGCAGTTGTAATACACCAATTTGGAGCAAAGCTTGTTAATTTACTCCCTCTGCTCCCCCACCTCCCTCCCTTCTCCTCCTTCTACTGTCTTCACGCGCCCCCCCCCCCCCCCCCCCCTCCCCTTTTTTATTGCCTTTTTGCTTCAGTTCCTTGCGCTTGGCACAGTGCCAGCTCCATCTGAGAGAGGGGCCTCCAGATTGTTTTCTGAGTACCTGAATGCTCTCACACACACACACACACACACACACACACACACACACACACACACACACACACACACACACACACACACACACACACACCCCTGTTTAGCGTTTTCTTCAGTACTATAGGAATTTCCTCACAAATCGCTCATCTAACACACAGTGAAGTGGGGTTGTATAAGGTACTTATTCATGGTGTCTTACCAGTTACCACCTAACAGTGTATTACCTACAGTATAAAATATAAAAAAAATCTATAAGCCAAATATCTCTCCATCCAAACCAACCACAGGCGAAATCAGTCATTTTACTTCACAGAACATGAGCGTTGCTGGTCTACCCTGTGTTAGTTTGTTGTGTTTGTTTGTTTGTTGTTCGTTGTGACTTATTTGTTACACACAAACAAACTAAGAGATCGAGGCGGTGGTGAGCCAGCAGCTCCTTTGTTCTGCGAGGTAAAATGGCTGATTTCGCATTTTGAGTTTGGCTGGTTTGGAGAGAGCGATATTTGGCTTATGTAACGGTGGTTTCCAGTCAGAAAAGGCTGTTTAACTTTGGTCCCGAGATGAGATCAATAATGGATTTGGACATTTTCTGGACTTTCTGGACCTGAACATTTATGGCCCTGAGACTTCATCATAAATTATGGACTGTTAAGTTATTGTTACCATAAATTCTGTCACTGGTTTTGCACTTTTTTGTTTGTCTGTTATGTTTTCTTTACTTTTAGTTGTTGTTTTCTCTTCCTTCCCTTATTTGCTCTTTTGCTTACTAGTCTTTTTTGTTTACTTGGGTGTGTGTGTGTGGGGGGGAGGATGAGGAACACGAGGAAACTCAGTGTACTCTGTTATGCTTATTTGTTTACATGTTTACGGTGCAGGTTTATGATACATTCTTTGGAAATAAAAAGATGTTTAAAAAAGTTAAGGCTTTCTGATGAGAAAGTTAAGTGGTGAAAATATTCTAAATAAAATGTAAACTCAAACTGATTCTGATTTTTTTAGTTTGACCTTTTGTGAGTGGCTAAAATACCTTTTGTTGCTGACCCCGTCCACAGCATCTACTGTAGGTAATAAACTGACTATAGATAAGAACCTCATACAACCCTCACACATCAAATAATACAAACTATCCCTTTAAAATACAGCCACTAGTGGCGATGTCTTGCAGGGATATTCATGTCTGACTCTGGGATCTTATCACACACATAATAAAGCTCAACACACACTCTGCATTGATTGACAGCCAATGAAAAGCTTAATGTTGTTTTTTCTTTCTTTTGGCAGCCCCTTCCCTTTTGTCAACCTCCGTCCCGCTCGGATAGGAACAATAAATAATTTCAACCCCAAAGAATCAACACTTTGAGCTTGCTAGGCCATTAAAATGATAATCAACATGCCCGGCAGGCTTATGAGGGCCTGTTTTCCATACGCCTCCAGACAAAGTCAGATGGGGGAATGTGCGGAGGGTGGCGCGGTAGCCTCTGTGTGCATGTATCTGCTAGTGTGAAGGTTGCGCCATGCACTAGAGCTTCAATGATTAGTGGAGTAATTGATTAGTTCTCAACTATTGAGCCCCTGCAGGATTTTGTTGCAACCTAAAATGGCAACTTTTATAAAAAGCTGTGATGAATCTTGGTTGTTTTTAGCCTTTTTTTGCAATTAAAGTGGGAGAGCAAGTGAAAATTGCACAAAAAAAAGGTTGTAATTTTTTTGTACGTTTCATTAAAAATCAAAGGCAACTTGTTTCAGTGAGAATAAAACTTCGCTCTGTTCTGAGTGTTCAAAGTAACCTTACCAAAAAGGCTCAAGATTATATATATTTTAACACAGTATAGGCCTAGTTTATTTGTAAATGAAGAAGTGAACCTGGAGGGTATTCCACAAAGAAGAAAAATCTTTCTGGAGTTCAAACTCAGCCAAAAATTAAGTATTAAAGACAATATTTGAGTAATTTTTTAAATCAAAAATATCTAAATTCTCTGATTTCTTCACTCAGCTTTTGGCAAACATTTTCACCACTATCTAACATTTTATTGACTAAACAACTAATTGATTAATCTACAATATAATTAACAGATTAATATATAATGAAAATAATCATTAGTTGCAGCCCCACCATGGATGAACCAATGCTTTTTGGCCTGTTTGTAAAGTGACACATCAAATGAGATGAGGTGTGTTTAACACTTGCGGTCATGACTCAGTGTTTGGTGGTTTGAGCCGAACATGAAGTACCTGCAAATAGCCGTCAATTAAACAGCGACATTAAGATTAATGTATGTGTTAAACAACAGCCTCGTGCTGACAACGATCACGTCTCGTTGCAACCCCAGGGGGTCTTACAGATTAATCTCATGAATGACTGAAGGCCCGTGTATAAATTAAGACCTGCAGCAGACACTCACAGCCAGTCTGAACCCTGGTGATAAGCCCGAACATGACCGGGCGAACGCTCCGTGTATGTCTGAGCATGTCTGTCTGTGCGGGAATGTATAGCAGGTTTAAAAACACACAAGCCGTCAGCTTTATCTGACATGTAAAGAACTGTATGTACAGTTAATGTGAGTATGTGTATGTGGCCGTTAAAACTTGTGTGAGACGCTGTGACATAACTGGGTCTGGGCCTGTGATGGGCAGCTGCTGGGAAGAGAGAGAGAGCCTGTTACAGCAGGGTTAAGTAACACTGGAGCACAAAGTTCACCGCAGCCAGGAATACATACTTACACACACACACACACACACACACACACACACACACAAATGCCTGCACACTTGCACTGAAATACACACAGGTGCACCTAATCTTTCGATTATGCAAAGACGCACAGGTGAAATACACACACACACACACACTGAGAGGGTTAGAGGCGTGTTTACAGGTGCTATTTTGGGATGCAGCCCGTCACTCCCTCACCACACCAAAGCTTCTCTTAGCACACATTTCAGCAGACCTGCCCCACAAGAACAAAACTCCTGCTGGAGAACTCTTTAGGACTTGTTTCTACCTCATTATTTTTATTTGTTTTCTTTTAAAATCTGACTTGTCTCTTTTAACTTGTTAACTTAGGACTATGAAATTATTAAAGGAGCTATTTGTAACAATTTAGCATCCAGAAATGAGCACAGCTGTCAAAAAAGTGAGTCATAGCCACTGAAAAGGTTGAAATCCTATTTAATATACAGTTTATGTTTTAAGCAAGTTGTTTCTCCCCACCCCCTGCTCCCCAGCCTTGAGGATGCTCAGGCAGGTTGCAGGAACGCTCCAGGAGCGCAAGACGAGCGCAACAAGTAATAACAAGTGACGACCAGTCATACACTGTAAGTTGATCAGCTGTTTATAACTGTCAATTGCCCACTGCTATGAAAATTCACACTCTAGACTTTGAGTTCAGTGGCTGTCTGCCTTACTGCCTGCCAAACTCCATTACTATTTTTCTCAATTTAACCGTTATAAACAACTACTCCTTCTTAAAGATTATTAATGATTTCTTACGACTCACAATCAGATACTCACTCATAATGCGAACATTCAGCATTAATTTTAACTCTAATTCAAATGTTAAATTCAATTTTAAAACGAGCCTGTATACAAGAACTTTGCCTTAATGAAACAGTCTAAATCATGAACTAGTATGATTACGAATGTGAGCAGACGTTTGATACCAGGTGACAGTACTGACTGAGCTCAGGTACAAATCATGGCTGACACACTGTATACCGAGGTGTTCGTTATGTAAGAACAAATAAAAGACCAAACATTGTGTTACTATTAAAAGCTCAGGCAGTGACTTCTATATGATAAAAGATTTCCTCATGTTATGCTCAGCTGAGTTAACCTACTTTTACCAGGGCTAATGGTTAACTGACAAAGATATGAAATAGAATGACGTAAGTGGGAACCTGGGAGAGAAACCCAGGGGGATTACTAGGATTTGCTCAGCAAATCTCCTCAACAAAGGTGCCCTGACTGCATGAAACTGTAGGTGTTCAGAGCCAGCTCTGCGTGGAGGTGAAACCTAAGAGTCTCTGAGAGTGAAATGGAGAGAGAATGGCCTCTGAAAACAGTCCTTATACAGAGGTAGTCCTCTGAACACCTGGCTCTGCAGGCTGTATTTGGTTTCACAGGCTTTTTACTAAAACCTAACTGCAGCTTGTGGCATGCTTGGGCCTTAAAGGGACAGTTCGGATTATTTGAAGTGGGGTTGTATGAGGTACTTAGTAATAATCAGTGTATTACCTACAGTAGATGGCGGCCGACACACCCCCAGTTTGGGAAAGCAGCAGGAGTACTGGTGTAAGAAGGTATGCTATGAACTACTATGGACAGGGTAAGCAGCAAAACATATTTTAGCAACTTAAAAAAATCTATTTACAGTATTTTTAAGGCTTTACCTTGTCATCACACAGGCTTTTCCAATGGGAAACTGCCATTATATAAGCCAAAAATTGCTCTCCCCAAACCTACCAGACTCCATTGGCAAAATCCATGATTTTATCTTGCAGAACATGGGAGTTAAATGTTCACAAGCTGCCTCAATCTGTAAATTTGTCTGTGTTATCATGTGACTTTGGTGTTTTAAAAGATGAGTCTAAATTCACCAAAGTCACACAATAACACAAACTAACTGCTCAACCTAGGCAGCGGTAGACCAGCAACACCTGTGTTCTGTGAGGTAAAAATCAAAGCTTTTGTCTATGGTGTTTGGTTGCTGAGGAGAGAGCAATATTTGGCTTAAATAACTGGAGCTTCTCACCAAAAAATGCTGTCAAAAAAAAAAAAACCTTCAAAAAACCTGAACTATCCCTTTAATGCTGAGAAACCTGCTCGTCAGTTTGGAGCTGCAGAGATCTGTCATCCTGCAGAAAGGTCTGTGTAACTTGTGCTTCAACTGAACTGTACTCGTTTGTGTTGCCACACCTCTGTGTTTGAAGAAGAAACAACTCAAGTGTGTAATGAAAAGAGTCTCTTATAAGAAAACTAAAAAAGGCATCGAGGCCGTGAGCTACAGCCCAGATTTATTGACAGACCACGGGTAACACTAAACCACCGACAGCCTGGCCCTCATGCCCGAAATTCCAGGAGTAACAGCCCTGCATGGTGACGGTGAACCCGGCCTTGACTTGGAGGGGCTACACACACACAACCTCCCTCTTTGCTCTTCACTGAAGCATATCACATAACAAAACTTGAGAAGGCCTGACAGAATATGGCCTATAGGCACTACGCCCCCATGGGACTGGTCCCTCAGCCTGTGACGGGTGTTAATCTCTGCTCTGTGACCTTCTGCGCCTCTCTGCGCGGGTCCCATATGTCTTTAGGGTGACCAGATAGCCACCTTTAAAAAAAAAAAAAGAAAAAAGAAAAGCTTTACCCTTAACAGCTCACCCAAACTCATGGCAACCCAGTGGTTATGTAATTCCCCCATGACAGGATCAGCAACCTTGGCAGTTGCCTACCTGACCCAAGAGACTGACAGATCCCTGCCAAGGTTTACATAACAAATGGCAAACAGGGCAATGCTGCTGTGGTTACAGTAGCATGACGGAAATTTTGCCTCTAAAGGTGGATTGCACCAACAAGCATTAATTTTTAAACCTGATTAAATCATGGTTTAACTTTACCTTCATGCTGCACCAAACTTGTAAAGTAAGAAAGATTAAATTTAAACATCAGTGTAGTTTTTACTCTATAAACCTAGATTAATTTAATTCTGTTCCACCAAACCTTTAATTTAAAACATGATCCAGTTTTAACTTTACAAGTTGCAAGTTACAACTGAGGAGGTTTAATTTTTAAAACGCCCTTCCTTTTTGAAGCATCTCTTCTCTCTTTCACTCCAGTTGATAATTCAGCCACAAGTTTTTCTCAAAGGAGCAGAAATTAGAGCTTCTCTGCTGTGTCATCATGAGTATGTTAACTAACTTTTAAGCTATAACATGTAGTTAGGCTAACTTTTTAGTTAGCTAGCGAATAATATAATGTTTAGTTCGCCTGAATCTTATAATGCTAATGCTAGCTATCTCAAACAATATAACATTTGTTAAGCCTAGCTTTTTAACTAGCTACCAAACAATAACATTACATTTTAGCAAGCTAGCAAACAATGTAACATTTCATTAACTTTTATTAATTAATTTCATTAACATTAGCTATCTACCAAACAATATAACTTACACTTAAAAACAAAACATTTTAGCTAGCTAGCAAACCATGTAAAGCTTGGTTAGCCTATCTTTTTAAGGTTGCTAACAAACAATATTTTTTTTAACTAGCTAGCAAATAATGTAACATTTCATTAACTTTTTGGCTAGCTAGCAAACAATATAACCAGTTTAAAAAAACATTTTATCTAGCTAGCAAACAATATGGCAGTTCTTTTAACTTTATAGATACCTAGCAGACAATATGATGTTTGGTTAGTTTAGCTCTTTAGCTAGCTAGAAAACAATACAAAGTTTAGTTAGCCAAACTTTTTAGCAAGCTAGCAAACATAAGCATTGTCTTTAATTTTTAGCTAGCTAGCTAGCACACAGTATAATGTTTGGTTAGCCTAACTTTTAAGCTAATTAGTAAACAATGTAACATTAAGGAATTCAGAGCAGTTGGAAGTTAACAGTTCCCTTCCTCTTTTATACTTACTGGTACCAAAAAGCACTTGAATTCATTTTTAATAGTTTTAATTTGGGTAAGCAAGCATCTCCACATTGATTAAACAATATTTGATTTTGGTTGACATTATGAAACTTGGATTTACTAAATGAAGATTCATTTTATTTGTGCAACAGACCACTGCTTAATTTCAAATCTGATTAAATTAATCTTTGTTGGTGCAACACACTCTAAATATCAAAACACAAAGTGATAAAACCATATTGTGGCAGTAATCTCATTGTTCACATCCACAGAAAGACTCAATGACCTCATGAATTCAGCTTACAGTGGAGGTTAGATGCCTTCAGATGTCTTCTCAGGTCAGGATTCACACTATGTCTTCCAGGCAGCTTTATTGTTAAATCGTTTTGTTTACATCCAGCAGCTCCTTGTCCTATTAGTGGATTAGCTGCTATTCAGTAAACTGTCTTATGTAATTGTATCATTCTCTGAGTCTTAAACTGGAGTTGCGTCACTCAAAATAGGCCACTATGTTTCCAGACAAACCGGTTACAACGTTTCTGTTTGCTCTAATTCCAGCCATGTGACCGTGACTGCGCTCTCAGAGGAATATTATGCGCATAACTCATCATCAGAAATAAAAAAGACAAAGGGAGAGCATCTGATTTCAACCTTATTTGTCTATTAAATGTCTGGAAATCACGTTTTTTTGCTCGATTTAAAGGATAATTACGTGTAGGTCACCAAACCCCACGCTGCTTAAAGAGATTAATGATCCTAAATGTCTCCCTGATGTGATTTTTTCTCATTTGCTCCACGTTTTCGGGACTGATCTGTAATTTCCATTAGAATGATAATGAGAGGAATAATGAGTGCCAGACTTTCCAAATAGACGCTCGTAAAAAACGCGCTGGCATAATTGTGTGTGTGTGTGTGTGTCTGTCTGTGTGTGTGTGTGTGTGAGAGAGAGAGAGAGAGTGTACGTCAGTGGGTTTACAAGCCACATGCTTTTTGTTTTTGTTTTGATGGAGGAAGGAGGGGGGCTGCCTAGCTGCCTGGCTGGTGGGTTGGTGGGTGACTCTTACCTTCCATCCTGCAGAGCTGTTGCTGTCGCCTTTGTCTTTGAAGTAGGGGATGGATCTGACCATCCAGTCATAGATTTGGGACAGTGTCAGTCTCTTGTCCGGTGCGCTCTCTATGGCTTTGGTTATCAGGTCGGCGTATGAGAGGTTGCCCCAGGCGTTACGGCGAGATGAAGCCTTCCGCGGGGTCTGCTGGGCGGCCAGGCTGCTGGGGGTCAGCGCGCCGGAGGTGGCCGTCGGGGAGTGCGTGGAGAGCGGGGAGCCTCCGCTCTCCTGTCCGGGGGAGGAGAGCGCTCCATCGGCTCCAGCGGGGCTGCTGCTGCTGCTCTGGTCCTCTGTCGCCAAGCCCGAGCCGTTGACACCGATGGCCGTCGGGGTGGCACTGTCCTCCTCATCGTCCTCTTCCTCGGGGATAATGTCTGTGTCGTGGCTCTCCGGTTTCACCGCGCTGGAGTCCGGTCGGGGCAGCGGCCAGGTGCAAGATCTGGGCCGCTTCTGGGGCTCGAAGTCCGGGTCGATGGCCACGTCCAGCGGGTCGGGGAGCGGAGCCTCGGCCATGATCTCCAGCTCCGGTCACAATCCAGGTGAATAAAGTTACAAGAGAAGAAATGAAGAGCTGTCAAAGAAGTCGCGTCCCATGAATGCGCGCTCCCGTCCTTTGTTGCTGTTCCACACTGAGTCCCAACAGGGCCAGGAGCAACTTATTTATTAACGCCTGTTGAGGACATAAAGACAGAAGACATCAACCCAACACATTCAGTGACAAAACAGCCTGAAATACACAAATACGGCAGCTGGGAGTGTCGATTTAACCAATTTCTGTCATTAAACTACTTAAATGAGGCGATTCTGAGCTTCACTTCATTATAAAACACTACAGAAATCCCGTCCTGGTGCAAAAAGGTCTGAATCCACCCACTGGAGCTGAATGGCACACGGGAGAAAGTGCTCAAACCCCCCCCTCTCTGTGGGAAATAAATCCGCTTCGAACACTTTAAATGAAATACCTTGCACGGACAGTCACTTGCGCTCCAAAAAAGAAAATAAAAATAGACCCAGAAGAAGAGGGCTAGATCCCGGAGCGTCCACGGTGACTTCTTCTTCCAGATGCCATCTTGACTCTCTCCTCTTTTCGCTCTTCAAGTGCGCTCTGACTGCGATACAGAGACAGACAGACTGCTGGATGTGTGCAGGGCAAGTCAGTGTCGATGTGGAATAAGACTGCCACCTCACTCCGCTGGGTTACTACTGTATCTCGATCTGCTCTCCACACACACACACACTCACACACACACACACACACTCACTCACTCACACACACACACGTAGACACACGCACGCTGCAAGTCGATCAAGGGCCAGCCCCCTGGATCCTGTGCATGGGATCGCCTTTTAAAGAGACACGACAGTCCAGCAGGACGGAGCGGGTCTGAGCGCAGGTGGAGGCTGGGACACGTCCTGACATGTTACTGATAGAAATAGAGGGACACCAAAGAAGAAATCAATGTATTAGTTTTACAAAGATTTTTAATTTTTATTTTATTTTTCATTTATCACCCACTCTTGAGAATTTAGACAAATGATGCCCTCAGAAAAAACTTTTAAAATTATTAATACCAACCTTAAATTCCAATTGGTGAAAATTTCCCCTTTAATGATTTATATATATGAGACATATGTCAGTTTTGGTTTGTCTTATTTTTTTTTATTTTCTAAACTTGCTCTGTGCCAGAAAACACCCTTGTCACAGAGAAAATTCACATCTTAAAACAATTAAAGAATGTGTGTTAAAAGCCTTCAAAATCAAAACTAACAATACTTACTCAAAATGTGCTATTATAATCACCTTTGTTTTCCAATCGATTTTTAATTAAAACGTTGGCTGTTTAAAGTTGTGCTCCACATTTCGGTCAGCTTTGTCAGATTTTTACAAAAACATGATTTAATCAGGCATAAAAAGGTTTAGCTGTGCCTTAAGGACCCCTGTCTCACTTCCTGGTTACAAAAAGGTGGGAATACTGCTCAACCACTGGGATGTTTTCAATTTCTCAACAATTTCTTTTAATAATATTGCTATCAGATCTGTCTCAACTATAACAAGTCAGGTCTGTAGCCCTGCTAAATCAAAACTAAATAAGAATTATGGGTTTAAAAATGTGTATTTTGATTTGCATTAAGAGAAGTCTGAGCAACTTTAAAAATAAAATGGCTTTTCACTACTACTATGCTGTTAAAAAAAAGAAAGTAATGTTTTTTGAGAGCCGACAGATTTTCTGTCTGACTTAGTTAATTAAAAATGTTATCATCAGGAGTTTGTCCCATTACAAGGTTATAGTTTTAGACTGATTTTTTAAAATATATTTTCCAGCATGACTGAAGAGTAAAAATCAAAAAATTCTCAAAATATGTTGTTATGGAAATTCTCAAGAATGGGTGTTCTATTTATTTATCTATTTATTTATTTATTTTACTGTCAAAGCCAAACTGTGCTCATAAAAGAGATGTATAAATGTCAAACTTTAGTGTACAGGGTTCACCTTGGTGTAACTGGCAGTGCTGTAGGTTTTTGCTTTATCAGAAACCACTAATTTTGATACAACCAGCACATTATTTTCATGATTAATTAATCAGTCAGTTATTTTCTCAATTGCTAGATTGTTTGGTTCATAAAATGTCAGACAATAATAAAAAACTGGTTGCCAACCCTTTGTGTTTACCAACATTTTGATTAGTAACTGCAATTTAATTGCATATTTTTTTTCTCAGTAACTGTAACAAATTAAATTTACATTTATTTTGTGATTTAATTACATATAACTAGTTACTCTACAACAGCCTTATTTTAGCCTACCAGTTGTTGATGACGTGCAGATCAGACTGATTAAAGGTATATGTTACATTTCTACATTAAAATCTCTGCTTGACATATGTGTTATATATTTTGTTGAGTTGTTTGTGTAGATAATTCCGAATGTTTCCAACAATGTTCAAATGCAGAGAATTCCATAATTAATTCAAAGTAGCAGTGTTTCCTGCTAGTTGTTGCTAGCTAGTTGCTTAATATTTAAGTTTTATTTATGTTACGTTTAGTCAGTTACTCTCTGTTATAGCCTGTAACATAGCAGCTAGCAACTAGCTAGCAACAGCTATCAGGAAATACACTGTTACCTTGAATAAATTACAGATTTCTTGGAAACATTTTAAATAATAAGTAAGAACACAACTAAACAAAATCTATAACATGTGTCATGCATTTTTAGACATTTTAATGCAAAAATTTTACGTATTATAGCTTTAAACTCCTACGCTGCTAGTAGGTGAGCCTTGTTTTTAGCCTAGCAGTTGTTAATTACATGCAGCCCCTAACGGCTGCTTAAGAGAAGAGAGGGGTTAACAGTCGGTATAGTTTAGATACAGATATATAGATTGTATAGACTGTAAATTTTTCAGGATTATATCAATTAGTTATAGTACCTAGCAACTAGCAATAAAAAAAATATAAAAAATGATTCAGAATTACATCAGTTGGCACGTTGTTAGACAGTTAAGGATCAATATGTAGTATTTAGTGGCATCCAATGGTGAACATTAGAGACTGCAAACACCTTGTTTCACTTTCCCCTTTCTAGTGTGAAGGAGAAGCTCACTGCCAGACAAACTCATGAAAAACATGGAAGGTCGTATCTAGAGTCACTGCCACTACAACATGGCAACCTTGAGGACCCGCACCTTCTGTAAACGGGTCATCCTAAGGTAACGAAAACACAATCATTCTTATTTTCAGGTTATTAAACAGAAATGAAAACATACTTATGAATATTATATCCAATTTTTGTGATCTTCTGCTAATAAATCCACATAAATCTTACACACTGGACATTGTAATAGCAAGGGAGACAAAGAAAACTAGCAAATACTCACAGTAGAGAGACAACAACGAGTGAAATCTGGACATTTTTGCTTAAAAATGACTCAAAATAGTGTTTTGTTTTTTTTGTCAAAAATTGGGTATTTGTTTCACATCTGAAGACAATTTAAACAGTTAATCACACTGACAGAATGGAAACTGTGCTTTAAAAATTATTAACATTTTCCACATTTTTCCACAAGAGTTAGGTAAATATTAAATATATTATTGCACAATTTCACATAATTATAAATAATTTAATTTTGTGGCCTGTTTTGTGTATGTATTTATCACATGTCAGCAAAAGAAGTGGTTTTAAATGTAAATAGCATTTTGAATATAATATCACACGCTCTGTCTGAAAAGTATTTTCATTCATATCACTCTCTCATTGCAATGGTTGATTGTGCCTTTAATCAGCGAACCAGGTTTGTCAATCACGGCGCTCAGACCACGCCCCCTCTCTGGAGCCCGTTCCGCCTCGTTCAGAATGACGTCATACCGTTTATTAGCCAGAGAGAGAGGGAGAGGGAGAGAGAGAAGGAGGGAGAAATCCTAGATGGTCCTCCATCCTGTAAGTGATGCTCTGGACCTTCCCCCACCTCCTCCTCCTCTTCCTCCTCCTCCTCCTCCTCCTCCTCCAGATCAAAACAGCCTCGTCCACATCTTCTTTGTTCCACCGAGGGAGCAAGGTGCGCGTCCACCTGCGTGTGCTCGCGAGGCTTCTGTGCAGGAATGCGCATTCACAGCTGACCATAACAAGATATATCTCTTCAATATTATTGCATGGATTCATGTTGTGTTTATGGTACTCATATGTATATTTTATTTTTGATTTGACACAATATATTATTATTATTATTATTATTATTATTATTATTATTATTAGTAGTAGTAGTAGTAGTAGTAGTAGTATGGTATTATTTTATTTTTAATAGTGTTTTAGTATATCATATTGTGTAGTTTTTGTTTTGAGTGAGCACATTTCTTGCATTGTTCTCTGCTAAAAACATTTGAGTGTGTCCTATCAATAAATCAGTATATTTGTGTAAAAGATGGATGTTTATGAGATGCATTGTTGTCAAGTACCATGCAAAACTATGTCTGTTTTTGTTACTATGATTATATGTATCAGTACATACATAAAAATCATGTATCGCTGCAGTTATGACCTGCAATATGCTGGCTGAAGATGCACTTTGCAAGCCTCTGCATGGATTTTAGGCCATTTTCCGTCACATTCCTTTGTATTTTCTGATTGTATTTTTTTTAAAATTGTCTATATGTGTAACTCACAATAAATGAACAGTATATCACAGTATATTTTACCACCCTGTGTTTTATCTTCCTCATAGTATTCACCATCAGACACACTCTATAAAGGCTGGACATTATTGTTTAACTGTGTTCATTGACACACATATTAAACACACACACACACACACACACACACACACACACACACACACACACACACACACACACACACACACTCATTTGCAGCAGTAGTCTGGAGTGCGCACTGTACAGGATTACAGGAGATAGTCAGTGTACACGTACACACATTGTGATGTGATGGTTTTTGTTCCCTTCACATCAAAGAGAATACCTGATGCAGCAGTTTGGTTCCTGCAGAGAACTATAGAGTTAACTGATCGCTGGATGTGCACAGAGAGGTTAGGATGTCAGAGTGTGTGTGTGTGTGTGTGTGTGTGTGTGTGTGTGTGTGTGTGTGTGTGTGTGTGTGCAGAAATACTGTATGTAGATAACTGGTATAGATATTTCATCTATAAATTACTTTGCATCATATTGAATGGAATAAATTCTAATTTAGGATGGACACCAACACTAACCCCAAATAAATCTTGATTTACCTTTAGTTTATGTTGCACCAAACTTTTAAAGTATCTTAAAATACGGAAAGATTAAGTTTAAACCTGTGATCCAGTATTAACTTTAAATTTTCCATTGAAATGGCTTAACTTTAAAAATGGCTGCCTTCTTAAGATGGATTGAGCAAAATAATTCTCTTCTGAGCATCATGAGTAGGCTAACTAGGCTAAGCAACACTTTAGCTAGCTAGCTAGCAAGCAAGGAATGTTAAGTTTTGTTAACTTTTTAGCTAGCCAGCAAACAAAATAACATTGTTTCTTTATTTCTTTTTTTTTTTTTTTTTTTTTTTAGCAAACTAACAAACAATGTAACTTATAGAAAATATTTTAGCTAGCTTGCAAACAATGTAGCATTTTTAAAAGACTTTCATTGAGGTAGGAAACAATGTAATGTCTACCAGCTAGAATTCAATATAACCTTTTGTTTTTGTTGTTTTTGTTTTTGTTTGTTTTTGTTTTTCCTTTTTTTGGCTAGCTAACAAACAGTGTAACAAAAAACATGTTAGCTAGCTAACAAACAATGTAATGTTTTGTAAACTTTCGATCTACCTAGCAAACTGTAAGGAATACAGAACAGGGAAGCCCCCCCCCCCCCACCCCTCTTTTATACTTAAAAGGTCCCAACACTACTTAAAATTATTTTAATGTATCTATTTCTTTTTCATTTTGGTATGCAGGTGTCTCCATATTGCTTAAAATATTTAGTTTTGGTTTACATCACTAGCCCTGATTAATTTTAAACCTAGTTTTGTTAAACTCTAATCACGTTGTCACGTTTACGTGAGAAAAGTTTAAGTAAGATTTTCTGTACAGATTTGCTTTTTTGCTGCTTGTGATCATTCAGTTAAGCATGATTCCTTTTAAATTCATTATTAGAAGGCCTGCAAAGGTTGACACCATTTAAAAAAAAATATCTCATGACAAAGCCATGTCACTGATAACTGTATTTAATAAAAATCCAAATTGCTTCTGCTTGAAGTGTTTTTGAAAATTTCAACCACTTTTATTCAAGACTTACTCAATATTTTTCTGCCTGTTTGGACATTTTTTATGTCTCTTTGTATAGACCACAACACTGACTTTCATTTGCTTTTTCCTCTGCGTACACATATTCACCTGTACTTTTAAAATATTTAGTAGGCTAATATTTTTTCCCCCGACGGTCCTGACAAGGTCAATTAAGCAAGGTGATCCATGTCACGTGACACAAAATAAGGGTCAGACGTGTCCCTTCAATACCCTGCTGCAGTACATCTTGCATTTGGACACTTTATTGTGTACAAAGATAAGCCTGCTTTACCTTAGATGCCCCTGTGAGAGCCACAATGGCGATGTACAAGGGCACGTTCAGGCACACAAGCAAGCAAACACAGACACGCACGCAACCTCAAACGACCCCAAACAATTTATATTATTACTCTTACTCTTTACAAAGCACACATTCAACCCAACACTTCAAAACTCCTTCAAGGCTGAAGCCAGGTGACATAATGCAGTGGCCTGAATACCTGCTGGAACAACTATATCAGGACAATGTCTGGGTTTCATTCAGTATTCAACATGTTGGTTTTGTCAAGTATGTTTCTGTCAAAACTTGATTTCATCTGTGTTTACCAGACCTTCTAACATCTGAGGCTTACAACCATATAACCTACACATAACGCACAATTTAAAGGACCAGTGCGCAGGATTTCGTGGCATCTAACAGTGAGATTGCAGATTACAAACACATCGTCTTACTCTCCCCTTCCCAGCTGACAAAGTTTGGTTCTAAAAATGTTCTAAGAACATGGTGGGTGGGTGTTCCCACAATATTCCGGAAAGATTCAGTTAATATTAACATGTGTCAAGGTTTCCCTCAGTAATGGTTATGTTCTGGAAAGGTTAGTTGAACGTACTGGGAATGTTCAATTGAACAAAAACATCAGTGAACATTCTAAGAACATTGCAAGAAGATTACCCAAAAGGCAACCAGAGGGGAACCTCAAGGGAACTTCACAAAAATTGCCCTCAAAAAATGATACTTCATGTGGTTACTGGAACCTTTAGGGAATATTTTCTTGAACTGAAGTCACCTTTATGATCTGGGATGGTTAGTTGAACGTTTTCGTAATGTTTCCTTGAACAAAAACATGGGAGGGTTACACGAAAGCCAACAAGCGGGGAACCTCAGGGGAACGTTACAGAAATTACCCTCATGTGGTTACTGAAACCTTTAGGCAATGTTTTTCTTGAACAAAAACATTTACCAAACATTCTTAAGACATTGTGGGGGGGATTACAAAATAGAAGCCTTGAAGGAACGTTGCAGGTATGTTATGGGTTACATGTGTCAGCTAGGTTCCTGTCATGTAGGAGAACCTACAGTGGCTGTGAAACCTGCAAAAGAAAATTTAAAGGCCTTCTCCAGAGCTAGTGTTTGGTTTGTCCATTCTACTGTACACTCTTAGAATAAAGGTGCCAAGTGGAACCACAAAGGGTTCTTCAGCTTGACCACCCCTCCAAGCCAGCGTGAATCATCCAATTAAGACAATCACAAAGCACGGCGGCCATCTCTGTTTGTGTCTGATGTTTCCCCCCAAACAGCATAACGCTCTGATTGGATTAGGGGCCTCGGCATAGGGCGTGATTGATTTTTCTTTAATTGAGAGCTATGGTGGGATAGACTCGGGGTCTCGCTGCAGACTCAAGCACTTTTCAATGATTCGTGCCACATGCATGTGTGTGCACACCCACACACCTGCACACACACACACACACACACACACACACAGACTGACCACTGAGCCATTTCTTGTGGCTTGAATCTACTGGGATTATATATCCACTCTGTTGTTTTTGTACTTGTGTCTGCGTGGACACTTGGTACGAGCTCAGTATCTTATATAACGCGCCTGGTTTGGATACTGTAGGTGCTGCACACTGTTCTGACTGTAGCTGTCAGGGCGGGCTGGTCCAGGCTGGAGTGGTGCACTAGGATGACCTCATCCCTACACGGACGCAATAACAAACCTTGAAGCGATTGGTTGCCCTCTGCTGCCACCTACAGGCACACATGAGGAAGTTCCAAAACACCACAGAGAGGAAAAAACGTCTGTCTGCTCTTTAATTCTAAGTACATCAGTGGTTTTCAAACCGGGACGACGTCCTTATCAGAGACGTCCCTGCTAATTTCCAGTGAGACCATGCAAAGACACATTCTGCACATGTTAGAACAGCGTGGCTTCATAGTAAAAGAGTTCAGGCACTAGACTGACCCGTCTGCAGTCCAGAAATGTCTCCCACTGAAAATGTGTGGTGCGTTATGAAGCACAAAACACAACAACAGAGACCCCGGACTGCTGAGCACCTTAAACTGTATATCAAGCAAGAATGAGAAAGAATCTCAATTTCAAAACTTCAAGAACTAGTGTCCTCAGTTCCCAAACACTTACTGAGTGTAAAAGAAAAGGTGATGTACCACAGTAGTAAATACGCTCCTGTCACAACTATTTTGGACCGTGCTGCAGGCATCAAATAAAGACTTACTGTATATTTACAAAAAAAAATCAATAAAGTTCATCAGTTTGAACATTAAATATCTTGTGGGAAAATGTAGGTCATAAAGGATTTGCGAATCCCTGCGTTCTGTTTTTATTTACATTTTATACAGCATCACAGCTTTTGTTGGACTGAGGTTTGTAAAATATTTTCTTTTCCCACGGCTAAACTGTTGCCCCATCTCAGAAAAAAATGCCTGCACCTTGACAAAAAAGTGGCTTTATAGACAACTTTGTGACGTTTTGCATGTACAGTAAACTTTTGCAGGGGCTTTTTACATCTCAAGAGTTTCTTTTATTTTTGGGACCTTCATTTTGTGTATTTTGAAAAATCAGATTTGACAGCTGGTCGAAAGACAACCAGTTGCCAACTATTTCGGCAGTTGATTCATGGTTTCAATCATTTTTCATGCAAAAATGTCAAACATTTGGTGGTTCCAGCTTCTTAAATGTAAGGATTTGCTGCTTTTTTTGTCATTTATGTTAATAAGTAAATAGACTTAGGGTTTTGGGCTGTTAGTTGGACAAAAGAAGGAATCTGAAGACAATTTTTTTTTTCATATTTTATGCGATTAATTGTTAAAATGATGGGCAGATTAATCAATAATGAAAATAATTGTTAGTTGCAACCCAGTTATCTTCACATCCACATGATATCACTTCTCAAAAAGTCTGGATTCGAGGTGCACACCGCCTTCACAATTTTATTACACTGAAATGTTTCAACGCAGTTTGCAGTTGTGTATGACATTGCATGTAACAGTGCTGGACAAATCTCTTGTTCCCATAGTAACGAAATACAGCGTTTGAAACAACAACTGCTGTCAAACTCAGGATCAAAATAAAGACCAGTTCTACTTGATAAACACCTGGAACACATGAGCTGAACATAAAGACGTCCCAACATTTCCCTAAATTCTTATCTTATTCATTATATACATGAATTAATATGAAGCATAAGATTTTAAATTTACACCGGATTTTATACAGCTGTTTCATTCAAAACCCACAGAGATAAAAAACAGAAACAGCTCAAGAATATTTTACCCCTTTCACATTCACCCACTAGAGGGCAGCAGCCAGCTTCTCAGAGAGACACTTGTTCCTCTTTCTTTTTGTGAAGTGAGCACCTGTTTGCCTTGTGGTTCACTCATGCTGGAGAGGTTTTTCATATTCTTTGAAATAAAACAGTCCACAAGGGGGAGAGAGCACACCTCACAGAGGAGGAACAGACAGTAAACGAGTAGAGCACACATGCATAAGATGACAGGAAGTCAGATCCAAATCAAAAACAGGTATCTGGTGTTGCATATTTACTGTGGATATCAGGTTTTTCATGGATATATTGGAGCAAACCGCTGCTTATTCCCTTCGGTCCTTTGTAGTTCTCTTATGCAGTGTCAGTAGTTACTGAGGTAATGTGTTGTTTAAATATGCTTATCATCAGGCAGTCAGCAGTGGGTGTTAGGTGCTCATGTGTCTCTCGCTGCGACTGCGGTCTCCCTCCATCCAGTACGACTCCGTCTGCATCTCCGTCAGTCTGGAGACGGTCCTCTGGAAGGCAAAGATCTCCTCCTCAGCTGTGAACAGAGTCAGGCGCTCCGCCGCCTCCTGAGGAGAGGAGCCAACAGGAGCAGGGTCAGCTGCAGATACTCTTGAAATCCAGTTTTAAAATCAAACACGTTTAGACTGGAGACAAAAGGTCAGGGAAACAGGATTAAAGACCAAAAGGCTGTCTGTCTGATTCCTGGATCTGCAGGATCTATGTGTGTGTGTGTGTGTGTGTGTGACATTCTAGTTCAGTTGTTATTTTTTTGCCGACAAGACGAGGTTTGAGAGTAAGACAAATAATGGCAGGATTGCAGATTCTGTCTTTGAGTTTGATCATTAAAACTGAAAGCTCATTTTTATGGATTTTTGATTTAATATTAAAATTGTGACACAACTAGTAATTACTCACTGACTTCAGAAACAACACGCATTTCTTAAACTTAGAAAAAACTTGCCTTTTTAATATTGGACTTCCTTGAACTTTAAATATATTTAAACTGAAAAAGAAATCATTTTAAAAAGTCTTTCAATAATTATAATAATACAATAATCAGAAATTTATTTAATATATGATGTGTGTACTATAATGTTGTTTTTTATTTGGTGTATAAAATGTGAGACAGGATTACTGAAATATGACACTTTTGTCTTTTTGGCCGCTCCAAGCACCACTACCATCACAGCTCAGACAGATGTGCGTCAAAATCCAAGCAGCAGCTGTTTGACTTTGTTTTCGTGAATGAAGGGTCACTTGACCACAACGAGCTAAACTACACATGCCACAGCCTGACTGGCAGGGAGTCGAAAGCGACTTAAAACACAAGACGAAATGAAAGCATCAAAAATATAAAAATACATAAAAATATGAAAAAAAAATATGTATCTGATTTATCTTGCGTTCATGATCACTGGAAGCCAAAATTGTATTTCAAAATAAATTTGATTAATCGCCCCGCCCTATCAAAAAATATAAAACGAAATTAAATGAAACATAAAATTAAATTTGGATGATAAACTTCCAACACCTCAACAACGATGTACAATGTTAAACAATTTGTTTTCAAAACACAATAAGAAAATGACATGTGACACAACAAATTAAATAACATCTTGCTCTATATATTTTTTTTTTCATTAGAACCTTTGGTAACACTTAATAACAGCCATCACTAATAAATGGTAAATTGATAGTTAATTAAAATTTACAGTTAACAGTTATTTTGCTGTTAACGTCAAATAATGCTTATATATGCTTTATAAACAATTTATTACGCAACTGCAAAGATTTATAAACCTCAGTTACAACTTTATAATAGACACACACAAATACAGCAGGCTGGTCAAAGGCCATGACGTCATGGTTTGTATCCTCTAACTTCAGTTTTTCATGTACAGGGTCAGCGGTCGAGTGACTTTCAAAATAAAGGCAACAAAACTACTTAGGCAGGTTTAGGACAAGTTCATGCTTTGGGTTAAAGTAAGTACAGCATGCAACTTAATGTATGTAACTTACATATTGTAAGATATTATACTCAGTTGCAACTTGATCATATCCAGTTATATTTATAATGTTTATAGATCGTTGACAGACAAATTTTTAAACATTAGCAAAGTGTTAAATATATTTGGTCCATTTCTCCATGTAGTGATTTTTAAAAGGTTTTCAAATCATCAACAAAAACTAAATATAGTATATAAAATGTTACATGTGCTATAAGTGAAACAATAAACTGTAAAATTACTAATTTAATCAGAATGTAATTGTGATGGTCTCTTATCAGCTTTGGTAAAATATATAATTTATAAACCATTAAAACTGATGATAAAACAACATAAATTATAGCATTGCTAATAATGAGTTAACATAATTTATTATCATTTTTAACAGTGAAATGACTATTAACTAAAGTTTAATTGACTGTCAATTAACCATTTATTATTGATGGATATTATAAAGTGTTACCAAAATGTAAGTTGAATTTATACTCTCATTTGTCAGCTTAAAGTTAAACTTGTGAATATTAAGTTTGTAATCCATAAACTAAACAATCCGGTGATTTGTTTTTAATCACCAAGCTGTCACTCAAAGACAAAGCACTGCCGTGATTTTTTACAAATTTTCATATTCTGTTGTAGCAGGTGTGTGTGTGTGTGTGTGTGTGGTTTTTTTTACCCCGCTGAGGCCCAGGTCATCCAGCAGCTGTCTGTCCCTCTCGTCCTCCCCTCCAGAGTGGACGAACAGACGGTCCAGAGGAGCCGCTGCCAGCAGCACCACTCTCACCTGGGAGTTTTTAAAAAAGAAACAGAGGGCTCAGATAACACGGGAATGTCGAGTTTATTTATGGAGTTTACTTCCTACACCATTAATGATTAAGTATCTGTTTCCCGTGATCGATATTAAACGATAGCGGTTAACCATTCAATCATAGTCTCCTTGAAATGTTGGTACTTATATCATATATATTCCTGGTCGGCTTGAGGTGTTTTATTGCATCTCTGAGATGATTTAAGGGAATATTGATTCTTTTTTTAAACAGAAATAATTTCCTCTTCGACACAATAAAGAATCAGTTGATAAAATTATAGTTTTAGTCACAGGTAGTGAGCTCACATGAGGCTGGTTCTCAGCTTTAAACGCAAAGGTTATATAATGGAGTATTGTTACTTTTTCCAGTGTATTTACTATTTAAATTTCAGTGGCAACATTTCAGTCACCAACAGTCACTTCTGTCATCAGACGCTTTACTTTTTCATTATGTTTTGGAGGCTATTTTTTGCCTTTATTGCAGTGGGACCCTGTGACAATCCAGCGGGTACGTGAAAATTTTCCAGATTCATTCATTAAAATTATCATGTAAAAACACTGTCTAAAAATATTTATTTATTTTCTTTCAAAAAGCTTCACAGTTCAACAAATAGTATTTTAATTTTTAACACATTCATACATCATTTTCTAATCTAACAATCTATGACTCTTCATAAAAATAAACATATAAATTGTCCTGCATGCGTCTTGCACATGTAACCCGCTGGAAACATTTCTCTTGTGTTCTTATTATTCTATGTTTTCCGTTCTTAAAGGGTCCTTGGCTCACAAAGAGCTGCCGGCACTTTGTGGTTAATGGTTTGTGTCACCAGGGCAACCCATGTGCTTTACATATTCGACTTAACTAAATATAATGAAAATTACATAAATATTATACCCCATCTTGAATTTGAACTCATTTGTAAAACAATCCACCATCCATTCAGTTGATGTGCACGTCCACACTAAATAATACAGCACACAAAGTTGCTGCGACACAGGTCTCTTAAAGGGACAGTTCAACCCAAAATCAAAAATATCAATAAAAGTTTCCTCATACCTGCAGTATTATTTATCCATCTACACTGTTTTGTGTGAGTTGCCTAATTGTGGAGATACTGGCTGCAGAGACGTCTCCTCTCTACCCCATAAAAAAAAAAAATTGAAATGTGACCCGGTTACTAATCCACAGACCTGTTTGTGAGCAGTTTTATGCAGGGACTACTTTCTTCATAGCAAACTACGCCTGCCAACCAGTGCTCACAGAAAAAAGTGTGCATCTACTGATGGAGAAGAGGCCTGTCTTCATGACAGCGCGGGATGTAAACATTACTGGCATTACATGGCCTTCTCAGCTGAGCTGTAACCTTTCATCCATGTGTAGATGCACGCTTCTTTCTGCACAGTGACATGGCTGGTGGGTGTAGTTTGGTAGAAAATAGTTCCTACATAAAACTGCTCACAACAAGGTCTCTGATCTGATTATTATCATTTTTAATATCAGCGCTGCAAATTTTATTGATTTATTTATTGATTGCAGTCAATCTCATGTTGACATCTTTTAATACATCATGGATCGGTGCTGTCTCACGTCTCCAAAAAAGACCCTGCAGTTCAAGGCTGGATTAGAAAGCTTCTGAAAGGGATATGATCGCACAAGAGTCAATATTGTTAAGATACGACATTAGCGTTAGCATTAGATTAATGTTGGCCTTCTTTGCTCAGCTTACTTTGGGACTAACTTGCTTAAATTTTCTATGAAAACTTCATTTGGTCTTGAGAAGCTGCAGCGTTTATTAACCCGAACTGTACATTTACTGCCAGACTGACAACTTCCTAGTCCACTATGGGCATCTCCATCGCTCTCACGCTCTGTTGCGCACTTTCACTCACTTATGAGCCCAAAAGCACTACCCTACTCTTTAAAGGACCTATGCTAATCTTATGACAGTGTGAGAAGGCAGACATCTCTATGGCTGATATCTCAAAACTCACTCCACACTATCTAGATGGATAAATTGCACTACAGGTAAGAGGAGAAACATGTATTTTTAAATTTTGGGGTGAGCTGTCCCTTTAAGCATGTTGCACTCATGATACTCTAGTTTGTCAGATACCTTGTTGTCGTAAAAGTTGTCTATGAGGGTGGTGAAGCGGCGGGCCTGGTCCTTCAGGGTCAGCGTCAGCATGGGAACATGGCGGATGAATACAGTGTCAAAGAGCCGTGCCATTTCCAGGTAGTCACTGGCACCCAAAGGCTGGAAAACAACAGAGCAGGTTAAGATGCTGTCAGACTTCTGATCTAAAGCAGCGCCTCACATCGAAGAGGGTTAAAAGTTTCAGTGCAGCATCTTTGCACATCTGCCTCATAAATACAAACAGATACAATTTGCACCCTGGATGTTGCAGTCTGTATGTTTGGCTCAGACTGATGTCGTTTTAGTCTCCGTCCTTGGGTCTCTGCCATTCAGGATGATTGCTCTTGAAATCAATGTGGACTTGCCAACATATGTCAGATGGAGGAAGAAGCCTTGAAGCTCAAATCGGTGGAAAACCTCACCCCTGTCCATCAGGCTTCAGACTTTGCGCACACACTGCAGATTACCGCGCTGCTTTATCTGAGGCACAACGGGCTCAACTATTCACTAAATTGTCAATAGACTTGCTTTTTGACATTGAGCAAAAAATAGGGCTGGGATGGAGGGAAAGAAACAGAACGCAGAGGCAATAAAGAGAAGTGCTTTGAATTTGAGCAGTTTTGATTAGTGCTGAGTGGATTCTGTATGTGAGAGCGTACTGTATGTATTTGTGTTTGTGTGTGTGTGTGTGTGTATGTGTGTATGTGTGTGTCTTGGAAAGAGACTGGAAGACCTTCCAATGCTCAGGTGGTTTAAAATACATACTAAATGGGATATCTGTGGTTTGAGTCTGGCCATTAATCATACACCATGTTTCATGTCACTCTACACTGTAAAACAGTGAAATAAAGGCAAAATGCTCCCAAAAAGTAACTTCAAAGGCATAGTTTGAATTATTTGAAGTGGGGTTGCATGAGGTTCTTATCCATAGTTAGTGTGTTACCTACAGTAGATGCCGATCAGCATGCCTTGAGTTACGAGAAGCAGAGAGGGGCACCAGCATGGAAGCAATGAGCTGGACAGGCAGCAAAATGTATTTTAGCCCCTTTAAAAACAATATCATAGTGTATAATATATTTTGAGTATTTTCATCACTTTATCTACACGTCAGACAGCTTTTTGTGACGGGAGTCCGCCGTTATATAAGCCATATATCGCTCTCTCCAAGCCAACCAAACTCCATAGGCGAAATCAGTAATTTAACGAGTGTTGCAGGCCTACCACTGCATCGATCTGTTAGTTTCTTTGTATCATTGTGTGACTGTGATGTTTTAAAGGGTTTCTTGAAACTCACCAAGGTCACACAATAGCATAAACAAACTAACAGGTCAAGGCAGCGGTAGACCAGAAACTTCTGTATTCTGTAAGATAAAATAACTAACTTTGCCTCTAGAGTTTGGTTGGTTTGAAGGGAGCTATATTTGGCTTATGTAAGTGGTTTCTCATCCGAAACGGCTGCTGGAGAGGGAAGTAAAGTGGTAAAATATTCTAAATATATAAATGTATAATTAAACAGATGTTGATATTTTTGTGTGGGCCTTTCAAAGCTACTAGAAGGGATTTTGTTGATTTTGGAGGTCCCAAAAGCATTACAGTTTCCACTGCAATAACCTCACAATATAATATGAAAAGTAAAATTATCTAAATAAAAATCTCCTCCAGCTTTCTTTTAAATGGCTAATGGATTATTCCCTGTGACTCTTGTGAGGGAAAATATAAAAACGGGTTTGAGTCATCTGATTTCATGGAGAGTCCAACCTGGTGGCAAGCATTAAGAATAACTATGCAGAAGCAGACAATCTTCAAACAGATAGTCTCATTAACTTATGCAGGTTCTCCTCTCTGCTTCTCCAAACTGTTCGCCACCCGCCATCTAATATAGCTAATACACTGTCTACTGCTCATACAACCCCATGTTAAATAATCTGAACTATCCCTTTAAAATGGGATAAACTCTTGTATTGTAACTTTAAAACTTAGGAGAAACAGCTGACTTGGACGTCAATAAAACAAACTAAGGTTTGTGATGACATTGATGGAAAAAACAAACCAGGACAAAAACACTCACTCTGGCACACAGCTCATCAAAAGTACAGTCGGCGATGGAGCCACAGGTCTTTTCCAGAGTCACGTCTCTGCCCAGCACTGTGAGCACCCGGGGGCCTGTAACTATGGAAACGCACACCAAACAATATAACTAATCATCACATCATACAGTTTTCACCATCATGTTTACAGCTGAATCATGATATTAAAAGAATATCTATGACAGAATGAAATTAAAAGATAATGAAAAATATTGTTATATACAGTGTGTCCATAAATGTTAATAAAATTGTGTTTTTGTCACGATTTTATATTGAATTTGGGAAACGGGAAAAGATATTATAATGATAACGACTGCATAATAATAACATAGTATGAGTAACATTATTTCTTAGTTAACTGCACAAACAAGTAACTACAGCAGGGTTTGGCGTCAGGGTGGAGGAGGAAGTAACATTTACTTAATCATCATTAAAGTTCGTCATTAAAAATTTCCGTCCGGATTAATAAAGTTCTATCTTATCCTGTGCTGAAAGTGTTGTGATGCTGCGTCTTATTAAATGATATACTGTGACGGAGCAGGCTGACTGGTGGACAAATCTTCCCATAAGTCTGTGTTTTTCATTAACTTCCTCTTACCGCTCTTTTGTCTTACAGCCAGCTCTTCAAACAGTGCGTCCAAAAAGGCCTCTGCACCGGGCTCCCCTGTGCTGAGCAACACAACACAACACACACAACACACACACACACACACAGGCAATGAAACAGGGAAGGAAAAATAGGATATGAAATTAATAATGGTGAAGTGGTCACATCAAACGGTGGCAGCGAGGAGTGGGGCTACTTAGCTTTTCACTCCGTCAGTAAAAAACAGGATGTTAGGCTCTAAACACAAGCATCAGCCTGTGAATGTACGTCAAAATGAGAGTGTAAAGTGTGTGTGTTTATGTCTGTGTGTGTGCTTGTGTTTTAACTCCAGGTAAAAGGGTGTGATGTGCTTTATTTACATACAGTGAAAAGACGAAAGCACTTGAAAGCTCCAATACAGCGATGAGCAGCAGCAGTGTCATTCATACCTTGTTTGTCAGCGCGTGTGTGTTCCTCACAGCGTATATGTAATGAGGAAAATAGAAAACTAGCTTTTAAAGCTCTGCCATTTTCTCATATTCTATTGATTCCTCTTTCACTCTTTTCATGGGTCTCTCAAGGTAATGTAGGTCTTTATAAATCTCCAAGTCTGCTTCTACCCATTTATACATCTGTTTGCCTTTTCTTTCTGTCTAACTCAATGTTGTGCACAAACATTTCCTGTGTGTGTGTGTAAATGTTGTGGATGCAGGTTAATGGGACCAATATTAGGGTGTGTGTGTGTCTTACAGGTAGTAGAGTTTCCCTGCTGCAGCCTGTTCCAGCCTCCTGTAGTCAATCCCAGAGTCCAGGCAGATTGTGTGGCAGTACTCCTGCACACACACACAAACAAAAACACAACAGAGGGACAAATTAAACGGCGCTCTAAGAGCAAATTACAGTCCAGATAAAAAGAAGAAAGCATTTTAACCATTTTAGATCCCATCCCCAGTCATATTGTGCAACTGTTTAATAATATAAGCCAAAAAACAAAACAAAAAGACCTTACAAAATACACATTTTTTTTTTCAAAATTAAAAAAAGACCTTATTAAAGACAAATGGATATACAAAAGACCTTACAAAATGCAGAAAATTTCAGAAAATGGCCATACAAAATACAAAAAGACTTTAAAAATATACAAAAAATAAAAATACAAAACCAGAAATAGCTGTACTTCTCTATTCAAAGCAACCAGACTCCATTGACAAAAACGGTAATTTTACTTCTCTGATCTACCACTGCCTCTATCAGTTTTTAACCCTTTAAAACAGCAAGAGTCACACAATAACACCAACAAACTAATCGATCAAGGCAGTGGTAGACCAAAGAGGTTACATACTGTTTCTGTAAATGGAGTCTAGTTGCTTTGGACAGAGCAAAACAGTGCCTGCTTCTGATCAAACAAAAATGATCCTCCTCTTAAAAAAAAGGTCTATCTGTAGGGATATTTTCCATAATTCTGTCAGACACTTCTTATAACAATCTGAGCATGCAAGTGGCAAAAACAAACACTTTTAGCGGACGTACTTTTATGGTACACAATTGCCTGGACCAGTTTCAAAAACTGTTGGCCACCTTAGTCACTTAAACACAAAAAACGTGGGGGATTCGGTCTGGGTTCAAAAATACAAAAGTTATCTGGATGGTCCAGCTGTCACGACTTCCATGATCTAAACTGTGGACTCACGGAAATCTTGACTGAGTTTTGTTTTTGTTGTTGTGAGTTACATGATACATTATGTTTGATTCTTGTACATGCTCCCTTTATGGAACAGCGTCTATTGCCGTAAACTTCTCATGTGAAAAGACGACGATGAGAGCTTTGTGTCACAGCTTCCTTCTCAGTATATATAAGAGGAAAAACTTGAACAACAGGGCAACACAGAAGGCAGCAGACATCTTCCTCTCCTCTGACAGCGCTGGGATTTCGTGTCACTGCTTCATGGTTTATTGAGCTGCTCTATTGTTCCCGCAGCTATTCAAGTGTGTTACAGCAGGGGTGAACTTGTGATGCAGAGTTCAAACTTTTCCCCATAGTGTAAAACGTCAACAGGATTCATGTCAGGGAGTACAGCACAAACTATAATCATCATCTCCACCATTCTATCAAAGAAAAGAAAGGAATTGCATATCATCCCATCCGAGCCATCGCCGGATGACTGAGTATTCGCCGACAGCTCCAGTAAATTATGAAATCAGTGAATTTCTGCCACTGGCCTCCTTAAGCTGCAGGATAATTAGTAATCATCACAAAGCAAGGGGACGGAAATACTCTATTCTTCTCCGCTGTCAACTTTTTATCTCCGTGTCCGCTCACACAAACGGGGTTCCCACTCTGAGCCAATTGGCTGAATCAGGCTTAATAACAACCTGACAAACTCGCCCTCCCCCACGCACAAAAGGGAGGTGTCATTTCATCAACCTACTGTGACCCCACCAACGGGTAAATAGTCCCTCCAAAATGGAAAAAAAAAAAAGAGGAAGAAAAAAAAACTTGTCACTATCGCCGCCACATCATTAGAAGCTCAGTTTGTCTTTTCTCCTGCCATCTTCTGCTCCCTCCCTTTATGAACCTGCGGTGAAGACTGATGGCTGCTGCGTTTCTTCACGGAGGAGCGAGGTACAAAGAAGGAGGAATGGAAACACAATCAGTGATGATGATTCCATTGGTTATTTATAATCAGATGAGGCTGAGGCCTCGCGGGTCATTACTTGATTATCCATCTTGAGAGGATTGTCAAGTTCTCACTCCTCCAAGATTTCATCCGCCTACACATTGTGGTCTTGTCCCCCTCCTCCACCACCACGCTCCTCTCAGACTCCAGTGCTAGTCAGTGTTACTTTACAACTTACAGTCTCAATCTCCAGCTGTCCTCTCAGCTCATGCTGTATATCTGTCTGTACAGTGAGCGCTAACCGTTGATTTTTTAGAGCTGCACGATTTGGTAAAAAAGTCATATTGTGATTATTTTGACTGAAATTGCAACTGCGATAAGATTAGTGGAAATGATCAGTTTTGCATCACAATTGTCATGTTCACTGAAAAAAAAAAAAAACTATTAAAACCGTGATGATGTGATATTTGTTGAGGTCTGTACAAATCAAACATGTTTTCTTTTATCTGGAGAGTTTTAGGTCAGGTCATTTAGGCCATTTAGTGCTGGTTCTGCAATTTGGATATTGCGCTTGGACATATTGCGATTTTACTGTCATTGTGATTAATTGTGCAGCCCTACTTGATTTAAAGTTGAAGACTGGTTGAAATTTGGTCTGAGTGTCTGAGACCAGCTAAAACAGCATCAACGTGTCATAAAACGCAATTTTGTTTGATCATCTTGGCAGTTTGTTCAGCTGTAGGTTCAAAGAGAGACAATATTGATTAGTACGAGGGCATTTCTTCAAACTGGAAGGTGAAATCTGGTCTCCACAAAGAGGTAATTTCAAAGCATTTAATGTTTCAGATAAAATGTCATAAAGATGATCTATATAAGCCGTGTACTGCAAACAAAAAGCCTCCAGGACATCATAACAGGAGAAGTGCTTAACGTAATATAAGAAATTGCTCTTACTGCTGGAGCCTAATGTGCACGCACAAGCACTTCGGTGTGACTTTTACTCTTTGGTGTATGCATAAGGATGTTGCATAAAAAGCAACAAAGAAACGTTAATGGATGGGAAGTTGTGGTGGATGAGGGGGTTAAACTCAGGACTTTCATCCAGGCAACTGAGGTCCTGTAAATTTCTTTCGTGTAGTTTCTTTGTGACGGTCTAGAGTGATGATAGACTGCTGCACATTGTAGAGCAGGGGTGTCAAAATCATTTTATTTCATGGGCCACATACAGCCAAATCTGATCTTAAGTGAGCTGGACCAGTAAAACAAGTGCATAATTATTACCTATAAATAATAACAATACTAGGATTGCAACTAATGTTTATTTATTTTATTAATCTGTCGATCATTTTCTCAAATGTCTTGTTTTGTCCTCAGTTTATGGTCACAGAGGACTAAAGAACCAGAAAATATTCACATTTGAGAAGCTGAAATCAGACAATATGGTAATTTTTGCCTTAAAAAAAACTTGATTTATTGATTTAGTTGACAACCAATCGACTAATTGTTGCAGCCCTGAACTAAACCTCCAAAGTTTTCCCTTTTTTCTAGTGTAAAGAAATAAACCACTGAAAACATTCACAGGGTTTGCAGAACAGAATAGCCTGAGATGAGTGCAGGCTCAGCCATTTAAATCAGGACTAGCTGTGCATTTCAGTGAAAAATCGGAATAAATGACTCATCTGTAATTTTCTTTGCAAAGTCATCCAGTGGGCCCGATCGAAATGTTAAAGTTCAACAGATATCTTCAGACTGTCAGTGAAAAAACTAACACTTGTGAACCAATTTTGAATGTCTTTTCACCAGTGATCATAGTTTTCAACAGAGAAATGCTCACCAGTTGCACACAGTTGCACAACAACAATCCAATATATACACTCTAACAAACAATTAATTGATTGACATATTTTGATAAAGTCGCTTTGAGCAAAAATGACAAAGGTTTTCTGCTTCCAGTAGTGGTGGGCAATCTGGCCAATCACAATCTATTAATCACAATCATGATCCACGATCTAAAATTTTTTTTTGCACTTTTTGACATACTATAGGCTGATCAATTGATCGGTTAATGAAGAAATGAAGGAACAGATGATTAAATAATGAAAATAATCTGTAGCTCCAGACCTAGGCGTGGAATAAAAGCAAGTCCTTAAGTTCTCTGTGCCACTCTTCACTATAATAACCAAAATCTATACTTCAAAAACATCTGGGATACTGTAGTACAAAGACACTAATAAGGTAAATCAGAATTGGGCTGCAACTAATGGTTAATCTGTTGATTACATTCCAATTAATCGATTAGTGCCTCAAATGTCCTCACATGTCTCGTTTAATCCTCAATCTAAAGATATTCAGTTTGCTGGTATAGAGGAATAACAAAACCAGAAAATACTGACATAGATTTAAAAAAAAAAAGATCCAACTGATTAATCGGATCGATCAAAATAGTTGGTGATTAATTTAATATCCGACAATCGATTAATCACTACTGCTTTGAATCAGTGCAGTTTTTCATGGTTTTTTCTTACCCAAATGCTGGGATTTATGTCAGACAAAAAATATTTTACATAAGCTATTTCTTTTTTTTATTACAGTTCTCAAGTTTCTGTGATAGCATCTGTCCTTCCTTTGCACTTGAGGTCACTTTTGTAATTCCTGGAAGATTCTTCTACCTCACTAATGGCTCCAAAGAACCGTACGATCTATCTGTTGACCTTGGGTGTGATCTGAGCGATGAGGAATGGTTCAAATACAAGGAAATACAGAAATGAGACGAGGGTGGAATTTACACAAGTTTCTATTTTACTCCTGAGCTCCACAGGACGAGGGGCTCGCTGACCAATTAATGTTGGGAGAGAAACAGGAACATTTTTACATGCAATCTGGGAAAGTAAGCTAGTTTATGCATTTTGGGAAAAAGTACTAGAACACATAGGAACTAGTTATGTTGTGTAGACTATGTCTAATGGGGGATGAAAACAGGACTGCCCAATATATTAAAACATGACATTGTAGTGATGAATATCATGGTTGTCACAACTACCTGAATGTTTTTAAAAAATGTATGGAGTCAAAAAGATGCTGCAGTTCAGGACTGGACTTCAAAGCTACAATGCTAGTGTTAGCTTTAGCATTAGCTTTTCTCAGCCTCCTTTGGGGCAAATCCTCATCATTTTTTTCAACAATTGAGAAATAACAGACGAGCATTTTTTTGTCTGAAGAAGCTGCAGCTTTTAAGAACTGACACACTGTTACCTGAACTGTACATTTTTTTTTGCCAAACTGACAACTTATTGCTAAGTTTAAGTTTCGGCTCTGCTATGAGCAGCACCGTCATTCAGTCTGCTGCTTGCTCTACCTCACTTACACGTTGCGCACTGCCCTATTCCTTAAAAAAGCTGTTTTTACATTTATGACACTATCCTTTAATAAAGTCCAATAAAATGCAATTATTTAGGCAGTCGCGGTAAACCGCCATCCTGCAGAAATATGTTACTTGGTCACTGCGGTACAAAAACATTTGTCACACCTCAAATTCTGAGCAACACTTTTCATTATTTTTGAGATTTCTAAGACTTACCTATTAATTAAAAATAACTGACAGATTAAATTGATGAGAAAAATAATCATTAGTTGCAGCTCTTGTTTAATTATCACCATGAGTCACGCTACAATGTTAGCCTTTTGTACTCGTGGTGTAAAAACTTGTCCTATGTGTTGCTGACTCTCAGAAAAGCAGCATGGGAGCACTGCGACAGCAAATTAAAGAGTTTCACCACTCGCACAGATGCATTCACGGACTCACAGACACAAGAAGGGGAGGGAGCGACAAGACAGAGATGACAGACATGAGAATCAGAGTCTCTTTAGAAGAAAGTCATCCAAACACATGTAGCTCCAATCATGTCATTGTCCAAGCTGTCCACTGCTCTCTCTGGACAGCCGTTTAGCATAAAAACAGAGTGGCTTTTTTTTTTTTTTTTAGTGGCTGCCTCTGCTCCCCTCTGCGCCCGCTCCCTCCACGCCATATCTTTCTCTATCCTTTACTCCTCAAAAAGTTGCTTTTGAGTTTTTCAAAGAGCGCGGTGCCATTGAGCTGCAACAAAAGCCAAGGATAGCTGACTATTGGGCCCTGATGAGGTCCACTCCCTCATTACCCAGCAGCAGAAAACATTTGATGCTTTTTTTGTTTGGCCCGGAGAATTGACCAGGCCTCAAAGAAATGCGGGGTGGGAAGGCTGAAAAAGAGACGAAGGGGGGAGAGAGCGGCAGAGGGGGAGGAGGGGAAAGGTTGTCGTTCATTCAACCATGTGTGTCTTACAGCCTTGTGTGGAGGGGACAGAAGAAAAGAGGGAGGGAGGGATGGAGGGGTCGAGGAGAGAGAAGAGACGGGGGAGAAAAGAGAGAAAGCTTAAAACACTGCCTTTATGCTGGCAAGTTCTGGACGACTCTTCTGACATCAAAGTGTTTTCACTAACTGGGGAGCTGCTGTGTGTGTGTGAGAGTGTGTGTGAGTGCGAGTGGGGGGGGGTGTATCTGGTGATTTTATTCATTCTTGGGCAGCCGGGGGGGGTACATGACAATGTGAACACCCTAATTACACCTAATGATCTATTCCCTTAAAGTGTGACCGCCTTGGGCCAGCGATGGTTTGTTCGGAGAGGTCGTTCTCACAACCTCCCCCTGCCTCGGCTGCTCCTCTTGGGGAAACATCTTTTGAGTCGGAGGCCCCACCTTTCGTGATCCAGGACCCCACTGGACCCCCCACTCGGCCTCAACCCCTCTTGAGCTCTGCTAAGGCCCAAACCTGAACCGCTCCAAAACCCGGTGGAGTCTGTGCTACCTGCACCTGGCCAACAGAGGCTCCACGAGTCGGTGGCAACACACAGACAGCAGAGATGGACTCTATGCAGTGGAGCAGCTCATTATTTCTGTACTAAAAGTGCTGCACTGACTACAAGAGAGAAGATTTTAAAATACAGCCAACATGTATTAAATCATGTATTAAATTTCCCACTGATACTCTGGTATCAACTCACCAAATCTTTAAAGGAGTTTCTGACTGATTTAGTATTTTACTCCTATAACACTGACAAAACTCGCCGTCTATTTTGCCCACAATGCAACCCGACTGCTGACTTTTTGGGTTGAGATGTCAATACCTGATAGATACGTCCTGCCAATCTGTACTGAGCATGTGCAACAAGTTAAATAAAATATATAATGCTTTTAATGTATTAACATAAAATATTAAAAACAGTCTTCTAAGTATCTTTGCATCGTCACATTGGTGCAAAATCCATAGAGAAAAACAATTTCAGCTCAAAAATAACCATACTGGTAACTGGTGAAGGTTTCTCCTCTAAAATTAGTATCAAAAATCCCATACTGCTCAGACTCTAGCGTTTAATTCAGAATGGAATTGATAAAGACATTTTTTTAAAACAAGTTTTAAGGTCTTCTAGATGCAGTTTGAAGAGGTATAAAAATAGATTCTCCTTTTTTATGTAGTGCAGCTTGCTATATTTCTCTGGCAGGTAGCTTCAGTGTGGTTTAATGCAGAGGAACTGGCAGCCGAGCTCACTACCGTTTTCAAAAAACAAAAACCTTAATCAATAACATTCTGAATTAAACACAATGAAATGCAGTGAAAGATGGCGCTGCAATAGCGGCAGCTTATTGCAGCAGCTCTTGTCCTCACTCCCTTCTGGTTTTGTCTTTTTTATTCCTTTTTAACAAATTATAAAATATTTGTGCTTTTGAATGTTCAGTGCCTATTTTTAAATTTACTCTTCTTGTTCATATTTTTTATATATTTTTTTATGCTTCTTTATATTTTTGCTATCTACTTTGCAGCTGTAACAGTTTCTCCATTGTGGATTAATAAAGGAATATCTTATCTTGTTGGTTTTTCCAGACTGATGACAGAGATGAATGATGAGTGAAGAACCTGTACTTCTATCTCTGTTGAGAGTTGCACATGCACTGTTCCGATCGGGCAGTGAGTACACTAGATTTGACTGTGTTATGCTCGTAGCAGCTAGTGTAGCTTCAAGATGCAAGCTACAAGCAGAGATGAGAAGCGGGCTACAGAGGTCTGGTGAGCTCACTTCTTTTAAACCCCCAGATTTTTTTCATTTTTAATCTTGTAGTCTTCCGACCCAATTGACACCGACTGAAGTTACTTTACTAAAGGTGATTTATCAGACTTCACATGTAGTTGGACAGTCTTTGATGTGTAAAATCCAAGGGGTCACCCTTTAAGATCAGCAAGCGCTGCTCTACATCGATTAAAAGCTCTCGTAAGACTGATCATTTTAAACCAACCCATGATCTTTCCCTGACCCTATCAAAGTGTTTTAACTTCAGCAGATCTTAATCACAGCACTGTTGCATTATAAAACATAATTAATTTGTACACAATGAAGAAACAACACATAAATCTTGCAATAGTTTTGCAAATATAGGGTTACCATCTAGTCTAAATCCAAATGTGGGGAAGCTACTCTATGTTGCACAGCACAACTTAAGGAAGATTTGGGACGAGGGATGAGCAGAGCGCTACCTTAAGTATCAATGCAGATTTTTGTTTTGAATATTGATGGTAGCGTCAACAGGATACCAAAATAAAAAAAAAGTCGGCCTCAGGTTAGATCATGTTCTGGGCTCACAAACACTCGTTAGTAGCGCACTCTCAGTTTCACTGCTGCTGTTTCTATTGTTGTTGCATCAATGCATGGAGTTATCCTCTCGTTATTTCAAAGAATTCACACAATAAACCTTTTGTCATTCACCTTTAAAAACCTTTGTGTTTTAACATGCATGTAATTAACAGAGAATAGTAAAAAAGCTAAGCCTGATTACTGGCAAATCCCCAGCGATAATGAAAATATATTGAGAGACCTATTAATGATGTATTGTGCCCATAAAACATAATACAGTACATTAGCTACTTCTAATAATAAAAAGGTATCATGAATATGGTATTACTTGATATCAAACCTGAATGCAGTTTGGGCTCAAGAGCTACGCTATAGATCTAATTTTTGTTGTTTAGTCTGATTATTCTAAACAACTTCCCCATATAAAGTTGTTCTGCTTTAGGTCAACACTAATAGCATCAACACTGTATTGCTTGAAGGAGCAATATGTAGTAATTGTGCATCCAAAATTTAGTACAGCAGTCCAATTAACGACTCGAGAGGAAGCTCAGGCAGTCTGCAAGAATGCTGCAGGAGTGTAAGACGTGTGCAACGTTGTAGCTTGACAGTAACAAGCAACGACGCGTCCAACACTGTAAGCTGATCAGCTGTTTAGAATGGTCGACTGTCTGACAATGAAAAGTTCAGCCTGTTATCCCAAAAAATAAAAGCCCACTGCTCTGAAAAGACACACTCTGGAGTTGGAGTTCAGTGACTGTCTGTCTTACTGCCTGCCAGACTCTATTAAAATATTGTTCAATTTAACCGTTACAAACATCTAAGCCTTCTAAAAGATTATTAATTATTTTTTATGACTCATAAACAGACACTTACTAATTCTGCTAACATTCGGCATCAATTAACATGAAAGGGTCAAACAATGACACAAGTTACGGACTGGAATAGAAATTTCAATCAAGGTGGGCACTGCAGCTTTAGTGCTGTTGTCAGAAAAGTGAATATTTCAGCTTAACATGTTTCATTGATCTCTGATGGCACATCATGGTCATTTTGTGATTTATCAGAGCACATATGTCAGATTTTTCCTGTAAGTATAAAAACCCGTTCAGTTTGGTTTATTTGACAAAGAATCAGATAAAATAGTAAAAGAAGTACGAGCGTATATGACATTGTCAAGGATGACACGATTAAGTCCAAGGCTTATTTCCACTGTGGTCCCTGATGTTCAATCAAACTGTCCTCGCCACAACAAGATGGAGCCAGTCATAAAACGTCCATGACAGGAGAGCTGCCAACACATCACGTCAGTACAACAATCCACCTACAAATAAGAATGCCAATAAAAGAATCATTTCTACATAGCATATATCAACATGTGTATTTTTTAAAACCAGTCATAGTGTATTAAAAATGTCCATGACCTTATTTGGAGATGTTATCTAACATCCTCCGTTTGATCTTTTTCTCCACAGGCTTGTGGGTCCTGCACCTTTTTTTATTGCAAGAGGCAGTCTGCTCCGCTCTGTGGCTCCAGCATAAATAAATAAAACGTTGCTCATCATAGCTTTAAATTTATATGGGTACAGCTGAGCTACCATAACTTAGGCATTGCGATTAAAGACTTCTTCTAACTTCTGAAAGTAGATGTCAAGGTAACTAGGAGGTCTGCGATTTAAGATCCTGTGGACCATATTAAGTTTTATCTGGCGCTCTCTGTGCCATTTGTGCATAAGGTAAACAAGTCAGTGACTCCCCATAGCTTCATAAAAGACGCTGTCTGAGAACCTATTTCCATTCATAACACCTAAACACCAGCCGTCTTTTCAGCCTCATGATATCGCAAATGTGAATAGAGGGCAGAGCATCAAGAGGCGAGCGTGTTCATCACGAGGCGGAGTGTCGAAAAGTGGCTTTAAATGTACATGTTAGTGAAGTTATGAGTGAATAAAGTGTTGCCTTCAGTTTGTGGGTGGCCTGCATTACAAATGAACACCTACAGCACAGTGTGCATGTAGTGTATGCATGGTAAAACACACCTGACGCATGTAGACATGAATAACAAAACACTGAAAAACATCAGTTAGGCAGCAGAAAATAACAAGCCAAGGTGATGGTATCAATTAAAAATTCATTCCTCATGTTCAAAAGGAGCAAAATCGATTTGTCCTTTATTGATTGTTCAGTTTCGTGGAAGTGAGACACTGGTATGAAAGAAGTGAGGTATGCCCTCGAGGCATGCAGTGAGTGGCACTGCCCTGCCATTAAATGCACTGGAAGACAATGACAGTCATCAAACATCAACATCCATTTGATTTGAGCTGGCAGGCTGCCGGCTCTTCACAGGCAGTCCTTCTCACCAAGGTCTCCACTGGAGGACCACGTCCCTCTCATTCGTCAATTTTTCCTTTCTCTATCGTCCAGGTTTTATTTATATATTTCTTTTTCTTCTCTCATCACCAACTGCACAGCACATGGCAAATTATTAACAATGACACACGAAAAATGAGGGAAGGAGAGCCGATCAAAAGAAGGGTTAAAGACAGCAGGAAACCCAGAGATACTCAAAGTTGCCTCAGGGTTGTCGTCATGTTTCCCCCCCCCTTCGGCAGCATTGTGCGCAACTGCAATCGAACAAGCGGAGGGAAAATAAAGTCACTATTCTGCTACCAAAATAAAGGGACCTGACCTTGGGTGAGTAAAGCCAGCGAGCAGAACAGGATAGTAATAGAACAAAGAGCGGGCATACAGGGGTAGAGAGAGGATGGGTGATGAAAAGTGGAGTGGAGAGGGAGGACAGTTTGTGTGAGAGAAAGAGTGTCTTAGTTACAATACTGGCAGTGTCCATTAAAAAAAAGCCCTTAAACCCTGTATTTTACAGAACTCTGAGCTTTGCCATGGCTACAAAGAAAAGAAGCCTAAACAACTGAATAGATTCCCTGATGGAGTCTACAGAGATGCTAAAAAGGACAAGAAATTACAAATGACTGAGTGAATGAGAAAACTAGTAAACAAACTAAAAAGTGAAAAGCAGTCAGGGACTTCTAGGTTCAGTGGAGCTGTGCGCTTTCCATGTCTGGCAAGGGTATCTGCACTCAACAAAAATATGAATGCAACATTTTGTTTTTACTCCCATTTTTCATGAGTTGAAGCAAAAACAAACAACAACAAAAAAAAACATCTAAGACTTTTTCTGTGCACACAAAAGGTTTCTTTCTCTCAAATTCTGTTCACAATTTTGTGAAAATCTGCGTTTGTGAGTTTGCCATGATAATCCGTCCACAGGTGTGCCTTGGACTGGTCACAATACAGGGCCTCTCTAAAATGTGCAGTTTTATCTTGAAAAAAAAAAAGACATTTATTAGGCACTGAACTATGGCCGTTTCACAGAGAGCTACGGATAATGATTTTTTTTTTGAAGGAGAGCAGAGTCATGGCCCGCCGTACTCTGCCTCTGATTAGCTTACCCTGATATTCCTACCCTCACCCTGACCAACCACTCCTCATGTCTAAACCGCAACAACCCAACCAAGCAACAAGTACTAACCATTTAGAGGCAGAGTAGGGCAGGTCCTGACTTCGTTGGCCGGGTTGGTTAGGCTTGGGCAGGAGCACTGACTGGGCAGGGTTAGGTTAAGAATATCAGGGTAAGTCGATCTGAAGCGGAGTAAGACGGGTCATGACTTTGCCCTCCTGAGAAAATATATCTCATCTGCAGCCCTATGTCAAATAGCCATAGTTCAGTGCCTAAAATATGTCTTTTTAAAGATAAAACTGCACATTTACAGGGGTATTTTATACCATATGTATGTATGTATGTACCATGTGTACACCAAAATTAACATGTGTATGCAGTTTTTTTTTAATCTGGCTAAATCCGCTAAAAATAAGTAAATGACCCTTTTTCCTCTGCCAGTGGACAAATTACTTTTGTAGCTTTTAACTGAATCATTGTGGTTGGAAGTGTAGTGTCTCTGTGTCGCTGTCGCTTTCAGCTGCACAGAAGTCATGTCAAGTTAGTGCCGATGAAAACCCAACATTTCCAGATTTTGCTGCTTCATAATAAAAGCTGCTAAACGACAAAATGTTATTGTGAAGAATTTCTATGAAATAAAATGTTAATCTACCGTACTACAGAAGCTTGACTAAAGACGAGCACTTTATTAGTAAATACACACCTTCACAACTCCACTGAATTGACATGAAGCACCATGTCAAACGGAGTCAAGCCAAGCAGTAAAGGAGCAGAAATCACTGTCAGAGGTGACAGGCTTTCATCGTCTCTGCTGGAAAACGGGTGAATATTAGCGTGTCCACCCAGGTGTCACGTTTCCATCACTGCCAATGGGAGCCGGGGCCGATAAATCCCGTGACCACTGCACAGTCATTTGACCCAGGAGTGAATGCCGATTGTACCATTTCCGACCGAAGACGAAAGACAGATGTTAGTGGGCGTTAGTGGGTTTTTGGCCAGTGGCAAAGGGCCTTTTATCGTGACCAGTCCAGGGCACACCTGTGCGACAATCATGCTTCTTAATAAGCATCTCTATATGTCACACCTGTCAGCTGACTAACTCTGATTTTAATAAATTTGTGAACATTTTTTGAGAGAAATAAATCTTTTTGTGCGCACGGAAGATTTTGATTATTTTACTTCATGGAAAATGGGAGCAAAAACAGAAGTGTTATGTTCATTTTTTGTTGCGTGTACTTAAAAGTTTGTAGTCCTAATGATTTCTTATTTTCAACATTAGGAAACTGGTTGATTTAAGGGGATCAGGAGCTGAGGAAAAAGGGGTTCCCAACTAATCAGAAGTCAATAGTTAAATAAAGACGTCAACCCAGGCGGATAGAGGCGGTGGATTAACCTCTACCACTCCAGCTCAGGTGATAGGGAGGAGAGGTCAGGGGCTATTTTCTTACTTTTTAACACCCTCATTCACTCCCTCACTCGCCATAGAAACACACTCAGTCACGCACATACGAGAGCGAGCTGCTCCAGGGAGGAGGACCCGCACCGCCGCTCCCTGCAAGCATTAATTCAATCTATTAAGGGTCAGCTAGTTAGCAGCGTGACCCCGCTAAAACACGCTTTAACTTTACAGAGCAGGCCGCTATAGAGGAGGCATCGCACCCCCCAAAAAACCCCGACCCCCGAAAACCAGATGGCCTCACAAAGGGGAACATGGGACCCTGAAAGAGAGGAGGTAGCGCGGGGCAGAGAGGGACAACAGGCATTCAGGACCTTGATGAGGGTGGATTAGAGAGGGCAAGGGTGCTGCTGGGAGAGTGGGTGGGGAACAGGGTGACTCTAAGGCCTCCCTGGTTGTAGTGCATTTAGTGCGAGCCTTCGTGTGTGTGCACATGAAGATACAGTGCAGCTCTGATGTCCCAGCGTGCTGCAGATCAACCACACTGCGCTTGTTCAAGCACTTGTGTTGTTATTTCAAAGTGGGAGACTCAGTGATTGGAAGGGAAAAAATCATCACATTAGTCAAAAGGCGATAACATCTAATAGCCTAAATGTGTGTAATTTGGCTAAAGAAATATATCAGACAATAGTTTTGGGGGATTTTACTGTTTTTACCAGAGTCAGGGACACTTTTTTTTAATGTACTTGGTGTAGTTATATTAAACAGTATTATGAGGCTATTTTAGCTCAATTGTTGAGTGTCTGTGGGGTCAAATAACATAAACATGATCCCACAGACTCCCAACAGATAATTTACAGAAACACATTAAAATGTTTGCATTTACAAGTGAGACTGCAGCTACACAAGTAGAATCTTTTAAAATGTTCAAATTAAATAAAGTAACTTAATATTTTTGGAGCTCATTCCATTTGTGTGCAGCAAAGTATTTGAACCCAGTTTAGAGGTCGACTGATGGCAGTACTAATTATTATTACTTAAGGAAATAAATGTGATACTTGGAACTGATATATATTTGCAGTCAAACTGAAACTCCTGGTGTCAGGAACTGAAACTGAACTGTGTTTAAATGTCTTCAAAGACATGTGTAATTAAAATACAACTTTTCAACAATGTCTTCAAACAAAAATTGCAGGGTGCTGCCAGCACCATTTCTAAAAGTTTCCAAAAACTTCTAATACATAGACAAAATAGCTTGACAAAGTCTTATAAAATAAATAAAATGAAAATAAATAAAACTGCAAAATCTTTGTACTAAAGTAAAGCATTTTTAAAGGGAGGAAGCCCATAGTGATTATAACTTTATAACTTTGTAACTTTATAACTGACTTTTGTATATAAATATGGTTGTTCATTTATCTATCTATATTATATATAGAGGTATATATATATCTATTTAGCAAATATTTATTTAGCATATTTCAGAGGAAAGATTACTAAAAATAGCCCAGAGTAGTCAAGTAACACCAGTGAATTTGTGTAGTCTCACATATCAATTTTTTCAGTGAACTGTTTCATTGAGGTAACTTCTATAATCCAGCTTAATGTTTACTAAATCAGTAAACATTTGAGAATCTCTCTTGTAAGCTGTGAAACCAGGAAATGTTACTGATCAAATAATGCCAGCTGAGAACTGTCATAATGCATCTGTTCTATCATACTAATGTATGTTTAAAGTCACAATATGTTAAGTAAATCAACTATTAGTGATGGTATTTCATATCAGAGCCTGATATTAGCTGATATCATCTGCTTGATACTGACAAGCATGCTTTTGTAAAATCTGTAGTTATTTACAATTATTTATAATCATAAAAATGCCTGTGAACATTGACAGTTTCAAGGATCTGATGTCTTTTTGAAAAATAAGGTTTATTGTTAAAATGTAAAATATCCTCCCTCCATCTTTTAAAAGCACAATTAAGGGATAATTGCAATATTGGCCAATACAGTGATATTTAGAATTTCTTTACTCCCTGATATTGTTTATCAGCATCAACCCCAAAACTCCAGCATTAGTTGGGCTCTACTTCATATCCACCTAATTATGCCTTTGTGTGTGTGTTTATATTTTTGAGATGTGGACAGAATGAGTGGCCCTGTGAGTAAAATAAAACCTTTCTCTGTTGGTTGTTGTTTGCCTCTACATTATTTCTCATGAACAGTGAAGAATAATCAATGCGTTTGTGGCCTAACGCAGAGCAGTTGGACGTTGCTCACTTTTACTATTTGGACTAAATACCAATAAAACGTGCAAGAATGCTGTCCTCCTCTGTTGCAAAATGCATGACAACAAATTATTATGCAATTATTTATGATCATGATCACTCCAAACACATCAATGATCATCTGAGATGCAGGCAGGATAATGGTGCTACCTGCTTGAAATTGCAAAGTAGATTTTTCGCTGAAAATGCTAACCACCACAGCGCCCCTCTCCTCTCCTCTCCCCCACCTCTCCTCGCCCCCTACACCCACCTTACTTTTGAAATGCAAGCAGTCTGGGTCAGTCACTCAGCTCGTCCGCCCATCTCTCATTCACATTACCTGTGCTCACACACGCTCTTTTCCATCTCCCCCTACCTTTTCTCTCTGCGCGAGTCTTTTCACCGTGCCCTGGTATGATCAAAGACAGCTTTGTGACACTGTGCGAGGCATCCAGGAAGCAGAAAACATCAAACCACTAAAGAGCAACTTGCAAAAAGACAGACACAGAAGGACACGGGCGCACATGCAAGAGTGTGTATGTGTGTTTAGGTGTGTGTGATAAACAAATGAATAAATTAACAAGACAAGAGAGAGGGATGACTTTGTCTCTACCTTCAGCACGTCGATGAAAGGTAGGAAGGTGTCCCTCTGAAGTCCGTTTTTGTACAGATCTGAAAGAGGAGGGGAGGGCCTGTATTAGAGCTGCTGTTTAGCCTCCTAATAATGTCATTCCCCCGCCGCAGATTGGCAGATAAAGTGGCTATTGATGAACTGAAGGATGGGTGGGGAGGCACGACAAAAGGACTGGGACCAGGAGAGAAAAATGGATTTCTCTACCGGCAGCGGCAGCAACATAAAATTCATTACATTCCCAAACAATGGTGGCGGGAGAAAGGACTGTCGCCTTTTCAGCGCGGACAATGTCCACAGCAGCTCGCTGAATAGAGGTTTCAATTAGCTCGGCTGGAACAAATTACATCTGAAGTAGCATCCCTGATAGACAGATAAAACAGATAGGGATGCACACACAAACACAGACAAAGACACACACACATACACACACACTGAGGCTTAAGCTCTCTCTCTCCAGCTGCAAACAAGTGCTCGTTGTTGATGTTTGGGCTTAAGCTCGCTACAGCGGGACCTGACACACGAATAACACTCGCCTGATAACTCCTATACTGTAATGGACTGTGTGTGCCGTGTACGGGACATGACTACTGCAAAGGTTAAAGGAACAGTTCAATATTTTGGGACGCGCTCCGAGAGGTTTTTTCAGGATATCGACGCCACTCTGATGTCTGTGCAGCAAATATGAAGCTGGAAACAGGAGCAAGTTAGCTTAGCTTAGCACAAAGACATGAAATTAGCTAGCTTGGCTCTGTGCAAAGGTTATAAAGCCTCCCTACACCTCTTGACGTTAACAGATTAAAACATTACATATCTTGCGTGCTTAAAACGAATGAAAACCAACATGTAAAAATAACATGTTGCAGTTTTACAGGAGGTTGTGTCCCAGAGCAGCGAATTCCTGGAAATGGTCCACCATAATGTATACCATAAAACCACACAGTCCTTTTTACACTTCTGTTTTTCTACTGATTAAACAAGCAAGACATAACGTGTTAATAAGTGAGTTTTAGAGGCAGATCTAACACAGATTTGTCACCTTTGGAAGAGCCAATCTAGCAGTTTACCTTTTACAAGTCTCGGTGCTAAGCTCATAATGGTACTTTCACATTTACAGTTCAGATCCCAGAGCAAGTGTTTCCCCTAGATTGTTTTTCATGCCTGGTGTTATGCACTGAAAAAACCCTAAACAGCACCTTAGCTTAGGTCTGATGGCACAGCAGGCAGTCTGCAATTTATATCTTGATTTAAGTTTTTGTTTGCTTGGCATATTCCCTACTTCAAGTTGATCAAGTTGAAATTATTGTATAAATGTGAGCTGTGTATCATATGGCCATTGCAAAATGTTAGCAAATCATGAACACAGTATGCATGATTCCTTGCTGCACTTGAAGAGAAATGCCACTGTGGCTTCATAATATGTACATTTTGCAAACATAAAGAAACCCAATTTGGACAAAAATGCAAACTGAGCACATTTCCATTTGTTTTACAAGCATGTGACATCAACACTTGTATCCAAGAGTTTCCAAAGCAACGACGCTGAGGTTGACTCGAATTTTGTAACAGTGTTATGCAGAGATCCCCACATATACAATTCAATGATTTCCACATAAATCCCTCTGATGGGCATCGTTCAGTAGTGTGCTGCAGCCAAATTTGGTTGGCAAAGGCATGACCCACCCTACTCTGCGGGTACATCAGGAGTGGATAGGGTAAGAGTATCAGGGTAGGTCAATCAGAAGTAGAGTACGGTTGGTCACGGCATTTTCTTCGGCCTCCTATCATCAAAAAATATTGCCTGATAATCTCTGACTGAAACACCCATTTTTGGATTACTTAAACACGCAGTAGTCTCTCATGTCACTGCTTATAACAACAGGTGTTTATCTGCTGCTAGAAGGGCCACTTTAAAAAGAAACTATGGCATTAAATTGAGAGTATACCCACTTCTCCAGTCACCACTACACCGCGGTGCTCAACTAACTCACAGCAAGAAGGCGAGTAAACATATTTCTCTGAATGTCAAACTGTTCCTTTAACACAGCAATGGTGTCATGTGTGCTTTGAAAAGTGAGCTAAACCACAACAGTCCACAAATCTGCCATCTATGTGTAGATGTCAAAGAAACCTAGTACTGGAACTTGAAGAACTCAAACTCCAGAGTTTGTATTTTCAGAGCAATGGACTTTTGTTTTCAGGATAATAGGCTTAACGTTACATTGACAGACAACTGGCAGTTATAAACAGCTGATAAGTTTACAGCGGAGGACTCGCTGTCAAATCACAATGTTGCGCTCATCTTGAACTCCTGCACTGCTCCTGCAGCCTGCCTGAGTTTCCTGAAGTCTGGGAAGGTGGGGGCGAGAGAAAACAACTTGCTTCAACCACGGACCGTATATTAAATAGGATTTAAACCTATTTAAATTAGAGCCTGTAAATCCAACTCGCTACTTTGACTGCAGTGTTTGTTTTTGGACAGTTTCTCCTTTTGTGTTATTAAGTTAATCAAAATAAGCTCACACAGACCCCATTAATGTAAACTGCATGTGAGATCCAGTACACAGAAGCTGTAGCACTCCAAAAAGACACCATTTATCCCCCTAACCCTCCTTAATATCATTAAACTCCATCAGTGTTTAAAAATAACAACATGCTACTTTAGCTGTTCTAGTAAAAACTCTGCCTCATCACACATCCAGGGCTTTTTGATAGCAGCATCTCCACATCAATAAAGATGGAAAATGTACGCCTTTCATGTCCAGTTGTCTCTTACGGCTTTCAGTGTTCCATTAACCATGTAATTAATACCAAGTAGGCTCTCTATCAAGTTTGCATGGTTTGGCGCTTTGTTCTTAATAGCTAGTAAATATCAGAGACGCGCGTCTTTGTCTACGAGGGCCATCTTTCTGCCATCCACTCTGTACCCACTCGAGACTTTCAGACATCAACATCTTCCCGAGGAAAAAGAGGCATCAGATAGTACATCATGCATTTATCTCTACCTTGATCACTGCCTTGCTCATTCTTTTCTCCAACCTTGCTCCGCTGGCACTAAATGTAACATCAAAGACTGTTTAAAACATGTTTGTATCATGTCAGTGAACGCTGTACCAAATGTTCCTTGCTTTTTATCTCTGGTTAATTGCTTTACAGGTGTGGTCTCCTAAAGCTAAATTGATTCTGGCTGGAGACAAGCACTTTGGGATAAAAGTATTAAGTGAATAATGTAGATGTATGTAAAGTAGCTGAGAAATCTGCTGGAGGAGGAGAAGCAAACATTGTGATGTTCCTGGAATACTACTTATCGTCTCAGCTGCAGGTGGATGGTGTAGTTGTTGCTGAGTAGTTAAATGGACCATCAGAGCTTCAGGCAATATTTTATTATTAGCCTTTTGCATTCTCAGTCCTTCTGAGCAGAGCTTTCAACAAGCCCAGTTCCAAAAAGCTGGGATGTTGTGTAAAATGTAAATTAAAAAGAGAATGCAATGATTTGCAAATCATTTTCAAGTGGTATTCAATTGAAAAGACAAGATATTTGATGTTCAAACTGATTAACTTTATTGTTTTTCATAAATATATACTAAATCTGAATTTGATGCCTCCAACACGTTTCAAAAAACGGTACAGGTGACAGTATCATGATTGGGTATTAAAGGGGCATCCTTGAAAGGCTGAGTCATTGGGGTGGATGGGGTAAGACTCACCACTCTGTGAAAAACTGCGTCGGTGAATAGTCCAACACCTTACGAACATTTCTCAACACAAAACTGCAGAAATTCATGGATGGATTTCACCACCTACAATCCATAATATCATTACAAGATTAGGAGAATCCAGAGAAATCTCCGCATGTAAGGAGGCAAACCCAAAAACAAACATTAAATGCCTGCAACCTTTGACCCCTCAGGCAGCCCTACGTTAAAAAAAACATAAAATTGTGTAAAGGATACTAAATGGGCTTTGGAAAACTAGTTAGCATAACTGTCACATCTGTTAAGGCCCCATTAATGCTGGGTTTTGGAGCAACATATGCTGCCATCCAGACGATGACTTTTTCAGAGACGTCCCTGCTTATTTCAACAAGACGATGCCAAAACACAGTCTGCATGTGTTACAACAGCGTGGCTTCGTAGTAAAATAATTCAGGCACCTGTCTCCCACTGAAAATGTTCGGTGCATTATGAAGCACAAAATACAACAACACAGTCCCTCGCCTGTTGAGCACTTATACAAGCAAGACTGAGAAAGAAGTTCACAAGTTTATCAGTTTGAACATTAAATGTCTTATATTTTGCCTTTTTCAACTGAATATGGCTTGAAAAATTTTTGCAAGTTGCATTGCATTCTGTTTTTATTTACATTTTACACAACGTCCCAACTTTTTTGGAGTTGGGTTTCTATATAATGACTAAATAGTGTGCAATATTCATGTTTTTTTGTGTTAATTTGAATGGCCAGGATAACTTTGTTATTATCTACAATTTACAAAAGTTTGACAATGTTTTAAAATGCAGCCGACAGCAAACTTTAACACCAACGTACACCAGAGAGATGAAGAGGGAGAGGGGCAGTTCAGATCATTTATAATGAATAAAGCAGCGCTGTGAGGATACAGAGGAGACGAGCATAATGCAGTTCTGTCTGTTCGTCACTGTTAGCAGAGATCCAGTCTGCAGTGTAATTCACATTTCACTGATAAGCCACAAAACTATACAGTAACACTTGGATTCATGGTTTTAAAGAAAAAAATTAATATCACATCAATTCTTCTGTCCATATTCACATGCTGCGTCCTCTCCCTCTCTCTCTGCTGTGAGTCTGATGCCTTTTTTTTTTAAATTTCTTTTAACTCTCCCCAAACAGGTACTGCAGCTGCAAGAAAAAAAGCTTTGGGCCTCATTCGATGCTCCAAAATCAAAACAAAGTTGGAGTAGAGGAGCCATGGCGGTTTGAGGATAATACTTTCAGTGTGAGTTTACAACGACAGGTGTTCTACAAAACGTCAGACGCTTTCGGAAAGTTTGGGCCTTCAGTTTCAAGTTATTCCGATTCCAATTTCTTCCATTTAATCTTTCTTATCAAGGATTTGTCAACATTACAAATAAATAAAAGTAAGTGAAAGAGTTACAAAGTTAAAAACTACCATATCCATTTTATTCCTTTGTTTTTAACTATGTTTTAGTGTCTTTTCCTTCTGTTTTAATGGTTTCTGTTTGGCCTTTCTGTTGCCATAATGCCTCCTGGGCGTCCTGTTCTTTTGGTTTGTCTGTTAAAGCACTTTGTATATCTTTTTTTTTAAGAGGTGCTATATAAATAAAGTTATTATTCATTTTCAAAAAACAATTTATACGGTGCAATGTGTATGTGGTCTTGTCGTACCATCAGGGGGTCTGTTGGAGGTGGCCACCACCACCACTCCGGTCTTGAACAGCGTCTCGAACAGCTGCTTCAGGATCATGGCGTCAGCGATATCGGTCACCTGACAGAACAGAGCAGAACCAGAGAAGAAGAGAGACACATTCATGCGCTGTATAATTCACCTTTTCTCGCCACACCACATGTGTGTGCATCTGAGGTCAAACCATGCTGTCAACACTCCATGTTAATTAGTGTCATTCAGGTGTGCTCATTCAATCCTTTGTGTCTGGTCATGGCCATTCACACTCCATCCACACGCACGCACGCACACACACACACACACACACACACACACACACCTAAACCACTTGAACTGACTGCAAATGGTCACGAAGCGGCTTTCTGCTGAGGACAAGTAGCTGAGGCAAGGCAGCAGTCCCGAGGTAATCAACGGAGCAGACGTGAGAATGACTGAACGCAGGCGAGAAATAAAGAGGAAGAAAAGAATAATGAAAACGGAGCAATGCGAATCCAGACTGGGGTCACGATGGCAGACAAAGCCTCTATCCAAGATGGCCATATAAAGGCACAGAAAGGTGCGCGCGTGTGTGTTGCATGATCTCGACACAAGGCTACGAGGTTATAATACATAAATCCAATTCAACTGTTTGCTGCCTTTTCATCTCCATCATTTCCATGAGTCCACAATAAACAAAGGTCAATAACAACGCTGCAGCAAGGACGCTCATGAAGAGCTCTGACCTTTCTATTTGTAATCCAGTGCTCTCACTTTTGTTCTTATTCTCTTATCTCTCTCCCTCGCTTCACCTCTGTTGTTCTTTTGAACATCCACAGAGAGAGACATCATGTCAGCCTGTGATGCACAGCACGTATATAACACACCTGATTAAACATAATGACTGATATGAGCACATTGTCAAAGAAAATGAATTATTTCCGACTACTGTTGTCGCTCACAGTCGTCATTCTCATGCTCTTTGTCATTTACATGTAATGTTTAAATGTACTATAAAGAGTTTTTTTTTGACTGGTTATGTCTCAATTTTACACTAATGCCTCTGTATAAACAAAATTAGCAAAAGACGCCAGAGCAAACAGAAGATTGGCTATTTCTATTTAGTCATTCTTAATGCCGGCCATCAGATTCTTCTAGACACCATGTAAAACAATTTACTGCATGCAGATCAGAAGAGCCAAGTTAAAAGGCAGCAGGGACCACATAACTGAAACTCTATTTTAAGCCTTAAGTTAAGATAGGAAGCATCTAAGATAGGATTTTTCCCAATTTGGTGTTACAGAAGTAAATCCGAACTACCTTTAGGAATCCAGTCTTATCTTACTTCATCCTTTATCTCAGGTTGTACGTCTGTTACTTAGCAACCAACGCTACTTTTCTCATCTTGCAGAGCTTAACAACTTTGTAACTGTAGTGGCATTTGTGGAGAGACGTAATCCAGTTAAAAAAAAAAACATTTACTGAAGAAAAAGTTGAAAATTTCATTCTGTCACACTGTAGAAAACTTATGTGCTCCCATGGCTGACACTTATACACTGCCCGTGTAAACACAATGAATAAAAATTAAGAATTTAACTTCAATACTCACATTGTTGTTTTTACAGTAACTGTTGGTTTTTAATCACTGCAACATACAGTACATGGATGCCTACAGACAAGAATGGTGAAAAAGCAAAAATGGGCACTTCTGACAGATGTGTTAGCAGCGTTGGTAACATCTGTAGCGAAATCTGTAGAAAATGTTCTTTTTGGAAAATTACAAACAATGCTAACACATTTTCTTCACCATATCCACCAACCATTGCGTAAAAGCAATAAAAAACAGTCATTAGTTAGCAAGTTAGCTTAGACTACTATTAGCTACTGTTAACAAACACTACTGTTAGCTTAGCCAACACAACTGTTAGCTATTGTTAGCAAACACCACCATTAGTTACTGTTAACACACACTACCGTTAGCTACTGTTAATGAACACTACTATTAGCAAACATTAGCAAAACCGTTAACTAACGATAGGGAACACTCTTGTTAGCTACAGTCCTATTAGTGAGAATAACCATTTTGTGGTTATGGTGGTGAAAATTGCTACAATTAGCAAACATAACCATTAGCTAGTAAGTAAGTTAGCTACTACTACATTTTGAAAAGTGGAAATTAGCACAGGTTAACAGTTATCCTAAAGTTAGGAGCATTTATTCAAGATTTTGTGAAGTTAGGATGCTTTTGGAACACTAACTTGGGAACTGTTCTGGCTTATCAGTTCCTAAACTGAATTACCATGGTTCCATAACAGTTAAGATAGGATATCCAAGTTATGAAGTTTCAGCTTACGACCGCTAAAAAGCCCTTCCCTTTCAAAATTAAAAATTATTTCCCAGCACACAATCCACATTTCAAGTAAACCCTGAGATACATTACAAACCATCATCTTACAGAAAGGACATGAAACCTGCTTAAGAACTAGAGTGTCTTGAATAAAAGAAAGACTTCCGTCCCGCCCTCTCCTCTTACTGCCTCTTACCTACTTTCCTGTCTATAACAGGCACTTCTGATGGCCATACCCACAGCATATGCCTCCTTTCATACTCTGGAGAGTCTTCTGCTTTTGCATATTAGCCCCACTGCCCTTGCCAATACTTGATTAACATTTGTGTTAAAGCCTTGATTTCGCTAAGGAGAGGTGGCTAGGGGCATCAAATTAGTGTGTGGACGTGTGTGTGTGTGTGTGTGTGTTAGAGAGTGATTGTGTGTGCGCGTAATGAGAATCAACAGAAAGCCAAGGCTCTGTGTCTCTCTGAAGGGGCCCCCATTTCCTCCGACCGCAGGATTTTATTTTCATTTCAAAAGAATCATTTAAAAATGACCTTTTATACAACCTGGATTTGTTTATTCATGTGCCCTCAACATGGGCATAGTATGAGGGGCAATATTGATTGCTGAATGAGCAGGGGGAGAGGGAAAGAGAATGGGTACCCACAGAATGAGAAAGGTGGAGGGGGACTGATGTAGCACTTGTGGAACACAAAAATAATGGTGCAATCTCCGTCAGCCAATGCCGATATTTAAATGAGCATCCAATTACTCCAGCGGCTGTCAGTTTACAGCGAGGCCCACGGGTGCCAAATTAAACCTCTTTTGATGTTACACCTCTTTATGTACACAACCTATGAGCAATTTCACAGAGGCTGCACAGTGACTGAGGCCCTGAGACAATGACGCTCAAGCGTTTTCTTCTCACTCTTCTTCTTCCCTTCTCGCTCTCTCCCCATCTTTCCATCTCGGACCTCTCAATGGCGAGTATTCATTAGGGGAGCCGGGTGGGGGCCGTAAAAGGAGGGAGGGGGGCTACAAATTACTGATAATGGCACGGCGCTAATGAAGAGAATGGAGAAATGTCATTAGCATTTAAGAGGATAAGATCCATCTGACCCGCCGCCGCCAGTCGCTTTCTAGCTCCACTCACTTAAGGAAGCAGGAGAGTGCGACTGATACCCAGAGCCTCATTTGCATGGCTGAGTGGAGGAGGATGCTGATTGGTATAGACCCCCCACCACCACCACCACTACCACCACCCCACACCACCTCCCTCCATCCCCAACTCTCCCAACCTCGCAACCTCTTGTTTATGCATCACAAACAACGCGCACATGTCTGCTTGTTTCCCCTCCATTCACCGGTAGCAACAGTCGACAAGCGAAAACAGCAAAGCTGGCGACGGCAAACAAAACAAATCAATGAGAATGCACAAACAGCGCCGCAGTTTAAAATGTGAAAGACGGGCGGATGAAAGGAGCAGCTCTTGATCCTCGCAGATGCATAGAGAGTGATTAGAGGGAGCAAGCGCACCTTCTGTGACCTTTGACCTGCTGGCATTAACTGTAATGATATCAGTAAGAGGAGCATCATTGTGCTGCTAACAGATGTGTTTGGCTAATGATAAAGACAGAAGCACACGTCTCTCTCTACCGCGCTGAATGACTTACAGAGAATACACAGAGCCTCAGCAGTGGCTCGCTCCTTTGACACCGAAGGCTAAAATAATGAGAATTTCTGCAGCACTAATGGCTGAAAGCTGCTTTTTAGTTTTGTAAATCCAGTGTGCAAAAACTATGCATGACTTGGCTGTAATGGTTTGGAGGCAAACAAGGTAATGATAACAGAGCTACAACGATTAGTCGATTAATCACCAGCTATTAAATGAATCCCAAACCATTTTGCTAATTGTTCTGAGTAAATCTGTAATATATTTACAGTAAGAAATTATAAAATGACAATAATATACAAGTTGAAATACTCACTTCTCACTTCCTCTTTTGACATTTACTGTCAAAGTTACTGTTTGCCAATTTCACGTCATTCAGAGTTCAAATTAATTAATGTTCACTGAATGAGTAAGTGTCTGTTTATGAGTTGCAAGAAATCATCTAATCTTGCAGAAGGAGTCGATGTTTATAACAGTTAAATTGAGCAAATTGTTAATGGAGTCTTGCAGGCAGTGAGACAACTTGTGTATTTTCAGAGCAGTGGGCTTTTATTTTCAGAAGAGTTGCAAACAATTACTCGCTGAATCCATTATTAGCCAGCTGTTGAGTTAATCACCAACTATTTTGATAATCGAATATCGTTCTGTGTCATTTTAAGGAAAAAAATATCCAAATTCCATGATTTTGGCTTCTCAAATGTAAATATTTTTGGTTTCTTTACTACTCTATGGCAGTAAACCGAATATATTTGGGTTGTGGTTAAAACAAGACATTTGAGGACGCCATCTTGGACTTTTGGGAGACAGTGATCAACATTTTTCACAATTTTTTGACATTCGGCGGACCAAACAACTAATAGATTAATCAAGAAAATAACTGTCAGATTAATCGCTAATGAAAATAATCTTTAGTTGCTGCCCTCGTTTTTGGGAAAACAGTCTGAGCTTCACATCGACAGACAATAGCTTACAGCGCAGGAATTATTGTCACTTGTTATTGTCTTGTGCTCCTGCAGTGTTCCTGCAGCCTGCCTGAGCTTCCTGGAGTCTGGGGAGGAGGGAAACAACTCGCTTCAACAATAAATGCGATTTCGGCGTATTTTACATACCGCCTATGGCTCCAACTTGCTATTTGGACTGCAGCACTCATTTTTGGACATGCATTTATTACATATTGCTCTGACTTCAGATTCTCAAATGTGAATATTTTCTGTTTCTTTAGTCTTCTGTGACAGTAAAATGAAAACACCCCACACTGGGCTTCGGGAAACAAGGATTATTTTACGAATCAAATAACTAATCGATTAATTGAGAAAACGGATCAACAGATAATCAAAATAATCATTAGTGGCAGCTCTAAATGAAAATTAAATGTTAAACTACACACGTGTTTACTACTACTGTTCTGATACTTTACTAAATACTGAGGAGAGAGAATGTTTCAAATACAGCCACGTATATCCTGCGATATTTAAACACTGCACATCCTTGTAAAATACAGACATGTCTATTGTTGTTTATTTATTAGATCCCCAGTAGCTACTGTATTATAACAGCAGCTACTCTTCCTGGGGTCCTCACTGTCATGTCAACATGTCAATATGTAAATATACACAGTACAACAGAATCCGTTTACCCTATTCATTCAGTAATCCTACTTGCATCATATGCTGCCAATACATTCCTCTGAGTGATATATTTTACTGTATGCAGTCATGTTTTTGCTGTATATCTTTTTCCTGTATTTAAAGTAGGTATATATTTGCTTTTAATTTCTTTGTTGCTGTTTCTGTTTGCTGCAGTTGTTCCAGCTGCCAAAAGGATCCTTTATTCACCTGTGCGATTAAAGTGACTCTGATTCTGACTCTGATTGCCACTGGAAGTCATTTTACATTTGTGCTATGTTCAAAAAAGGCCACTAGGTGTCCCCAGTCTTGTTTTAGTGGGAATATCGAGATCAGAGGCACTCAGTTGTCCAGCGAGGAAAGACACTGGCTGATCACAGACTGAACACTCAACACTGAACTCAGAATACACACAGTGCAATATTTAACATGTTTTAACCATCGCTGGTCCAGCAAGACTGAAGGTAAAACATAAAGGAGTTACTAACACCCACAAAAGAAAATAAAACTGTGATATATCACTTCATTCATGTTTAGTTTCTATTCTTTTGTTTAGCCTATACAACTCTTATTATTTATTTTCACTGTCTCTGTTTATGTGTGCATAATGCTGTCCTTGTTCTGCTACATCAATCAAATTTCCCTGCTGAGGATCAATAAAGATTTATCTTATGTTAATATCCCAATAGCTACCCTATTTGTATCTGTTTTTACAGAACATATAATGCAGAACATGATGCTCAGGTTGATTTAAATTTAGTACAACTGTGAACATTTATGAGGAAAAGAGGAGCTCCCTGGCAGGTGTAAATGCTGAGAAGCCATGACTTTTATTTTATAACCTTCCCCCTAACTGACTGCCAGTATTAAAATGTTCAGCAGGTCACCGATGCCGATCGATACTTTTATTTTCTCTGTTTTTATTTCTAGAATTGGTTGACAATTATTGAAGGTAAATAAGTTAAATATTCTTGTTAACATGATTAATTAAGTTTTTTGTTTAAGAAAGCAACCTTCTGAGTACTTTTGTATAGTAATTTTGGTGCAAAATGGGTGCATAATCTATTTCATTCCAGTTTAAGAATTCACTATATCAGCCACCATATCGGTAATCTGTGAATTGCCCCGCCCAAAATCAGCATCAGTGTCAAAAATACCATGTGCCTTGGACTCCAGTCAGAATAATGTACAAATAATCACTTTTGCATATACTGAAACACAAACATGACCACTTCTTGTCAAACTTGCAACATATTGATTGATGTAAACATGCAAAATTAGTTTTATCCGGAAGAGTATTTGACATATTAAGTTTTAAACATGAATATTGTACTGCATCCTAACTGCTGGGATGTTTCTCTTTGCAAACCTGTTTAAACCTTTAAAATTAAACAGGCATTATCTATACTATACGCTCCAAAAGATTTGGTTTACATCTCTGGCACGTTTTAAGGGTATTTATGTAATCATCCCACCCAAATGGTATTTTTTACATTAGCCTACCTAAGCATCAGCATGCCGTTATCATACAGAGTTCTACTAGCAGTATATTAACCTGTTATTTAGTTATTCATTAGTAACGTTTAGGCAAATTTATGCAGCTGATATTTGAAGTATTAAAACACACGACAGTATGCAGAATTCTTATTGTCTAGTTTGCTTCATGTGTCTAATGTTCAAGCAGGTTTTTAAGAACAGACACACACACACACACTCACACACACGCACGCACGCACGCACACACACACACACACACGCTCACCTGAAACTCGTCAAAACACAGGAGGCAGGTTTCATTGCTGATCTCCATGGCAACCGGTGATATGGGGTCATAGGTGAACATTTTCCCTAGCCTTCGTTTTGGCAGGCTTTGTTTCCTCCGATGGATCCCTTTAAGCAGTACACAAACGTCAGGCACACATCTTAAAGCACACCTGCGTCTGCAAACCCCAAACCCCAAACGACAATGCTGAATAAAGCGGTAATTTCACCTGTATGCATAATGGAAGACAATTAGCAGGAGGGCTTCAGGACAAACACGGAGATAAATATAGGATCTCTGCGGCGCACGAGGAGTCAGAAAACTTCCTGAAAGTCATGCAAAGCCAGCATGCAGCAGTTAGAAGAACAGAGTGGGAGGATTATACTAACTTTTGTGGATGTCCAACATGAAGCCATTGAAGTGGACTCGTTTTTTACGAGTGTTTTCCACGCGGGAGTAAAACAGATCCATGAGCATGGTCTTCCCTGTGCCTGAAAGAGAGATTAAAGAAAAAATTACAACTTCTGTCCTGATCTCAGACATCTGGTAGAGAAGCCACTCCCAAACTTAAGAACCCCAAGGTCCAATTTGAAATCTGAAAATCGTTTGCTGCCCTTTAATCACAACTCTGATCAACAAACAAGACTAATCCTGTCAATGATTTGATATATTTGATTTGATATGTTCCGGTGTTAATGTAACAGGTCACCAAATATGGTGTAACGCCTGTTAAACTAGGCCAGATAAATAAAGAATAACATGTATTACTTTTTAAAAATGAATCATGAATACCTTATGGTGATTTCAAACTTACAAAATTGAAATTTAATTTTTTAAAATATTTTCTATGATAAAAAGAAAGACCTTTTGTCTTTTTTTGGGGGGACAATGCATTGATTTTTCAACTGAGCCAGACAATATATCGTTCAGCTGATATAATCTGCTGATATTTGTCCAACACAGTTATATCGATCTATATCGGAATCGGGGCAATTTTTTTTAAAGAAAATACGACGATTATATATAATAATCAGCGGATATATTGATAGGTCAGGCCCTATTTTACATCGTACAAATGTCAGGGTTATTATTCAGCATTTTACACTTTAAGTTTTTATGTCCCACAGACCCAATTATTCTCTGTCTTATGCTGCGTTCACGACAACTCAGAATTCCTAAATTTACTACCTCATATTAGAGAAAGTGCAATGGAACGCAACTTAAAATCGGAGTTCTTACTTGTAAACAACCCCGACTTCATGAGAAAGTCATTTTCTAACGTCACACAACAGCAGCACTCACTGAAGCCTAAAAAAAATAATGCATGTTGCATATTTAAGCACAAAAAACAGGAGAGGAGAAAGTTGACCAACGCACCAAGTTTGCTAAATGGTCACTGGAGCAAAGAGGGAAAAGGGGCGGGACTTAGGAAGGGCCAGACGTAGGTGCAACAGATTTGTTCAAGTTAAGTTGTATACAAGTTTAGCAATATCATTTGTGAGTCTAATGGAATATTTACAAACAGAATGATAAAAAAAAGACTTTTTCTATATGTGATCTTACCAACATCTCCATAGATATAGAAGCCTTTGGGTGGTGGTGGTGGAACAGGTTCCTCCTTTGGGGGTAAGAGAGGAAAAATGAGGAAATGACTGTAGCATGTTTGATTTTTATTAAATATTTTACCAGCTGCTTCTCATCATAAACAATAACAGACTACAGTTAAGCACAAATCAAAAGCACTATTCAGAAATTAATGCTTTCCTTATTAAAATCACAAAACCCTATAGCCGGTGACCTAAATAAACTTCGTTATATTCATTACCATATAAGACTGAATCATCGTTTAATAAACAAAGTATGCTGAGGCATTAAGCCACCACTACAGTGTGAGGTTTCACATTCTCCAGACTAGCCCACTGCAGGGGAGGAAGACAAAGGGGATCTAATCAACAAGACAAGCCAGGGTTCCCACGAAAGAAAAGCATCATCAGAGGAACAATGGGGGGATTTGTCAGACAAAACGGAGAGGACTGGATGAGGCTCCATACGAGATGGAGTGGACTTGTCTGTGCAGCCTGTTTAGCGCTGCTAATTGTGATACGGTACTGTTGCATTGAGGTGCTGCTGGAAGTCATTGTGCTGCCTGCCTCCTATCATCAAAAGGTCCTTGCTTCAAAAAAACACGTCTTCTGTGTGACCGGGCTGAGAATATCGAGTAAAGCCAAATATCTCTAAAGAGAGCCCGAGCCATGTGAACGCATATGTCATCAGTTTAATCGTGATAATCTGAAACATATTGGTATATAGGAGGACGGATGATAGATGTTTCATCAGGGTTTAACAACGGCGTGGTTAAGGATTGTCCGCCCCTGTAACCGGGCAACGGCAAATAGCTTTGGAATTAACTCAGCACTAAATAGAAAGGTTTGTCCTCTTAAAATTTAATTTAGCAACTATTTCATGGAGACCGTACTCAGTGTCCACTGCACTTGGTGTCCACTGCACAAGGAGCACTTGACTCTGGTAAATGCACACAATGGCCAATTGAAAACTAAATGAAAAAACAAACTTGTTACCCATCCTCTCTCTCCCCACTCCTCCTCCTCCTCCTCCTCCTCCTCCTCTTCTCTACCCCCTTCATCCCTCCGTCCCCGCCCGTCCCGTTTCTCCCGTCCTGTGCTGGAGTGAAATACTGGAAGAGCAACAAGCCTTTCCTGTCTGCTCTGGCATAACAGTGTGTGACTTCTCCCTGACTTCCCAAGCTGCCCTCTGGCATGGCGGGGTAATTGTCAGCGGTGGCTGGAGGCCATTCTGCCACGGCAGAGTGGAGAAGGACAAGGCTGTCCCTCAGCCACTCTGTCTAGCTGAGCCCTGTGGCCTTGTCTCACCTCATGGCGGAGGATATAGACTGGCACATGAGTGGAAAAGTTCACACGCAGAACATGGCCACTTTGGCTTTGAGATGTCTTGAGGAAAAAAAAACGCTTTTGAACATGTTTATCTGCAGCCAGAGATGTCTCGTCTCTCACAAACAGAAGTTAATGGAGGGACTGTGGGAGTCTCGGTTGGGGTTAACTGGTGTAACTGTCCTTGTGGAGACCTACGATGTACAGGAGGACTCTATGATGCAGGTCTGACTTGAAGAGGGTGGCTCCCTCAAAACAATGGCCCATTGTTAGCCGACCATCCGCAAAACCACGCCACATTGGGTCAATATTAAGTCAAGTGTACTCTCCTCACAGACTTGGTCAGTTAGTGAGGACAATGGCGGCACTTTCACAGAGAGAACAGACACCGAAAGGACAGTGGTATGACCTGATTCAAACCAGAATAATTGCGTAAGTACTCCAGTCAGTGTGTATGTGTGTGTGAGAGACAGAGCAAGAAATAAGGTGCAAAGGGAGAGGGGGGGGGGGCGGGGGCGGTGGTGTTGATAGCCTAACACCAAAGTATTTGTCAGAGTCCCGAATCAAAAGCAAAAAGGACAAGAATGGCCCAGACAATGGGGATCCCCTCATTACTGCATGGGGACGGTGAGAGTGTGAGAGGGGTGCCGGGACGGGCCCAGCGGGAGGTCTGCCCTGCTGCCTTCCAAAATCTCTGCCTAACCCTATGTGTCTGTGCCAGCCAACCAGCAAAAAAAAAAAAAAAAGACTCCCACCACAAAAATACTAGACAGTCAGCTCCCCTGACCTAAAAACAACAACAGCCCCCCTACATTACGCCGTTCCAAAACTCACATGCACAATACACTTCCCAGACCCCTACCCTCCCTTTGACCTGAGCCCCACGGCCACCATCAATGATACGGCTGCAGTACAGTGCAGCGGACTCTGTGAAGTCCCTCCATATGTTAGACGTCAATGGGCCTCTCTAACAGAATGAGAGTCCAGATGCCACTCAGTAAAAGGCTTTAAACAGATCCGCCATTTAAATTGTAAACAGTGTAGGGGTCGACTGATTATCAGCTACAATATTCAGCATTTTTATATTTATTGGAATTGTTTCTTTTTATAGAATTACCAACAAAATAAATTACAACCCCGATTCTGAAAAAGTTGTGACATTGTGTAAAACATAAATAAAAAACAGAATACAGTGATTTGCAAATAATTTTTGACATATATTCAATTGAATTTCAACGGTACAAAGACAAGATATTTAACTATTAAACTAACAGCTGGACAGTAAAAGTTTGGACGGGGGCAACAAAAGACTGGGAAAGTTGTGTAATGCTCGAGAAATACCTGATTGGAACATTCAACAGGTAAACAGGTTAATTGGTAACATGATCATGAAAGGGGCGTCCTCAAAAGGCTCAGTCATTCACAGGCATGGAAGGGGTGGGGCTCACCACTTTGAGGAAAAACTGAACAGCGGTTCTCAACTCAAAACTGCAAAAATGTAGGCATTTCACAATCTACAATCTACAATCCATAATATCATTGAAAGATTCTGAGAATCTGGACAAATCTGTGCCCATAAGGGGTGAGGTCTGTGAACTTTGACCCATCAAGCGGCACAGCATTAAAAATCCACATAATTGTACACAGGATATTATGACATGGGCTCAGGAACACTTTGGAAAACTGTTGCCGGTAAACAGTTTATCGCTGCATCCAAGATTCTACCATGCAAAGTTAAAACCATATATCAACAACATCCAGAAAGTCTCCTCACTTCTCTGTGCCTGAGCTCATCTGAGACGGACTGATGGAAGTAAAACGGTGTGCTGCGACCCGATGAGTTCATATTTCAGACTGTTTTTGGAGATCATGGACATTGAGACCTCCAGGATAAAGAGGAAAAGGACAATTCAAATTCTTAGCAGCACAGACTTCAAAAGCCAGCATCTGTGATGGTAGGTGTGTTACTGCCCATGGCATCATGGGTAACTGTCACATCTGTGAGGGTTCCATTAATGCTGAAAGGTACATACAGGTTTTGGAGCAACCAGATGACATCTTTTTCATAAATGTCCCTGCTTATTTCAGCAAGACAATGCCAAGACACATCCTGCATGTGAAAAAAAATTGAAGAAACTTTTAAAACTGAATATAGGTTGAAAAGTATTTGCAAATTATTGCATTCTATTTTTATTTATGTTTTATGCAACGTCCCAACTTTTTTGGAATTGGAGTTTGTAGATTAACTTGCTATTTAGCTAGCAGTCTACTCTGTGGCAAAACTCTAGGTATTTATTTTTCTGGAAACATTATACATTTTCAGAAAGGCTTGTTATTTTAGAGTCTCTGCGCTGAGGAGAATTATTGATTATCTTTATTTTTCATCATTGTCTACCACCTTCCCAAAATCAAGGCCACTTTCAAACTAATTGGATGGAACAACAACACATAGAAAAGACAATTCATTTGTGTATCCATCAGTGCAACAAGGCAAACATGAAATAAAAGACATAACAAGACAAAACAGACACAACTATCTGCACTTCTACTTGAGTAAATAATATGTGTACTTTTGTCACCTCTGGGGACTAGTTAAATGTCCAAAATCCATAAATACCAATTTTATACAGACTTAATTTAGCTCAAAATATTTGATATATTAGTGTTTAGTAAGAATCAGGCATGGGTTGCATAACAAGTTTGAAAAAAAATCTGATTTTAATTCATGGGAGATCATTTGTTTGTATAAGTAAATTGTATTCTATTGAAGAGTGTTGAGGATTTGATTATCAGAACATGCATAGTTGTGTTATGACACCTAATGCCAATATAATTAACCTCTTTACCTGAGTAACGGATCCATCCTCTTTGGTGTCAGCTGATGTAAGGTGGGGGTCTTTATCTTTTGGAAGCTGACTGTTGTCATCTTTTGAGTTCAGCCTTACAGGTGGAGGTGGGTTCAGGTACACGCTGTTACTGTAGTTATTCAGGGTTTGGTGCAGCTGAGCCAGCTGCAGGACGACATTTCTCTGCTGTGCGTCTGCCCTCAGGGAGCCACACTGAACCAGGCGATCATAGTGTCCAATAGTCTCACTGGAGGGACAAATACCTGCTGCTGCTGCTGCTGCTGCTGCTGCTGGAGCCTCAGAGGAGCAGGATGATGAAGATGAACTGCACGTCCTCCAACTGGTGTAGCCTTAATTGCAGCAAAGGTTATCTATGTTATTCGTTACACTTGCACAAATACCTTGATTCTATCAGATACAATGAAACCGCTACCGTCAAGTGTAAATCAGAGGTGATGGGTGATGCAGCCAGCAAAGTTACGAAAACATTTATTACCTAAGAAGACATGCTGTCACATTATATCTCGCCCAACCTGTAGGACATTAACTACAAAATGACGGAGACACACAAACCTTTTCCCGTGCAGCTGGCTGACAGGCGGCAAACTTTATTTGAGCTCAGAACAGCGTCTTTTAGCAAGAATTTTATTGAGCATCTGACAGCAGCGGTGACCGTGGGCGCCGCCATGATGTTTCAAAACGAGAAAACTTTATTGAGAGTCATTGGACACATGTAAGCGGCACGACGCAGACATGAAGGGGACTTAACTGAGTAAAATTAACCAGATATAATCAAATGTCTTGATTATTTCTTTACAATTAAGCTTGTAAAAACTAGATAATATGATTGTTAATTAATATTAAAATAAAAATCCCGTTCACTTCAACAACATTGAACTTCAGATCATGTGTTTTAAATTTAAGCAGCAATTACTTGTTATCTTTCTTCACTGGACACATATTAAAGAACATATGGGAGCTCAGACATAAAATACAAATTAAACGTTATCAAAAAAGATTTAGAAGATAGAATCGTACAAAAATTATAGGGAAATATATACAGTGATTTCTTACTCACTTGGCATAGATAAAGAAAAGGTACATAGGAGCAATTAGGACATAAATCAAAATATGAAACGATAAATATTCTCAAATCTTCATAGACACATACAAAATGTGAGAAATGTCAAAAGTCGGGATGCCATTTACCTCAAGTGCAGGGATGTAGGAAATAGGTGGGTAAAGTGCGGTTTTAGTTGCTGTAAATGAGTAAACCCTCAGCCTCATTTCAAAGAGGGGGATAAACTGAATTTACTTGGGCTTACTCTTCACTACGCTCCTGATTAAGCGCTATGCAGTCTTTTATCCCACCAAAATCCTTTGGTTGCAGGGCATTATATAAGCACGTTTCGTCGGTCAAATTACAAAAGGTACAAACGCCACTTCAAACATGAACCTTTTTTAGAGGTTCTCTGCAGTCAGATAAACCTTATGCATTATTTTGAAATGAATTTAGCAGCAGTTACTTTATGTGGCGGAGTAAGTTACAAGTCGTGATTGGGGTCAAGGTACCCGCTGGCGGGGTTGTAAACAAACCGAGCAGCAGGTGGCCGAGAAGTGTCAGCTGAACCTCAGCTGATCGGAAGTGTGGCGCACTGGCCTTTGAAGTTAACGACAGCGGCATACAGAGCAATACCGGATCTCTGGTGACTCACCTTCAAAATAAAACTTACAGTCACACTTTTCGGCTGTGTAAAAGACAGAATCGGTTGGAAAAATGCTAGACTAGATATGTAACATTAGCAAACACAGACGATCTTCTATAGCAGTGCCACTTTTCACTATTTTTTTTATTAAGCGGTCGCAACATTCATCACGTCTTTTATTTTGAAGGTTACCAAAGGAACTTACACGTTCACATTCAGGCTAACTTAACACTATCACTGGCTGCTAGAAGGACGGGAGAGAAATGGCTGAGACCATAGCCGATACAAGAAGGCTCTTCAGTAAGCCTCAGAACCTAAATGACGCTTATGGACCCCCGAGTAATTTTCTAGAGATTGACGTGAGCAACCCTGAGACCGTCGGGATGGGCAGGAACAGATACACCACGTATGAAGTCAGACTGAAGGTGAGCCTGCACTAACAAGTAAAGCTAATGACGTTAGCTTTTAGGCTAGCTGTACCTGAGCTAAGGAACGTCTTTCCTGTAGTCAAATAAACTTATGACTTATTGACATTAGTATGGCCACAGTCAAAAAGACGCGACATACAATTACAGAGTCAATATTTAGCTAAATGTGTATGTGACTATCTTAGAAGAGAAAGACGTTATGTACGAAACGAGTTTGCTAACGCTAGCTAAACTAGTGGGCTAGCAACACTCGTCAAAACTAGCTAATACTGGTTAGCTGTGTGATATTAAACTAACGAATTAACGCCATTTAACGATGCTAGCGTTTAGCTTAAGTTATTAGAGTGGACTTTAACCAGTAAGTCATCGAGAGATTTTCACAACAATCATGACAAGTACAGTGAACCTACTGCTAATGTTGGCTCTAACGGCAACCGTTAGCTTACTGGGAATTTGTTTACATTAGTCTCAAGTGTTTTTCCACTGTTGTGTTTCCACAGCTGCTTTATCAATTCACTCATACGTCGTAGGTCTACAAATAAGTTGGAGTTACATAACCTCTGTATTAAGCTGCATAAAAGATTATGAAATAACTCCTCCAAAAAGTTGAAACCTCCCCGCATCATAGTTGAAAGTTGAACTCCAGCCACACCCCATTTTCTGACTGCAAAGAATAGATAACAGTTTTGGTCACACTTAATGACCAGTCTAACATAATGGTAGACGTGTGTGACCAGATACTCAGCTCTCTCCTTCCATGTACACATCATATTATGATATCAGAGGTGGCAAAAGTACACGTATGCTTTGCTTATGTGAAAGTACAGATCTGTAGAAGAAGAACTTACTCAACTTCTGTATTTATGTAAAATGAAAAAGTTCAGACTCTGAAATGTTCTCAAAGTACAAAAGTAAAAGGTAGTCCTGTAAGTAGGGCCGAATGACATGGCTTATAAATAGTATCTCAAAACTTACTCCTCCATTCCAGAATAAAAATATAGTATAGCTATGCTACTATATTTTCTCTAAAAATAACATACCGTAAATTCTCAAATAGTGTAAACATATGATGATCTTATAGAATGTGATGCTTTGCTGTACACTGTACACACACACACACACACACACACACACACACACACACACATTTTTTTATATGTACTTTATTATCAGCATCTCTGCAGGACTACCACAATCTTTTGTTCTTTTCTTTTGTTGCATCAGTATTGACTCCATTTCTGTACTGGTACTTTGTTACTTCCCATCTCTATATAATATTTCTTAAGTGGGTGATTTTGGTTGGTTTATACTGTCCTGACTTGACTGATTACTCGTCAAAATCCATCCAAAGTAGTGTATTCCAGTAACTGGCCACAGGAGAACAAAACTCAGCAATTCAGCTTCTCTGGAACTGTAGACAGGATGCACCATGCTGCCTGATCCTCTCCAGTCTCGCCCACTCCCCCTCACGACACATTTCCTTCCTCCTACTCTACTGAAAAACTTGTAGAGGAGAACAAATGCTTTTCTTCTTAGAGGAGGTCCTATCATTTGTTTATGTGCTAGTTGATAGTTGGTCTAAATGCTTGTGTAAAGAAACATGTAAGATTGTTATCTAAATGCCTGTTAAATGTGACATTTCATGTGCATGTTAGACTGTTGGCTTATACTGTCCGGAAATGTGGCATTATTGAGCAATCTGTAAGGAGAGTAACAGTTAGACAATCCTAGCTGTTGCAACACAGATCCTGTGTATTTTTCCTCTGTGTCATAGAACTACTAAATCATCATGCTGAATCAGCTTAAAAATGTTTTAGACCACTTTTATGCTAGTTGTATAGGGCTGCAACCAGCTTTTTCTGTCATTGTTGATTACTTTGCCAGTTATTTCCATTGTTAATCAATTAATTGTTTTATTTATTGTTTTTTTAAATGTCAAAAAAAGTGAAAAATGCTTGTTACATTAACCAACCCATGCCAACAGTCCAAAAGCCAAAAACTCTTCATTTACTGTCATACATGACAAAGGAGAGCAGCACATCTTCATATTTAAGAGGCTGGAACAAGCAAATGTATGACATTTATGCTTGGAAAAATTATTTAATCAATTTATCAATTACAAAAATAGTTGGCAATTAATTTTCTTTTGATCAACTAATTTATTAAGAGCCTAATCTTTGCGGCTCTAGTTCTGTACTTTAATCAGTGAACACATGGCAGACGATGATCATACTAAATTATTTGGAGGAAAAGATGTCAAGGTCCTCTCCTCTCTTGTTCCAGAGCTTTTGACCGAATTACACGGTCTTCACCAGCAGATGGGCAGTTGCTCAGTTGTTATTTGAAATGTGTGTTCAAATGTGGCCAGTGTGGATAAGAAATCCCTCGGATACTAAGAACAATGGAACATTTGAACATCTACAGTTTGATGACAAGTCAGCAGACTCTATGTGCTGATGAAGACCGTGTGATATGGTTGAAGTATGTTTTTTTTTTTTTTTTTTTTTTCTCTCAACTGCTTGATTCCACCAGACATGGCTGCGTTGTGTTGCTGCTGGCCACCGGACCTGATCACAGCCAAACTACACAATGCCTGTGATTCCAAATTCCAACAAGTTGCCACTCTGCTCCGCAGAGAATTTGTGTTGAGTCTGTTTTTGAAAGATGCTGTGTCAGTCCGCACAAAGCAGATCGAGTAGGCAGGAAGTCAGACACAGAAACAGCATAGAGAATCCAGGCAATTTTCAAAATAAAAGACCCTGTGCAGACTTACCCACAGCGGAGGAAGAAAAAGCAAAGACAAATGACCAAACCAACTAAATCTGAGCAAGTCAGCATATTCAGGTAGACAAAACCCTCCGTCTCTGAAATGCTGCTGGTGAAGCATGAAACTGTAGGGGGGGACGGATCAAAACTATGACACAGATGTGATGTGCCCGCTGGAATCAAGGAGTAAGGTTTAAAATGAAGTGACAAGCTTAAATTAGCCATTGTTTCATCGCTCTTTTACAGTATGATCAGCAGGGTCCAAAATTAGCTCTAGCCAAATGCTGTTAAAATTTGCGAGCAGCTGATAGACTTGCTTCAATCACTAGTCAAAAAACAATGGTAATCTATTGAGTGGCTGATAAAATTTGAACTCTCACTAGTTATTTTGCTGGTGTGCAAAAAAAAGTTAATTTTGAACACTGATGGTCTGGCATTTAGAGTCTTTATCCATCTAGTAGGTAGCTGGTAAAAACACAAAGGAAACTGGTATTTTTCTTTAAAATGGCACCAATTCAGAATTTGACAAAAACTTTTTTCAAAGACATTTGTGCATTTCATTTTTTGTCATGTCTGTCACCACACACAATTTGTGTAAATTAAGCCATTGCAGGACTTAACTGTCTGTGTCTTTAATGTGCAGGCTGTGTTGAGTCTGAAATTGTCAGGCAGTCACTCGTCTCATCTGATTGCCTCATCTTTTATCTTTAAATTGTCATTTCAGCTGACTGACACCCCTGTAGTTAGTGGCCTGGAGTATTTAGATTGGAGAGCAACCCTAAAGTATTTATAGTTTCCCTTTAGCTTAAAGAAATGGGTTGAGGGAAGAGAAGCCGTCTCCAGGAATTAGCGTTGAATATAAGGCTACTGTACTTGATTAGCGTGTAATAATTAGCATATGCGTGTAATCAGCATTATTGTGCACCTCATAGCCCTGTGTGACCCTGCTTTGCATAAGACCACAGAATAAGTGGCGCATCCCTCACTTCTCAACAAATGTGGTGTCAACTTTGCTTTGCTTCTCTCCTTCTCCTTTCTTCAGCTTTCTTTAGAAGCATTTTACTCCATCTCCAGCATGTTAAGAGCGTTAGCCACAATGCCTCGGCCTGGAATGCACAGCCAATGCTTTGCTCTTTTTGTTTCCATCTTACTTATAATATTTCAGAGTGCTTTAATTTCATCTAATTATGCTATACAGTTCATGTTTATAACTCATTCCCTTGTCTGCCGTTCTCACTGCTGTCCCGTTATCCATCCGAAATCGAGAGAGCCCTTGTGGCCGCACTGAGAGAGCCTGCCTAATCCCCTCATTGAGAGAAGAGAAGAATGAAACAGGCCAGGGTGTGTGGGGGAGCTGGAGCGTTTATTCCCCATCCTTACCCCACCACCCCCCACCCATGGGAGGGCAGAAAGCCACCCCCTCACCAGCCCTTCACCCCATTGCCCACTTATCCCATTTCACTCCCAGCTGTGTGCAGTCAGTTGCCCTCGTAGCTCATAGCATGGTTATTGAAGTCCCTGTGATAACTATATATCATTTACCATATGTAGTTGTAAACACTAGGGCTGGGACTATGTACTTACCTCCAGATTTGATACTATCACGATACTTGGGTACTGATTCAATATGTACTGCAATTCTTAAGTATTTCAGTTAATTATTACAATTTATTGCAATTTTTGTGAGCTTTTTAAATGCTAGTCCATGTGAAAAAGTTGAATCATACACTTCTAGAGACTGTATCCCATGCCTGATTTATCCGAGAACAATCTATATCACATGTCAATAGTAAATAAAACATTCTTCACTTATGAAATTAAACTTTGAAAGTGTGAAGTTTGAGTTGTGAGTGTGGACAGCAGCTATTAATTTGCTTCCACAGATCAGAGGAAATGTATGCCTCAAAGTCTGAGCACATTAGTCTTTTTATATTAAGCATGTGAAGTAAAATGGATCCATTAAGATATTACTGTGATCACAATTTCCGTCGGTGGCGCGTCAATGGGAATCACATTTATGAGTTAGCATTTAGCTAACTGACTTAGCTCTACTTATTTATATGTAAAAAAAATCAACTCAGCAATCAAAACATTGATTCAGGAATCATTAAAAAAAGAAGTATGTTACAAAAGAGAATCAATTCTGTTTCCCACCTCTAGAAAATGCAAACATAGACTTGTCTTGTAATGCATATGATACAGAGGCATTGGTAAAAAATTGAGACAGTTTGATAACCATTTAAAAACTCCTTGTAGTAGCATTAAAATGAATGCCAACTAGCGTTTGGCTTGCGAGTGTTTGGTCTGAATGTTTGTGAAACATGAAACAAACCGTATAAAGATTGGATTATCAACTGGTTGCAGCAGTGGCTGTGAGGCAGGTTACACAGTCACTTGTTCACTACCAGGAATGCATTTTGAGCTTAAAATCAATGGGATCAATCTGCTTCTTTCAGTCGAAGTGGAAGCTAAGTTCATACTGAAAGGAGGCGGATATCTCATTTTGCCTGAGCGGACTTGTAATGTCCAGGGTCGCGTTGAAACAATGGATTTTTGTTCTAATCTAAATCCCTTCATTTTAAGTGTAGTTTTTGTGATGGCTTATAGACCACAAGGAGCTGGTCAGGTTTTCTTTCTCTGCCTCTTTTCTGCACATGTTTTTCATGGCTAATGGACAGAGTTATTCTGCAGAGTCCTATCATATCACCTTAATGTTTTTTTTTAGTTGTTCTTGGTTTGAGAGGACCCCCTCAAGCAGAAAAGTGTATTTGTTTGGACCCTCAGCAAACAGGGGCTTGGAGTTGGTGTGTCTGTGTGTGATGGGGGAGGAGGGGATGTTGGGTATTATCAAAATTTCTTGTCTTTAGTCGGTTCCCATCTCATCCAGAGAGCACATTCAGGGGAGCGAACTTTGGGATCTCACTTTGTTTATGGATAGGAGTACATAAAAGGCCTCTTATAGCTCTGTCGCTCAGTCTTCTACCCCTCCTCTTCTCTACTCCCATAGCTTCTCCCTCCTCTCTTTCTTTCTCTTTTTCCATTTGGGCATCGGGGCGGGGGCCTTTTGGTCATTAATAAAATGGGGAGAGATGGGGAGTGGGTGTGTGTGTGGGGGGGCGCTTGTCAGGCACAGTCAAGTGTAATCCAAAGTCTACAGCATCCTCTTCGACAACTATTTTAATGGAAATAGGGAACATATTGTATCAAGGCTACCATATCCTACTTGAAATGACAGTATCAAAAGTGGGAGTTGATACTATGGCAACAAAGCAGCTTTTTGCCAGCTAGGCGAGTCGGAGAGAGGGTAGGCTGTCAGGCCGCAGGGGCCGGCAAAGCGAGAGAACGAGTGTGAGAGTACATGGAGAGGCGAGAGCAAAAGACCTATAGCCCCAACGCTTTTGTTCCCTGTCTTTTTTTTTCCCCATTTTGGAATATGATGCAATGAGATGGTATTATGTTGCCATTTTTTATGCTATTATTCTGAAAGGAGAGCATATGGGAGGGGTAAGAAAGGGGGCATGGGGGAGGTTTAGGATGCGCACTCTCAAACTTGACTTAATCCATCCTGCTAAAAGCTAATGCATGGTGGCCTTGAACTATTCTCTCAGGAGATGAGTGATCTTTGTCCCCCTCTCTTCTTTCTTTCTCTGTCTCGCTGTTTTTAAGGGTTCTGCCTCTTTTCAACCCATTTTCAATGAGCCTAAGGTATTGTGTCGCAGACATTATGAATCACATGCTCTTCCTATGGAGCGTAGATTGCACCTCACGCACTCATAATGGAAAGTGAAGCTAGGAGAATACTTTGAAGGAGGTACATGTAGCTTTTTGCTCTGTCCTTTATAGAGATGCAGCGTTTTCTCTTTTACACCTGCTTTTAAAGCGAATACAAGGAACTTTAATATTTTGTTGATTTTGGAGGCCCCTGTGGACAAAAGCGGTAGTGTTTCGACCATTTTACCACAAAATGTAACATAAAAAATAAAATTATCTTAATAGAAATCTCTAGGGCTGCCCCTCACTAAAGAATTTCCTAGTCAACTAGTCTCCGTCAGTTCAAGCCAATAGTTGACTAGTAGTGTCACATTTATGATTTTAATTTAATTATTTAAATATATTTTGGGGCACAAAGTGAGCTGCCAGTGAAATGCGAACAGCTATAAAGGTAATTACTCAATGTATTGTAACAAACAGCAAGGAAATTGAACATATTGTTAATTTATTTCAGCACAGTCAAAAGTCTCGTTGTTTAAAACACAGGAATAAATAACTTTCATCTAAACAAAAGCAAATACTCGTGGGCTTATCAACACAATGGTCTGTACTTACAAGTTGACGCTAAGTTGCAGACTCCCTCCTCAAATGCTTTTACGCCTCCTGTTGTTGCCTGAACCCGCCGTGTCTTCATCATCTCTGGAGTCAGAGTCCAGTCAGAGTTGCTACAATGTTAAGTACCATCAGGTGCTGTATTCCCTGTGAAACCAGCTTCCATTGGTCTTGCAGGCTATATCCCACAGAATCGCTAATCTGAGCTAACTTGTTAATGGCAGCTACAGCATAGTTAGCAGTAGTGCACCAGAAAAGAGGAGGTTCATGTTGCAATGGTCCTCCGAGCCTAACGATAAGGAGCAGCACCCTTTTTTTTTTTTTTCCCCTGGGACTAACGGATAAATTTAAGCATGGCTGATTAAGATTTTTTTCACCATCTAACAGTAAGTCAACCATTATGAGGCAGCCCTAGAAATCTCTTCTTTCTGTTCTACTGGCTAACGTACACTTCACTAGAACTTTGCCTAGAAAAATGTAAACGTAGGCTTGTTTCATCTGATTTCAATGAGAGTCCGGCCCAGTGGCAAGCAGTAAGAATGACTATACAGATATAACCAGTCTCCTCGCTAATGGTCTTGTTTGCCTATGAAGGTCATATCGAGGCATCAGCATTAAATTGGGACTGTTTCATAATCTGTTAAAAAATTCTTGAAGTAGCTTTAATCTAACCATTAATTTCTTATTTGTATGCTTATTTTGCTTTCTCTTATTTTTAGAGAAATTTTGCTAACTTTCCCCTTCCTCTCCCTCCTTTCTTCATCTTCTATTCTGTTCCTAAGAAGGTGAAAGAGGCAAAGTGTGCCTTTTTTAGACAATTAATGAAATGCTAAGACCCGACTGGGTGTGGGCCGGTCCCATGTCCCCAATCACTGCAGGGGCCAGTAAGTTGAGACTCCCAGGCCCTAACCTCTAACCAGCCGTGAAGAGAACAGAGGCCAAGGGAAACCTGATCTTTGACTCGTAGAGCTCTCACGCACCGCCTCTTTCTGTGTGTGTGTATGAGAGAGAAGGAGTGAGTGAGACCTCTCATTTTTCAGTTCTGTCGTTTTTGTTCCTCCCTTTGTCCTGCGAGGCCAATCTCTTAATCACAGGGTTTGAGAGGGCGAGAGGATTGAAAGGCCAGGTGACTTTCTTTCCTTACACTCGCACTGCTAGCCTCATTGTGTGCAGATGAGTGGTCGGGTTTGGCTGTGTGTGTACAAACAGGCTTGAATGATTTGGGCTATTATATTTACATTGTCGACTGTGTGACTGGTCAAATCTTTGTACTTAACACCTGTGCGTGCATACTTTATGTACGTCAGTGTGTGCTTGCGCGTGGTTAAGTGTTTTCTGTGTGCACATGATGGGATTAGAGTCACGGCGGTGGCAGATTACCTGTAACTGTGATCTGTTGTGGTCGGGGATTAACTTTGCGGTGCTCCATGCTGTGAGGTAACATGACGCAGCAGGGACAGACCACAGTGAGGGGAGAGTGGAGTTAATGCTACAGCACCGGGGTGATAAAGCTAAGATAATCCACTTCTCCTGTGACCTGAGAAAGAGGAGGAGTGAGGGGCTCATTGACAACTTCACCTGGAGAGAACTTGAAATAAGTGGGAAAAGGAAGTTTTCAGGGCATAAAAACGCAGTGGGAAAGGGGGAGTGTCAGTGAGTGTACTGACAACCATTTCATTATAAGCTGAGTAAGGAAATACTGTCATCTTAAACAGGTTATTTCACCAGCGTTAAGGCTGTAATCACAGGAAACATGACATAGTCTGCACTTGTATTAATTATTTTTTGCATGTCTGCAGCAAAGTCTGGTTTCTGTTTGTTTTTTGATTCTGTGCATATACCAGAAAGGTCACAGAGGTAACTGGATGCAAAATGGTTTGTCTGGGTAGAAAAAGGGCTGCGAGGCTAGTGGTGGTGAAAAAACAAAACTCCTGTCGTGGGGTGAGAGAGAAACAGCTTTCATGTTACAGCTAACAGTTAGGGCCTGATTACCTAACAAATTCTGACATCAGGTGACATCATGCAAAAGGATAACAATTATTAGCTGCTAAATCACAAAGCAAAATAAAAAAATAAATATTAAAAGTACAGGTTAATATTGTATTTACATTGCAAACTAGGCGTTATTTAGACTATTGAATGTTTGTCTCTGACACACCTCTCTCTCTCACTTTATCGTCTTCTTTACATGCCCACAATTTGAATTGACGTAATTTCCTTTGTGATATCAATGTCGTCATTGACACATATCAAACCTGTGTTGACTGTTGCTGACTTGGGTTGATGCTGAACAGTATTCAAGAATAGACACTGATATTTTTAAGCATTGAACGCCCCAAAACCTGGCGGCCAAGGTACATTTGTAGTGACCCAAATGTAAACTTATGTAAAAACAATGCAGAAAAGGCAATTTAATGCATCTTAACACAGCCTTCACACTTGATGACACTAGTGTTGTCCACTTTTACCATGAATTGTGGTATGGTGTTTCCTGAAGTATAGGGATAAAACTTGGTGGCCACAGGGGGACACCTATATGACATATTTGGTGGGTGCAGTCTAAATTTTTGTGGCTACAGGCTGTGGTTAATGTTGAACCCTTGTATTAACTTTGAAGTTTTTTTTTTCCAAAGTACAGTAATCAAACACAGCTTTAATGATAAGCAGACCTTGAAGTGGTAATACTAATCATCAGGAATTTTGCCCTGGTTTATTGTGAAACCGGTATCATCCCTGATTCTGATATGGGCCAATAGACCTTAAAGAGCATTGTAGCATTTTCTGATTAAGGCATCTGGAATCTGCCGATATTACTGGGGTTTTAGGAGCATTCTTTGGACATGGACACAGCGGATTTGGACAGCACGGAAAAATCCTACTGATTCTTTCAAGCAGCGATGTTTGGTCAGGATACTTGAATATATCAAACAGGCTTTAGACTTATTAGGATGTCCCTGTTTCTGTTTATCCCCTGATTTTCAGAGGGGAAGTCTGGGTAAATTGACCCTAATATCTTGTAATACGACTCTAGTGTAATAGTACTTGTGCTGAGCTGCACAGTAAATTTACCACAATACTAAAATCACCGATATTAAAATCCCTCCATTTTTCTTATTGCATATCTTCTATTTGACCATGGGCTACCATTCACACTTTTTCAAAATTAAACACCTGAATCAAACTATATTTGTAAACTGTATTATCTTACAATAAAGAACAATCTAAAAAATAACTCAAATTCGGGGTCTGGGTGTCAAAACAGTCCGTAATTATTTTGTGGACTCAAGTAAAAATGTTGTATGAAATATTCACTCAGATGCCAGTTTATTAGGTACACCAAGGTAATACTAATGCTGACTAATACAACAGTACTACTTACAGTTATAATGTTCAATTTTAGAGAGCTGTTGACATGAATGATCATTTTAGAGGATGTAGCCTTCCTTCATAGATGTAGTGTGGTGAATAAAACAATGGAAACACCTGTTACCACAATGGAGTCCAGTTCAACAGCACCACAAACTGCATCTTCCAAATTCACTGTACCGTTACATCAGTACCTCTCTAAATCAGTTTCATCAAAAGCTGAACCTTATGACCTTCATGAACAGTGGATTTATTGCAAGACTGCATTTGTTTTAGTTAGGTGTCCCTAACAAATTGGCTACTCGGTGTATGTTGAGACAGAAACCAGGATTCTCTCTTAATAATTTCCCTGGTTGTTGTTTGTTTTATTGTCAGGCATGAAATCACAGTCATTTTGGTTGACAGGCAGCTCTCGTTGTCATTCTAAAGATTTTTATCAAATTAGTTTGCAGTTTCCCACCAAATCTGAGCAGGATCCATAATCATGAAGACAGAGGAGAGTAGAGAGCAAAGAGGGAAGCAAACGAATGCCTGAATTTTGCCCATTGAACAGTCATAAGAGTCTCAAGGGCAGAAAATCTGACTTATTATCGCAGAGCAAGGGAAATAAAGAGGAAAAAGACTGAAAAGGAGAGACCATGAGAGCGAAAAGACCACTCCTGCTCTCCCTCCTCCTCAATTAGTCCCGCACAGACCAGATGAAGCTCCCAACCTCTCCAGTTTCTCTGCTCTTCCTTTATGACCACGTACACCCACTCCTTTCTCTTTTGTTCAGCCATTTACTCAGCCTTCTAGTTAACTCTGCATCCCCACTACTGCACACAGTCACAGTCGTGTGCTCATCGATCAGTCTGCTGCTGCTCACACTGTATTCATGCTGCACCTACTTGCTCAATTGCTTTGCTCTTGTGATTCCTTCTTCCATGAATTCTGACCTTCTGTGAATGTGGCCCACCAATGAAATGCTCATTCACTCCCTCCTTGTTTGTACATTGTCATGGGATGGCCATGTGCTGTCAGGACTAGTGAAGAGGTTTGGCATTGTGCCGTAATGTGCTGTTTGCTCAATGTTTTCTGTCAATGTCGAAACATCTCCGCTTTTTAATATGAAATTCACTCTCAAGTGCTTGTCAACAGCAACCTGGAATTACGCACACATCTGTGCATCGGCGTACACAAGCACACACGAAAAAATGGCAATAGATAAATGCGACAGACCTTGGTGAGCAAAACATAAGTGAACTTTTTTTTTTTTGCCTGGAGGCCAATTACAATTTTTCTATTCAGTTTGGTTCAAATTGAAGGAGTCTTTGTTTTTTTTGTTCTTTCTCCTCCTCTTTTCCTTCAATAAAGTCAGAGTAGATAACACAAGGCTATGCCCAAAACCAATGCAATATAAAACCTCTCACTCTGTCTTTTTCTTGAAGTTGGCACACTCTCTGCTTCCTTGTGAGAATTTGTGGTTATTTATACCATTTGCACAAGAAATACACCCCCTGACTGGCTGGTAGTTATCTTTTAAAAGTCTATATTTTGGCAATTCTTTTTTTTTTTTTAACATCAACCCTTTAAGCACTGTTTTAAATCTTAAATCTGGTAACTATAGCAACAAGACTAGGTGGAAACCTTGGATATGGCTGGATATGGTCGGTCATTGTGTAACATTGCGGTTAGATAAATGTTTTCAGGCTGCAAATAACTAAACTAATTTGTTGATCATTTTTTTTAAATAATCGATTAGTTGTTTGGTCCATAAATGTCACTGTCAATGTTGATTACTGTTTCAGAAAGCTGAATTCAGAGACTTTTTTCTTAAAAAAAAAAAAAATCTGTAGGGCTCGACAATAAGAATTGCATGCAGCAGGTAAAGTGCTGTGTCTTGCCTAACAAGTAATAAAAAAGAATTAAGTTACTTTGATAATTGATTAATGGTTTAGGTTTTCTGTCATTTTTTTAGGCCAAAAATGGCAGAAAAGGCTGTTTTCAGCCTCTCAAATATGGAGATTTTCCACTCTATTCGTTTATTATCATATTAATCTTAATGTCTTTGGGTTTTAGACTGACAAAACGAGACATTTACATGCATCACATTGGGCTTGGAAAACTGGGATGGACATTTTTCACTTTTTTCTGATATCTTATAAGCATCACATCACTAGATAAAATATGACAAATAACTTAAGTCCTTGTTGTTATTTGATAACTGCTAATAAATAAAACGGTTTGTACTCGTGGAAGTAAAAGTTGACTTAAGACATTTAGATTTCTGACTTGCTTGCCTGACCAGGGAAGTGAACAAAAACATTATTGCTGAACCCTGAATCACTTGGAAAGATTGATTATCAAATTAGTTGGCAATTAATTCGATAGCTGATAACTAATCGATTAGTTACATCATGCAACTTACATATGTTCACTTAAGTATGCTAAGTTAACATAATATACATACTTATTTTAACTCAAACCATGATCTTTATGAAAATAATAAATAGCACCAGCCCTTAATACACTACAGTAGATGGGAAAAAAAACATTTACACATACTTTATGATGCTGACTGGGATTCACAGCACTGACTGAACATGGATTCACAGAAATTAAGACAATTGGATTTATTAAAAATTCCTCAGTAAATCAAGGAAACACTGAAATGACACCTGTAACAGTTTGCGTGATGTGTGTGTGTGTGTGTGTGTGTGTGTGTGTGTGTGTGTGTGTGTGTGTGTGTGTGTGTGTGTGTGTGTGTGTGTGTGTGTGTGTATCCACAGACCAACCTACCCATCTTCAAGCTGAAGGAGTCTTGTGTACGGAGGCGGTACAGTGACTTCGAGTGGCTCCGAGCGGAGCTGGAGAGGGAGAGCAAGGTGAGCCATTGAGGTGAACGCGACACAAAGACCCTGGGTACTTGGCTGATCAAATCAGCAGACAACATTGACCACATCTGCAATGTTTTTGTATGCGAGAGAAAGTCATTAAAAGATCTTTTGTACGTTTACAGATTAAGGAAGATTTCATCTAGATGTGATCTATGTTTGTTACCCTGCTATTAAGAAGGACCATGAACTATCTGGTCATTAGCTTTAGAAATTACATAAAATGTTTGACTGTACACAATGACTACAGGATCAGAGTTTTGTGAGCTGCCGTTTTAGAAATGTTTTAGACTATTAAAAAATAAAAGAAATTTCATGGCAAAGCACTGCAATACATTATTGAGCTTTGACCTCACCTCAAACTATATTTTGAAATAAACTAGAAAAATATTTAATCTTTAGTTGGGATAATTCACTTTTCTTCTTTAGATAAACTTGAATCTTTCAGTTTTAGAAGCTCAAAAAAGTATTTCAAAAATTGGTCTCATGTTTTTGTTTTTTGTTTTTTTCGGGGGTTTTTTCTGCCTGTTTAATTGCTGCTGAAGGATTTCCATTTTCTTCTCTTTTATCTCAGGTGGTCGTCCCACCTCTCCCAGGAAAAGCTCTTTTCCGGCAGCTTCCGTTTCGAGGGGATGATGGGATATTTGATGACTCTTTCATCGAGGAGCGGAGACAGGGTCTGGAACAGTTTCTCAACAAGTAAGCCTTTCCACATCTTCTGCATCTTTCTCCGTTCTTCCACTACATTGCCACGGGGGGTTAAAACAATTTATTCTTTACAATTTTTTCTTTGTAGTCGCAACCGTTTGCAGCTTCTGCCTTAGCGCGGTATTATTTTAACTCTCAAGAACAATGAAACACTTTGTGCAATAAAGTAGATTCAACTTTTTCACTTCTCTTCATATTGTTAACAAACTGAACCTGCAGAGACAGACAGGTCTTTTTCTCACTATCCTTCTTAATTCTCTTTTATAATTACCTCGCAAAGGACAAGAACAACCAAAGAGGACTCAAGTGCGCACCCCCACAACATAATTTTTCCCACATTTGTTTTATTGTTGATGTGTAATTTATGATAATTGCAGCTCAAATTACAGCGCGTGGTTCTGTGGGATGGTGTGTGCACCTCTGCTTATTTTTGATCCAGCATGTCCCCGTTTTCAGCTGCCGAACAATAAAAGTTACAGTGTGATTGTAATTATTTGCTTTGATTGCAGACTTGGCCATTATCTTTGTTTCATGTGCAAATGCATCAATGTTTCCTGTTGGAATATTAAGTGCGCAAAGACAGTCTGGAAAATTAAAATCCATAAATATGTTTTTTTAACGAAGATGAGAATGTGTTAGTAATTAAGATTTTTTTTTTCCTGCCTTGCTTCCTATGAATGAAATGCTGCTGTTGATCATATCATTGTTCAGACTTAATACTGGCCGATGTGGCTGGCAGCATTGTTTAATCTGTGATTGAGAGCATTGTGAAGAGGAAATCTTTTTGGCACGGTAAACATGATTGTCGCTGTGAAACAAGTGAGAAGGAGGAGAGGAGATAACCATCACTTTTTGATTAGGCTAGTCAAACATAATTCATGTGCTTCAGGTAAAAAAAGAAGGGCTTACATCCCCACTTCAAAAAGCAAGCAAGGCCTTGAGATTTTAACATGCTTCTGCATTACCTTGTCCTCAATGTCAACATTTCCAAAAACCTATTAAACAGGGTTCTCCAGTGATTGCCCTGGTAGATGACCTGTGAATGCCTCTCACGGGCGGCTTAATTTGTCCAAAATATTTCCTGTTCGAGGTCAAGATGCGTGCATACGTATGATGTTGTCATGTTGATCTGGTCGGTGAAATTTACCGTTTCAGAAAAATGGGATGTTTTAGGGTCTCAGGTGCGCTGGCTCATTCTCGTTAAGCTCCTTTGCGTCATCTGAAGGGACATTCAGCAAAGCCTGATGTCAAAGTGGCTTCAACAGAGCAAAAAAACAGGCTCAAATACAGATTCAGTAACTCATACCAGAATATAAGTGTAGTTGTTGAAGAACACATTGACCCAAGAAAAAGCTGATTGACTTCAACTTGTCCTTTTAATTGTGATCTTCCTCACCTGCTACCCCAAATGTGATTTCACATTGACTACATTTACATGCACAAAATATTCCAGTTTTTGCCCTTATTATGAAAAAGATATTCCTACTAAAATACTACATATCTAATGAAAATGACCATTCCACTAATTTTTAGGGGTGTGAGGAAGAAATTGATTTTCTTTACTAAGTCGGTCATTAGGCAGTTTTTTTGTTTTACTTATTTTAATTCCTGAATCAATTTCTCATACATGTAAAAATAACTAGCACTTAGTCCATTAGCTTGATGCTAACACATAATTGGAATTCCCATAAACATGCTAACAGAAATTAACAGTGCATTTGCTATAATATTATCTTAACTCAGTCTGTTACTCTGGCTTTGGCACTCCACGCTGACCAGCTGTAGCAGCCTTAAAGGGTCAAAACTCAAACTCAGAATTAACTGTTTCAAACCTCATTTTCATGCCTGAAGGATGTTAATTTAAAGTCTCTTTGTGCTGTGTGCAGTTTCAGGGGCCCAATTCGTTTTTTGTTATGTTCTAATGGCACCAGCTTGATGAGCAGGAACAGATCGTTTACTTCAAAAAGTGTTTTATTTACTACTTTTACCTGCAGTATAGAAGTGATGCTGCTGAAATAAAACTCAAAGACACGAAATGCTTGGTTTTCTTGCAATAAAATCATAATGTCAAATCGCAATACTCCAGAATGGCAATAGATCCCCAGGTATCATGATAGTATCAAACTTAAGGATAAATGTATCCTCCCAGCCCCGATATATATCCTAAAATGTCAATAGGGCACTTCATAAGTAACATAATGACTCAGACCATCATGCAGAGTTGCAGACTTTTATCTGTATCACCATTAACTTGATTACCGATTATTCTCTCTTTTCGCAATCATTAAAAACCCACAGTTTCAGAGTGTCTTTGTAGCCTAGAGGTTAAGATGAAAACATCAAATGTCCAAACAGGAACATTTTTGTTTGTCGTGTTGTTCTAAAATTTGCTCCAAAAAGTCTGCATGTATACTAAAAAAAATCCATAGATTTTTTTTTATTCAGCAGTTTATTTTAGACAGTAGAGAGATGACAGGAAATGAGCAGAGACAGAGATGACGGGCAACAAAGGTCCTCAACAATTCATGGTCGGTGCTTTAAACTGCGGTTTTTTGAGTATGCTGTTGATGGACGCTGTTCTTCCACAATGCCTTGCACAAAGGAAATGGAGAAGAATAAAACTAATTGTGGATGTCACAGAAATATCTCCGGAAACCCCACTGAAATTACAATATAACTATTATATTTTGGAAAACACATTAATTGATAGGCACTCTAGTGTCACAGTTTGTTTGGCATCTGAGTATTGTATAATTTCCTGTTCATATAAAGCCCCTTTTGGCATGTTTATATTTTGTATACTGCAAAAAGTATGTTGGAACAAGAAGTATAAAATAGTAATTAACAGTTAGTATGTAACATGGGATTGGAACACAACTGGACAAAAAAAAAGATCTGCAGGAAAGGTGAAAGTTTTTATTTTTTAAAGTGTGCGTGGAGTAAAGAGTACTGTGTTTTTATATAATTTTTGATTTATGTGACAGGAGGACACTGAGCATAATTTCAGACCTTGGATCAAAGCAATATCAGAGTGCAAAAATAAGAATTACCCACTTGTACAGGGCAAGTGAAATGCTGTGTCAGGCAAGTAAATCTGGCAACTCACTTGTCTGACTGGGCAAGTGGTAAAAAGGAATTAAGCTATATTGATTATCGATTAATTGCTAAAGTAAATTTTCATGTAAAAATAGTAGAAAATGCAGTTGTTTCAGCTGTTTCATGTTTCATGTTTTCAGCATCTCAGACATGGAGATTTCCTGCTTTTCTCCAAACGAGACATTTAAAGACATCACTTAGGACTTAGAAAATAATAATAAATGTCTATCCCAGTTTTGCAAACATTGCAGCCCTAAATTAAACATGGCAATTAATTTTAGTCTTTGCTGTTATTTGACAACCACTATTAAATAAAACAGTTTGTACAGGGACAACTCAAACGAACTTGTAGTAGATTTTGACCCACTTGATGGTCCAGCAAGTGAAAAAAAATCATTAATGTTGAACTCTGAACATGTTGACATATAGGACTGACACTGGAAGAAGCTGGTGGTGGTTGTTTAATTGTGCGTCCTGCGTGATTAATCGATTAGTCCAGGGATCAGCATCATGCGTCTTTGGAGCATATGCTTCTCTTTTTCCTCACTTTGGTGGCTCCCTGTGGCTTTGACAATAAATTATTTGGAAATTAATAAAGGTTCTGTTTTTTGACATTTTAATTTTCATTTGTTTCGTAGGCCAAAGGTAATTCTTTCGTGCATTAGTTAGAAAAATGTATAGCCTATACAATATATAATAAAGTTTTATATTTTATCATCTACATTGTCTGTCATAGCCTACATATGTGGCTCTGCACATTTTCCTCTACATTTTCTAGCTATGGATGCAAAATTCAAAATGTACAAAAAGTCTCAGGGGAAAATAGAGAATTGAATAGTTGTGACTCCAGATAGAATTTGCTGATTTTCTTTGTCGTTGTCATTTATGACAGATAACGATAATAATCGTTTGTTGCGGCCTTAAGACTTTGGTTCGCAAATCGGCGAAATAAAGCCTCAGATGAGGAAGGAATAAAGGAATAAATTATCTTAATGTAAATCTGTAGAGTGTGGAAGGGGCTTTCAAACATAAAAAAAAAAAAACATACAAAAGTCAGTGGGTGATGGGGTACACAATTGCGAAAAGTATGGAAAACACTGTTCTGTGATATGGTGAGATTCCTAAACTTGTTTTGCTCCCCAGTTTCTCCATTAATTCTGAATCTTTCCCAGTTTTCCCTTACCTTACCTTTTCCTTTTCCCTTGTGTGTTTCAGAGTGGCCGGTCACCCTCTAGCTCAGAACGAACGATGCCTGCACATGTTTCTACAGGACGAGTCTGTGGACAAGAGCTACACCCCGTCCAAAATCAGACAAGCCTGAAAGAAAAAGATGGCTCTGCTTGGCCTGACCTGGCTCGGCCCGACAACCCAAAGCTCTCTTCACTGCTCCAGGTTTCTCTCAGACAATAAACATTTCAATGAAAACTTCCTTCCCGCCCCCCAGCCCTCCCCCCCAAAAGTAATATTGTTCACTGCCTCTTTTAGTTGAATTAGTGACCCTGATTGGTGTTTGTTTTCACTTCTAATTGGAGTCAAGAATGTTCGACACATAACTGTGGTTCAAAGTAATTTATAGTAATTTCTCTTTATGTCTGGAAATGCCACTAACATGGATATATTATGTATTTATCATTTAGCTATGTCTTGAATATATTCATTTATATAGTAACATTGAATGAGCGTTCTATGTATGCAAAGCTCTCATAAAGACCCACAGCATTTCCCATCATATATATCCAGTACTGGCATGTTGCTCACCATAACTAGCAGCTAAACACACGCACGCACACACACACACACACACACACACACACACACACACACACACACACACACACACACACACACACACACACACATTTTTGATGGGCCTTGACTTAAAATCACACTGAGTTGATCCCGTCTTTCAAACGGAAGCATGTGTGTGTGTATATCAACCAGCACCTGCCCAGTTATCACAATGATTTTCTAGCAAGAAAGAAGAAGTAATTTACACAGAGGGAACTGCAGTATTTCTACTGGCTATATGCATTTTGAGATTTGTATACTGCTGTGCCATTTTTGTTTATTTTGAAGATTTTCCAATAAAATAGGTGAAATGTCTCCACGCATAATTACATTTGTTGATCTGGACTGTTCTCCACACGCCACATGGATGTTCAGCTACTGCAAGCTGCGGTCCTTAATATAATTATTATATTTACAGGGTTCCCACACCGTATGAAATTTGATTTTAGTCATTTCTAAGCCTGGATAAATATGGAAAAAAAAGAAAAGAGGTTATGGAAAATATATCTGTTCGAAGGCTGTTGCACAGTTTTTTTTTTCTAAAATATAAAATTCCGAATTCTGCAGCAGGCAGCACAGCCAAAATGTTGACCACTGCATGTCATTTCCAAGGACGCAGTAAATAAACAAGGCTGTACACACCCAAAATTTAATTATTTAACTTTTTTCAATTGGTTCTTGTTCCTAAAAAAGACTACAAAATATTTGGGGAACAATGAAATGATATTATTTAATCATATATAGGGAGAAACCAGTGAGTGTGCTTCCTCTTTCGGCAGACGTTTGACAGTGTAACGTCATCCAGCTTTCGGTGTACAGGTCTGGACTAAACGGCTACAAAGTTGTCTGAGGGCTGGCTTGATATGAATCCTAACTGGCTAAGGATTCCCAAAGGAAAATAAAGGTAGATACCAACTTAGGGCTGGGTATCGTTTGAAAATTTTTCATACCAATACCTTGGCTTCAGTACTAGTTTTTGAATGATACCTTTTTTCATAACAAATCCATTTTAACAAAAGGAAAATACATTACTGTACAGTTACTCACTTTAAAGGATAAGGTATTCAAAGCCCTGGTGGAAAACAACACAAAACAATTATCCCTATCTGCTGCACACTTCTGTGATGTATGTTAGAAAGCCAGTCACCAGCGTTATTAGATCTTGGCACAAGGATGCGTGTACCTATCGCTCACTGATGCTGATGAGATTTACTCATTAGATATCAAAATTTGATATAGATTGACAAAGCATTTACTTGATACTTGAAGCAATTCGGTCAATGCCATAAAAGTATCAAAGTTTGATATCCAGCCCTTAAACTTTGTGTAAAAACTTTCAGTATCTCTTTCACTGGGTAGGTGGCACCAAGAAATCTTAGTCTGGTAAAGTATTGGAGAAAAATGGAAGATGTGTAGGAACCCTGTATGTATTCAATAAATACATAACGTCTTCATTAGAAAAATAAATAGGCCTGGCTAATCAGAGAGTTTAATCAAACTTGAGATGCAAAGATTTACTGGCCCTGCATCAGTGTCCGCCCCTGAGACGACATTCACTTATGGCAGTGGCCGATGTTTATCTGTTGTGTTGTAAACGTTGTGCTCACTACATCTTGTGTTGTTTATTTGTGATTGGACTGAGACAGAAGTCGCGAGCATACCGAGCTTCTGTTTCAGAGAAGAAGCCGCTGGCTGGACACAACTCTGGTGTGATGTAAGAGTACAAGGAGTGCCGTGTTTTTCCGAATGATTTCTTTGTTTCCCAGACACAAAAGAGGGAATACTTAACAACATAAACAAAATAAAACCAACCACAAAAACTGTCATTTTAAACTTCAGTATCAGCCCAGAATTTCACAATTTCAATTTCATTGTTGCTTTCCTAATCAAACAAGCCTGAGTTTTTATTAGGGGTGTCACAAATTCAATATTAAATCAAAAGTTGGGCAAAATGAGCTTTAACTTGGAAAGGCAGAATCTGAGATTTTCACAGTATTTGTTTTTTTTTCTCCACCCCGCCTACTTGTGGCATCTGGTGTTTCCATAGAAAAAACCCAACGCTTCAAAGACGACGCAGCGTAGCTTGCTGGCCGTTACATCACATTTCATACCATATAGATTCTTTAAAGAAAATATAAACAACGGTAGAGCCATCAGTGCTAAAAACTGTTTAAATTGAATGGATTAATGACCTTAACATAAAAAATTATTGAATCGTAGATTTGGAAAAACATGACACCCCTGGTTTTTATTTATAATAGAGCAGGTTACTTATGAAGCGTGCATGCTGTTGTAATGCATAACTAAATTTCATTGCTGACCAATGAATACCACCTATCTCCAAAATGACAACTCTTCAGCAGCTAAAAAACAACCATGGTTTCGGCTTTATGGCAGTGCATTTTTCTGATTATCCAGTGTTTTGCTTAAGAAATAGGAGGATAGTCTTAACTAATAAAGGACCATTTCCTCCTACAGTTTTATCAAAGGTATTGTGGTTTTCACAGGACAGCGACATAGTGTTTGACTTCACCTAATGCATGAAGTAATGCAAGATGTGTCATGATGACTTGTGGTGTTATTTATTCATCTAGATTGTGCGATTCCAGAAACTCTGACCCACTTACTCAAGATAATCCACAGACTTTGTTGTGAGCAGTTTCATGTAGGAACTACTTTCTTTCTACAAGAAAGGAAGTAGTTCCTAGAAAGGAGCAACCACTAGAAAGTAAGAAGTTCCTACATTAAACTGCTGACAACAAAGTCTGTGGATTATCTTGAGTAACCGAGTCAAAGACATGGCTATTAAGTTTTCCAATCTGTTTTTTGGCGTTTAGAGCACCACAAACTGAGCGCCATCTAGTTCCATTATACTGGAGAGAAGGCAGGCATCTCTACAGCTGATATCTCCAAGACTCTGCAACTCACACCAAAACAATCAAGATGAATAAATAGCACTACAGGTAAAAGGAAAAATACGTATTTTTGATTTTGGGGTGAGCAATAGGAATTCATGGTATATCCTGTATTTAATCATCATGAGTCTTCCGTTAGTTATTAATTACCTAAGCATGTGATTTGTACCCTTATTTTAAAGTGTTACAGGTAAATGTTTTAAAATTGATCTTAAGATTAATATCAGAGAAGAGCATTGTCATTATTTTCAATGATATGTGTTACAAACAGCTGGCAGTTTTATATCTGGGTTATCTGAAGACAGATGAATTCAGTCTCTTTTATTCTCTTGGTTACAACTCTAAATAGTTATAACTCCAAATATTTACAACAGACTAAAAACATCACAGGCCACAGAAACATTTCCAAGTGCTGAATATTATTTTATCCAGTGTTAGTGTCTAACTTCACAAAGTCGACCTAAACATTTTTAATGCTGCGCCTCAGACAGGACACACTGACACAAACAGGACAGTAACCACTTAAATACAAACACCGTCTTCAGATGAATGTAGTTTTACAGTCAGGAGGCAATGCGAGCTTATATCCTTTAAAAGTCTTTTTCCTTCCCTAATTCTTCTTCATAGAATTTGCACATTGTCTTCATCATGATCATCTTCTTCTTCTTCTTCGTTGCCCCGTGCGTTTGGTTTCAGCACCGGATTGAGGGACAGCGATTCACATCCCCCGTTACACATCTTTTTTTTTTTTTTTCTTTTTTGGTTTCCTCCGTTGGGATTGAACACAGCAACAAAAGACTGAATTGGTCGTCAAGCTCATTGGTCTCACAGACACTCGAAAAACTTCTTAATATATAACATTTCTTTGTCAGACATACTTGGCAGGTGCTCGACAGAGTCTTTAGGCGATATTTGAACACTGCAGGCTGTCTGTGCCCACACCAGAGATTGCAGTTTTTTCTGTATCATACAGGTAAATCTATCATGAAAGTTACAGGCTAATCCTTTAACTAGAGCAACTGTTAACAGGCTACTTGGTGTGAGGCTGTGTCGCAGTCTTTGTTTCGATGGAGCCTACAGGCCTAAATAGGCTATTGAAAGACAGCCTACAGGATTTTGTGCTCAGCAAAAATTGAACCCATTGTTTACGCCTGCTATGATTTGACATTCTGTCGACTGCTGGGTGGGTCTCTGGGCCTTCAGCTCAAGTCTTTTCCATGCGCCTGGACAGATGGCAGGAATTCATATATCGCTGGACTTGTACATGTCGGAGAGGAGCCTGGTGATGGGAACGTTGCCGATGGTCTTCTTGAAGAACACCTCCTCTATGGTGGACGGGCCGACCGAGCGGAGCGCCGGCAGGAGCAGCAACAGCTTCCCAAAACGACAGGGCTGAGTCGGGTACCTGGAAGACACACCAGCGGGGGTCAGAAAGTCAAGTCAGATCTTACTGATATTGTCCAAAAATGCAAAGTGGGTGCTTTACTGTACAGCATGACACCCTCTGTCCTCACTGTGCATTTATGTCAGTTCCTTTAGGATGTTGCAAATGTTTTGGGGGTTGTTGCAGCCTAAAATACCTGATTTCAGGGCAGCTTTTCTAAAGAGAAAAACTGATGCATGTTGCAATGTTTTTAGCAACAACATTGCTGGAAATTGCAAATAAAACATTGCCCTTTATGTATAAGATTGAGTTGTAAAAAGGCAACTTGTTCCAGGGAGAATAAAACTGCACTCTGCTCTGACTGTTCAGAGTAACCTTACCAAAAAGGCCAAGGATTACAAAATTCAAACTCAGTCAAAACAGCTAGCACAAAATGATAAAATATAAAAAAAAGCATTGATACATGTCAATAACAACAACAAACCGTGGTGTTAGAATAATTGGAAAAATTAGTTCCTAACTTGTGTTATACGCCAAGTTGTCTATAGATGTCATATATGCAGAAACATAGCGGATGATAGTAACTGTTTGGTCGATAACTTTTTATTAATTCATATCATAATCATATAAAGTTTTTGCTGATATGCAATTTGTAATATAATACTAGGTTGTGAGCGTAGAAACTTTGTTTATTAGCGTTAACTCTGACAACAAGTCAGGTAAAGCAATATTTTAGTAGTTTAAGGGAATGTACTGGTGCAGCCACCATGCTGTTTCTAAATTATGATTTAAAAGCTCATGAACACACTTAAGTTGGAAGAACGACTTCCCAGTGTGGGAAATGGGAGCATCTGAAGAGCATGTGAATGCAGCATTAGACCCTCAGTATTCCTCAAAAGACCCTTTTAAAACAAAAAAACAGCCACGTTTTGTGTTTCTGTCTGACGCAGCCTATCCAATTCATGCACACCTGTGACAAATAGCTGCTAATTAAAAACGAGGTTCGACTGTTGCACCTGTGCACAATTACAGGAGACTACAGTGGCTTATTGCCTCATTAACTTTATAATGAATCTGGCTGCTAATAGTTACCTGCTGGAGACGTGCAACATGTGTGAAACGTACGAGCTCAGAATACAGGACTTTACTCGTAGTGGAGTATTTTTGCGGTGTTGTATCAATTTTTACTCAAGTAAAGCATCTGATTGCTTCTTTCACTGCTGATTGACCGGCTGATTCACTTGACTCTTACCTGGTGTGTATGTAGCTGTTGAGAGTGAGCTGTGCCTCGTCTTGTAGTGCAGCGATGGCGCTGGCGTTGCGGAAACTTCTTAACTCAGTGTTGCCATGTGTAGGAACTGTAAGACAGAGGCAGGAGTTTAACTATAAACACAGAGGTGCCCAAACTTTTTTCTTAAGGGACCCCTTTTCTGTTCTGAGAGATGAGTTTTCCTGATATTTTTGGGATTTTTTTAATCAATTCTGTCTGTATTATGTATTTTTTTTAATTTTCAACAATCATATGTACTTTATAGACTCCGTATCTGACAAACTGTTTTCCTGTCCCTGATGATTGGCCTTTTCTAATGCAGGATGAGGCTGTTTAGCAGAGAGTGAAGACTGACTCTGTGAATAAAGTTTGCACTTACACCGTGAGATTATTTTTTACCTTTATACCTTAAATAATAATCTAAACTTTTAAAGTAAGTTTCATTTAGTTTATCTTACAGAAATGAATGCAATGCTGATGAAGAGGCTGGATAAAGAGGCCTTTCAACCCTCCATGAAGCTTTTGCTGCCTCTAGTAGAGGTTGAGTCCCCAGGTTGGGAACCAGTGGCGTAATACATAAATAATGACATACAATTAACTGAGCTGCTCTCTCTCCAAATTGGGTTTAGGCAGCAGAGCAGCTTCAGTTTGCTCAAGGGCACTTTAGTAGAAATAATGGCTTTTGTAAAAGACTTTGAGAGCTTGTTTGGGTTAAATGAGAATACTGTAAAAAAACCAAAAAAAAACTGTGAGATAAAACAGTGGTACTGACCGGCTTTGAATGTCACGATGCATTTCAAACAGGCAAACTCTGTGGCATCGAGGCGCATCTGTCTGAATCTGGTGACCACCTCCTGAAGTGCTTGTATCTCAGACATGATCTTATTCATCCGCTGAGACTCTGTGTTTTCAGTGTTCATTCCTGTGAAGAAATACAGAGAACGTGTCATCATGCATGTTAAAACCATAGACCGGACACAGGCCTGTCGGTGTACTCAGATAACATCTCCAGTGCCTTGTTACATACCGGAAACAGCAAGAAGAGTATTGGAGTCCACAGGAATGGCCCACTGCGCGATGCCCAGAACAAATAATTCCCTCCAAGCGTCCTCCAACAGAATCAGCTGCAAACAGGAAACATTTCACTGTTAAACAATGCACAACATGAAACAATGATTTACTCCGCTTATTATACTTAATTAATCCCAATAGGGGAAACAGATTTTTTTTCAATTTGTTATTATTTGTTCAAATACACACAGGCCTGAAATATTCACATGCACAAACAGGACCCTTGACAGTGATACTCAACTTGTGACCCCTTGTGAAATTAAATTGATTCACGCTTGTTTTCCCAGGACAGAGGGACAGACATGTCAGTTTTGTATGATCTTTGTGTGAGCGCAGTAGGATCACAGACAGCGAGCGCTGCAGGGCAAGACGACTACCAGCTGGAGAGGAGCAGAAGTTACGCAGAAAATGCGATAAATCTGATCCCATAAATGTCTATTTCACATTAAAAGAGCTTAAATATGCTATTAATTTTGCTCCTGGTAGGAGCAGCTTATGTTTAGAGTTATGTTATCTTATGTTTATAATGATTATAGTCTCCAACTTCTCAATGACTGCATGACTCTGTCAAATGTTTACAAACCTTCTACTACTAAAATGCAGTAAAATATCTTATACATAAATGGTAACTCTCAAAGTTCATTTAGTTAACGAGTTAAGTTAATCAGTCATTTAATTTGAAATTATAAAGAATTTCAGAGAATGATGAGTATGGACCTTTAAATGTTCATTCATTTTATTTGATAAATAATATAATCATTGATGTTTGTTTATCAACTCCGCTCCAGCTGCCTGTTGGATGGTACCATGCTCACGCATGCTTCATCAGTGACCAGGAGGTTTAGTGCCATCAGAAGATACAGTGAATACTTTGGTGTCCACCTTTTGGCTCTTGAGTCAAGATTGAGCCTTCAGTACCCACTAAAACACTTGTTCCCTGACCGGGAATCGAACCCGGGCCGCGGCGGTGAGAGCGCCGAATCCTAACCACTAGACCACCAGGGACTGCTCATGTGAGATAAAATTGGTATATCGATCCAGGAATATCTTTCGTTGATTAAGTTATTAAGTTGGTTAAATTATTGAGTTAATGTTTATGAAGTTCCATTAACTTAATCCTCGCTTTGTGTGTTTCGGGTAAAAACGCACCAACATAAACATTTACGCAAACTGCGCATGAAGTTTTTTGCCAGTGTGAACAGGGAAGTAGTCTTAGATCTAACTTGTGTTTGCCTTGGCTGCTGTTCGTGTGTTAAAAGGCCCTGCAGGAGAAGCCCAGTGTTTACTCGATGGATGTGAGGAGCACCTGGTCAGATAAGGGCAGGGTGGAGAAGGCGGGGACACTTTTCGCCCACTTGATGCTCATGAAGAGGAGTCGCGCCGCGGACTCGCACACGGACTCCGTCGCCACCTCGTACAGGTACATGGGCGTCCCGCTGACTTCATGAGGATACTGGGGGAGAGAGTGGAGAAAGGCGTCCAAACACAGTTCAGAAAATGGTCAACAACAAAGGTCAAATTCCAAGCCCCAGCACCTGGTTTTATAATCATTAGTGTTGCTTGTGGTGGATTTACTGTGAGAAATCTAATAGGCGGATTTGTGGCTCTTACAGGCTGCTAAATCTGGACAAGAATTTCAACTTCTAACCCTTAACGAAAAACTTCAATCCTTTAATAACATTTGGGAAGGCTATAATATAAATATCCACGAAATATCATAAACTTTTCACTGAATTGTTAAAAAAAAAAGACATTAAATGCTATAGATGGTCAGTAAAAACTCTAAACAAACATTTTACACTGTAAAATAACTAATCCACTTTAAAAAGTTAGTGTCCAGACTGCCTTAAAATTTTAAGGTGACTTAATTTGAAAAGACAAGTTGAGATAATTTTGCATTTATTCAAAACATAGATAATCCTGGTATTCCTGAGTATTTATAGGTGGTTTAGTGTGAGAAATGTGGCCTAAATCAGGGGTTTCCAAACTTTTTCATGTCAAGGACCCCCACAAATTATACCAGAGACATCCGGTTTGAAAGGATTTTTTACCAAAGAATCTCTAAAGTAAAACAAAAAACAAACAGACAAGCAAACAAATATTTGTTTTAACTTAAAAAGTTAATGTTCAGACTGCCTTAAAATTTTAAATTGACTGAATTTGAAAAGACAAGTTGATAATGATTCGAACAACTAACCATTTCCAGTCAAATAAACTTGATATAAATTCATTTGTACTTAAGATTTAAAGAAAGTTTAATTTAATGACTTTATTGAACTCTGTACAGTAGATTCATTCAACAGGTCAAGATACTTCAAATTAAAAGTATTTTGCTACATGTCAGCATTAATATAATAATTACAATTTTGGACATAGCAAGAAAAAAGTGACTGAATTTGAAAAGACAAGTTTAGGTAATTTTGTAATGATTCAAAACAAAACAAAAACATATATAGTCAAATAAACTTAATATTAATTCAGTTGCATTGGTTGAACTCTGCAGTATTCAATAAACTTTTTTCAACTCAAATATTTGAACTTGAAAGAACTCATGGTTATAAGTTTTTTAGCTCTAAATACCTGTGAAATTTTACAGTTTTATGATTTTAAAAAAGGAGGGTCTCAGGAGAGCTTAAACTCTCACACAATGCATGCTGGGAAGTCTGTTCATATGCTGATCATGTTTCTTTAGAAACTTAATGTAATGAGTTGATTGAACTCTGTACAGTACATTCATTCAACACATCATTTCAAGTCAAAAGACTTCAAATTAGAAAAACTGTTAATAAGCTCTGAAGTTCTGAAAATAAATAAGCTACTAGAAATGTTAAGTTTAATTAACTTGAACAAATAAAACTTGTATATTTAGGCTACTTTATGTTACTGAGAAAGGGGTAGTTGATTCCACTAAATACCTGCTTTATTTTTACAGTGATGGTTGAAAACTTCTTAAAATCCAAGCAGCATTTATTTTATTTTCTAAAAAACATCCCAGAATATACCTTAGGCGTGGGCTGTGCCAGACCCACGATGGCTTGTCTCTCCGGTGTGGTGGCCACTGCGCTCATCTCCAGGTTGTGGGGCTCCAGTTGCGTGACCGTGGTGAAGAAGGGAGGGCCGGGCAGGGAGGATCCCGGGAAATGGGTCGACGATCCGTTCACCTCTTTGTGGCCTCGGAAATATAGGGCGACCTGTTTGCGGATGGTGGACGTCCGGGGCCCCCTCTCGTGCTGGACGGCTGTGAAACGGGACAGCAGGGACACAGAGTGAAGGAATGGCTTATTTATTTAATTTGTGTATCCCCCCTTTTTTTCTCAGTGACTACAGCTGTCAGTTTATTTTTCTCATTTTTAATAATCATTTATTTATTCTTTCTATTGGATTCAGGTAGAGTCCCCTGGTCAAGACGTTTTTTGTACGTTTTTTACATATGAAGTTGCTCCTTTTTAATATTAATGAGTAAATAAATCAAATTTTATTGAACTCATCTAAAACTACTTCCAAAATTAAGGATTCAAAGTGCACATTTTGTTTGTCTAAAAGAAAAAATAATTGGCTATAATGAGCTGTAATCTATGAAAGCTCCCACAGAGAATAAAAAAGATCCCCTTCAAAATAAAATAAGTAAAGAGCAGCTAATTATCAACTTCTTTTGAGCCTCGACTAACAGCCTTAGTACACTTTTCCATCCGAGTTGCCCACCTCACCGCATGGTGTGTCTATGGCCAAAGTGATAATTCAATTAAGCCCATTTACCGTCTTTATTCATGTTCACTTCCAGACACTTTTTCAAACGGCACGCTCGGCACTGGTTTCTGTGAGTTTTGTCGACGGGACAGCCACCCTGTTACAGAGAGACAGAGACAGACAGTTAGGGCTGGATTTCTCACGGCTTGCGCTGCAGAAAGCTTCTTGCTATTATCTTCCTGGGAGGCCGCTCTCCAGGTGAAAGATCGCGCTATTATCGTGTAGTTATTATCAACCTGCTCCCCTGCGGCTCCAGCGCGGCCTCATCCCGCAGGATAAGTACTCCATCCCGCCCTCTGCTGCCTAAATCCTCTCCTTCCAGTCATCACATTAGATTGGATTACACCTGCTATATTATAGCAGCGCGGTGTTTAGCCCCAATACTTAATGGTAGAGGCATGACACAATTAGGCTCATCAAGAGAGACTTAACACAGCAGCGCCACGAGGGAAAAGCAGATAGAGTTAGTGCGTAAAACGCGCACTCTCTGTGCGTAAAGCTGGTAATGGTTTATATATCATTTTGGAAAAAAACAAACAAACCAATGCACAGACTCATATAAAATAAACCCTTTCAAATAAACACTTTCAATCATCACTTATAGATACCCTTAAACCCAGAGACCCTTATTTTCTTATCATTTTGCTGTGAACGTTGGTATCTGACGCCCTGGGAATGAGAATCAACAATCAAATATCTTCCTGGTGCATTTACGGACAAATCCTACTGGTTCCACCTTTAAATCACGCTTTTAATGACTCACAGAAAACAAATCTCTCTTGGTAAAAGTGCAGAAACTCACTGATACGATATTACTGAGTGGACTTGACAGACTAACAGGTGCAAATTAGTGGAAAAGCACCCCCTTAAATTCCCTGGACTTGCTTTCATATCTACAGTGATGCAAAAACAACCTGATGAAAATGTACTTAATTACTGAAGTTGCTTAGCTTCTTCGTTTTCTGTGTGAAAATGAGGATCAAATGAGCCTGTAGGACTGACAAGATGTAATGAGGTGAGGAGGAGGCCTCACCTGGGAGCCAGATTTACACACGTAGGTCCTGTTTCTGCGGATGCTCCTCTTGAAGAATCCCGAGCAGCCGTCACAGGCGTAAACACCGTAGTGTTTCCCTGAGCTGCGGTCGCCGCACACTTTGCATGGGATGTCCAGAATCCGACCTGGTGGAGGCCCACATTTCAGTTAGACACCATTCCCAGAATCATCAAGCGCTGTGGTTCAATTTTAAACCGATAAAAATGTCACGGCCACTTGTCACGTTATCTTGAATATTAAAGCTCTGGATGGACAGTGTCCCAAGTTAGCACAAAACTTGAGAAGATCGTTGCTTTGCTGCTTATTTTGCAGTTTATTTCTGTAATTCGGTGAAGTGAGTTTCAGGTTAGCTGACTGACATACAGTAAACCCCAGAAATGAACTCGTTTTGGACAAATCGTCCCCCAAATGACTTGTTTTTGTCCGACAGCCCCTCACAGCGCACACACACACACACTGGCCAGCGCCCCGCGCCTCCACCGACCATGGGAATTCACGGGCGCACATTTCAAGAATAAAGTCCGGTGGGAAGCGTCATATCTGAGCTCTCTAAGACAATGGCCCGAGGGCGCACAATGGAGACATTAGGGGAAAGTGTTAACTTAATGATTTTCCCCCATTGAACCTCGTCTGACTGCCTGGATCTCGACAAGCTGCCAACTCCCCTTCATAATGGGACTCGACAGCTGCTTTATCCCGCAGGTCTATAGGCCCCAGGATTAGGGAGTGACACTGCACCATGAGAATAATGCGCACCAACTCGTTTCACCAACTCAAATGAAGTGTATGTAAATCGACCCCGGTGTAGATGAAAAAATTTGATTTTTTTTTTTCTTTTTTTGTGTGAAGATTTTGTATTGAAATCTATAGAAGTATATTTGTATGCATATGAGGAGGGAGTCTTTTTTATTCTGGAGGGAAAAGCCGACTATGTAATTACACTGACGTTTTGCCACCTGCTCATTGATTCGCCAGTGACCCGTCAAAAAGGGTAGCATGGGAATAACCAGTGAGCAGCAAAAACAATGACTTCAGGAGAGAGTTATAGGCCTTCAATTGGCAGATTATTAAGAATCAGAAGGCCATGTGGGCTTTTTAACTGCTGGTCACAGCCGTGTAATTGACGGAAAATAGAGAGAAGCAACTTTTTATGTAGCATTTAAGAGTTTCTGTGTGAGAAAGAGTTGGCCTGTTGAAAGTCATCATTTAATAAAATCAGCCTGCTGTATAATAAGTTTTATCCTCATCTGTACTGATCTATAGCTCACTTAGAATCCAGATTTTATTTTACTAATAATTAAAATGTCGGCTGCACTTACTGAAATCACCTACTGATTAAAAGATATTTAATAAAACAAAGTTAAGAGAGTCAAGTTCAATCGCGCACCCGCCAATAAAAGTTTTAAACCTGTTTAAATTGAAGATGAACGAAATAAGTGCGTAAAAGTTCAACAGTTTGATTTTTTTTTTAAAAATATATAAAACTGTCCATTGCTGAGAGTCAGTTAAATAAAATGACACACAATTTTGTTGTGAAGGGGGGAAAATGTATTTAACTTCCCGCTGTGGGGGTCCAATTCGTCTCCATTGTGTGCAGTAATTGCTTGAAGATATATGGCATATTCTATTAACGTAATCACCATCAAGGCGCAAACCTGCTACCAGAACTGGAAATTAAGTTTTACTGAGTGCAGGAAAAAATGTCTCCACTGACCACCCATCACGTGGGGATGAACTTGAATGGCATTAAGAAACAGTATAATGTTGTTTTATTTCATTTTAAACATGTTGCTCATCTGCAGCGACGTGAATACATGTGAGCACCTGAGGATAAAACAACAGAAGCAACAGTTTGACATGAACAGCACATAACGATACAGAAAGAAACACAAGCAAACGTTAATTTAACAGAAATGTTTTATCTTTTAAAACAGAAGAATAATCTAAATACAAGTGTGACATATGTCAGAGTATAATTTGAATGTAATTCTAATTTACCATGAGGCCTAAAAGAAGGATAACAGCTAAAATGGTAAGAAAAAAAAGACACCCACTTAAATTGAATCTAAAACCTTAAACCACAAGAAATAAACTCAACAATTTAATTTTAATAATCACTGAATACAGTCGTGATTAATTATATAAATTGAAGATTTTTTTTACAGTCATACAGAAACGCGCGCACGCACACAAAAAAACGTTTAATTGCTGTTTTTAAATTTGTCCAAAAGAGAAAATTAGCAGTGTATATCATATACAACCTTTAAAATCATATTAGTGATTAAAAATGTCACTGTTTACTGTATTATTATTCTTATAAAGACATTGCTCAGAGTGAAATTACAGGCAACAAGTGGCATCATGTGAAACGCAGGAGGAATATTCGGATCATGGACACAGATGATTGTTTCTTTACATATGAACTTTACAAAAAACACGTTTCTTAAATATTTCTTTATTATTTCTTGCTTTTTTTTCCCTTACATGTTTTCCAGTTAGGCTGAGGGCGACTTAATTGTCAGACATGGACACAAGTTTACGCAGCCAACTGCGTGTGTTTGTGCTCGGAAAAAAAAGACGCTGTTCCCCACGGATCACCGCTCACATTTCTGTGCGAACACGAGAAACGAACCGACTTAATTATTGTTGTAAATATCAAGTCGAGTACGTAGTTTATTTATTTACACTCCACGCCAGAGGGAGGCCTGTTAAACACGACTTATTGTAACACACCGGGCTGCTCTGCTCAATATTCCTCAGATGAACCAGGGAGGAGAAAAGCGACACTTACTTGATTTGACATTCAGAATATCCAGACAGCCACTTGTTGAGCCGGCGGGTTTGCTCATCATGGATACTCGACTTAATAACGAAGTTCAGGATGAAAAATGTCCTCTTTCTCGTCTTTTTTATGGTGACAAAACAATTTTAAAAAAAGCGTGAAACCGCAGCACTTCCCTTCAAGTCTTCAAGCCAGTGTCCCGAGTGTCCAAACTTGACAGATGTCCACGATCTACGACCCCAAATCGAGACACGCAGCTAGTTAAACATCGTATCAGTCAATCTTCGCCTCCGCTTCGATGTGCAGCCCGGGTCGGACCCTGCAGTGACCGGTTAACAGCAGCCCCACAGCCGGTGCGTAAAGTTGGAGCTGCAGCCTGGAGCGCATCCGACGGTGCCAACCCGGCGAGGAAAGAAGAATTAAAAATCAATTTTCTGATGCTCTGACAGGTGAAAAGCTCGTTAAAACCACGACGCGATGTGACTTTGTGCTGCGCGTTCCTCAAATAAGCCTCGGTAATATTTATGAGAAGTGTCACAGGGGGAGGCTGGAGGGTGGAGATCTCCACTTCCTTCATCCACTTGGCTTTCTACTCCAAACTCCAGCCTGACGTCACTGGCGTGTGAGGGAGTGTGTGTGTGTGACTAATGGTCTGAATGTGTGTGAAGTGCCTTGCTCATGGATCAAGAGGCATTGCAAACAAACAAAAAAAAAAAAAAACACGTGTTGCATGCGTGTGCGTGCAACATTTCAACTTGTTTTTAGCTCCAGATGCGAAGAAATGATGCTGGCTTCTTTTTTTTTTTTTTTTTGACTGATTGTAATTTATTGTGATCCTAGTTTAATCATTGATTACACTGTTAAAAAAAACCCACTGGTATTTAGTAAAATAAATAAATCTTCTCTCATTAAGTTAAAATAAATACACACGTTTTATTTGTTCAATTTAATTCAACTCAAATTTTTTACTATTTATTTTCAGAACATGTCAGAACTTATAAACATGACTTATTGCAATAATGAGTTGAATGAATCTGCTCTACAGAGTTCAGTCGACTTATTAAATTAAGTTTCTAAAGATGTAATCTGTGTTAAGAACTGACTCTTCAAACTGAGAAAATGTAAAAGGAAATCAAATTTGTTTGTAATGTTCAAATATTCATCGGTTTGACTGAAGACTTGTTGGTTCACCTTAATGTCTTAAGCTTACTGAACGTTTTTTTCTCAAATACAACTGAAGTAATATCAAGTTTATTTGATTAGAGAAGTGCATTTGTCCCAAATCATTACTTCAAATTACCTCAGATTGTCTTTTGAAATTCAGTCAACTTCTAAGCGTCCTGACACACTGTAAAAAAAAAAAAAAAAAAAAAAAAAAATCCTACAGGTGACCTTATAAACGTGAACTCTTCTAAGTTGAGGTCTTTTGACTTGAAATGATGAGTTGAATGAAAACACTGTACAGAGTTCAATCAACTCATTAACCCTAATGTAGAAGGAAATCAAAACTATCTGTAATGTTTGTCAGTGTCAGTAAAGAATTGTTGGTTTGATTTAATATCTTCAGATCAATAAACATGTTTTCTCAGTTACAACTCATTTGGCAAGAAAAAGCCAACTTGTCTTTCCAAATTCAGTCAGCTTAAAATTTTAAGAACAAACTTTTTTTTTTTTTTAATTAAAACAGTTACTTTTTACAGTGTATACTTTTATCTGCTTAAATAATAAATTTAACATCAAGTTTATTGGACTAGAAAATTTTTTTTAGTTATTTTATTAACTTGACTTTTCAAATTCAGTCAAGTTAAAACTTTTAAGGTGGCCTGCACACTAATCTTTTTTTTTTTTTTCTTTCTTTTTTGATTGCCTTATTATCTTCGCACCTAAAACTTGAACGAATACTCAGAGGGGATTTTTTAAGTTAAAAAACAAATCCTCTCAAATTGTGTGTCTGCTAATTTAATGTATTGTGGGGGTACTTGGCATGAAAAAGTTTGGGAACCCCTGATTTAGGCCACATTTCTCACAATAACCAACTCAAAAGACTCAGGAATCCCACAATTATCTAAGAACACAATTCAAAATATCACATCATGTATTCAGAATTAGAATCTCTCCATAATCTCTGGATTTAAGGCGGTGCTGCAGAAAACTTGCAGTCATGACCACTGTAAACACTATCAGGAATATTTAGGTATGTTACCATGAAGAGGATACTACATGCTGGGGGGGCTCATGCATAAAACAGTGTCATGCTCCTTATTTCTTTCACACACAAGCACAAAAACAATGGTGTCTGGTTACACATGCGCTCCTTATACGATTCAATGATAAGTGCTTGGGCCCCACTGACACTTATCAGTCAGAGCAACAGTTAAACAACTGAGCTAGATGTTTTTTTTTCTTATAGCTATGTTAAAAATACAGAATATTTAGTTATATCATAACAGATTAGAAATACCAAAAACAGAAAAAACATTCAGACTTATTGTAATAATGTAGAAATATTCCTCTTTGCTGCACTTTAGTTGTCTTAAAGGTTTATTTTAAAGTCATTTTGAGCCTCATTGAGCTCAGTGTTCTTCAACCTGTTGCAGGTGTTTTGACTGGGCTCTTATTTACTGGTGTCCATTCAAAGGATCTTTGATTTATTTAATTAATGTGGTCATTGTGACGTTAGAGCTCGTTAACTGGACAGTAATATACAGACGTACAAAGAGAGTACTGTGAGGCAAAAACAAGGCTCCTGGAACGTGATATAATGAATAATCAAAAGCCCTGAACTCTGGCTAATTTTTACCAGTGTTTACCATACTGCAAATGTTAAAGTTTCATCCTTTCTGCGTTTTAAACATTATAGTTTATATTGATAATTAAAATATATAAATGTAATTCTTTAGCTGCTCCTAAAAGGTTTGATAAAAACAATAATAACGGTTCACTTCCATTCATTTTTTGTTGACTTTTTTGTACAAGACAGATAAACACCCCTCCTGTGGTCCAACACTCTGATTCAAAATATTTTAATCTTAGATGTTACTTTTAACATTTTATTTTACATTTAACTCCCCACCTGTAAACATACACTGTTGTTTTCCTCTAATGCTCCTAACACTTTTGCCACTTTTACACCAAACCGATAATAACATTTCTCAACTAGAGAAAGCAGTTTCTGAAGGAAATTGCAGGTGTGAATGTTGAAAGGCTGATGCTGAACTGCAGTGCTTTAAAAGTTGAATAAAACAATAATGCAGGAAAGATGATTAATATTTTAGGGTTTGTTGAAAAGCTGACACTAAACTGAATTGTTGGCTTGGATTTGTATGTAGAAGCAGCTGACAGAGAATGAAAAGTGGGAAAGAGTCTAAAAAGTATGAATGGGATAATGATGTACAATTACAGAACATCATGCCCAGAGAACTGGTTTAATAATAAACTACAATGATAAAAAAGAATAAAATAAAATATTTCTTTTATCCTCATTACTTCATTTTCTGCACTGTAAAAAAAAGAGAGAAAACTTTTAAGGCAGCTGCCTTCACTAGATATTTGAGTTTTGACTCAAACTCAAACTCGTAAGTTGTTTTGCCGACCTACTATCCTTTATAGGTGATCCTTATAACTTACATTTCTTCTTTGGATAAACGTGAGTTGTGAGTTTTAGGGAAATAAAATTGCATTTCAAAAAATGTGAACCTGATTTGTGAATCTGACATTAATTTGATGCTTGAAAATTAAATACTTGCAACTAAAACTGTTAAAATATTCAGCATTATTCACTTTTCCTTCAATTGATTTTCTTGAAAGTTTTTGAAATTCAAATTATGGGGGTTTCTAAAACTTGAAAAGAAAAGTAAACGGTCTCAAGAAAACATCATTAGTTGGTAAAACTTTTTCAAAAACTCAGAAATATATCGAAGTAAGTTGCACTGAATTTTTTTGTTTTCTCAGCGTGTTCGTTTTTACAGTGTAACCATCTTTAACTGGTGGGTGGACTGGTTTCAGGTTGGGTTTACTGTCCACACCTCCCATCATGCCCTGCACTCAGAGATTTGTCCGTCAGTCCGGGGCTGCAGCCTTCAGGCCCCCAGCTCACTGACACCCTGACCTTGACAGCTTGCTGTGCTTTCGCCGGGTAACTCCAGAAATCCATATTCTGTTTTTAATTGTGTTCATTCCCACGGTGCACTGAAGGCCATATGGACTCACAAAAAGTGTCGATTTAAGCGGACAGACAGGGGCGAGGCGGAGAGGCGTAGTTAATTGCAATCAGCCATTGTTGTCTCTTTCAACCTGAACAGCCAGGGCTGGAGGCTAACAAGCCCGAGGAGGAGAAATCACCATAATATTCCTTTGATTTTTTTTCCTGCAGGGACACACAGAAAGCCTCAATAGGAAGTTTATATTGTGTTTTTTTTTAAACTCATATAAATGCCCCACATAATAAAGGCTACAATACACTTTTATTATGGAGACCATTTCACCATTTTCTCTTATTTTTAAAGGATTAGAAAGTCTTTGTCAAACTAACGACCACTTGTCTGTTTGGTGATTAATTCACGAAGTGAACAGTGATGGATGAAGTACTCAGATCGTATACTTAAGTAAAAGTAAGAGCATTACAGTGTAGAAATACTCTAAAAACCATGCATACCAATTTTGACTTAAGTGAAAGCGTAAAAGTATTGGTATAAAAAATATACTTAAAGTACCAAAAGTAAAATTATTCACTGTACAGGACTGGCCGTGTCAGGAAAATATATATTATTGAATTGTAATTGTCGCATTAATATGTTCACCGTTTTAATGTTGCAGCAGGTACATTTGGGACTAATTTTAATCATTTTATATACTTTATCTACTGGGCAGCTTGTGGATTTCAATAAAGTTTATATAGTTTACATAATAATTGATTTGTTGACTGTCTTTTGCATGATCAATCTTCATATGAAAAGTAATTAGTAACTAATATTATGAAATATATAATTCATTTGAGTAGAGTACAGTATTAGCCTCTGTAATGTATTGAAGTGGAAAGTATACCAAGAAAATACTCAAAGTCCAGGGACCTTAAACTTGTACTGTAAGTGGAGTAAGTACTCAGATCTCGTACTTAAGTAAAAGAGTAACACTTTACAATAAAGTAGTGATACAACAGTGTAGACATACTCTATTACAACTATTACAAGTAAAAGTGTATACCAACTTTTACTAAATTAGTAAAAGTTGTACAAAGTACAAAGAGTACAAAAGTATTGGCATCAAAATATACTAAAAGTAAAAGTACTCATTATGCAGGATGGCCAGTTTCAGGAAAATGTACATTATATTATTGGATTATAATCAGTGATGTGTTGAGGTCATAGTTGAAGGCTGCAGTTGGTGAGTGTGGAGATCATTTTTAAGGATTCAGTCAAATAATCAAGGTAATTTATTATCATTGGACAACACTGGGCTGTACAACGAAACTGTACTTATTTCATACTGCACAGCAAATACAACATACATAAATTAAATTCAGAATGGAATCGGATAAAAAATATAAAGCAAAAACTAAAATAAAAACAATATATACAGTTATTTGCATATACAGCAAACACCCACGAAATAGTAAAGATGATATGATCGACGTCTTGACTTAAAAAGTAAATAAACAAATAAAAAGTTCAACATCTGGTAAACACTGTCTATAATCGATGCATCGTCGATGTAAACACAAAGTCCGCTTCTCCTCATCCTAACAGAATCTGGTGTTGCCTTTAATTTAATTGTGTTTAATTACGTTAATCTCTCGCGCAGCTTCTAATTTATTTGTTGATTATCTTTTGCATTATCAATCTGAACACGACGAGTAAATAAAGTTATAAAAATAAATGTAGTGGAGTAAAAAGCACAACGTTTGCCTCTGAAATGTGTAGAAATAGGAGGCAGCGAACCAAATATTCAAGTAATCTGAGTGAAAATACTTAGTTACTTTCCACTGCTCAAAAATGAAACGCTGATTTCTCACAAATCAATAACATTTTCAGGTATTTCTAAGTGTGTGTGGTGCGTGTGTGCGTGCGTGCGTGCGTGTGTGTGTGTGTGTGTGTGTGTGTGTGTGGGTGGCTGCCGGGGCTGGGTGAATGGTGAATGTGTGACATAATCTCCTTAACTCGTCCTAATCCTCGTCATTCACTGATAGCCTTTACACAAATATAACCAACATCATGGTTGCCGGGGTTGCCTTCTTTCACTTTTTTTTGTATTAGTGACTCTCTTCTCCTCCAACAGTCAATGAAATGACGGTGACAAAGAGGGGCAGTGGATTGTGTATCTGTTTTTGTGGGGAGGGGAGCTCGACATCAGTATGCGGATACTTGACATGCTATAGGACAGACTTTAACAACCAGAGACGAGCCAGAGTCCAACAGAAGTCACTACACAACAATACAGACAGAGCAACCGGTCTGAACGTCCCGATACACTGTAAAAAATCACACAGGTGTTGAGTGGAATCAACTAACACCTTCTCATTAACTTAACGTGGATATGCAAGTTTTATTTCTTAATTAAACTTAAATTCTCTTCTTTTCTTTTTTCCAGAATACTTAAGAACATATAAACATGAGTTTTCTAACTTTTTTACTTGAAATGAGGACTTCAATTAATGTATTATACAGAGTTCAATCAACTCATTAAATTCAGTGTTAAGGGAAACAAAGTACATCAAGTACAACTGAATTATTATCAAGTTCATTTGGCTAGAAAACTTAATTTGCTTTGAATCATTACAAAATTCCCTCAGCTTGTCTTTTCAAATTCAGTCAGCTTAAAATTTTAAGGCACCTGGGAACTAACTTTTCAAAGTTAAAACAGTTTTTTTTCTACAGTGTATCCTTTATGGTAAATTTTAGACATTTGAGAAAACGCAAATCAGGTGTCTTTGGGTTTGTTGTCAATTTACACACCTGTTAATGATAACTCCTTTCTCCTTAACTTATTGTAAATGTGCAAGTTTTTGGTATTCAAGTTAATTGAACTTAAAATTTCTAGTAAATTTTTTTTGTCAGAACTTCAGAACTTACAAACATGAGTTCTTCTGAGTTAAAGTCTCGACATGATGAGTTGAATGAATGTTCCGGATACGGTTCAATCGACTTATTAAATTGAATTCTAAAGGAAATCGTGTTTGTAACGTTTATCAGTGTGACTGAAGAGTTGTTGGTTCAACTTAATATCCTCAGCTTATTTAACATGTTTTCTCAAGTAAAACTAAATTAATATCAAGTTTATTTGACAAGAAAAGTTTATTTATTTTGAGTCATCGCAAAATTCCCTCAACTTGTCTTTTAAAATTCAGCCAACTAAAAAATTTAAAGCAGCCCAGCCCAACTTATTAAAGTGAAAACAGAAGTTTTTTGTTTTTTTTTACTGTGTGTGCTGTACATTTTGCCCAATCCCTTAATTTTTTTCAAGTTAAAACAAATATATATATATATATTTTATATCACAGTGCACATTTTATGATATTTGGGTTGCTTGTCATTTTTCACACCTGTTGATTCTATTTTTTTTCCAGCTCAGGCTAACATTTTAATCATTATAACAACAACACTCATTCAATACAGTATTTAAATATTATAAATGTAACTGTTTTTGCCTTTTACAGTATAGTCAGGGTTAGGGTGTAGTCGTACTGCACTGTAAAAAAAAAAAAATCATACAGCTACTTAGTAGTGTCAACTAATCTTTTCTCATTAACTTATTGTAAATATAGAAATTTTATTTGTTCAAGTTAATTCTATCTATCCATCTATCCATCTATCCATCTATCTATCTATCTATCTATCTATCTATCTATCTATCTATCTATCTATCTATCTATCTATCATTTCTGTTTGTTAATCCCATAGACAGTCACCGACTGGAGGCCACAGTTAAGCCATCTTTTTACGCACTGCTATCACTGTGCAGGCCCCTAACCAACCAGGCGTGAACCAATTGGCTTTAGGGAGAAGTCACAAAGCTCCAGAGAGCAAATAATGAGGAGAATTCAAGCCGACCAAAGAGCCACGCAGCCGTGCATCCTTTAAAACTGACCGGGGAGGATCATAGTCAGTCATGTTTAGCTCACAGACACTGCTGCACGGTGACTGTCCTAACATCGTTCTGTCAGCTGTTTGTTTTGATGAGAGGTACAGACAGAAAGCGTGATTTAATGTCAAAAAAAGAATTGTTCAACAGAGCTACAAAAACCAGCAGAGAGACCTCTCCTTGATCATATAGAGTGTTAAATATGATTAAACTTTCCAAATAAGTGAAAAATATGCAGCTGGATTTCAGCACCACGGACAGTTCTAAAACAGGGGTCACTAAATGGTTTCAGGTGTATCTAAATTTAAAGGGGGCTAACTTATTGATGTATATGTAATCAAAGATATTTGATTTAGCCTTAGTTTAAATTTGGTTATATTTTAGTTAAAATGTAAAGTAATTGTACTTAAAGTATTCCATCCTCGTTTTACTGTAAGGATCTTGCTGTCAGGTTTAGCTGGGTGTGATCTTGACTAAGTCCCCTAATCCAGTAATTGCTCTGATCCTGACATCAGACACGCCTGCGATTCAGCCAATCAGGATCCAGTACTGTGACTGCACCCCCATGAGACTTACTAATTAGTATTTAACTTCATAAAGAAACATCAAATAGTCAAAACTTTAAGATAAACTGTCAGCAAATTGAGCCTTTTCCCAATAGCTAAAGCATTTTATAACACAAACTTATAATATTAATAATTCACTTAATTATTTTAACCCAAATAAAACAGAGAAAACTGATCAGTATATTTTTATTTTCCTTTCATCTTCAAGTACGTGCCACTGAGTGAGTTTTGTCCTGTGCACATTCCTCCTTCCTAGATAAGGACATATTGTTAAACCATTTGTGGTAGCAGTTTTAAATTGTTACACCCAGGCTTTAGTGAATAAATTTGCTATTTATTTCACCCAACAAACGCACTGCAGTGAGACAACTCATAAAAGCATAAACATTGTAACTGGATCCTATCGAGGGAGTTACTCATGAGTCATAAGCAGCACTTTGATCAGCTGATTACGTGCATCAAGAACTGCACTTAAGTATAAATTTGAGGTACTTGTACCTATTTTGAGTATTTCCATTCAATGTTATTTAGCCTACTTCTACTACATGCCAGAAGGAATATTGCACTTTTTACTCCACAACAATAATTTGACATAACAATTTTTGCAGACAGCTGTCAATGATTGTATAAAAAAGAGCAGCCAAAAAAGTAGAATTACTGCCTTACAGCTGTGTGTTTCCACCAACCAGTCAAGTTGCGGTTTATGTCAATGTCTGTCCAGATTTATTTAATATATGTAGTGAAGACTTTGAAGGAATTTAATATGGAAGTTACCACTTTATGGACCTGTAGGAATTTAATAAAAGGTACTGGTGAATTTTTTTTTGGCAAAGTAGAAGTTCTCACTGTACATGTGTGATTCAAGAGAGTAATTTCCAGGTAGAAACATGCTATCTTCCCTTAGAGACTATTTTTACAGAGGAGTACAGAGGACTGATAGAGAGCTGAATATTATGATGTCACGGCGAAGTTGACCTTTGACCTTTTGGATATAAAATATCATCACCTCATTAGACATTTGTGTGAAATTTTGTCAAAATTAGCGCATGAATCCTTGAGTTATGGCCAAAAGGGTGTTCAATGAGGTCACCATGACATTGACCTTCGACCTTTGACCACCAACATTTAATCAGTTCTTCCTTGAGTCCAAGTAAACATTTGTACCAAGTTTGAAGAAATTCCTACAAGACGTTCTTGAGATCTTATGTTCATAAGAATGAGATGACGTGAAAACAAAACACTTGCGGCCACGGCTTTCGCTGGCGTGGAGCCATAAAAAAAGGGTTTTCCAAAAATTCTGAATCACAGAGGTCCTTCAGCATGCAGTCATGAATGTGCACAAAAACAAACAAATGAACAAACAAACAAACAAACAAAAAATTCTGATCGGTCCAGAAGTATTCGAAATAAGCTGCTTTACAAAATGGTTAAAAATTAGCTCCACCTTAACCAGCGTCAATCAATCAGCTGTTTCTAAAGAAACTCGATCAGCACATTAGCAGACACATTCATTGTGTCAGAGTTAAAACTCTCCTGAAACCCTTCTTTTTTATAGTTTGTAGAAAACAGTGTGTCTCAAATACACTTTAAGATAATACATGCTTACTTTTCACAAGTTTTCACAATAATAATAATTAAAATTTAGTCAGTGTGACTAAAGAGTTGTTGGGTCAATTTAATATCTTGTTTTCTCAAGTACAACTGAATTAATAACACGTTTATTTGTCCAGAAAAGTTTATTTGTTTTGGATCATTACAAAATCACTTCAACTTGTCTTTTCAAAGGCAATCCAAACAGTAACTTTAAAGTTAGTTTTAAATAAGTTAAGTTTGTAATCCAGTGTCTTACGTTACTAATTACAAAGTTTGCCATGTAATTTGGAAGTAATCTGACCCAACACTGCTCATACAGTCCCACCATATCCTCCTTCACCTCCACATGCAAAATCCTGCACACGCCGAGGCCTCGCCATGGAGGAGTTCCCCCCAGAAAACTCAGACCCAGAACCCAAACCCAGAAACCCACAAGTCGGTGCGGTGCAGTTGGACGCTCTGACAAATCTATTTGGGGCAAATTGTCAGTGAGAAACTTCCGCTCGAACTGCCGTGGACAAAACTGGCTGTTGGGGAGAGCAAATCCCGCTGCATGAGGGTGGGGGACAATGGGGGGCGAATGTGTTGATGTGCGGCCGGTGGCTGGGGAGGGACAATGGACGGATTAGTCAGTCCTCTGGCTGACTGATTTGAGATGGCTCCTCTCAGCCTCTCACCGTGGGGAGTCCCATTGTCCCGCTTCTGATTCCCACTTCTCACAAACTCCAAACAAAAGTCAATCTCTTTCTCAAGGGAGGGGGGGAAATATCGACCCGTGTTTCAGCTGGGGAAAGTGACTCAAAAACTTATTTGCAAGAGATGGCTGACTCTCTAACTCCCCTTCCACTCTTTATGTCTTTTTTTTTCCTCTCCTCTTTGCCTTCATCCTCCTCATTTGCAGGCTTTATTGCCTGGTGGTGGTGGATAGTGGGATGTTGAATGATCCCGGTTTTTCAGACTCGAGTGGGGCTGGGGGCACCTGTTGGAGGCTTAGAGGCGGCTTTGCGGCCGGGGTCATTAATATTAAAATATACAGAGATGCCATCACGGGCTGGTCTGAAATCGGTCTGATGTCGCCCCTGGGTTCCCTCTCTGGATGGACCTCTGCTTTCAGTCACTCGTGAAGAGCCTTCTTTTCTTTTTTTCTGTCTTCTCTTTCTCTTTTTTCCCTCCCTGAAAAGACTCGTTAACAAATTATGACAGCTGAGTAGAGGGGCTTAGTCTGTTCACACTGCAAAGACAAACATGTGAGAGCCAAGGAGCCCGCATTGATGTGATCAATGTATCTACAGTTCATTTGATATTCAGCCTGCTGCATGTGGTGTGTGTGAAAGTGCCAGGATTTGACCATGTTGACTCGATCTGTTCAAAACTTTCATTTAAACTGGCGGCTTAATGGAAAATCATTAAATATGAAGGTTGTCTTAGAGCTTATTCATGAAGTGAGGTGTACAATTAGTAGGATTTGTCTGAGGTGTTTGGAAATGCAACAGGGAGAAAGAATAGTTCATTGTTAAGTCTTCTTCACAGGACGACATATACTGATGCTTAGGGTTTGTAAAACATCCGGAGCACAGCAAAATAATGAGAAATGCAAGCAGAGAGCAGAGTCTCTGCAGATGCAGACACCACCACACATCTCTAATGAGTCATAAATGATGATTGAAAAGGATTGTGTCTGGGTTTTTACATGTTTTTTTTTTTAGGAAAATGTTGGAGATTATATAACACATCCTCCATACCTAAACAACAGAATAATTTGATTGTCAGTTACTCCCAAAATGGCATATATATATTACCTGTGGAGTGTAGCAGCAGCAGCAGACTTACTGGACCTTAACTACGCTCTGCAAGTATTGTGACATAACTTATATGACATTACACGTGTGGTTTATGATGGTCCCAGTTTGGTTAGGTTTAGGTAATAAAACTACTTAATTAGCTTTCGGAAAAGATCCTGTTTGGGGTTAAAATAACTAAGTTACGAACAGGAACAATATCATGTGACATTACACACGTCATTTACACTGTAAAACAGTTGTAGTTTGGTAGGGTTTAGGCAATAAAAGTACTTGGGTAAGTTTAGGAAAAGATTGTAGTTAGGGCTAAATAAAATAGTGCCGTTAATTGAACGTGCTCACATTTTTGGTAAACAGTGAACTGCGCGAATCAGTTTGCCATTAATGAACGTTAAAGTGAGTGTTGTTGATAAAAAGGTGGTGCAGTTACAGCAGAGAGAGTTTGTGCACAAATGTCGACAGAGGTGTCGACGTGATATAAAAACTTTTTTTGATCACGACTCCAGATGTTTCTCTATAAATCTGTGGTTTATCAGTGAAGTGTATGAACCACACTGCAGGCTGGAGTCTGTTAACGGTTAGAAACACACAAACAGGTCAGCGTTACACCGTCATCTCCATACGACTGTAGATATGGACGCCCATGTCTGTCAATATGATGGAAGAATGATCCTGTAAGTTGTTATAGTTTACAGCTTTCATAAAGGTTCCACTTGGAACCCTTTCAGAGAGTTCTACCCACAACCCAACTTAAAGGATTTTGTCTAGAACCATGCAACAAGATCCTATCAGACCATTCTACAAATAACCTTTTTATATTCCAAGGGTTTTTATCTAGAATCTACCAAGAACCCTTTTATATTCCAAGTGTTTTATCCACAGCACACTGGGGGGGTTCTACCGAGAACCCTTTTATATTACAGCACAAAAATTCCCTTGATGAAAGGGTTCTTCAAGGATTTCAAAAGAAGAACACTTTCTTCTTAAAAGGGTAGTGTACTTAATGGAACCCCTAATCTTACATAGAACCCTCAACAATCCCTTTATTCTAAATGGGTTCTTCAGAAGCAAATGGTTCTGGGTAGAACTATAGCCCTTCAAGAAGAACCCTTATTTTTAAGAGTGTATATCAGAGAAAAGGTACAAACAAAATATTGCAGACAAGAGAAGTCAGCTCAGATTTAAGGTAGATGAATGTGTTGAACTCTTCAAATGGAAAAACAATAATCAACACATATTTCTAAGTGGAGGGTGACTTTAAAAGTTTGCTGTATCAGTTGCATATCACAGAAAAGGCCTCATGCACACATACACACACACAGCTTCTTTAAAAAGCAGCATCAGCAGCGGTGTGTGAACAGTGGTCGCGGCCGTCAGACAGATTAACGGCAGAATGGCTGTCATCAGCGGCGGTTCACCTGGAGTCACTCTGACAGTCATTCTGCTGCTGATCCCGCTCTGTTGAGCAGTCACTCCTGCTTCTCCCCTGATGTCGTCCTGCTGGCCCTCACAGGTCAGGTTCAACGGTCACGGTCTGGGGTCGCGGTTTCCACTCGTCATTAACCCCTCGGGGACCCCGCAGCACAGGGGCTGTCATCAGGAGCCTCACACTCACCTCTCGGGTCTTAATACACACCCAGACGCAGACAGGGGACTGGTGTTTCATTGATGGAATCAGGGCGTGAGACCTTCCCTGTATTCAGACCGGGGTATAATGTGTGTGATGAGTAGATCTGGGTCAGTGTATGAGTGTGTGTCAGGTGACATGAGGAGAATATTGATGAGCATGTGGCTCATAGTGGACAAGTGGCCTGTATAGTTAGTGTACAGCTCTGTAGGACACATGGGTTTTTAGGTAAACCTAATAAAATCCAGGACGATATCACTGTTATTTTACTAAAAGATATTTTCAGAGCGAGGTCATTTAAAGATTTCAGTCACACTTTATCTTACAGCACTATAGTAAGACGTAACAAGCTGTAGTTTGTATCAAATTAGACAGAAACTAGAAATAATATGTTCTTAATTAAACAGATTTAGACTTTTTATTAGACCCTTATTAGACTTTATTGGAAGGTAATTAGGGACGCATTACAACAGAACTGTACTGTAAACTAAAGTGTATTATTTCTCACAGTTAGACCCTTATTAGACTTTATTAGAGGGTAATTAGGGACACATTACAACAGAATTGTACTGTACTGAGCCTGCAGACTGACAGACAAGCTGCTTCATTAGCTTCTTTTAAATCCTTGATTAAAACCGTCTTTTATAGGAAGGGGTTTGTTAGTCGAAGACAGTTTGGTTTTATCACTCTCTTCTGGACATTTTAACTTTGTCAGCCAACTTTATCCCTCCAACTTTTGTGATCTTTGTGATGTTTTTGTCTGGTTCCTTCTTACTTTCTGTATTTTTATTGGTGTTTGTTCTTATTTGTCCTGTTTTACTTTCTGTTTTCTTGTTTTGTCTTTTTTTATTGTTCATTTTCTGTGAGGCATGTTGTTACCTTTGTTAGTTGTTTCATAGTTATGTAATGTAATGTGTTGATTTGTGTTTTAGACAAACAGCGGCAAATAATGCTCTTTAGTTTACAGTTCAGTTCTGTGGCAATATGTCCCTAATTTCCCTCCAAGAAGAAAGTCTAATAAGGGTCTAACAGTGAGAAATGATGCACTTTAATTTACAGCATAGTTTCTGTCATGTGTCCCTAATTACCCTTTAAGAAAGTCTAATAAAGGTCTAATAAAAGGTGTAATTCTATCTAATAAGGATGATTATTTTTTGTTTTTGTCTAATTTGATACACAGCATGACTTGTTACGTACTATAACTGTAGATTTCACTATAATAATAAAGTTAATTTGTAGAGCACGTACCCTAACAAGATTGAAAAGTACTCTCAGTGGTGGAATGTAACTAAGTACATTTACTCAAGCACTGTACTTAAGCACAATTTTGAGATATTTGTACTTTACTTGAGTATATCCATTGTATGCTACTTTATGCTTCTACTGCAATACATTTTTAAGCCAATATGGTATTTTTTTTACTCCACTACATTTATTTCACAGCAACATTTGCTCATTACTTCATAGATTTAGATCATCACTACTGACCCACTAGAAACATGTAACAGTGTCTGTGTCTGGTGGAAAGAGTACTGAATATCTGTACTCAAGTATCAAGTATTGTTACATTACTAAAATATTACTCAATTACAAGTACTGGTGTTAGAAAACTACTCAAGAAAAAGTGCTAATTATTCTTGTCAAAAACTACTACTTTTAAGTTTCTTTATTCAACAAATGAGGTGCATTTACCACAGTTTCTAAACTATTGATTAAATATCGGTTAAAATAGTTTTAATTGGTCAAATTCCTAGTCAATTAATGAATAATTGTTAATATCTCTATTCCAAACCTGCGCCTGCTGGTTTTTCCATCCATATGTCCTGGTTTTCTTTGGCCTGTTTGTGATCATACAACCTTATTGGCTACAAAAATGCAAATGAATTGTTTGAATATTAATTCTAATAGTACTCATTAGTCAATTACGATTTTAAAAGTAACTAAGTACATTACATAGTGTAATGCATACTTAAGTGCAAGTAAAAGTACAGACAAAAATCTACTCATAAAAGTACAAGTACCCCAAAAAACTACTTAATTACTGTAATTTAAATATTTGTAATTAGTTACTTCCACCCCTGGTAGAGACCCTATCTGCTGCTTTTTAATTTTCTCATTATTTTGCTTTACCAAATCAAAACGTCTGTGTTTGACGTCCTGGGAATGAGACTCAACAATCAGCTTCAAGTCATGAAATGGACATGGCAGGGACAGACAGCGCGTGATTTGAGGACCTTTCATATTTAGTTGTGTTTCTGTAGGACTATTTTTTTTTTTTTTTAACTTTGAAAGATAAAGATGAAGAGTGATGAAAGCAGCTGGAAGACATGGGGTCCTTTAGAAACACCCAAACAAAGATGAGGGCAAAGAGGCACTTGTTTTTTGTTTTTTTTTTCTTTTTCTCATATTCACCACATTTTCTCAGTCATCCTACCCCACCACCCAGCAGCTCAGTGCTTTTTCCCATCCTCAAATTCCCTCAAAGTTTCAGATGCTCACAATTCCACAATGCCCAGATGCTGTCCTTTGGCCCTTTACCCCCCTCAACCCAGAGCTATCATTCATAACCTTTCTGTGGAGCTGGGAGTGAAAGAGGTGGGATAAGGGAGAAAGAGGGGGAGCGGAGAGCAACATGGCAGCTTATTTAGAAGACTTCCTTTATTGGAACATGTGCAAGCAGTTCACTCACAAAGGACTTAAATAGGATATTTTCTGTTCCCTATAGTTGCTTTCCCCTTTTAAGTGCCGAGGCAAAAAAAGTAAGTTTACAACTCCCTCCTCAATGGGGGCTCTTCACTCTCAGGTTGCGGGGACCTGAGTGACCTAGGAAAGTTAATTAGGAGGCGAACAAAGAGCGAGCTGGAGCAGAATGCCTAGCCTCTCCTCCAGCCAAAGATGTCATCCATTAATTAGGAAAATCTTTAAGGTGGCCTTATTGAATTTACAGAAAGCCCTGTGGTTGGCGGGCAACAGTTTTTTGATCAAGCCCTGACTCAAACAATGCCTTTCTGGGGGTTAAAAAAGAAGAAGAAGGGAGGAGATTGGTGGTAGAAGAAGAGAGAGGGAAAAGGGGGGGTTGCAGAAAAAGAAACGTATGGGTTTGCGGCGCAGTACAGTTTAATGGGGGGGGGGGGGGGGGGTGGCTGCCGATTGTGACAGCTCAGATTCACATGGGTATGGGGGGCATAGTTTTGGGATGATGTCATGCAAAGGCAACCTGGGGGCTTGGGAAGTAAGAAGGAGGGGGTGCTGAGCTTGAGCCACAGGGGCCACTCAAAGTTAACATCGCTGCCTGCATCTGGGCCAAATCCTTTTCTTCTGGCCCAGGAGAGGCTTTCCTGAACGCCAGGCCCTCCACCACTCCTCCCACTCCCTCGTTCACAAATCAGGCCCTGCTTTAAAGCTAACCCCTTGCTAACTGACTAGCTAACTGCCTTTTCTTTCCAGTCTAACTGCCTATTCAGCCCCGGCCCACTATGAATAATATAGCTGGATAAAATGGAGCTGTAGTGCTGCAGCTCCTCTGCTTTTACAAACTTTTTAATCAGCTCTAACTTTGTGTCAGCACTTTGATAAGTCCAAGTTATCAACGTAAATATACAAGTTTTGTTTCTTCACATTAATTAAACTTATTTACTTTCAGAACTTATAAACGCAAGTTCTTCTAACTTGAGATTTGTCTTTTTTATCGTTTGGAAATGAAAACTTGCTTTGTGTCTCTGCTAAAGTTTTACATAAGTCATGGTTGCTTGTTTTTACAGCTAAGAAATCACTGCAAACATATTTCATCAAGTGCAGTTGAATAAATATAAAGTTTATTTCTTTTGAATCACTACTAAATTGCCCGAACTTGTATTTTCAAAATCAGTCGACTTAAAATTGGAAGGCAGCCGACACACACAAACTTTTTTAAGTTCAAGCAAATGGTTTGTTTGTACAGGGTACTAACCTGAAGTTTTAAAAACTGTCAAAAATACCAATAAATTCAATTTACATTAGAGAAAAATTAAGAGAACTGAGCAAATCTCGTATCATTCGGTTCTATTCCTTGCATGTTCAATGTTCAAGATCCCAATTCATGATTAAATGATCTAAATTTGTCTAACTGTTCTTTTTACTGTGCTCATTGGGAGCAATAAATAACAACTATGTGTCCAAAATTGAGTACAGCAGTCCAAAATGTGAGTTGGAGCCACAGATGGTAGGCTGAAATCCTATTTCATACATTACAATTGTTAATCTGTGGTTGTTTCCTCCCCAGACTTGAGGAAGCTCAGGCAGGCTGCAGGAACACTGCAGGAGCACAAGACGAGTGCAACATTGTAATTTGACAACAACAAGCAAGAAGTCCCACACTGTAAGTTGATCAGCTGTTTATAACTATCATGTCATCTGTCAATGTAAAGTTCAGGCTGTTATCCTGAAAACAAAAGCCCACTGCTCTGAAAATACACACTGGAGTTTGAGTTCAGTGTCTGCATGTCTTACTGCCAGACTCCATTAACATATTGCTCAAATTATCTTACGATTTCTTACGACTAATTAACAGTCACTAACTCAGAAATCCGCAAACATTCTGCATTAATTTGAACTGCTGTCATTCTGTGATTCATTACAGTAAATATATTACAGATTTATCCTTTAATTCACGTGTTTATTTTCAGCACAATTTAAAATTTGAAAGAATTTGAATAAAGTGAAAATATGTTGCTGATCCTACTCTGATCGTCTCAAAATAATGTTGGATTAAATTGATGACTCACTGAAAAACGTATCACCCATAAATTTAACCACATTTTGAAACAGGTAAAACAAAATCTTAAAACCATTGATTCATACCTCATATGTAACATTAAACTGACATATTTTAACTATTTAGGGTGCAAAACATAAATCACCTTGGCTTTAATTACAGTGGTTGTTGTTTCACCAACTGTAATCCACACTGAAAAAAGAGTATTGTTGGACCAAGTTAGAAAAAAAATAATTTGGTGGGTAAACACACACAATGAATCAATTTTTCATATGAGTTTTGTTAATATAACAGAGACATTTGCTCTGAAATTTATTTATTTATTTATTTATTTTAAAACTTTAGTATAGAGTTTATAGAGTTTTTATAAACTTGAGACCACAAAAGTAGTAAATAGTTGAGTAAAAACTATAAATAGTTGAGTTTTGGAGGCTTTGTTTCCTGTGTTCTGGTGACCTTTAAAAAAATGAAAATAATACAATCATAAGTACACTGCAACAGCATTTTTATGTTGAATTTTTAGTATTACTTTTAATTCTCAGGAAAGAATACCCAATATTTCATGGGTGAACTTGCACAACTAATATTCATCAGTTTTCTTTCATTCATTTATTTTCGGTGCTGCACAGAAAATTGACGTGGCAGGTTTTACAAAATGCACGACCATTTCCTTTAAACCTTTGCATTAGAAATGGAAAACCTTCCTCGGAAGCCTGGTTTGGTGTCGCTGTTTTGTGGTCCAAGTAGAAACAGTAGATGTTTAGAATTGTATAAGGCAATGTATAAGTAATGAAAAGGAAAAAAATGAAATAGGGAAAGAGCAGTGAAAGACGGGAGTGTCCTCAGAAAATCAGGGAGGTTGGCAAGTATATGACAACTTAAATAAAACAATTAAGTAATTCAAATGGACTGTTTTATATCTAATATAAGACTTGATCTTCTGTCCCAGTCACCAAGAGAAAATGGCGACTCAACTGTATGGGGAAAAAATAAATGGATGTCAGACGTTCAAAATTAAGAGAAACCAAACGGATGCGCTTTTACCGAAATAAGAAAAGCAGGCTAAGGGAACAGGATTTAACAGCAAGTTGTTATAATCCACAAAAGCAGAAAGCTGAATGGGACTCACTCAAGAAAATGACATTACTTCAACTGCTACTGAAATACTCTTTTTAACGTGTGCTAGAACCAATAAAAAAAACCGAGAGAAACCACCACTGCAGGCTGGTTTAGAGGCCAACAGTCACATGCATGTTCAAGCTATATGCTGGCATGCTGTCCTGTCCATGCGTCTCCTGGGATGTGAACCCCTCACCCCACCCCCTCCTGGGGGACTAATTTGAGGGGAGGGACGATGTGTTTTGTTGCTTGTCAGAAACAATCACTCCCGGCCCATTACATTTACAGCACGTCGTGCTCTCATGGCCGGATTCAGAGAGGGGGAAGGTGCTCAGTTTTGAGAGAAATCATAACTTTACTCAGAAAAAGTTGACAAACATCTATGAAAAAGATCCCAAACAGGCAAAATGTAAATGTTGCACTGCTGCTTCTCTGAAACAGGACAAATCTGTTTTCACTAAACTTGCTTTGGTGTGTTTTTCCCTCCCAAGATGTGAGATTAAAGTGAATAACAACTTTATTTAGAGGGCCCTGTGCCGCCCCCACCCCTCTCTTGTCCTGTGTCCCTGCCCACCCGTCCTCTCCCTGTTCTGTTTGGGCACTGGAGGTTGTCAGTCGGGGTTTATGTCCAGTTCAGTGGAGCTGAAAGAAGTCAGTTTCATGTCTTGTTATGGAACAAGACGTCTCTGCCTCTCAGGAGTGATGAGAAGTGGTCTGGGTGAGCAGGGTGAGCAGGGAGCGGGACCATCCCCTGGAGGCGACCAGCAGTGAGGAAGTCAAAGCGGCTTTTGTGTCGCTGCTGTCGGCTGCGTGTTTGGTAATTATCCCCCCCTCAATATGAGCACAGACCGGCCGGGCTTTCCAGGAGAGATCCCAACCCGACCGGCCCACGGAAGAGTGCACAACACACCGTCAACAAAGATTAACTTCTCACAGTGCCGCAGAGATGCCTGATTGGGGGAGACACAGCAAATACACGAGACCCTCTCTTGTGAGACGTGCTGGTGATGAGCAGATCTGCACAGTCAGACTGTTTCAGACTGTGGCAGTGCTCAGATAGTGACACTTGTAGATGTGATAAAACAGTCACTGTCCTCTTCTTCTTCATTTTTACTCTTTATCCATCAGTGGAAGAAAGATTCAGCTCCCTCACTTCAGTAAAAGTACCAGTACCGCACTGCAGATACAGATTTCCACCTCTGAAATACACCTGGGTCCAAAAAGGAACTCTCGTTAAACTAAAAAATTGTGCTTTTTGCTATATATGCCCTTGAAAAGGCAAACCCTTCTCCATCATGGTTTATACATATATGTTGTCCAATGTCAAGTCTCTATTTGATCATGTGACAATTTTGATCATCAGAGCTATCCATGGTTCTGATAGCTTTGTCTTGGACCTCTCTACTTTCCTAACACAATAGCCAAATATACCTCAGGTCACTATTTTTAAAAGATTTTGAAATTAATATTTTGTCACATAAGTGTGTGCCAATGTTTTTGTTTTGTTTTGTTTTGTTTTTGTAAGTAACCATGTAATAAACGGGATAATGTACAGTGAGCAGGTCATTATTGTGAAATAAACCCCTTCAGGTCGATTCAAGATATCCTGCATCATTTATTTCACAATAATCACTGGCTCACTGTACATTATCCCCTATATAATTTCTAAAAACCAAAATTGTTACCCTCTTATTCCATCTTCTTACCCTGTACCTACATATTTATATTGGTAGATACTCTGCTGGTACAATGAAACAAATCTAAGCAGGCTGTATATACAGTGCATAGGTATGTACAATATTTATTCACTCTTTGCTCTCTGTTCTTATGTTGCGGTTTTTGTGCAACTATAGGAGACCAATTTTAAACCCCTTGCATGTGAAAACATACTTGACCAATAAAGCTGATTCTGACCTTCATCCTCATCCTTTTCATTGATCATCATCATTATCATCATTTTTGTCCTGTCACTCATCGTTTTCATAATCTTCCTCATCCTCACCATCAACATTGTCATCATCTTCATCAACAGTCCTGTATACTCTCATCCTTTTCATCATCATCGCCCTCATTCTAATCATAGTCATCATCATCGTCACCACTGCCATCATCCTACATATATCATACTTACCATCACTGTCCACTTAGCACCATTATGAACAGCTTCATCCTCTTCTCTATCCTCACTCTGACCATCATCATCATCATCATCATCATGCAGCCTATATACAGAGCTACATAACGTGAAAATAAACAGCCTTCATTATATTCTATTTTTGTCAGCAAGTTCATCCCACAAAAAAAAAAAAAGCCGCTAAAGTTGTTAGAAAATCTAGTAATTAATCTGTGTTAAGCAAACTGAGGAGCATCCGTTTCTCCCATTAAAACGGGCTCATTTGAACGCGCCTCAGAGCGCTCCTTCCCTTTCAAAGGCGCAGAATAGACCCGCCTTGATCTGCGTCAATTGTCATCCCGGGGCTCAGGGGCACTTCGGCGGCCAGTATAGCGGGCGAAGTCAGGGCTAATCCCCGGAGAAGGGGAGAATCACGGGAGAGGAGAAAAGCAACAATAACCAAGTCAAGCGTATAAAATGAAAGCGAAATCTCTATTATCACTGCCCGCGATTCCCAGCAAAGTGGTGAAAATCAGGGTTAGTTTGTGATTCGAGTCAGACGCGGAGGGAAGAATATGGGGGTCCCCGCGGGTTGGGAGACTCACACGACGAAAAGGGCAATATTCTGGAGAAAAGGGGAAGAAGAAAGCCCCTCTCCCATCCCGACATAACCATTAAATGCAGTCTGACTTTATGTTGTATAGAGAGGGGCGAACAAGAAAGGAGGCACAGTTCTCCGATGAAAGAATGAGGTTTTTGGCGGATTAGGGACGGCCCGAAGGATGAAGAATAACTTCTGCATAACTTTACAGCTATTTTCTCTCCCCACGCCAAGAGCCAAGTTTAAGGCTGCACCGGTCTGAGTTAACCCCTTTTGTGATTTGTCCAGTTAGAGACTTTCTCAAGGACGGACACAGTCTCTGAGGGCCAACAGGCAAATGATCTTTGCGTTACAGGCGCAGAAAAAATCAAGTTAAATGGATGTGAAAACTCTCTTCATATTATGTTGCAAGTTGGTAAAAAAATGTTTTTATAAGTAAGCATAATTTGAAGAAACTTTAACTTTATATTTTTTCAGGCTGTTACCTGAAAGCAACACTGTACCATAATAGTAATTAATAAAAAAAAAAAAAAAAAAATACAGTTATTGTTTAAAATCTGAATAAAAAATATTACAATGCTATTGCAATAGTTTCAGCTGCAACCATGTGTTGTGTTGCTGCCATCTTTGGCTCACTGCTTGTGAGTTAAGTAAGGGATAATGTACACTGAGCAGGTCATTATTATGAAATAAATCCTGACAGGATGATGCAGGGGGCGCCAAACAGTTTCAGGGGAGACTCAGTGAGTGGAAGTGATTTTTATTTAATTATATTAGTCATATTGCATATTATCGCATGTGTGCAGATATTTGTGTACAACAAAACTGGTAAAAATAGAAGTATGGATTCAAAAGTAAAAGAGAAAAAGGAACAGGCTCTGACGTGTATTTTAAGTGTAAAAGTAAAAAGTTGTCAGCTGTTTCTGTGCAAAGCTAATTGACCTTTTCTTCACACACCAGTCACCCTCACTATGTGTTTTGACTTGTTACATCGTTTATGGCTTCGTTATTTCTTTTTCAGATTTTTTTTTTCATCTGTTTATGACACTTCTTGTCTTGTTACATAATTTTTCATGTTGTTGCATCCTTTACGTCGTATTGGTCTTGTTGTGTCTGTTGTGAGCAACATGCACTGATGGATACACCTGGGAATCATCTCTTGTCTGTGTTATTGTCCATCCATTTAGGCTGAAATTGATCTTGTTGCGAAGACAGCGTGCAATGATGCAAAATTTAAAAAATGAAAAATAAACTTTCACCTCAAAAATATTAAAACGTAAGCAATGAGCCTGTTTCGGAAAATGTAAGGAGTAAAAAGCACAGATATTTGGGTTCAAATGTAGAGACTAAAAGTAAAAAGTTGTCAGAAAAATAAAATACTCAAGTAAAGTGCAGATACAGGGAGGAATTTTACTGTTTTTCCTCCTTCACAGAGTCAGAAACTAATAAATGCCTCAGCACAGACACAGATATGTATTTAGTGTAGTCTGAAGTTGTGACTTTCAGCCTGTTTTAGGCTGTCTTGTTCAATTGTTGAGTGTCAGTGGGATTAAACAACCTAATCATGATCACATGGGTATCAGGAATTGACTGAAAAAAGCAATAGAGCTGCACAGATACGTCATTATTTGTATTAGTATCTGTACCACCAAAAGAGAAGTATGCACTATTTCATAAAAACACAAAGACTAAAGATAATTTGTGCAGCAGAACTTACCCCATGAATCATTTCCAGACCTCTCAGATTTATCTTGTGTCCCTTTGGCGGGGGTCCAAGCCCTATAGTGGAAACCCCTGGACTAAAAGTACTTTTATTATTTAAAGTAGGCAACGTCTACCACATCATTCTTGTAGACTACATTACACTTTTTACCTTGTTGTATTAGTATTTTTACTCAAGCAAAGGATCAGAGTGCTGCTTCTGTAAAGGCCCTAAAAGGTTGATTTTTAGGTTCATAGGAGCCCGACAGCATTGGTCTGTCACCCCCCTCCCTCACATTATTAATAGGTATCTTCTGACCAGTTTTTTCATTGTACGAGGTCCTTGGTCTGAGTCTTGCCTCTCCTGAAGGGCTCTCATCCTCATCACCATCATCTAATTTATGGGCCTAATTAGTGATTTTTGTCCTCTTGGTTTTCCTCTATCTATCACATGCTAATGAAGGCATTTTTCTGCCATCTGACAATAACGGTCATCTCAGATAGTAATGATATGCCGATTTTACTTGGCGCTCTGCTGATTAGAGGATTAGAGGAAAGAAATTCAAAACTTAGTGAATAATGTGATGTTTCAGTGCAGGCTGAGAATATGATTCCTTATATACGCCTTTACATTTTATTGATGCATGCATTAATAATACTGTAATAATAGACCTAACAATAGGGGAGTGGGGCATCTTGTCTCATGGGTAAGTTGTCACATTGGTTATATCTCCAACACCAGCAGGAGCTATCTAAAAAGTCTAACAGTTGCAAATATAACTCACTGCTCTGCTGTCATTCTGGTCTTGACATGCAGCATATGTGTGTGATCTGAGGCACTGATTCAAGAGGGGGCAGGGTGGCCCTGGTGCCCCAGTGTTAAAAAAAAAAAAAATGCAGTAAAAATTCCTCTCTTGGATGCCCCTATGATAGATAAAATATAATAGTGCCCTCTAGAGTGCTCCAGTGTCCAAAACAATGTGATTAAGTGCCCTTCCAGTGGAGAAAACAAGGTGAAGAGTGCTCTGGGATGCTGATCCATTGGACAAAATGTGACAAAGTGCTTCATGACTTTTGGCACACTGGTGCCCCACCACAGACAGCTGATGCCCTTTTTATTTTTCGCCCCTGCCCATCAGATAACCCGAACCTGACATGGTCTAACCGACACATCTGGTGAGACCTCAGCTGGGTTTCTGCACCCTAACCCTGGGCATTTCTTGCATATTTTAACCCAACTTTCCAACCTTATCCTGGCTAGAACCAAAGATAGGCTCGCACGATCAGTTAAACTTCTAACAGATGATTTACATTTACAATTTTCAACAAATGAACATTATCTTAAGCACAGAAAATGCTTTTATGTTGTACTTTTTACTTCTGAAGTGAAAAATCAGTTTTTCCACTTAAACTCTGGAAAAATTGATCAGATTGTTCTGATTTTCACCTGTGGACTGTGGAGAATGACTATCATCCCTGCTTGCCCCAAAATCTATAGGCTATAAAAGTGAGAAGTAAAACTTTAAAGATTATACATTTGTGATTTTATTGATCCAGTATAGAAATAAAGTGATTGTGATGTACTGAGACTGAGAAACTGAGGTGAAAGCAAAAAGCTTAACAAGATGCTCAGCTCTCCCCTAAATACAACAATGATTCTTATTATATGAAAGATGTGTTTTGTTCTTTGATTTTTTTCTCTATTAGTTTTTTAAAAGTTAAGGTGTAACCAAGTGGACATCCATATCTACACACAAAGATAAAAAAAAAAAAAAAAGGCAGGATGATCATAAAGGGTTTAGGTTGTAATCATGTCTTCTTTCTGAGAGCCACACTGGAGAATAATAAAGGAATGGGGAACATCTGAACAATTAGGTGAACTCTGGTCAGGAGAAGAAGAGTTAATGAGCTGCAGTGAGAGGAGCATTAGAGGCCAGAATCCAGATTTACCGCCGGAGCTGTGCGCCCGGCCATCAGAATAGGCCGCTAATGCCGCGCACGTCTCTCTCCCCTCTTATTTTCATTAGGCTCTGATGACTGCGGCCTGCGAGTTATCAAGAGCCACTAATTTCACATTAACGACCATTGACTGCGGTGGCTTGATTCGAGGGGGTTTTTGACAATTATCACAATCAGGATTGGAGCCCAAATCGTTTACCTTGACTCCAGTAATTATTTGCTCCGAGCCGAGCGCACATTGCAAAATTGTATGGTGTCAAAAAACCCATAAATAACAAGGAGAGCAGACCAGGAGGAACGGCCATTACACATATGCATGCAAACACAAACTATAGTGACCATAGGATAGATACATAGATATGTGTAGGGGAGACCAGAGGAAAGTGTAACATTTTTAAAAAAATGTTTCCTCCCATGTGGTTTTACATCCCCACTTTTTGATTATAGAGCTCACTGAGGCACCATATCACAAAAGAAAACACCATTGGTAAGCAGAAAACCAGGTAGCTACTTTGGTAACAACCAGAAAAACCTCAAGTAACATCATGCATATTAAAGATGGCGGATTAACAGCGTGATGAGTCTGTGTTAAATTTGGCGTGTATACTTTAGTGAGAAATTTTTGAAACCATCCATCTCTCATTTCCATGGTCTTTTTTGTAGTAAGCTGAGGCGGCAAAATTCAAAATATACATTTTGTATAGAAATACAGTTTGTCTTAGTGGATTATGTTGATGCTGATTTGATTATAAAGTTGCCAATCAATAACACCCTTTATCTTGTGTTTCCAGAGTTATTTATTTCTTAAAGGGAGTTTGATGTAATATTTTCACTGGAGAGCACAGGGAGCTTTAGTTTAATTTAATATGATATATTTTAACATTTTTTCATGCCTACATAAACACTACAAGTAACTGTTTATGTGTGATAAGTTTGACTGTCGTTGACTGCTGATCAGTTTCTAATGTATGCAGCAAACCGTTGCCCTTTGTGTGTGTTTATGCCACTAACTGCCAAAAGTATAAAAGACATGAAAAACTATTTTTTATATATGATTGTGCTATAAACTGAACTTTATAGTGAAAGAGCAGCTTAATTGGTCATGAGTGAAGACTCTACATTGCTGGAAAAGGCACTTTCTGGTGTTAAATAAATTATAATATCTCCCCTTGTCTGTCTCGTCTTTTAACTGAATAGGCACCCGTGGACACAATTTGACAATATAATATAAGGAAAATACTATAATATTACATTTAATGCAAGAAGTCAGAGAATTACATTGGTCTTCCTTTGGTGGGGGCCGTGGTAACCCTGAAAAATAAGTCATATAAACACACTGTATCTCAAACAACTGCACACCTCAAGTTAAACACATTTGTGCTGAAGTATAAGACTTTTTGGAGGCCCCATATGGTTTAAGTTCTTTTAGATGTCAGGCATTGTATGCACTCAGAGCAAAAGTCTTTTTCTATTTTTGCAGACTCTGCAACTGTTCTAGTGGTAACTATACACCTTAATTATTTGAGTTGAGTTAAATGCAATTTCACATGTAAATTTAGTGAAATATTTTCATTTCCTAACAGAAAAGTATGTCAACACCACCTCTTTCAGCCGCGATAAAATCTCATATGTTGGCTAGCAACAGCTATATTGGTATGGTGTGTTCGTGTTCATTTTCAAGATAGCAGATTAAAAATACTGTACGTCCAAAAATCAGTTCAAAATCAGTTTTTTTTTTATTGAAAACTTCCATTGAAGTGAAATGTTTCTGTTCCTTTTCCACAGGCAGAAACAGAATACCATTGAGCATGTGCAGACTAAGTCTGATCTCTCTAGACTGTTTGTTATTGGAGGAAGTGAGGAATTTCCCCCTTTTTCACAATACAGCCGTAATGTAATCATGTTGAGGCGTGCTTTTATTTGTTGTAGTTTTTACTTAGTTTCATGAAATAAAAAAAGAATGAATGAATGGATAAATAAATAAATAAATAGATAGATATTTGAGATAGAGTGGGGTTAAAATGGCTTAATTTTTCAGTTGCTCTCACTCAGCCTGACTTGCATTAAATTTAATATTGTGATCTTTTCCTGAGCAGATTAATATCAGTTGTATTATCAGTTAGCACTCAACCCACATACATGTTCCTTTATTAAAAGATAACCAGTGAATTTCAAGTGGTATGCGAATTCTGAAGGAAAATGTAGGAAAAAAAGTTACAATTGTCCCTGTTCTCCCCTACTAAAGTACACATGAAGTATAAACTTCCAGAGTTATATTTCAGTTTACCACTGAGGAATACAACAAGTATAAACCACGAAAATGTATGTTGTATATTTCAATTATTCCTCCAAATGTTACATAATTAATTCACATGAGGATGTATAGTGAAAAGTTACTGTAGTCTTGATATGAGCTTGGAGTGACGTGTCCTCGCGAGATTTCACGCTGTCACATGATCGCGTTGGGAAAGAACCAGGAAATCATGGGTTGTTTGGAGTGAAAGAAGCGCAGCAGCTGCATCGATTCCTGTTTTCGACCATGTCTCTATACAAAAATTGTCGTTTTTTGGTTTTGTTAGCGTTTAACATTCACACTCTCGCGTTTGTCGGCGGAGTAAACCTCACCGTGTCAGATTCAGCGGACCAACTGAAACAAACCCCGTCTTTGAGCCCGGTTGCCGGTGTTGTGGTGAACTCAGTGCCTGTGTTAAAACCTGCTCGGGAGCCCGTCTTCACCATTAATCTGCTGTCTTCTTTCCCTGAAGACCTGGAGATCAGTGATTATTGCAGAGAGCTGCTTCACATATTCGGACAGCGTTACGTCGCCTATATGAACTGCCTGATACCTGCTGCCCGACCCGTTAAAGTCTGTCAGAACTGTTTCTCCACTTATGTCAGTCTTAATGACACATATACGAACATCTCAACAGACCAGGTACGAGTCAAATACAAAGTCATGTTTTTTTTTTCTGTGTTTTAGTTCGCAGTAAACCACCTCCTGTCTGCTTACATGAAGACGACAGGCCTTGATGTCTCATGATCACGGGTCTTGTGATGTGACTGACTGGTGGTGACAGATGTGAGGAAACAGGAATTCATCTGCTCCACTTGCTATCAATAACAAGATGAAGAGCACCTTCTAGCTGATCTGTTATTATTAGAAATGCACAATAGGATTTTCTTTTCAGCCGATACTGATAACCGATAGTTGCCTGTTATTCCCTGGTGATATTGATAAAATAACTGGCATTTTTGTATTGTAAAAAGGTCATATGACCCGCAGTTTATGCACCCTGAGGGTAAGAAAACCAAGACAGCTGTCGTGAGCAAAGATGGATGATCTAAAGGACCAGTGTGTAGTATTTTTATGGGGTTTTATTTCCAGAATATGGGAGAAATGGCACATAAAAGGCAGGGTTCCACTCTAATGTTTTAAAGTTGGTCAGAGACCGACTTGTCTGAAGTCAGTTTTTACTTGCCCCCATACAAATTGTTTCATTTTCTGTCTGTTATCAAATAGAATAAAGATATAAGTTAATTGCCATGTAAGGCAGCAACATCTATAAAATGTCAGAAAATAGTGAAACATGTCCATCGACAGTTTTTCAAAGTCCAAAATCTTTAAATGTCTAGTTTTGTCTTTCTTTATCTTTATTCGGGTTAACATAACAATAAACAAAGAAGAGTGGGAAATCTCCATTTCCTTTCCTTTCCATGTTTGCATGAAAAATTATGTTAATGATTGATCTATCATCAAAATAGTTGAAGAGTTTAATTGTTTTTTTTACCACTTGCCCAGTTGGCCAAGTGAGTTGCCAGATTTACATTTTTTTGCCATTTTCTGACATTTTATAGACCAAACAATTAATCAAGTCTGCCATGTTGCACCACCATGTTTCTACAGTGGCCCAGCATGGACAAACCAAACACTGGCTCTCGATGTACTACTTTAGCAGCCACCGTAGCTTCTCCTTCACACTTGCAATGGGAGGGAGAGACAAAGTGTTTGCAATCTGCAAGCTAACTGCTTGATGCCACTGAATCTATACACTGGTCCTTTAATATTCTACAGCTGTGACTGAATCAAATCTAACTGGCATCACCATTACAACAAAAAGAAAATACATGTCAAATGTTAAACTTAATCAATATATAAAATAATTGGCCAATACTTTATTGCCCCCAATATATACTGTGCATCTCTAATCTGTATAGATAGAAGCTAATGGAGTGCATGATGAAGTGTGATGATGTGTCCTCAGATGGGTCCCACTAATGTGAGCTGCGGGTACAGCCTTCTGCACAGTGACCGGCTGATGCTGATAACCCAGCTGTTCAACAACCTGAAGAACCTTTGGGATCAATCGGCCTGCGAGAGTAAGTCCACTGCAGGAATTTAAACTAGATATGTCTGAATTTTTGGGATTCTATCTGTGGGAATTTCATTGAACTTCTGACTCGCACACATTCGACCACAGAGGTCAGAGTGCAGGGTCGAGTAGAGGCAGCGTTTATTAGAGTTGGCGGTCAGTGGACGCGCTGTCAGTTTTTTCACATAAGACAAAGAAATTCAACAAATCCTCACAGTTGGGAAGGTGGATTTATGAAATTTCTGCTGAAATAAATTAAAAATGTTTTGTCTGTATAGTGCAGTTCTTATCGATGAATTAATTTAATGCTCTACTAGTTGTTTCCGCATCCACGTTTTTGTTGCTGTTGATCAGTGAGCAGTGAGCTGATGTAACTGATGCTTGTACTGTTGAACCAAAATAACTGAGACCTGTTTTAAATTTTGTATAAAACAGGGAAACATGACTGATGTTACAAAATTGCTGTCATACATCTGATTTCATTTGTCCGTATTCAGTTGATAAATACACTATCTGTTTTTATTTCCTCTCATGCAGACTGTGTCACTGAAGGATTCCACAGTCTGACCAATGACATGCTGAACTTCATGAGCAACCTCAACCAAACCCTCACCTGCTTTGAAAAATATCAACAGGTACACACTAAACAAGGTGACGATTGATGTGGAGTTAGAGAAGAGTTTATGTCGAGAAGTTTGCCATGAGGTCCCTTTCTCCGTTTTCCTTCACAGGGGAACCACACAGAGCTGTGCAAAAACTGTAAGAGCTCATACAAAGACGTGAACGAGCTGTACGGCAGGATGGAGAAGAATAAGACGATATGCATCGACATTGAGGACGCGGTATGTACTGTTTGTCAAGGACACTTAGAGGGGTCCTCACCTGCTTTTAGCTGGTGACGAAGAAGATGATGTTTTCAAGAAATGTTTGGCATCACGCCCAAATTTGTATGTTGATTAACAAAATGTAAGTTCCCCTTTGACCCTGTGGCCTTCATCAACAGATATACTTGCTCTATGTATAGAAACAGTTGTAGTAATAATTTAATTTGTGGTTTTATATTTGTATACTGCACTGGAATTGCCCTGCGGGGACAATAAACGTTTATTGAGTTTAAAAGTATGTAGTGTATCTAAGATAAGAGAAGATGAAATAAGAAACCATAATCCTTTATTAGTCCCACAACGGAAAAAATTGCAGAGTTACAGCAGCAAAGTGGATAGCAAACCTGAAAGAAGCATTAATTAAAAAAACTTACATAACAAATAAATAAACAAGCAATAAAAACAAGAGGAAATATAAAAAATTAGGAACAATATAAACAGAAATGGACAAACATACAAATATAGTATAATAAACAAATATTATTCTGCTGTATATGCAGCATGTAGTATAATTATCATTAGAGTAGCGTTATACTGAGCTGCTCTTCTAGGTTTTCAAACTGGGGGTCAGGGACCATTAGGAGTCCCTGAGTGAGGTGTAGTGGTTCCCAGGCAAAAGGAAAAGAACATTTTAAGTTCCATCACATTTTCTGGAAGAAGGGAAGGGAAGAAATCAGGTTGCCTGTTTTGATTCATTGTAATTTATAGTGTTACTAGTTTGATCACAGATCACTGTACATTACATTTTTAAAATTTACTTTAGACCAATTTTGACTCAGCTGGGATTCCTTAGGACAAATTCCTCACAAATTGGGGGTCCGTGATCTAATGTGCACCTATCTTGGGGGTCTTCGACATGAAGAATTTGGGAAATCCTGGTGTAAGCTTTGGAAACAAAGTAGGAACTCTGTGTTTGGAACTTTTTTTTCATTTTTTTTGTCAAAACGAATCAATAATGCTTAATTAAAAACTGAAGGAAAAACTTCATTAGAAAGGACTTTCAAAGACTTTCTGTCTTATCTAATTTCCTTCATATTGTGCTCACATAATTTGATGTTAGCCTTTATTATGAAATAAGATGTTCTTTTCCAATGTTTGGTTTGGTCTCAATGGTTGCCAATGTCATATAAGAGGGCCTGATACAAAGAACGAGTGACATTGAGCTCAGATCATTGATTCAGCTATGATAGGAAATATAAAAAACTTGGAAAAAAATGGAAAAACTGAATTACTCATTAATAATGAACGAAAAATGCTACTGAATCCTTTTATATTTCAAACAAACTCACCAGATACGGTGTCCTGAATGACACAAAAAAAAGTCATCAGGAATCGTTGGAAGGAAAGGTTTTGAAAATCGCCCTGATCCTAAAAATGCCTTTTTTAGAGCAGCATTTTGTGATTAAATAGTCGTGAACCTCACACAAATTGCAACAAAAAATCAGACAGATGTTTATTACTCATAAAGGTCTCCTCCATAACATTTTAAAGTTCTACGAAATTCAAGCAATGGTTCAAAGGCTCTTAATCATACCCTGGTAACGCTTTTTGTTTCCTAAAATAACAATTTAAATCACCATATTAGTATATTTGTATACAAGGTGATATAAATTGGCATTGATAAAATAAAACAAAATTATTTAAGTAAAACTGAAAACAACACTTTTATGTTATTTTCGAAATATTTGTGACCACCACATTGACACTTTAAAGTTTTTTGAGGACTACCTGGAATACGAAATGATAAAAAAAAATTTCATTACGAGGATATTGCAGGAAAATTAACCCATTAAGTCATTTCGATCCACTTGTACATCTACGGGTGAAGAATTTCCTTTTGCACATTGACTGTACGGCATCCAGCTGAGAACAGCCTAACCCTGAGAACAGAAACCTAAGAGGGCTGAATGAATAGCGACGCTCTGCTGTGACTGTGGTCAGCTGAAGTTTATGTCGCGTTTGGCACTTTTGGTTTCAGATGAATATGACCCGCGGACTGTGGAGTAAGACCTTCAATTGTTCGTTCCCCCGTGAGGAGACGGTGCCTGTCATCGCTGTGTCCAGCTTCATGCTCTTTCTGCCCATCATCTTCTACTTGAGCAGCTTCCTTCACTCCGAACAAAAGAAACGCAAGCTCATACACCGTGAGTAACCAGCTTAATTCACCCATTGTCACACAAGAGAGATTTTTTGACGGGGTTTTGAGGGGTTTGGCTGGGTTGGAGGAAGGGGGGTGGGTGTTCTAGGTTGTTCTAAAGCGTAGTGGGGATGCCTCCTGCAAACCTCTGGATAATCTGAATGAATTTCAAAGTTAAAAGTATTACAGAAATAAATATTATAGTCGAATTTGTTCTTAATGACTTGCCTGGTTAAATAAAGATAAAATAAATCAAATAAAAATACAGATAAATAACTGAAGAAGAGGTGAGATGCTGCACCTCTCTCACAAATGGAGCAGAACAAGTAGCTTAAGTCAAAATGAGCAATTTATGACAAACCTTCTGGATAAACAACTCACACTGTTCTTGCATGAGGCAGATACGTCCCTAATTATTGATGCACTTTCTAAACCTGATAATCCAGCATCTTTTACTTGTAATTCGTAGAAGAAGTTAAAATAAAACCACAAAAGAAATCTAACTCCTTAAATGTCACTTTTTACTAATGTAAATTCTGTGTCTTTACAGCCAAACGGGCAAAGTCGTACACGAGCCTGATGAACATCCAGGACAAACTGAGCTGAAGGGGAGACGGGTGATGACGAACGTGGAGGATGTCGTTCTTCTGTTTTAAGGTTAAACAACACAGGAGAAGATTTTAACTCCTCACTGTCTTGTTCCTGAGGTTTGACTGAACTCCATGACCCTGAAGGACTCAACAGCAGCTGTCAGGAGGCTGTGGTACCAATCAGTATTCAGATGACTTCAAGGATCTAGGGACATGAAACTGAAAGTAAAATGTTTTTGGGTGAATTTTTTTTTTTCCAGATCCTTTCAGAACTTTTTTCTCAAAATGTTTTAAATGGCACTGGGACACACAAAACAAAAACATGCAAATTTCCAGCAAAACAAACACTTAAAAAAATATAACACTTGTGCACAGACTATGTTTGAATCTGCCGTAGTACAAGATCAGCTTTATTTGGTGACATTAAAGGGACAGTTCATGCCAGGAGGTATCAGTCATAGAGATGATCTCTCGAATATACTGGAACTAGATGGCTCTCGGTCTGTTGGGCTCAAAGCATTAAAAGAAATACATTTGAAAATTCAGCACCGGTGTCTCTTTCCAGAAATCATCAACCGAATCACCGTGCAGAAGGAAGTGTGCATCTACTCATAGGAGAGAGGCTCGTGCTTGTGACAGTGTGTGATGTAGACCAGCGCTCAAAGTTAAAGATAAATTAGATTGATAATTTATCGTCCTCAAGTAGAGGAAATTTGTAAACTCGTCCCACCATCCTGGAGACAATAAAAATAACGCCAGAGACATAAAGATAGAGTGTCGGGGTCAATGCAGGGACAGTAGAGAAAATTATCATTACAAGTGGCACCGGTTGTGGTGGTAAATACAAAATTAAGTGTTTTCCAAGAGATATGTTCAAAGTGTGTGCATGTACCAGAAACATATTTGCATTTGCACTCCAGTTTGCAGTGATGCATTTATTGATTCAACAGTAAGAAATAAGCACGAAACAGTAAATTCAACCAATGACTAAAAGAATAATTAGAACTGAACCTGAGTGAGTCAATGAAGTGATGCGTTTTACTGAAACCAAGTTATTAAACTATATTTATTATGTAGATTGTAACTTAAATTTGGGGCAGTGGTTGTTAAGTGTGGGACAGTTGAAGGACACTGAGGATTTGCGGCGTCCTGAGCTGTAGCCTCTTGTCCATGAGTAGATGCACGCTTCTTTTTGCACGGTGATACAGATTGCAGATGTTCAGCAGAGAGAAAATAGTTCCTACATGAAACTGCCCTCAACAAGGTCTGTGGATTATCTTGAGTAACCAGGTCCCGATTTCCGTAGCCATTCTAGTTCCATTATATTTAAGAGAAGGCAGACATTTCTACAGCCGATATCTTTAAAACTCTGCAAGTGACGCCAAAACAGCCAAGATGGATAGATACCACTACAGGTTAGGTGAAGAATATGATTTGATTGATTTTGGGGTGAACTGTCCCTTTAATTAAAGTCTAACTTCATAAACTTTCTAATCAGATTCGTCTTCATGTTGCTCCACAGTACTCTGGTAATCCTCAGACAGATCTTGGCCTCTTCTTCTTCTCTACTCGTTAACGATCTTCAGGTTGTTCACTGTCACTAGAAAGAGCGAGTGCCTTGAATGCAGCGTGTGTCCGTGTGTGTGTGCGTGTGAGAGAGAGAGAGAGAGATGTATTTATGAGTTGAGAAATGGGTTTTCTGTCTCTAATGTATGTCCCGAAAAAGAGCTGCAAAAAGGAAGCACTTGATGTCCATTAGTGGTGACATGTATCTGCTGTAAGAAGGCGGGGGTGCACATCACTGGGGTGGAGGATGGGTGGGGTGGTGAGTAAATAAAGACATAACACACATAATGTAAGAGCACTCCAAAGTACCACACTGTGATGTTACCTGTTTTCCAGTCAGGGTTTTTTTTTTGTGTGTGGTTGCATTAAGCTTTTAATGCGCTTTGTTGTCGTTTTCCACTGATGTTTAACTTAATTTGTTAAAGGTTTCTGACTGCTCGTGACGCTGCAGGCTCCATTATGAGGTCTGAGCGCCGAGCTGATTAATTTTCCCATTAGAAATGCATTTGCTGTGGAGTAATGTAAACCTGAATTATGAATAAATAAGTTCAAATAAATGCTTGTACGTCACAAACAGCCTGCAGATGCTTGTGCACTAATTTAACCACCACCAGTTTAGTTCAATCTGAAAGGAGCAACCGGCGGTGGAAAGTAACTAAACCTGAGTATTTCCATTTTACTTCATTCATTTCAGATGGAAACAACATACTTTTTACTCCTTTTAGATGCGTTCACAACTGACAGGTCAGAATCAGAAATACTTAATTGATCCGTGGGGAGATATTGCTCACATCAAAGGCGCTCCTGTTCAAGTATACAGTACTGCACTTAAACACTAATCTGCTTATGAGTACTTCTACTTTTGATACTTTAACTTAAAATAGTTAATCAGTATTTGCTGAGCCCTGTATTGTAGGTAAATGATGAACTACCAGAGAACAGACCTGGAAATACTATATTAATTATGATTGATTGACAACTCATGAATTAGAGCTACTAATTACTTCATCAATCATTAGTTACTTTTTTTTGTACCCAAAGGTAGCAAAGTGATACAGAGTACTTACAAGTAATCTTTCATTAGTTTATTAATTATGAAAAGTAGCGGAGAGCACTGGGGGAGTTTTTGGATCTCTCTACCTTGAAGGCAGAACTTTAACTTGGAGTGCTTTATATTGTCGGTACTTAACAGTGGTTAAATGTACTTAAAAAACATTTACTCAAGTCCTGTCCATAAGTACAAATCTGAAGTACTTTACTTGAGTATTTACATTTTATGCAACTTCATACTTCTACTCCATCTCGAAACATTCTTCTTCTCACTGATCTTTTTTTCAAACACTTCCTATCGAGTGAATAAAAATTTGGATTTGAATTTCTTTTTTTTCTGATAAAGTGGAGGATTAACTCTTATTATGAGCAGTAGTACTTAAAATCAGCTCAACCATAAAAATGTACAGTTGAATGCAAATTAACATCATGACACTGGTAATATTAATCCAAAAACATGATAGTGTAAAACACTGACAAGGACCATTTTACTGCATAATAAGTGTTTTTACTTCTTTATACTTCTTCCATCTCGGTCCAAAACCAACAACGACCAACAGCAACACTGTGACTTCAGTTACATTAGCTACTTTTTATCCCATTACATTCATTTAACAAGTGGTTAAATTTCTGATTAAGATTTGAATCCAAAATCTTTTAAAATAAGATGCAATTTTAACCATTAAACTATACGCAACAATGTGAACTAGTTAAAATTATCCCCACTGGCTGCAACTTTAAAATGCTGCTCACCTGTTAATGTATTTGCAATAATATTTAGAAATATTATATATCTTAAAATAATTCTGCATGCCAGTCTGCATATAATGAGTATTTCTTCTTGTGATACTTAAAGTACATGTAGCTATTTTACTTTAAGAAGGCATAGTTTGCAACATTTTCCTAAAAAATGTCCTGGTATAAAACTCAACCATCAACTATCTTCATGGTGCGTTTGTAAACAGCTCGGACAAATCCCACTGCTTCTACCTTTAGGGGTCAAAGTGCTCTTCCATCTATGGTAACAAGTGTCCAAAACCAGCAGCACCACAGTGACTGCGGTATGTTTAATGAGTGCATGTTGCATTGTGGTTAAATCTGTTTCTTCACACAGGAATGGCCCCTTGTTCTCAGGTTACGTGGCCTTGTGTGTTTCTTGCAACGCGGCTTTTCCCTCCGTCATTAGCAGCTAATCTAAATGTGGGATAAAGATACTTGGCCGAATAATCGCAGCAACACATCCGTTAAACTCCTTTGGCTTTTTGGTCTTGTGGAGCGCAGCCACCGCTGGCCATCAGCGGCCCTAAGAGCATTACAGATATGCCGAGTCATATGATCCGGTTGCGGCCAGCAGAGCCGCTAAAAACACGGGCTTTTGTCATCTGCACTCCCGCATGCTGAAAAGTGCGTTGAGCGGCTCGTGTGCTGCTGGAGCTCAAGAATGACAGCTTTGATTCCTGTTAAGCCTCCCTGTTGCTTTTCTGAGGCACACCGGGTCCTTAAGCGGGGCTGAAAGTCATGAAAACGCTCCCAGGAAAGTGGACCGGAGGCCGCCACGTGAATGAGAGAACCGGTGGTAAAGCTGCAGTCCACCGTGATTCAGTGATTTATAGCTGCAGCGGTGGAAGAAGCGGTCAGACCTTTTATTTCAATGAAAGAAGTGGGACAGACCAGGGGCAATAGTAACGGGGGGGGGGGGGCAACTGTGACACACTCAATTCCTCTGATCACACACAAGCTGGAGTGACGACACTCTGCACGTGCTCAGCAGGATTCTCTCTCTGCCTGTGGAAAAGGTGCAGGATCATATCACCACAGCAGAACCCAAAACCTTTTTTTTTTGGTTCTGCTGGTGTATGACATCTGGTAAAAAAAAAAAAAATCAAACTTCAATTAGGAAATATTTGAGTGTTAACAGGCATAATTTCCTAATCTTTGGTCCCTCATACTCCACCTTCAGAGACAGATGTGTCTTTTGTTTTGGGTCTGCTTTGGAGTCTTTATTATTACTGTGTAGGAGGAGGAAGAGGTCATTTTTTTTTTAATGAGCTACAAAACAAACATGTTCCATTTGAACTGGTGTGTCTTGGTGCACATTTGTAGCCACGAAGCTACATTTGTTGTTCAGATAATGGCTGTGTAATGTGTTTTATTTTTTTGTCCACAGTTTATGATACAATGCAGCGATGGTGGCAGCTGATTTACCGTCTCACTGAGCTGACTGCAGAGCTGCAACAAATACGATCCAGCAGTAATCGTGGCCTAATGCCATGCATAATTATTGTACACCTAATCCACTCACAAAGAGCTTTGATAAGAAAAAAAAAATGACTTTGAGAATAATTCTACTGTAAGTGTGACGGTTTATGTGGAAGAAATTAATATTTTGTAAACTGACTCATACCCTGAGCTCGACTGCTTGCTCTAGTTTTCTGCTGGATTAATGTGGTGGGAAAAAAATGTGCTGAAGATTGTGTTAGAGGTTTTCCAGAAAACAATCTAAAATAACTGCACCAGTTTATACACGATTACAAAAATACATGACTGTTGCAGTTATTGCATATAATGTATTTAATTTAGACATTCGCAGCACAGTTTTACCTTGCAGAGCTTCATTTTTATACAACCATTCTAAATACAAGAATCTATTTTACCGTCCTATTTTTTTTTTTTACCAACTTCTTATAACTGTAATTTTGCAGTAAATGAGCACCAACCTCTCGGTCCTTTGCTATAAAAATCTAAGTCAAAATAAGATTCCAGCAGTTTTAATACATCACTTTTTATTAATTATTTTAGTGAGTCATGTTAACAAGTGATCATCATCTAAAAACCTCTTCAGTAAGATCCATTGTTTGACAGGGTTTGACAGTAACACATTACATGTAATCAGGATTACATACTCAGATTACAAAACACAAGTAACTATAATCAAATTATAGATCTACATTACATTTACATTGTCAACCTGATTACATTGTAGATTACAAATATGATATGCTGAATCTGTTTTGTGTATCAAAGTAAGTTACTCCTCTCAGGTTGCCGGTTTTGTACGTGGTGACTTAATGAATATTTGTTTCATTAATGATGATTTGTGGATAATGGAGTTTTTATTTCATTTTATTTACAGTGAAAATGGAATACGAAGATGAAGTGCTCCTTTTGCATTCCAAGAGCAAAGTCCTCCATGAAGCCTTTGATTAAAAACATCAGCAACAGAAAAGAAACAGCATCCCACACGTTGCAGAATAAACTGTACATTTAATTTAAAATTCTCAGGCAAAATGCTCTGTAATAGCCAAAGTATAAGTCTGATGCACTTTACTAGAAAAAATAAACAAACTTTTAAAGGGTCAGAATGTTTTTTGTTGTAATAGTGATTAATTATGTTTGGTTTGGTCAGAGCTTTGGAATATCTAAGGACCAGCATTTAGTGGCATCTGGGTGGATTTGTTAATTTTTTTAACATGGTGGGGTGGAACTAATTTGTTTCATTCACCTGCAACTAGCAGACCAACTCAAGAACGTCCCATATACATGGTTTGGAGAACATTACTGATGCAAGATGAAAGTGAGTGAGAGAAAAAGTGACAGTTACAAATCCCTCTGCGATTTCAGCACCACGGACAGCGTCATGGATTTATCAATACACAGCACAGTCAGAATGCTGACATATCAGAGCCATGGTCGGGGCCATAGACTGTAATGTGTGCAAACCTCAGTCAGATAAAAGATCAGTGAGTCAGACAGACTAGACTAACGTATTTAACTAAACACCCGCTCTGTCTCTGCACTACCCGCTGCTACTAGGGGATGGAGAAGCAGATTGGCAGACCCCAGGAATAAAGAATAAAGAAAAATAAAGGTTAACAAGAGGCTGCATTTAAGACACTTTTTGCTAACGGACACCGCCCCAAAATTCGCCCGTTGGCAAACACCTCAGCTTTTTCTCCTCTTCCAAGTATAGGAGAAATTATAGTGGAGAGAAAACTTGCAAAAAAACATGAAAGACCCTCTCGAAACATGGCGGTGCAAGATCGCGGCCTCCATGGAAGAAGACCCACACCCTCTGTAGATTTAAAATGTCTCAATCTAAGGCACGTGTCAAACTCAAGGCTCGGCCCAGCACCTCGCTTTAGGTGGCTCATGGGAGCTTGCAAAAAAAATTCACACAATACAATGCTATGCTTCATTACAGAGGTACAGTGTCCATGAAATACATGAATACATCCCAAATTTATTAGGGTAACAGACTTATTTTTTACACTGACAGACAATTAACAGTTATAAAAAGCTGATCAATTTACAGTGGAGGAAATTGTAATGTTGCACTGGTCTTGCACTCCTGCAGCCTGTCTGAGCTTCCTTGAGTCTGGGGAGGAGGGGGTGAGGGGAAACAACTCGCTTCAACCATAGACTGTATATTAACCTATTTTATATACTAGTCTTTGACTCCAACTCGTTGTTTGGACGGCAATACTCGTTTTTGAATGTGCAATTGTTACTTATTGCTATTTTAAAATTGTGCAGCCGTTCATTTCTTTCTCTTAAGCTCTCAGCTTTCATAATATGTGAACTTATTAATTGACTCTTAAAAGCTGAAGAGGGAGTGAAGCAGGAATGCTGAAGCTGAACTGAGGATTGTTGATGTTTGAGTGGCTAAACGATGACACAAACCTTTCCTCAGTGCTTTTCTAATGAAAACTGAAGACTGTAAGAGACTGGCAAGTGGCCTCCACTGTACAGACCTTGAGATAATTTTATTTTCTGCAACAATTATCCAGAAAACATATGAATAGATTTATTTTCCCCCTGTAACAGCCTTTTTGTCTCTGTGCATATCTGCATGTTTGTCATTGCCTCTCACTCTCTTAATATTTAAACGTTTAGATACAACAGGGTAATGTTGGGGTTAAAACTGTGTGCCTGTTTGCAATAGATGGCAAAAACATATTTCTCTCTGCTGAAGTTACCTTGACACAAGGCCAGTACATTTCATATTTGATAGAAGAGCCGATGTGCTTCACGTTGTTCCTGAACCCGACCTTCGGGTTTTCGTATATCGAATCTAATTCTCGTTAAATGACCGTTTTGTTCTTTGGCAGGTCACGCCCTCTGGATTGTTGCCGTCGAATTTCCTGCTGTCCTTTACAATCATCCTCTGCATTCTGTACAGTCAGTGCATCCCAATGTCACAGCGAAGCAGCGAATGTCTCCTTCGTTATGCCGATATTAAGAAACTGTTAGTCAGGACTTAAGTTGTTATGCAACCCCCACCACCACCAACAGAACTCTAAGCTGTCAGTTAGTTAACTGGCTGAAGGTCAGGATTAGATTATGCACCTCTCAACCCCTGAGCAATGAATATGATGCTTTGTTGAACGTGGAGTAAACATATGCCCCTGGGAGCAGGAATTAGCAGACACACACACACACATGCACCCTCGTATGCAGAGTGAATGGGGCTTATTATACACCTGCGAGTGGGGTCAAAGTCTGTCAATCCCTAGCTTATGGTATTATGATAGATTATAGAATCACTCTCTAATGGCAGTCATTCAGTTTGTAATCTCAGCAGCACTCAGCGTTCCAGCTAAGGGTCTGTTGAAAATAAGGCAGGCCTTCTCCTCCTCATTCATCCCTCACTTCCCCCCTCTCACAAAGGTCTTATGACAAGTCAGCTGTTGGTGACATCACAGATGCTGGATCATATGTCAGAAACCTTCGCTGGCTGACTTACATCCATTGTGGCTCAGCAGCAACTGAGGCCACTTGAGGCCAAAAGAGCGGCGAGGTGCCCCGCGGGGCGAGAGGGCGAGCTGCCAACAGGCAGGAAGCGTGAGGGGGCACTCCACAGGGCAGGAACATCTGACCCATGTGTGGCTCTGTTTGTGTGGACGAGCAGAGAGCGCCCATCTTGTCATCAGCTTGAGAAGACGTTTATTATTTGTGTGGAGTGTGTGCGCGCATGAATTAGAAAGTCTGGAGTGTTTACACATGTGAGTCACTGGGTTTCTGTTTTTGAACAGAACACATGAGAGAGCCACAGAGAGGGAGCTGTGATTGCTAAAATCTGCATGTGTTTAAAACATGCTGTTTCTCAAAACTGAAACATTTCAAGGATATTTGATTGAGGAACCTGAGTCAGAGTTTGATCACAAGACAGTGGCGCCACCTAAAGTTAGCTTCTGAATATAACGTTAAAGGTACATGAACATCACTCAAGTCTTGCCTGGAAAGTACAAACCCCAATTCCGAAAAAGTTTTGCAAATTTAAACAATGCAATTATTTGCAAATCTTTTTTTGACTTATATTTATTTGAATACAGTACAAAGACAAGATATTTAATGTTCAAACTGATTAACTTTACTGTTTTTTGTAAATATACACCCTATGTTACGTCACCTTTTCTTTTAACAACACTCAGTAAGTGTTTGGGAATTCTTTCCCATTCTTACTTGATATATGACCTCAGGTTTTCTTTATAACATGCCACACATTTTCAATGGGAGACAGGTCTGGACTGCAGGCAGGTCAGTCTAGTACCTCAACTCTTTCATTATGACGGCAGTCTGTTGTAAGACATGCAGAATGTGTCTTGGCATTGTCTTGCTGAAATAAGCAGGGAAAAAGACGTCATCAACATATGTTGCTCCAAAACTTGTATGAACCTCTCAGCATTAATGGGGCCTTAACAGATGTGACAGTCAGCCATAATGCCACGGGCCCTAATACGCCCCCATACCATCACAGATACTGGCTTTTGAACTTTCCGCTTTTCGTGTTCCCGAGCCAGTGTAGTATCCTTTATACAGTTATGTGTTTGTTTAATACGGTGCTGACTTGGGGGTGTCAAATGTCACAGTCCTTCAGCATTGGTTTTTCAGCCTTCCCCCTTACATACAGAGATTTCTGAGTCTTTAAATGATATTGTGGATAGTAGATTAATGTTGCATGATTATTGCTTTTTCTCACTAAGAACTGAGATCACAATTGTCTGACACGATTCTTATTTTTTCCAACAAAAACATTTATTGCAGTAGATGTTCAAGTGAAAAAAAGTGTCTGACTTTTTGTCCAGGCCAAGCATTAAACAGACATAATACACTGTAATACGTAATATATGTATAACAAAAAGTCTCTTATAACCCTCCGACTAGTTTTTTTTTTTTTGGCTACAACCTGAATGCCATTTAATCCCATTATATTAAAGAGAGGGCAGACATCTCTATAGCCAATATTCCCAGAGCTTAGAAACTCACATCAAAACAGTCTAGATGGATAAATGGCACTAAAAATAAAAGGAAAATTATGTATTTTTGATTTTGGAGCAAGCTGTCTAATTAAGGGCCATCATAGAACCTTGCCAGTAAAATAAAGAATTTCTAGAAAATAGTGTTTTTGGAAAAAGAAGACAACATTGGTGCTGCATAGTCCAAAATTTGCCTTGTGGTATAAACTTTAATAACCACTGAGAAGCCTGGAAACTGACCCTTACTTCTAGTTTTTATTTTCCTTGGGTTTGGATACAGGATGCTTCCACTAGATGGCAGCACCAAGCCATGTATGATATTTCAATGATCCCACTGTCTCTGCATTGAGACTACTTTTTTCCTACCGCAAAATTTTCTTTCTGTCAACAACAAATATACAGATTGTTGTCATTCAGATGTTTAGAGCATTTAAGATACAAAGCCAAAATAAAAACCTTACATAGTAGAAAAGGTGTGCAGTTATGTCACTAGAAAAGGTGTGTAGTAACAAACTGCTGTATTAAACGTGTAAGGGTCAGACATAAATAACACACAACACAATATATTTTTTTCCACAAGTCCTGTTTACTTCCATGGCGCCGAACATTGGAATTTACGAGGAGCACTGGAAGGCAGCACTCATCACTCTGGTGGCTCTGTCGCCATAGCAACGTTTGTCAAACAGACCGCGGCGGTACAGACTTGATTTTTTTTCCCACTATCTACATCACCACAATATTTTGCATTTTCTGTAACCTGTAATCTTTACACAATATATTTTTGACACGGAAGAAGTTGACAAGGATCCAGAAGAGGCGTCTGAACCCGCTGTGTTGTCCGAATATCGGGAGGCTAAGTGGGGGGTAAGCTAGCTGTGCTAGCTCAAAGTTACTGTAGGTAAATACTGTGGAAATTTCCGTTAAAGTGCCAAACGACAAGCTAGTTAGTGAAAATAATTAATCCGATTTCCTTTTTTTTTACACGCTGCATGGACTGTTTTTCTAGTAGTAATAATATTGATAATAACTGGCTCAATAAAACACTATTGTTTGATCCGTGATTATTTTTGCTTAGACTAGTTTAACGCCTCCTAACATTTTGTACTTTGCCCTCCAGGATCTCCACACAGAAGGTTGATAAAGTCCCCAGCGTGATGGCCAGTGAGGAGTTCAAGGACAGAAAAAGCGAGCTTCAAGATGAAGAGGTGGAGGAAGGTGAAAAGGTTTGTTTAGTTTCCAAACCCTTCTGTGTCCACTAACTATCCCACTTAAAAAAATATCACCATATTAATTATTACAGATTAATTATGCTTCCCAATGATGAACAATAATTCTGAAATTATTCCTGAAGCATTAATTTAAATATAGCATAGTTGACTTTAAGAATACCTTTATTTGACATCAAGAAGAACAATATCAAATCATACACAGATATACAAATGTCCAAGACTTATAGTATTTTCATTGTGGTCCATGATATAAAGAACACAAAGATACAGGTGTCCAGATGGCAAAGTAACATCATACTTGGCTAAAGTACACCAGTATCCCATGTTCTAAATATGACTAAAATCATTCATTTCTCCATGTACTTTAAACACAAGCCAGCATAATATATACATACATGCATAATTTATATGTACCTTGTAGTTAGAGTTGGTACATATAAAATATATGAATGATTTTAGTCCTACCTTGAATATGGGGTTGTGGTCCAATTCAGCCAACAAACACAAAACATACCTGCCAAAACTTTTTTCACCTGTCTTACAGATGAAAAACAGAATCCTCATTGTAGAAAGACTGTCCTGTAAAACTCAAATTTTTCACCTGTTCTTAAGTCATAAACATTAGAGAAAACAGTTTAGAGCAGACTAAAAAAATGATTCACCAGGTTTTTTTTTTCTTTCTCACTTGACTCTCAGGGCCTCCTTTTAAAAGTGTGGTCACTAATTATTTTAATATGTAAAGTGCCTTAGCTTCAAACCCAACAAAACCATGATTATTGTTTTCTGAGGGCTCTGTTGTTTGTGTTTGTATATTTTCCCAGACTCTCGAACATTTTGCCAGATAAAAACACAGTTTGTCTGATCTGTAAACCAGAGGTTTTCAGAGTCTGACACTGTGGACCTTCCCTCAGAGAGAGCTTGCCCTTCCCCTTTACTGTAATTGCTTAGTTTTCCCCAGTTCCTGGATGTGTATTGATCTCATAAACACTGAACAGTTAAGCCAAGATAGCCTAATATTGCTGTTTTATATAACAGAACACATGAAATGCACCAGAAAGGTCTGTTCAGAGGCATTTATTAGTTTCTAACCGTAAAAGTTATAAAAACAGTAAATCTCTATCAACTCTATCTCTACAGTTGATTCTGTGTGATTGTCTTTTGATAACTATTGTAATATTTTGCCACTTCCATTCACTGAGCCTCCCCTGAAACGATTTGAAGCCTCCCATATGAAGGCCAGCCTCCCGTTATAGAAAACCAGACCATATTTTAAATGCCTTAACTACAGCTCTCACTTGAACATAAACACATGATTGTTAAAAACCACCAAACCACCAAAACTGGGTGATGTTAAGTGTTGTATTGGAGAAATATAGCTTCTGGTTATATTGTTTATATCTCTATTATTTCCTGATCTGTATTTACATAGAGATAAAATCTCAACTTAATTAGCAGAGACACAACATGACTAGAAACTGTCCTCTTTTATGGTAGCTGATCATTCCTCAGAGGATAATCGACCTGCAGAGAGATCTGCAGAAATCGATCACCAACATCCTAACTGCAGCCGACACCAAAGAGTCGATGCGAAGGACAGAGTTGGAGAACACTCGCAGACTCAGGTAATTTCATGATTATTTCATTTATCACAGCCTTACATTTTTCCTAAACCAACCCCTGTCACACAAATTGCATACTTAAAAAATGTAAGGGGCTACATTCTCCACACCATCCTTACACTTTCTTCCTTCCTCCCTCCTGTTTGCCACCATGTCTGTTCTTCTCGGTCCAGACTGGAGCAGCTAGAGAATGATCTAAGATCTAGCCAGGAAAAGTTTGACGAGATCACCAGAGGGTGGTCGACGGCTAAAGAGAAGGTGATCCCTCAGGAGCTGCAGGAGGCCCTGAACAACCAGCAGCAGTTATGTGCTGCTCTCATAGAAGACAAGAAAAAACTCATAAATGACCTGCAGCAGGTAAATTAATCAATCTCTCTATCTATAATAGCCAGAAATATCTGAGCCTTTCTATAAAAATATGTATAAAACAGAAATAAGAAGGTTTTGTGTTGTTGACTGACAGCCTTGTCCATTAATTTGATCACTTTCTGCATGTTGTCTGAACAGGAGCTGAAGGTGGGAGATGATCGCTATGTGAAGGATCTGAAGAAGCAGGCGGAGGAGCTGGACCTGATGATGGAGAGGATGGAGGACCAGGTCAAAACCCTGACACAGGCCTACAGAGAGGAGATGGCCCAGATTCAGGTGCGACCAGATATGGGTCAAGAAGCAGCAAGCAGCTTTAAAGGGATAGTTCGGGTCTGTTGAAGGGGTGTTGTATGATGTACTTATCCATAGTCAGTGTTACCTAAAGTATATGTCGCTTCACCGTCAGCGGTAAATCATTTGATAGCCACCTACAAAAGGCCCATCTAAAATCAGTTTAAGTGTACACTATTTATAATATTTTGAGTGCCAAGTGTTTCTACAGTTCTTACAAAATGTTTAAAAAAGAAACATAATATAACACATACATAATTCATGTACCGCTATTCCTCTTGTTCATGCCATTGTTGTCATTTTTACTTTTGCACTTGTCTTGTTGGTAGAGAATTTATCAACAGGAAAGTGAAATCTTACTCACCAGAGACAAGACCGAATGGGAACAGCAGATGAAGGAACTTCTGGATAAAGAGGTCAGGAGAACTGAAATAAAAACGACACCCACGCACTCACACATGCAGACTCAGCACTCCGTCTTCTTTCATCTTTGATCATATGTTATATCTTACACATACCAGCTCTGTGTCTAATGATATATAATCTGTTTCTAGCTGGAGTGGCTGGCGCAGAGGCAGAAGACTGTGGCGGAGTCCGAGGAGTTATTTTACAATGGGATGATAGAAACAGCCGCCACCCAGTATTGCAACCACATCGAACAGACTAAACAGCTTCAGGTTTGCACAGATATCAACATGCACCCCAATCAATAGCTTTTATTCTCTTATGCTGCTAATGAACCCATAACCTCCCTTTGATATTAAAGGGACAATTCAGATTATTTGATGTATGAGCCACATGAGGAACTTATAGATAATCAGTCATAGTGGATGGTGGTTGGTACGCCTCCAGTGCCAGGAATACCAACATGGAAGGAAAGTAATGAACTGCTGTGGACAGGGTCGGCAACAAAAGGCATTTTAGACACTTAAAAAAGGTTGACCTAAAAAAAAAAAAAAGTTAAATCAGTTCAAATTTAAAACTTTAAAGCCAAATAGACTTCTGATGGAAAAATAGTTATTTTACCTCGTGGAGTTGTCCGTCTACCACTGCATCTGTTGACTAGTTTGTTTGTGTTATTGTGTGACTTTGGTGTTTTAAAAAGGGTAGAAGCCCCGCAGAAACACACAACTCAACAGATTGAGGCAGTGGTAGTTTAGCAACTTCTGCGTTCTCCATGGGTAAAATGATTGATTTTACCTTTGGAGTTTAGTTGGTTTGGAGAGAGCAATATTTGACTCGTACAATGGTTTCTCATTAGAAAAGGCTGTCTGATGGCAAAGTAAAGCAGTGATTCTAAATATAGAGCACACTTAAAATTATATATACATATATATATTATTTAAGTTTTTTTTTTTTTTTACATGGGGCTTTTAAGTGGCTAAAATACCTGTTATTGCTGACCCTGTCAACAGCAGTTCATTGCTTGCTTGCAGAGAATTAAAATGTTTTGAATGTTTCACCATTTAACAAAAACAAACCCCCGGTTTTGAAAGTCCCATTGTTGCCTCTGTAGGTTCTGGACAAGGAATATCAAGAGGTAAAGGCCGAGACGATGATGAAAAATATAAAACAAAACTTGCAGTCCAGTGTTGACGGAATGCAGAAAATCAGCCTGGTCTACATAAAGAACAGAATGACCAGGTAGCACAGATTTACTTTCTCTCCCTCCCTCTCTCCCTCTCTCTCTCTCTCTCTCACACACACTCACAGAACACACTGTTAAATTTAAAGGGATAATTAGGATTATTTGAAGTGGGGTTGTATTGTAGTACTTCATACAACCGCACACATAATCTAAACCATCACTTTAATTTATTCTCTGTTTATCTGTCTTTGTTTCAGTCTGCAGGCAGATTTGAAAAAATTGCAGGCTGAGTATGCCATACAGGCCAAACAGTTGAAAAAGAAGAGCAAGCGTCTTTCTGACGAATACAAGCGCGAAATCGATCAATATGAACGCATTCAGAAGAGAATCAAGTGAGTCATAATCGTTCCTCAGTTTAAAGTAACACTGTTCGATTGTTTACTTCTTATACCTGAATCTTTTCTTCTTCTCTTTTCTTTGCACCTCCACCCCTCCTTCATTTCATGCAGGTATTTTGCAGTCGTTGATGTTCTAAAATTTGAGGAGATGTGGCTAATGATTGAAGCAGAGGTGAAGGAACTTGTGGAGAGAGCTTTGGTCATTGACTCGCTAATCTGCAAGCACCTTGGTTTAGCGTGGAAGCGTCCTCTCATGGCGTTCATGGAGCTCTCTGGTCCCATCCAGCCTCAGAAACAGGCGTTGAGGCCCGCCCGCCAAGCCCCCGTCCAGTCGTTTCAAACCAGGCAGGTTCTACAGCGTAGTGACGTCTCAGTTGGGCCCAGGCTGAAGACTGACACTGAAAGCACGGACACGGAAATGTACGAGGAAAAGACAGTGTTGCAGAGTGAGAGCGGTGCAGAGGTGGAGGAGGGGAAGTTGCCGATGGAAACAGTGAAGAAAGTGATGGAGCTGCTGTGCGATGAGGCGGTAGGATTGTATTTAAATGACCTTACTGTAACTTTGGAAGATGTCCCCTCATTTTAAGTAACTCAGAACGCTGAAGCCTCATATCGACTTCAGATGCTTTGGAATATAATTTTGCATGGAATGGCAGCCGTGGATTTAGTCCCTCATCACGTACATGCATGACGCGCTTCATGAAGGTGTTTATTTGATGGCCAGTATGAACAGGAAGATTCAGTGTACATAAGGGTACCAGATTATTGTTTTAAACTTTACTTTTTACTTGTATTGTTATGTCTTCATACACCAGATCTGGTTGTTTCTGCTGTCAGCTGATTCAGCTTTGAAGGGAGACTACAGCAGCTGATTAAGTTGCATGTTAGCTGCAATTTTCTAGATGGTTTTTAATGTTCCCCAAATTGCTGCTGTGAAGCCTGTAGAAGAGCCGTAGGTTAATTGAAGGGCCCTCTCTGCAGGCTGGAGTTGTTTGTGTGTGTTTGTGAAAGTTGTGTGTGTGTGTGTGTGCAGAGTCAAAGTAAGGAAGAGTAAATTAGTTTCATCTGTGCAATGAAGCTTCCCTCAGTCAAAATGCTAATATTATGCTGTGAAGCTATTGAGTATAAGTCACAAGGGTGCCAAAAGCAATACTATCAAATTGTTTGACAAGCATCTTGCCGTCTTGTGATCTCAGGGCTTCCTGTTGGATGATAAACTCCTGGACCTGCTGGCTCCCCTTGAGAAGGACGAACAGACCATTGTGAAACTGAGCTCTCTCCTTTCTGTGAGTTTATGTAGTGTAATGCATCAGTGTATTGTTATGGAGCAAATCCTGAACAACCAGACCTGTTGTCGTCTCTTCCAGGCTTTTGGCCTCGAAGAAGAGGATGTGCCCAGGTTGGCTCATTTCTTAATGACGTACAGAGACCAGCAGAGGGAGCAGACGGAGGGACAGAGATGCAGTGTACGTGTAGATGCCTCGTTAAAGATTTTTCCAGTTGGACATCAGCTTGTGTATATGGCCTTGAGTCTTTGACAAACGAGGTGATTGAAATTAGACAGTTACTGCCTCTGCATCTTCTGTCTGTGTTTTGTCTGCCTGCAGGGTGTTTGTGCTGAGTTGACTGAATCCAGTAACAAGGCAGAGGAAGTGGAGACCAACCCTGAACTCATTGATTCTAACTATTTTGTGCCCGCACTAAAAAGTTTCCTTGAGCAGCTCACAAAGTCCAGGTAAGACCACGTTTACTGAAATCACCTACACTCATTTATGTATATAAGCTTAGGATTACTCATAATTATGTATTGTTTAAATATATCAAGTCATGCCTGACAAAGTATGAGTATGTGATGCTGATGTGTTCCTGGTTCTTCCTAAGGGAGAGCTCAGCCCGCAAATGTGACAGCTTTCAGCAGTTAGAAGTCCGGGACTCATCACAGGACGAAGCCTACTGGGACAGTATGGGCAACGTGATCTCTGAGGACAAACTGAAACTCTGGGACACAGTGGAAAACACGCTAAAGCAATACCAGTGAGTAACAACTAAGAGTACTACAACTACGAGTACTTAATGGATAAAATAGAAAGAACAAACTGCTTTTTTTCTTTCTTTCTTTTTTTTTAACCTCTTATTGTTTTTTTGTTGAATTTGTTTATAAGATAACTTGTGTCTTTCTGGTCAAATGAGCACAGAGCAAATTTTTTTATTTATTTATTAATTTTCTTCTTGTGTTCCCAGTGCGGTCCTGACAGAGATCTCCGAACTCGTCCCTGAGACTCAGAGTCTGGAGCAGCAGAACAAAGAGCTGAGGATGCTGCTGCAACAGTTGCTCAAGTCAAAAGTACAAGTATGTGTCTGTTTGTTTTATTTCTTCGTTAGAGTTGTCTTGTACGTGTCACACTGTTTTCCAGATATGAGGGTAGAGGAATTCCTCCGATAGTCTAGAAAAAAGCAAAGTAAAGTAATGTGCATAATGTAATAGTATAATGCAGTATTTTTATTTATATGGATATAATCTAAAACTTTATTTATGAATCAGTTTGTCAATCAACAGAAAATTAACAATTTTAACAAATAATTCTGACAGTAAATCATTTTTAAAATAAAAATGCCGCAGATTTTCTGTTTCCAGCTTCTTAAATGTAGAGATTTTCCTCTTCTTTGTCATATTTGAGTCACAAACTGAATATTGTTGGGTTTTGGACTGTTGGTTGACCAAAGTAAGATATTTATAGACGTAGATGCACACAGGAATGGTATGTATATGTTTCTGCTGCCATCCAGACGATGTCTTTTCAGGGACATCCCTGCTTATTTTAGTATGACAATGTCAAGACACATTGTGTTACAACAGTACAGTAAGTAGTAAAAGAGTTCAGGCACTGGACTGACCTGTGTGGTGCATTATGAAGTGCAAAATACAATGACAGAGAGTCATAACTGTTAAACTTCAATAATTAGTAGAGAGTATATTTACAAAACCAAAAACTGTTAATCAGTTTGAACACTAAATATAATGTCTATCCCTGAATATAAGTAGAAAAGTATTTGCAAATTCTTGCATTATGCTTTTATTTACATTTTCCATCCCAACTTTTTTGGAATTGGGGTTTGCACATTTTTCTGACCTTTTATCGCCCAAAAGTTTAATCAGTTAATTGAGCAGACAATCAGCAGTTTAAACACAAATCAAAATAAATGTCAGTGTATTCAAATAATACTTTTAAAATCTAGTAAGAGAGAGACGAATGTGCTTCTTCTCTGTCATCAACAGTCTGACATCTGATTCTCTGATAGGTCGGCACAGAGTCGGAGATGCCCTGATCCAGACTCAACAAGGATAAGCACAACTGGGAGAGTGTGTGTATGTGGTATCATCAGAGTACTTGTAAAAGAATTTATTCACTATGAAATAAAAACCTCTTTAAACTCATGTTTGTTTGCATGTTTTATTTTTACAGCCCCAAAAGAAAAAAATAGGTAGGACAACTAACTGTAGCATCAGTAAGACATAGAACAGTTCCTGTGGGATACAACATGTACACACAGTAGTACACAGACATATTGTACAGTGATCATCCAGCAGAGTTGAAGAGCTTGTGGCTGAGCTCTGATGGCAGGGAGAAGAAGAGCAGAGCGAGGAAGAGCAGGCCCAGCACAGCAGCCAGCAGCACCACACAGTGCAGCCTGTAGTGCCTCCAGGCCAGGATACACGCCGTCCTCACCGGGCTCAGCAGCCACGACATGCTGCCACTGGGACGACTGCACACAGAGATTCAGAGATAAAACAGCAGTGACCCACTGTTTCCATGAAAAGAACACTGAACAGTACGTCATTCGAAGAAATAAACTGGTATCTCTCCAACTTTTTCTGAATAAATAACACTATAACGTTTATTTCTCAACTGATTTCAGTGAGTCATGTTATTCTTAAAAGCTCATGATTTACATGCAGGATGTTAGGAAAAATCTTAACTTCAAAAGGCCATTATGGTGTCTACTTATACTATGTCTATGGGAAACCCCTCCCACTTCAAAGGCATTTGTCACCAGCCCCTTTCATGCGTGCAATCTATCCTTGAAATGTTCAGGAACATTTCCAGCATGAGGTCATGTGTGAACAGGAGCAGGGAACTCTGTTTCCCTGACTTCCCTCCTGAAGACCTGCCAGAAATTCTGGGAAAATGCCATTATAGGCAGGGACAAGCATGTAAAGGGTCACATCTACCTTCTTTTAGTTTCTTTTAGTGTTACTTTTAATGTTATTGAATGCTGATGTGTTTTGGTCGTGCAAAATCTTCTTCTTCCACTGAGTTTTATGGCAGTTGCATCCATAAGTTTTGGATTACTGCCATCTGCTGGACCGTCCCTCAGCCCATCTATTCCAGCATCGCCATGCCATGTGTGAAAAGCTGCAATACAGAAATGTTCCTGAATGTTGTTGCATGCGTCAACAGTAAAACTCATCAAGTACCAGTGACTGTTGTTGTCTGTGGTTGGACAGGATGGTTCCAAAATGGTACGTGCTCTTTAGCTGCTAAAAGCTCCACCGTATTCACATGCTAGGCCTTAACTTTGCCATTTGGTGTCGGAAGCGAACGTAAAGTGGGACTTGAAGAGTTTGTTTGTTAGCTTTTGCAGAAAATGATGCAATGAGCTAAAAACTGCTTTAAAGTTACAGTGGATGTGACCTAAGCAAACAAACCTGATGTGGCAGTTTGTATGCATTTGTGTTGTTTTTACTGGCTCACAATTGTTTACTATCGTGATTATTATTAAAGATACACATTCCTACATATAGAAAGCTGTAACTGTGCTGAGCATCATTAAAGTTTGAGCAGAATCAAGACATCTGCTTCTGTATCTGTGTCTCTAACCGGAGAACCATTTTAGATGAGCTTGAATGCAGCTATTAAGGAAAATTAATTGCTTAAGTCCTTCAAATCTTTGCGGTAAAACGAAAGGGAACAGCAGAGTCTGTTGCAATTATCTGGGTTCATCACTACATGTGACCTCTTACAGATACAAGTAGTCATGTGATCCATTGTTAATATTTATATATTGATAATAGCTGCTTTAACAATCTCAAACGTGTTGTCCATGGTATTGAATTTATTTCAAATTGCCAAAACAGACAGAAAGTAAATATTGCACACATTTCAACAAATATATAAACACAAATTCATTGTAAAAACAGGCAAGTTTAGTGCAAACAATAGCTCTGTAACTGGTGAAACACATAATCACAAACAAAGACTGCAACACAAATGAGGTCAATCACAGGCAAATTTGAAAGGGAGTAACGGACACTGCAAACAACGCCACCTGATACGGAGCTGCGGCCAGATTTCTGACCTCCTTTTTTTTTTTTACCACTCCACTCAAGTGCACTTTAATCATGTTCCCCACATTATCTGTAATGTTAAAGATAACAGGATTGTTGGTGATTTGGTTTGTGTCGAGCTGGAAAGACAGTCATGCCAACACACATGACCTCTGTGGTCAGGTATCACAATGATGCATGCATATTGACATATAAGTCTACATTTTGGGTAGAAAACAGTAATTACCTTTTAAGTATTTGTTGCTTTTGAGGACTTTTCAATCAGACTTGATCAAATGATATTTGCAAATAATTTGTTTTATTCTCCTGTGAGGAGTTTATCGGTAAGACAGTGAACTGAAGAGAGTTAAGAGAACTGATCCACATAATGAGAACTGGGATAAAACCATTTTTTTTAATAATTATCATTTGCAAATATTGTTCGATCGAAGTCTGACACGGTTGCTTTGATCCAAGAGATTAAACATTTAGCATTGCGGCTGAACTAAACCCTGTAGAAAGCTTGATAATTATTTTATTTATTTTGAAGTCATCTTGTTCTCTGTCTCATTGGATTTCATTAGGAAAATAGACATCTTTATTTTTGTTTCTTCATTGTTATTCTTGAAGTGTGCAAAGACTGCAAGAGCTATAGTAATTAAAAAAAAAAAAAAAAGAAACGTAAGGTAACACTTTGCTTTAACACCCTAATCAGCATTTCTGAGCAAAATATAAACACTGAATTAATGATAATATAGTTGTAAGCTGATGTAAGTGTTATTTAATGTATTTGTCAACAACTATAACTCATAAGTGGAGGCTGGTTAGTGTATAAACACATGATGAATGACAATATAGTAAAACAGTGATGTAATAATATAAAACATGTTTTCACAGGAGAAGTTATAATTATTGACCAGTTCTGTGTTTTACTAAACACTTAAAATGTTCTTACATCTGCTTACAACTGTATTATAGCGTGTTATACAGGAAACAGTTTGTTAAATGTTTATATAGTGTTATGCTGAATAAGGAAAAGGGGGGTTAAAGGGATAGTTCAGAGTTTTTATGAGGTACTTATCCATAATCAGTGTAACACCAACAGTAGATGGTGTTTGTTCCCAGTTTGGAGACGCAGCAGGAGGAAAACTAAGCAAAGGACTGCTGTGGAAAGGGTCAGCAGAAAAAAAAAACATATTTTATCATCATTTTAAGTCTACACTATATTTAGAATATTTTCATTGCTTTACTTTGCTGTCAGGCAGCCTTTTGGGACAGGAAACCGCTGTTATGTGAACCAGATATCACCGTTTCCAAAGCCACCAGACTCCTTTGGCAAAAACAGTAATATTACATTACAAAAAACGAGAGCTGCTCTTCTACAGCTGCCTCAGTCAGTTAGTGTTAGTATGTGGCTTTGATGGATCAAAATCTAATCTTGAAAACACAGAAGTCACACAGTAACACAAACTTACTGACTGAAGCAGTGGTAAATGAGCAGCTCCTGTGTCGAGATGAAATGTTTACCAGACTAACCCACTTAACTCGACCCTTTACTGAACTCAAAGCTCTCCCACATTACTGCTTTTTTACTGTTTTACTGTTGTCTTATTTATAATCAGTGTGTGTAGCAGTAATGTTTGAACATTTTCAGCGCAGCAATAACGTGATAATTCCAACAAGTGAGTGAATGATTTGACTTATATAACAGTGGTTTCCTGTCAGAAAATACTGTCTGACAGCAGAGTAAAGCAACTACTCTTAGGTGGACCTTTTTTAGGTTTGCCTTAAATACATTTTGACCCTCTCCACAGCAGCACATTGTTCAGCTTCTTCCGTTCGTACATTGCTTAACTCCTGCTACCTCTCCGATCTGATAGCTACTAACCAGCATCTACTGTAGGAAATACACTGACTGTGGATAAGCACCTCATACAGCCCCGCTTCAAGAAATCTGAACTATCTCTTAAAGCAAAGTGCTGCCAAAAAAAATTGTTCATCTCTTCCCTATTTACCTAAATCAACAGCAGACAGTGTAGCAGTAATGGGAGATCTCATAGCATCACTTGAAATGAACGTCCATGCAATCGTCTGACCACGAACACAACACTCTGATTTAGCTTAACAAGCTGTATAAACATAAAGAAACATTCGTCGTCATGTAACATTGCTTGGAAAGAAGAAGAGGAAGGGGTTACTGTGTGGCAAATGATTGCTTTTGAGTCAGTTCAAGGATGGAGTCCAGATACTACTGTGCGTTAGATTTGTTAGGCTTGCTGCAGATTGGACAGAGGGGGGAGACGGTGTTTCTCATGAGTTGAGGGGGGAAAGTGGGGAGGAAGTCATTTGAGGTGGTGTCTGCCTGCCTCTCTCCTCGGAGCTAAGGTGGAGGGTGGCGAGCTGTTTTACGACGATCAGACCCTCCCTCTGCCTCCCTTCCTGCGGGTTACACGCCTCGTTCTCGTCACCCCCATCCATCCGTCTTTTCTTTCCATCTATGCGGCTGGCCACCCCCCCCCTCCCAGTCCTCCCAGCAGCCTCTCAGGCCCCCAGCAGCTTCTTGACCAGGTAGCCCGGCATGCTGTAGAGGAAGAGGCCCAGCATGATGAGCAGCAGCAGGGCCAGCACGATCTTGATGATCAGCCACTTGTAGCGGTTGCAGATCAGGTAGCGGATGGCTTTCAGCGGGCTCAGGAACCACAGGAAGGTGGTGTCTGGGCGACTGGAGGAGGAAGGGAAAAGGCCGGTGAAGGAGGCATGCAGGTGGACGGAGGAGCGAGGTTATGAAGGGTGGATGGAGAAAGGGGGGAGAGAAATGGGATGAAACATGGGAGGAGAGAGAAAGCTGGCGTTAGTGGTTAGTAAGTTGCATTTATGAGATTTCTTTTTCACTACAGCATGCTCACAACCCACGTTTCTATCAATCTAATGTTTCAGAGGAGCAAAAGATCACAGCACAGAGTGAAGCTGGACAATAAAAACATCAGCACAATGAAGGTGTTGATAACAATGGATGGATTGATGATTGACCAACAGCTCCAGACACTGATGTATAACCAGACACCTCTGAGGTTATTAATCTTTCTGATTGTCAATTATCTAAAGGAGCAACATCCAAAAAAGACTATAACAATCCAAAGAGTGAGCTGGAACCATAGATGGTATATTAAACAGGTTAAAGTCTTATTTAAAATATAGACTACAGTTAAAGCGAGCTGTGTCTCCCTGCTCAGGCAGGCTGCAGGAACACTGCAGGAGTGCAAGACGAGTGCAACATTGCAATTTCACAATAACAAGCAACCATAAGTCCTCCTCCAGTGACTGCCTGTCTCACTGCCTGCCAGACTCCATTAACATATTGCTGAATTTAACTGTTATAAACATCTACTCCTTCTAAAAGATTATTAATAATTTCCTGCAACTCATAAACAGACACTTACTCATTCTGCAGACATTCAGTATTAATTTGAACTCTAATTAAGATGAAACAGGTAAACAATTTATTAAATGTTATATATTGTTGTCGGAAAAGCAAGTATAATTTATGATAGTAAATATATTGCAGATTTCTTCTTTAGTTGTATTTTGGTTTATTTATATACATTAGTACAGTTCAACTTGTGGTATGTATCATGTCATTATCAACACACAGTAAGCCATTTGTACCTTTACATGCATGACAGACAGAAAAAATCAAACATGGCCGCCTCTTGTCAACTGCAGTCCATTGTTCAATTACATTAAACTCCCATTTAATGAATATTGTGTTGTATTGTCAATGCAGAGTAGTTTTAATCCTCACACGACCAACTCTCCCATCATACAACTGTTTTGAGTTTCTCAAAGGCTTGAACGCTTGCAGGTCTTTAACATATAAAGTTTTCCCTTCTCTACCATCCATCCCCTATCATGTGATCATGTGGCTGCCGCCTCAATCTCCTGTACCTGGAAACGGCCCTGCATGTTTCCATATCAAACAGTTGGTCACTTATGAGATGTGTAATGGCACTTGGTGGCAAAAGACACTGACACTGATCTCTAGCTAAGGCAAAGGAGGAGAGACAAAAGAGGAGGAGAGGACAGAAGACAAAGAAAGTTTGGTGGGACAGCACAGGAGAATCCAGGAAGCAAAGGGGTTAACTAGAAAAGCAGAGATGGCGGGGAGGGGGCGGAGGCTACCAGCACGTCAGGCCCCCAGTATCTTCTTGACCAGGTAGCCGGGGATTGAGTAGAGGAAGAGGCCCAGCATGAGCAGCAGCAGGACCAGCCCCAGGACCTTGAGGATCAGCCAGCGGTAGTTGTGCCAGATGAAGTAACGAATGGACTTCAGAGGACTCAGAAACCACATTAGACTGGTGTCCGGACGACTTTACAGAGGGAGGTAGAGAGAGGGAAGAAAGGAAGGAATGCAGATGGAGTCAAAAAACAGGGAGAAAGGGTCAGGAGAAAGGGGGAGTCACACACACAAAGGAGGGCAGGGACGAGGGGAGGGGAGAGACAGAGGGAGACAGTTGAAGAGATGGTAGGAGGAGAAACGAGTGCGAAAGTGTAACAGTGGCCTTTTGACAGTGCAAAAAGCAGAGGTCGTGCAGTCAAACAAGACCAAATCACATCCATACTGAATGTTAAATCCTGACTGGTGGTGATCTGTAATCCAATATTCATCCGCTGCTTTTTGCACTGTGAGAATGAATTTCTTGAAGAGGAAATTTAAAGGACAGTCGTGTCTGTGCATTTTATTTGCTCCACACAACCATCCTCAAATTTTATTTGTGAAATAAAAAGTGCGTGTTTTTGAGTGTTTGAGTCTACATGTTGTGAATAAATAAAATATCTTACTTTGGTTTCTCCAGCGGATCCGGCTCATTTCGTCCAAGTCCCACAGGACTCTTCTCTGCCTCTTCTGCTGTCACCAGGTGAAGCTCAGCTTCTACTTTACCCTGCAATAACAACATACTGTACATTTAATAACATTCAATAAAAATAATATAAATCAATCAGCACGACACCTTGAGTCTAAGCATCTCTATCCTAATACTTTTGTTTGTCACACAGTGTTGTGCCTGAATGTCAGGCATCATCTGTAGTCAAAGTAAAAGTCTATCTCTATTTTTGCAGGGGACAAGGCTATGAAGATAAAAAATACTTGAATACTGTGCACCATTAGGTGTGATGTCATTATATACGCTCCAGTGTCTCCGGTAAGAGGAAGTTCTATTTCAAATTAAATAGAACAAACAAACAAACAAAATGGAAGAAATGAACTAAATAATTAAAATTACAGATGTATCTGAAAATTCTGAGCATCATTTTGAGTCACAGAATTTTAAAAAAAAAAAAAATCTTCTTTGGGCACCTCAGATTTATGATGGGACCTCAACTGTTTATCCTGTTCTTTTCCGCTTTTTTCCAAGAGCACCTGAAACATTTCATATATATGTTTGAGCACACAGAGCAGCCAGCCTTCTCTTTTTCCTAGTTTAGACAGAAACGTTTGCTTTCGATTGAACTGTATTTGATACTTTTATGTTCTTGCCGTACAGGTTCGTTCTTCACTCACACTCTTCTTTGTACAGTTGAATTAAACTCAGCTTTTACTCTGTTGAAGTTGACTTTCCATTTGCTGTTTTGAAATTATTTATGAAGTAATTTCAATATGGTGATGTAATGTTTGCTCCCGCTCTTATGCTCAGTATTTCACGACCGACTCACCGTGAGCTCCATCTCATCGTTCTCATCTCGGGCCACAAACGGCCACCAGCCCTTGACCCTCTTTTGTTTGAAGATGGAAATGGTGGGCAGCTCCTGCTCATTTCGGATCATGTCAAGGGAACACTGCTTGGCCGTCTTGGCGCCCCGAGGGAACCGGTTTAGGTCCAGCTCAATCGCACCTGGGAGTGGTGGTAGTCAGAGCAGACAGACAATAAGGATGGTTGGTTTTTCTGTGGCTAAATCAGATGGGGGAGACCAAAGGTCCAACAACATGTAATCCAAATTCCCATCAGCTCTCACCCAGGAAGTCATCGGCAGAGAAGTGGTCAGCGTCCCAGACCTGCAGCGTGAGGCGAGGAGGGATCTTATACTCAGTCTCGTCCCAGGAGAACATGGACTCTTTCTTCGAGATGACGATCTTCTCCTCGGCCATGAGGTAATCGAAGGGGAAGACGAAGCGCCAGTTAAAGTTGCCCTCACCAGTCAGGGAGTGATAGTGGACATCGGTGTCCTGCTTGTCCTCCTGCTGTCCTTTCAGCCATCTGTGTGGAAGGGCCACAGAGATCAGAGTCAGGTCGCCCTTCAGGATCACAGTGTGGTGAGGTGAGTGGATAGAGTTTGTTAGTCATGCACTTCTAAGGTCTAACATGTAGGAAAATTGGAAATCCATGTCAGTTACTGGATATTAATTTGGCTGATTTAAACAAGAGCAAAGGACATGTTAAATGTTCCAGGCTGCTAACAAGAGAGATGATGCTAATAGGTCAAAATCAAAACATATAATGTGACTCTCCAACATCAAATCAGATTAATATACGTGTGTGAGATGATGGTAAATAAAAATCTGATTTGATGTTGGAGCTTCACACTATTTTTCGAAGCCATGCATACACAAAGCTTACAATAATGCCATTATTGAAAATTATTGAAAATTTTCCTTAAAAAAATGCTAACACTTTATTTGAAGGGGTCTGCATAACACTGTCATTATACTGTCATAGCCATGTCATGAACATGAAATAGTCTTCATGAATGGTTTTGACTGCTGTCATTAAGAATCATTTAGTCAATTATGTCAGACTGCATCCAGACTACATTAAAACTTGTTTTTAAAAGCCTTAATCAACAACATTCTGAAATAAACTCTTGCTGAACAGGAGATCGTCAGCCAGAACAGGACTGAACACAGCCTCAAACCAGTGGTACCCAGTTTCACGACAGGTAATACACTTCAGAGGTGTTTTTTTTTTTTTGGCTGGGCTCCTCACAAGAAAATATTAATGACACACTTATAATAGTCACATGACGGCCAGTGTCAACAACCAACCACATACGACAGTTTATTACACAGCTTTGTTAAATACTAGATCCTGATTGGTCAGTTACGACATTCTAAGATCGGTTGTTTCCATATAGACTGTTGCTATGTAGAACAGATTGTTGCTATGAACACAGTTCTGATCAAAGGCATTGGGGGAGAAATAAAATCCTTTTCAAAGTAATAAAGAGTTCTTGAATTCATATTTTGTGTCTTTTTTAGTAGGTAGAAATGTAACGAACAGGATCATACACAGATCAATTCAAGGGTGATTTTGCAATCACGACCTGCTCACTGCATAATATCTCTTCTTCAATGTAAAGCTAAAACATAAAGCTAAACTTTTTTTTAAAGTTTGATAATGTCAAGTTGTCATAACAGAGACATTATTGTCTTGATTGATGCAGTTGTCACAACAAAGACATCTCAAACAATTAAAAATGACATAATTGATTGAAAAACAACAAATGACAGCAGTCATAAACATTCATAAAGACTCCTCCGTGTTTATGACAGGTGTCGTGACATGGTTATGAGAGTGTAATGCAGTCTTGTACACAGCCCTTTAAATAAAGTGTTATAAAAAAAACAACTTTTTTTCATATTTTGGATGCAGATAGTGGAGGATAAAAGTCTCTGAGATCAGTCTGTGTCCGCTGAAGGTCTTTCAGTAACAGTTGAGCGAGTCTGGCTTCATTAGTGAGGAGGAGCAGGAGGGAAGCTGCACTCTCAGTTCTCAAAACACACACACGCTAAAAATATGAAAAAGTAAGCTCACAAGAAGGGATTGTCAGCCCAAAATATCTTAGTAAATACTGAAAATTGTGAGGAAATGTGTTGTGATTTGGTAACTGAGACGCACTGGTATAAATTAGGCTGGGATTGAGGTGAGAGAGCATTTGGACAATGTCACTAAAACATGCCTGATCTCATGTGACCCAGCAACTGAATCTTAAGCCCTGTATCAGAACATTGGATCCATCTGAAACAACCCCGTCTTCCTGTCTTTACACGGTCAAGGCAGACGGTTGGGTCAGCACTGAATAAAAATATACTTTATCATCCTCCAAGTTATCGAGGGTTGTTTGAGGATGGCACCCTGTTTGTTACAGCGCAGTCCTGAGGTGACACATCCACGGGTGACACCAAGTCAGCTGAGGGAAAAGTGAGTTTGGTTAAGAATGCAGGCGTGAGGAGGCTCAGAAAAACACTGACATTAAAGGGGTAATTCACCACTTTTTATGTGGATGTCCAGTCAGTGTTGATGGTGAATGTAGTCAATTAAACAATAAACTCTTCAGTGTGTATTATATTGACAGAGAAAGAGTTTTCCTGCTGTGAAATCTTTTGTTCTTCGGACACCAGCACTGTAATTTGTTGTGCACAGTGACACAGTTTGTGTTACGGAAAACTACAGTTTTTCAACTTGGATTTCAAGTCTCCATGTCTCATAGCCAGGGTGTGTGCTGCAGTTGAAAAATAATTTTGTTCTCTTTGCTTGTAAACTAGCTGCGCATCCAACAGTGAAAATGGAATCCAAAATAGAGGAAGTCATGGAGCAGGATACATGTCCCCTCATTAAGAATCAACATGTTCGTTGTATAAAGGATATTGCATGGGCTTGCTGGCGCCGCATCTACAAATGCAATGCAAGACTTTACCATGCAAAGCAAAAAGCCATGAACACAGCCGACTTCGTTGGGGCGCAAGCTCATCTGAGACGGTGTCCTCATTTCAAATTGTTTTAGAAAATCACGGACATCGTGTCCTCCAGCCTAAATAGGTAAAGGGCCATCCAGATTCAAGAACCAGCATCTGTGAAGGTGTGCTGTTGTTAGTGCCCATGGCATCGTGGGTAACTTGCACAACACAGATGCTGAAAGGTGCATGCAGGTTTTGGAGCAACATATGCTGTCATCCAAGTGAGATCTTCTCCAGGGACGTCCCTGCTTTTTTCAGCCGAGACACATTCTGCATGTGTTTCAACAGCGTGGCTTCATAGTAAAAGAGTTCAGGTACGAGACTGACAGTCCAGAACTGTCTCTCTTTGAAAATGTGTGGTGCATTATAAAGAACAAAATATGACAACAGAAACTCTGGACTGTTGAGCACCTGAAGTCAAGATGGGAAGGACATCGTACATACAGAGCAGATATGCTTTCGAGTGTGGACGGTGTTCTGCTCGCAGATATTGTTCTGTGCTCTCATATCACATGCACGCTCCTGGTTTATATGTACAAAGGTTTTCAGTCTAATTCAATATCATAGCAAACTTCACTTTCTTGTGTTCCATCAGTCTTTTGCTTCTTTTTCTGTGCAGCTGAGGTAACATCTCCTTCTTCTCTTAAACAAAAAACAAAAAACAACAACAACCAGCTAGCTAATATTCTAAAACAGGCTGAGGCTGGAGGAATTTATTGCTTCAACTGACTACATTCACCATCAACACTGACTGAACATCCACATAAAATGTGGTAAAATTTCCCTTTAATAACTTTGAACATGAATAAAATATCAAAGGGACTATAGACCTTTTTCATTGTAGACATTTTACATGTAATGGCAGAAAAAGCAGGAGTATAATCACATTACACCTCCATCCTGTGAATATTTGTTCTGCCTTCCTTTCAACTTTAAATGAAGTTCCATGTTTTACTGCAACCTCCTGGGCAATAATTACACTAAAAACTACAACACTGCTCTCAAACACTGTTCATAGTTTGTGATCACTATATATGACAATATATTTACAGTATTATTATTCACACCCGGGGTTGAATGTGAGGCAGTTTCTTTGTACAGAAGGCAAATTTAAAACAAGTCAAAATGTCTGCCATGAAGAAGGTCCAGTGTTCAGGCTGCAACATGACAATGTTAGTAAAAACACTGGAGCTCTGTCACATTGCCATGCATATTTCTTTGCTTAAATACATGCAAGAGGCTCCAAATATCTTAAAATTAAAACAACAAATATCTTGTAGCTCTTCATATAAATATAAAGTTAAGTAATTTCAAGTAATTCGCAATACAGGATCAAACCACAAACACTGACAAAACATATTGCAAAACATTCCTCCCTTATGTAAAAGCCGTATCTGTGATGAGTGTAAAAGTTTGCTCGACATTGGAAATAATATTTTGACACAAAAAGAATAAGTGTCGCAAAAAAGGAAACAAAATAAAAAACAGTAGTTTTACAAAATAAAGGAAAATTATAGTTTGGGCCAAAGAAATGTAGTTTCACTTTGAAAAAGGGAAAATGGAAAATGGAAGTTAGACCAAAAAAGAAAACAGAAGTTTTTCAAAATAAAATAAAATAGTAGTTTGATTAAAAAATGGTAGTTTGACAAAAAAAACCCAACAGTTTTCAAAAAATAAAGAAAAAGACAAGTGCGCAACCTTAAATTAACTTAAAGTACAGCCGCAGAAGAAGGTAGAAAGTGAACCACTTTGTGAAACATATTTAAAGTTGACAAAACAATCTCAAGGTCCAGTCAGTAGCTGCTCTGGAGCTTTTGATTGTCATGATAATGTAGATGTTCAAAATATTCAGTCCTCTGAGCAGCTGTGTCCGTGTGAGCTGAGAGGTTTCTGCTGTTTCCAGTGTCATGAACAAACTTTCAATCTCAGTATATCTCTGTGTATATCTGTGCAGCTTGTAGCTGTGTTAATGCAAGTGGGTTGGTTTGGCTTTTACATTATACATTTATAATTGTGTTCAAAAAGTTGTTTATGTGGTTTGATCCTGACTGGACTCATTTTTCATTTAGCATTAGTTTTCAGCGTGCTATTTGGAGAGTTTAGGACAAGCTTTGTTACGTGCTGGATGGAGAGTTGAGACAGGAAGTGGGGGAGGGGAGAAAGAAATTACATCGGGGCTTCAGGAGGAAGGGAGGGAGGTATTTTTGTACGAGCCATGCGATGGATTCGTGTGTTTACCCCCTGACATAGATGTCAGACATCTTCTCTCCTGTCATGAAAGCATCGTCCTCTAGAATTACGTCATCAGTGTTCCAAATAACAACACGAAGCTCAAAGCTAGACACCAGCAGAGCATTGACCAGAGGAGAGAGAGAGGACGACAGATAGACAGACAGGAGACACACCACAAACACGAAGACAGACACGACACGAATACGCACACAGAAAAAATGGAAACAAAACAAAAAAAATAATGGTTAACTGCAAAAAAAAAAAAAAATCCACACACAGCTCACACCCACGGGACGAGGCTTTGGCTGCCGCGTCCCTCTGTACCTACCCCCTGACAAATATGTCACTGGACTTTTCCCCAGTGAAGTAATCATCGTCCTCCAGTATAACTTCGTCTGTATTCCAAATAATCACCCTGAGCTCATATCTGGTAAGGGGAGGAGGAAGGAACACATACACACACACGGTTGGACTTATATTCAACAGTAAATAGAGAGCTAACTACTCAAACAGACTCACCATTATTTAACCTGGGGATAAAACTACATATTCTGTTGAGAAGGACTGAAGAAATTTAGACACTTTGAATGCAATTAGTAAATATTTTCCCACTAAAGTTTGCGGTGGATTTAAAGTTTTTCATTATCAGAAAAATTCATATTTGTATTTTAATTTGTCTTATTTGCTCCAGGCCGCCACCTACCTCTTTGGTTTCCGTGGTGATATGTCAATTGCAGGTCCAGGAGCAGGCATGTCCATCGGAAACATGTCCACCCACATCTCAATACGGCCCTTTAAACATACACAAAAATAAATAAAAAATACAGTTCAACTAGAATTTCAATCTGTTTCATGACTCCAGACAAAGTGTGGCTCTTTCACTGTAAACCCCAATTCATCCATGACACTAAATTTTACTGTAGAGTCCGCTCAGATGTTCAGGACTGTCAAAATAATATGACAAATCTGGACGCTATCTTCCGCCTGGTGCAAAATGGTGTACAGCACAGCTTAGCTGTTTTTGCTATTGTCATTTTCATGCCCACTTTGTGTAAACAGCCCATTATATTATGCACTATTAGTGTTTTCTATAATGATTTAGAGGCTGATTTCAGTAATAAACACTAACTTTTCCATGTGTGCAATCATGATGCTGCGCCTAAACACGCACAAGGAGACGCTTCAGCCTATTTAACCTCCCTGCAACCCAGCTGATATTAATCATAAAGCCCAGCCTGCTTTTAAAGGGAACAGGAGACAACACTCTGATAGGTTTCATTCATGTTACGCGCAAAACACACCTTTAGCTAATTCAGTGACTATATACAACCTTTTTGCGCTATGCACCTTACTTTGTGTACAGATTTTGTACAGCTTAAATAAAAAAGTAGAATTGGATATGCCTGAAATATAAGTGTGTCATGCACTTTAGACTATGGGACCCTTTATGTTCACTTGACACAAACACTTATGAGTGTTATGAGACTTATGAGACTGACATATTTTTTATGTTTAGTCAACAAGTTTTGATTCCTGAGTTAATTTTACTAAAATTTAGCCTGATGACTTCAACTGTACATTATGCACTTGATAGTTGAATGGAGTGCCTAGTAAAAGTTTGGGTGCAGGTTGTTTACACTTTTAAGTTAACTGATTGTATTGGTGTTTACAGCGTACCTGTTCGATGCCGGGTTTGTCGGGGTTCAGCAGTGGTCTGGTCTCCACGTGTTCAGGGACGAGCTTGCAGCCCACCCTCGGGATTTCCTCCCAGTGGTTCAGCACCGTCAGAGCCAGATGCTCCTCTGTCTGCTTCTTCAGACCTGAGATATCGACACAAGACGATACAGAGGGGCAGGGAAAGCAAAACATCAAAACACTTAAACTGGAGTAAAGGAATTCAGTTTAACCAGGTTTATTTTAACATTTAATAGCTTAATGGTAACGTAAACAACCATTTCTAAAATTACTGGCAACATCTGATGGCCATAACATTGTTTAAAAGATCAACATATACAGTGGACACACATCAGAAGTGCTGGTATTCATGTGCAGTTACACACTTTTCTACCTTGATTAGTTGTGTCTCATGGGAAATCTGTTCGATCATGTGAGGGATGTGGTTTTTAAGCACACAAGAGGGACAAGAAGAAGAAAGCAAGGATGATAGAAGAGGAAAATATCTTTGCAGCCACAACCAACAAAGATTGTTGTGAATGTAACCTGGACAAACACTGTGACTATTTTAAGATCAGACACGACCAATCGCTTGTTTATGTTATTAGATTGGTATCACAATAAATTTAAATTGTTAAGTAGTGTGTTTTAATCCTATGTAGGACTATTATATGATCTCACTGCAGCCGTACCATTTTCATCCTCAATCTCTGTAGGTCCTGTGAAGATTCGATTTGCCACCTTGACTTTGCCTCCCGGCCCATAATGAGGTCCATCGATCTTCCCGTCCTTGCAGAGTTTCGCCAGGATCTGACCGGGCTTCATCGGGTCCCTCCATACATTGTATCCATGGCTGACATCAATGGATAAAAAAGACAAAAAATGAACTTCTGAAGTTTTTTTGGGGTATTAATAAATCTCTTGTCCAAGATTTCAATTTCAATTTCAATTTCAAATGCTATTTAAAGGGTAACATGTTTTTGTGTCCAGGTGAATAATGAGGAGAAATATCTATCTATCTTATTGGAGCATACGACGATGAGGGGTGGGACTTAGGAGAGTCAATAGCCCCCCCTCAAAGTATATCAAAAGTGCTCATTTTTGCCACTTGGCTCAGAAACACTCAGCTTGTTATTCTAAGCTTGAGAGATGTGAAAATATCAGGAGAGGAGTGAAAGGGAGGACGAACATCAGAAGAGAGAGAGAGAGAGTAATAGGAGGAAACCACAGACAGAGCCAGAATATTTTCACACCTAACGTGGTTAATAAAAGGATTATTTCAACCAAACCAGAGTTGGTGGTCGCTGGAGCAGTGGAAAGATGGAAAAAATGATTTTGCTGAGTTTCATTTTGTTTCTGTCAAATTTTGTTGAAGTGTGTTTTATGATAATAAATTTACGGTTTCTGTAAATGGAGTCTGGCTTTGACGAGAGCGATAAAACTGGTAAAACAAAAGAGATCCTATTCTTTAATAAAAATGTCTCCATCTATAGGGATCCTTTTCATAACGTTGCCAGACATTTAGAATAACAATCTGATCCAGTTAGTGGCAAAAACAAGCACGTTTAGTCAACATACGTTGATGGGTGGAATTTCCCATAAGGATTACATTGCAGTTGCATTGTGCAGTTGCAGTGCTCTCCCCGAATACTGGACCCATTTCAAAAATGGCTGTCCCAATCAATCAATTGACATGAGAAAATAGGGTTCAGGTTGAAAATGATCAAAGATACCCCTTATAACAGGTGTTAAAAAATAAAACATAAAGCTAAAACGTGTAGAGAATAAAACCACATGGACGCTCACACAGAATAGTTGGATGAAATGCCGCAGGTGGCTCTGTATTTGCTGTAGAAACGATTCTCCAAGTCGATCTTTGTCTCTCCAATCAGGTCGTCAGTGCCGACCAGATCCCAGTCGTACACGGACACCGTTAGCATGGACTCCATGGGGAACGTGGCCTCGATGTCAAATGACCTGAGCACAAGTGGAAGATAAAGAGGACAAGTCGAGAACAAGACATGTGGGTTTAATGCAAAAGTGAGAAACAGATTCAGCATTTTTTGAGGATTGCTGGGTGAGTTTGATTACTATAACACGAGCTGATTTTTTTTATAAGTCAGACTTTTCTCCTGATACTAAATGGAAAGTAGTTCTTTCTCAACGTACTTGCCAAACACAGGATTGAGCTGCTTGGAGATGTAGTTCTCTTTGTCCTTGACCTCTGACTTGCCCAGCTTGATGACGATGTATGGATCAGCCTTGCCGTTGATATCAGCAGGATGAAGGTCTGTAGCCTGAGGTGGAGGAGAACAGAACAGAGAGAACATTTATTTGGTTCTGTTTCTTCTGAGTGTGTTTTTTAACTGCAGTATAGACTTGAGCGGTCACTCACCCGGACCACGTAGACACGGACGAGGACGTTGATTGGATCGTTGTGTGGAATGCTCTGGAACATGCCCATATTTGGATCAAATCCCGCCTCTCTCGTGATCTCCTCAGACAGAGGGAGCTTGTACATACATAAGGATCCCTGGGTCGCAGAAAAAAAAAAAAAGGTTAAAAAAAAATTATTTAAACGTGGCTAAATTGACCCTTTTCCCATTGTCAGTAGACACGTTGGCTTTTCTGTTTTTTTTTTCTGATGTGTACTGGAAAGCTGAGACTGAACTCGTGTGCGTGCAAGCGAGCAGAGAGAAAGACATTTTTGAAAGTGTGTTCAGTTCTCAGCGCTGTTATAGCTTCTAACTCTGTGGTTTCTCATTTAGTTTCTCTCCTGCATCACCGTATTTTACTGTTTCACATTCCCTGAGATGGGTAGGAGGCGTGTTACTGCCAATAAAAACAAAAGATTTCCTGATTTGATGCTCCGTAATAAAATCTTTTTGATAACAAAATAACGGGTTTACTGAGGGATTGTTGTCATGCAGATTTTTATGGACTTAATGAACTTACAAAGTACACAAAAAAAAGGCCACAGGCACAGCAGTCTGAAGAGCTTTTGACCCATTAATCAGGGGAAATACCCACACTGACATGTATATGTGTTACCATGGCGACCAGCTTATTTGTGTAACTATATACATGCTTTATATCAATTATAAGATTGTTTTCTAAACAGATTTCACAACCAGTAGATGTTTTTTTCAGTACTTATGTTAAAATCATATACTGTTATCATAAAATCCAATGGTTGGTTTGTTTACTTTCACACCACAAACTAACCGTACCTGAGTCCCACCTGTTCAAAAGGTCTCAGCCTGGTTCTTTGGTCTGCACCAGGATCTGACCGACAGCTTTCAACACCCCAAAGGAGTTGGGTTTGTTTTAACTGAACCAAACAAGTTAGCTGTGAAAGCACTACGTAGGTTGGCACGTACTTGTTTTTACTCAGTGTTTTCCCACCTTGAATCTGCCAACAATCCTGTCGTCATCCAGGGCGTGTTCGTCGTCATCCCCGGCCTTTCCTCTGTACAAATTGAAAGTGTGGAGCCAGTCTTCAAAGTTGCCATATTCACTTTCCAGCTCCTTGTTGTACACCTGCACGTCAACAAACACATCATGCACTGGGATCTACACGTTTGTTACTGTGTGCTGGTTTGTTTTTGTCTTTGTGTGAACGACGTACTCACCAACAGCTCGTCCACTTTTGCTTTAATCGGCCGTTTCTCCGAGCCGTCGGCAGCCTGACCCTTCCTCTTGTCCTTGGCGCTCTTCTTCTCTTTGCTCTTTTCCTTCATCTTGGAGCCTTTCAGAAGAAGGTCATCGGGTTTGATATCTGATTGGAGGGATGAGTGGAAGCGGACGTGGACAGAGGAGGGTTGGAGACATGAGGAGGGATGGCAGTGTTGCACACAGAACTACACGTGTCATTCAACACGAAAGCTGACAGGTCTGTTTGTTAAGGGATTATGTTTCCCTGAAATGTGGCGTTCCTCGAGGGTCTATTCCCGGGCCTCTTGATATTATAACATAGACTACCAAACGTTTGCAGATGACACACAACTCTACGTAACAGTGTCACCACATGACTGCAGATCCCTGCATTGAACAATGAATGGATGAGCTGGAATTTTCTAACTGAACACAGAAAAACATAAATAAGAGATAAATGTTTTTGACCCCAAATACAAAGATTAAAAGTCAGTGCTCACCTTGAATCCATGACACTAAAATCTACAAACAAAGCCATAAATCTTCTCATGCGTTTTTTTTCAGTAGGCTGGACTACTGTCTTCACAGGTCTTAGTACATCTAGCAAAATGTTAGAAGGTAACTTGTAGAAACATGTTAGTTATGTAGCATGTTATCAAGAAATGATGATAAATGATTCGCAGCAGTCATGTCAGCCAATGTTCATCTTGACAACAGAGACCACTGGGGTTCAGTGTTGTTCACAGTTTTTATTAAAGTTGGATGCTAAATTTGACAATGATTTATATTTTTATGTATGTGAGCATGTTAGTGCAAATCTAGGTTAACTCGATGAGTCTGCATCAGCCAGCTTTCATGTGTGAAGCACAGCTGGGAGGTCATGCTAATGTAGGAAATGGTGATGAATATGATAATGTTTCACTCATGTTCAAAGCATGGATGAAGGATGAATCCACAGGGGAGGAAGGAGACAAAGATGCTCTCTGCTACAACTCACATCCCACACAAGTTAATTTAGATTTCTGACATTTATGAATAGTTTTATTCATCACTGAAAGCTGCATTCTGTTGCTCTAAAATGTGACACACTGCATTGTGAGATTGTTGAAATGTCCTGAATCGATGCCACGCATTGACTCCTAGCAGGTTTTTAGTATGTTGTGTGTTCACACTAGAAAAGTGACAAAATATAGTGTATTCAAAGCAGATAGCATGCATTTAAAACATAGTCAATTTTTGCCTTTGATGGACACTATTCTCCCACAATGCAATGCAAAAAGTCTTTGAGTTCCAAAGAATGTATGGTAAACACTACAGAAGAATTAAAAATAAAATATCAGAGAAAAACATTTTGACATCCCTTAACTGACACCTGGCATCACACATATTGTATAATTTGCTGTTAGTATAAAACAGTGAAGTATATTGATTAGTTGACTGATATTATCAGCCAAACATTGGCCTCTCACAGCTGTATTGGTGTCGGCATGTTTGCTGTCTGATATGTGCTTATATGAAAACTTTTTTTTTTAACAGAACATAATGCAGATTGATTATTTAGTTAGCTTTATAGGCAGCATTTTCTGTTTAGTTTAATTATTTCTTAGTTCAAGTTTAATACATACAAACATTTTGCTGTATTTGTTTTTTTTTAATATATATATTTACCATTATTTATAAGTTTTTATTACTTTTGAGGGATCATTACAAAAAGTAAAAATGTGTGTTTATATGTATATATTCTATATTCAGCATGGTATATTCTGTATAAAGAATATCTTCCAATATATCAATATCAGAATTTCTTTACTCCCTAAAATTGTTATTGGCACAGGCTCCCCAACAATCCAGTACTGGTCAGGCCCTAATTGTTATGAAGTGCTAAAACAGTATACAATCAGTATTAGTATATCATACATAATGTATGGAGTTAGAATTTGAGGGCATTATATACAGTAGAGCATAAACTCCACCCCCAGACACTCAAATAAAAGGAGGGATGATAAATATAACGCACTATAATAAATGGGAAATGATTTCACACTCAGCCATAAAGTTCTCATTTCATTCCCATTGGACACATTTGATTGATCTGAAGTTTAGTTCATTACAAATTTCTCTTTGTCATCTCAGGCAGTGCAGCTGACATAACCCAACTGGGAATTATTCTTTAAACAATGCTTAAAAAACAAAGTGAAAGGAATCAGGAATTTGTGTATATACTTGCTCCAACTCCACAAATCCAATATTGGCGACATATTCCTTTAAAAGAAATGAGAGCGGCAGACGTTTGGGCACTCTGGCAGGGAGCCCAGTTAGTGTGGTGGAGTTCAATACCTGCCGCCTCTGCAGCTATCTCCAGGTCCTCTCTCTCCTCCGCCTCCGCCTGAGCCGCCTCCTGAGCTCTGAGGGTCTGAAAACCAGGTGAGAAAAACGCTGTCAGTCTAACAGGACTTAAAGTATGAGGACAATCTTAAAAACACTTACAAAAAGATGTGTAGATGTAAATAGAATAGAACTGACCCTTCACTAATCCCTTCCTCCTAAACATCAATTGTTCAGTCTAAGTTTAGCAACTGTAACTTGGCATGCAGGCCTGAAAAGCTTTGCATTTCTGTGCATGTTCATGTTGCATCAGACGAGTGGTACTCAGTTATTCATGAATTTGAAGAGTGGCATCTTTTTTGTAGTCTTTCAAAAATGTAAAACAAAGGAGAAAAGTTATGAAGAAGGACTGCTCTAACACAAGCTGCAAATGTTGGCATGTCTGGTAAATTAACTTACTAACTGCAACATATTACACATTATCTTATTACCGGGGGTTGAACTGTGATCTGTTATGTGGGAGGTTTGAGGAGGAGGATGTGGGCTGGTGCATAATCAAAGTGAGCAGACGACAACACGTCTCTCTCTGGCTCACTCTCTTTGGTCCATGCTGGGTTAGTTCAGCTCTTATCGCGGCTCTCTTCCTGAGGTGATCACGATCACGACAGTCCAGCTGGCTGGTCATCTCACGGTCTGCTACACTTAATCAAATCCCTGTGCTTCCTTTACCAACATTAATGACTGTTTTTCTGTCATTTATTGCAATGTTATATGTTGTATTTCACCACCCAACCTATGTTTGCTAGGCTGTAGGATTAGCTTCAGTCTTTTAGCCTTAATGTTACACAACTGTTAAGTAACTTTACAAATTTCAGACCCTTTCCAGGGTTCTTCTTTTAAAATGGGTCAAATGGAGACTTTAAAAAGCCAGCTGGAGATGAACTTTTCAGCTGATGCAAGGAGTTCAGGCATTAGCATTAGTTAACTTTAGCTAGATATATTTATTACATGTTTTACAGTTCTTTCTTTCCCTGTTCTTTCTGTAACTTTCTGTCTTTCCCGCACTTTTTGATTACCATTTTTACAATTTATTTCACCTATACCTAATTATTTCCCTCAGTTCTCTGTCTCTGTCTCTGTTTCAGAGTGTGAGACTTTGAACTGTTTCTGCTCAGCCCTCTGTCTGCATTTCTGGGTCCGTCATGTAGTTTTGTTACTTTTCTTAACGCACCATTATGACAGAGAGTCGTCATTTTAGCCAAAAAGATCCACGGTCGTGAGTTAGAAATGAGAAGCTGCTTTTGTTTACTTCTTTGTGGAAACAATTGTGTTTCAAAAATTAAAGCCAGTTTCGCTGTTAAATCTGCCTCCGTCATCTCTGTAAACTCCATATGTGCAGCGCGAGAATGGAAAGCCTGACAGACGTAGCAACAGTAACTAAGGAGGGCAGGGCTTAGTGAAGGGTTAACAGACAAACCTCCTTCAGTGTCTCTATCGAAGCGAAATATTTGGACCACCAGTCCAGGACTCGCTCATCCGTCTCATCCTCTTCCTCCACGCCTCCCTTCTTTTTCTTCTTCTTCTTCTTTTTCTCTTTGTCGCTCTCCTCCTCCGTCTGTTAAAACACACTTCAGTGATTCTCAGTGGCTCGTTTTTTCAGTCATAAAGAGGCTCCGGTTAATTTTAACATACAAACGTTCTATAGGAATAATTACTCACCATGTCAACTTTTACAACAGCGTCAGATGTCTATGACAGGGGGGCGTCACATAAAACAGCACAAGGGTTAATACACACAATGGATGAAGCAGGTAGGAGCGGCACAGGTACAGAGGCAGGTAAAAAGGACTGGACATAAAGCAGTGCTACTATGCCCACTGTTTGCATATGTAAACACACACATTATACAATAAAAATCAGCTCAAAGTCAAAGAAAAGCTTACGGCGTCTAACTTGACGACCGTGTCCATCTTTCGGACCGAGGGCTCTGTGTCCACGTTGACGATGATGTCACCTGCGGGGCGAGAGAAGGTGCGGGAGGAAAGGCTGGGTGAGGAGCGAGGCTGAGAGCCGCCATTGGTGAGGACCATGTAGCCATTCATTAGCTTAGCTGGAGCGAGGCCAAAAGGGGCAAAGACGGCGAGCGGCAGGAGACAACGGGAAAGCCAAGGACATGCGAGAGAGGAGAAAAGATAACAGATGGAGAGAGGAAACAGACGGGAATGGAGGTCAGGGCAGAGAGCAAGCAGAAAAATCAGCAAAGTTAATAAAGAATGAATATTCATTCTTTAGCCACCAGAGAGCTGGATCAGAAGTGTTTTAATATAATTCTTAAAGTTTGTTTTAACCTTCCCTGATATACAAGGAGACCCTTTTTGCTAACTTAACTTTTGAGGTTAAAACAGAGTCTAAGAATTATTTATAAACATTGTTTCACCCATGTTTGCAGGTTTAACAGGCCTTTTTAAAGAAATAAAGGAAAACCCAGAACTGACAAAGAGAACAAGAGAATGACCTCTACATGTTTCAAATGCAGTTTGTGTTCACTGCTGTTTATATATCTGAATATCACAGAGTCTGTCTGAGTGTAAATGTATAAATGAAATAGCAACAGAAACAATAATTCTACATTCCCTGCAGAGATATTACACATTAAACAGACATTTCTCCCAAAAATCAAAAATAAATTTTTTTCTTCTTACTTGCAACACTATTTATCCATCTAGATTGCTGAGTTTGGATCTTTGGATTTAGATGTTTTTTATCATATTTTGTGGAGTTTTCTTCCTTCTCTCCCTCGGCTTGTGGTGTTAAAAGTGCCGAAAAAGTATGTTTGAAAAACTCAACAGTAATGACTCTTTCCATGTTGGAACAATCTTAACTCACTACTGGAAACCCATTTTTATAGACTTGCTTTTATGTGATATTGTCTTTTTAATGTTTTTATTAATTTGTAATTATTTATATTGACTTTATTGTATACATTGTATATATTGTCTTTCTATCCATTTCCTTTCATTGCAAATCATGTGATAGTGTCTCATTCTATTCTCTTTATTTATATTGACTTTTATTAACATGTTTTTTCTTCTTTTTCTTGGTCATATTTCTTCTACTGCTCTGTCTTATTTTTACTGTTTTAGTGTATTTTGCTTGAGTTTTAAGTTTACCTCAGTTTCTTGATTCTGTTCGGCCTCACTGTTTTGGCTTTCTTTTGTCATACTGCTTCCTGGGTGTCCCGTTCTTTTGCTTTGTCTGTCCAAGCACTTTTTAACTCTGTTTTTAAATGTGCCATGTAAATAAAGGTCCGATTATTTTCTTTCGAGAGGCTCGTGCTTGTGACAGGGCGGGGCGGAAACAAAAATGGCATCCTTGACTAAGCTGTAACCTCTCGTCTATGAGTAGCTGCAGGCTTCAGGTTGGCAGGTGTAATTTAGTAGAAAGAAAATAGTACTTATTGAAACTGCTCACAACAAGAACATCTTGAATAGCCCGTCATGACTCCTGGAAAGAGACATTGCTGTTGAGGTTTTCAGATTGTTTTTTTGGACTTTGAGCACCACAAGCCAAGTGCCATTTAGTCCCATGATGGGAGAGAAGGCAGATATCTCTCATTAACTACCGAACAAAGTGAGGAAAAAGGAGGAACTCCATTAGTGCTAAAAAAGAGGAAGAGAAACTTCATTTCTTGATCATTTTGCTGAACTTGATTTCCAACTAATGGACTGACAAAACTGCTGACTTCGACTTGAAGTCTTCATCACAGGGAACTTTATGTGACAGCAGTTAGAAACTCATCAACAAACTCATTTTTCAGCTGACAAAAGAAACACAGCGCTCCTTCTAAAACACACAGTTAATAAACTATATAATACAGTGATAAGATATATCAAAATAATCCTTCACCTGCGGTGGCCCAGTTGTTGGAGGTCTTATCTGGGGTGCAGTAGATGAAGCGTCTCAGGCTGGTGACGGCATGAGACCCCACCAGGATGTAACGGCCGAATGCCCGGCAGTCCACCACCCGGATGTTGAGAGGAGGGTGGAGGAGCTCATTCTCTGGAAGGTCCTGAGGACAAAATTAAGACATGGAGCTGATGAAGTGACATAAAGGGAGACGTTCACATTATGCCTATGTATTTTGGTATTGTGGTACAAGGTGCACAAAGAACTGCGTGTAATTTATCTAAGATTGAACTTTCTGATGGTCGAAAATATGAAATGGACAGCTGCACTCACCACTTCAAACCATTTAACCAGAGTGCTGAAGTTGGGGTTTTTCTTGTAGTTCTGGATGAGGACCGACTGCACACCTTTACCTGCACACTCTATGTCCACGCGGGGCCGATCTACCTGAGCCAGGTTAATCCTCTTAAGGTCTCTTAAGCCCCAGAACAAAACCTGTACCAGAGTAAAAAATCAGAAGTAGGGGAGGGGGATCTCTAGGGCTAAAAGAAAACAGAGCAGGTGGTTAAAATCTCACCTCTATGCGGTATCGACTCAGAACAGGTCGAATACCCAACGGCACAGGCAGAATGGGTCCACGCTCCGAGTCTGTCGGCCCCTCCAGGGGAGGAAGATCCGCCCTCCCTCCTTGACCGATCTAATTAAAGAGGAGAGAGTAAACGTGAAGATCATGCTGAAATGCTTCTGTGGTTTCTGCATTGTGATACAGAATGAGAGCGCCATACCAGATTTCTTTCCTACAGACCTAATAATTATATTCATTCTTTCTTTGCTCAGTGTAACAACTTGTGCAAGAAAGATTAATGCCATGTGGGCAGAGATAAAACCCAATTATTGCAGTACAAACACTAATGACAAAGAGTAAGACAAAGTGGGATGGAAAGAGGGAATGAAAGAAAAGAGCACCTTTATTTGAGGGACAGCAAAGTTATGGACAGCGATCAAAGCTCGCCTAATCGCCTCCTCATCGAAAGGTATCTGTAGGCAGCCGGAGGAGGCACGGAAAAGAGAAAGAGACAAGAAGAAATGGATATATCACAGGAGAAAGGAGAAAAGATGAATATGTAATGATGGAAGGGAAGGGTGGTGACATGATGGAGGAGGAAACAAGGGCGAAAATGGAGATACAAATTTTTAATAAGGGCGGAAAAGACAAGAAGAAATGCATTATGAGTCTAAAAACAAGTAAAAGGAGTATGACTGGTTTACACAACAAAGATTCATTTAATCAAAGATTATTTCTAATCAAAGTTTAGAAAAAGAAGGTTTAAAATGAAATCCAAGTTTACTGAAGTAAACCAAAATTATATAAAGTTTAATTAGTCCAGAGATGCTTGCTTACCTAATGAATAATTCAATAACTAATTGAATAAATAAACATATATTTGAGCTAGCTAGATAAAAAGTAAACAAAACAGTACATTGTTTGCTAGCTAGCCACAAAGTTAAGAAAACTTAACATTATTTGCTAGCTAGATAAAAAGCACATAAATATGCTTGTTTGTAGATGTTAACAAAACGTTAGATCATTTGTTAGCTTGGATAAGAGTTGCTTTGCCTCATTACTCTACTTGCGATTGCTCGGCTGAGAGGATCTATTTCCTACAGCTGTGAGAAAAACTGAATATATGGAGCAATATGGCTAAATAATGAGAAACGGATGACAACTGGTCCAGACTTGGAGTAAAAACAGGTTTAAAGAGAGGTTTAAGTTTAATCCTTCTTAATTTTTCTGTAGTTTTTATGTTTGGTGCAACATGATTTAAAGTTAAAGCATGATTTAATCATGTTTAAAATATAACTTTATATTATTCTTGGTGTAACCCAGCCAGTGATGCAGGTGAGGAAGATACAGGAAAGCTGATTGTGCAAAGAGCAAGAGATGAGTTTTACATGGAAAGAAATGTACAAAAGGCTGAGCAGGAAGAAAGAAAAATCCTATTTTTACCATTTTGTCCATTATCTTTTGTGCTTTCTCCACATCATTAATGGAACCACAGTGAATGAATAATGAATCTTTTCCCTTTTCGTTGCTTGTTCTCTTTACAAGAACAACCTTTAATGTATGGCTGTGACATGCAGCCTCTCAAAAAGGAGACCCTGTGGAGTTTCATGTGTATTTGCATGACTGCATGCATACAGAAAAAGTAAAGCTTCATTTATGTGAGTTTATATTAGAGCTGCAATGATTAATCAATCAAAAGATAATTACATGGCAACCATTTTGATAAATGATTAATCCTTTCAGTCATTTTTCCAGCAAAATATCAAACATTTGCTGGTTTCAGCTTCTTAAATTCAAGGATTTGGTCATTTCTGATTTGGGTTTTGGATAAAAAAAGCAATTTGAAGATGTCAGAGAAACTGTGATGAGCATTTTTCACATTTTTGACTTTTTATAGAGGAAACGATCAGCCGATTTATCATGAAAATGATCTGCAGATGAACTGATAGTGAAAATAATAATAATTTGCAGGTCTAGTTTACATATGTGTGTCCTTGCATGAGTCACCTGCAGCAGCTCAAAGGCAGCCAGCAGTTCCCCAGCGGTGCAGTTCCCTCTGTACACCTGGTAGTACTCCAGCTGTGGCGGGAACCTCGGGGGGCCGTAGTGCTCGTCACACATCTTGATGGTGGGCTTCGCAAACGTCCGACCTATGAACTCTGCCTTGCCCTGAACACCACATCATGACAGCAGGCAGTCGAGACAGTCGGGGGACAAGGGACGGGAGTTAGACACGGGTGTGGGAGGTGCAGTTTCCATGGCAACCACTTGGTGTCAGTGTTGGTCAAAGTGGAAGGTTGCAAAAGCGTGGAATTTGAGAAGGAAAGCTTGTAAGCAGGAAAAAACCCTCTTATATAAGATAAACAAACACTATGGCTGGAGATTACAGTGTAAGAGGTGTTTTCATTCAGTACAGATCTACATAAGCACTTTGTTTCATGAGCGAAGGGAGGCAGATTCTCACTACTGCACCACTGCTGCTTGTAAAATCATTAATGCCCCTGCAGCTACTGCTGATACAAACTGAGAGAGGAACAATGGAGGAGGTACATGCACGTTCTTCTAAAACTTCAGAGCTCATCAGCAGCTAGATCAGGCATATTCAATTACAACATTATAAAAATGGGGGCAGGACTTACTCATTCTCAGACATGAATTATCTGTTTCTGCTGAACACTTGCTGTTAAGTTCATTTGTTACTGATTTGTTATAATTTCTTTGGTTGGAAATGAAAATCTAAACTAAAAAAATATCTATATCATTAAGAAGGGCCAGATTTGAAAAAAAAAGTGCCAAGATGTCAGACGTTTACGTTTCCTATGTCTGACCTGTAAAGTTAGGAATTTAAATGTGTAAAACAGTGATTTAATAAACACAATGGTGCATTTAACTTCTTTTTTCAATAAGCTCGACTGGAACGTTCGACTAAATTTCCACGGGAAACCACTATATAGTCCATTTGAATCCCAGCAATGCTGTTTCCTATGAACTTATATGATTGAAATGTCGTCTACAGGGCTAGCGGATTATATTTAACTTGGTTGCTAAGAGTTGGGCAGTTTGAATAATTAGCATAATGAGCTAATTAATTGCCAAAAAAATGTTCTCCCACTGGCATCACCTGCTAGATCTGTGGTTCTCAAATAGGGGTCCACAAGTTTTCTGATTTATTCATTTAAATTATAATGATTTAAAAAAAATATGTGTTTATTTATTTATGCAAAAGAATAACACGAGAAACGTCTTGGACTAGATATTATATATGTAACATAAAATATGAAATAGGCCTAATTAAAAAAACACTAAAAGATCAATAATAGTCCTAAAATCAGCTTTCTATGTTAACAATAAGCAAAATCATAGTCATTTCCAGCTTTTGGCAATTAAATAGCTCATTATGTTAATTACTGAAACATTACTGGGACCAAGAAATTTCCATTAGAAATTTCTCTGTGCTTAACAGACGTAACCAATGAAGGTGCTAATTATTAGCCTGCTGATCTTCGAATAAACAATGTAAACACCCCCAAACTTAGAATGTTAGCAGATTATTTAAATAAAATCACAATCACTTACTTATTTAAATATTAATAAATGATCAAAGGGTTGGATTGAATAGGCCTGAGCTAGATGAACCAAACAATTCATGCCACATCAGCAATCCATCAGTAGCTATTAAGACTTCTAATTCAGCACTAATGCTTTCAAACTCTATTTATTTATTCAGCGCAGCGCAAGCAAAGCCAGAGTTCATGTGAAGGGCAGGGTGGAGTGAGACGAAGGTAGACAGACAGTCAGAACATGAGAGAAGGAGAAGCAAAGCACATTTATTAGCGCAAACTAAATCCACTGATGAATATATCAGTCAGTCCGGCTATGATGCATCCATTCATTCACACAGAGGAGGATCCTACCACAGTGTCCTGGTCATAGATTTCAACTACAATGATCGGCGGGTCGTCTCTCAGCTCGCTGGCCTCCCCGAAAAGTTCCACGTCGTCAAACACCAGCAGCTGGTCCCACGTAGGGCACAGAGTCTCGCTCAGGACCTGAAGAACACACCCATCAATGCAGTTTACACAAAATCGATAACAAGCGAGCAAAACTTTATTTATATAGCACGTTTCTTTCCCAGTGGAAGCACAAGGTACTGTGTGGAATTTGCAGCCATAAAAACTATGTGGATAGTGCAACACCTTGCAACCAACCTGTAAAAGTTCATGTGAATTACAACAATTAAAAAAATAAGAATAAAATAAAATAAAGAAAACAACAGCTGACCAATAAAAAGTAATAAAACACGTAATGAAAGAGGTAAGAATAAAATTAAATCAAATGATAATTAAAACCAACAACTGACCAATAAAAAGTGATGACACATATTAAAAGAAGTAACAATAAGGTTAAATGAAACACACACACAGACACACAGTTTATACCTGCCTGCCTAATTACACTCCACCTAATCTAGTTGGTGTAGAAGCAGGTGAGTGAAGCTACGATGGTCAGACACGCTGCGGTCGAGTAACGTCTGATACTACAACCAACACTTGTTACATGCTGTCATGTCTAGTGTTGCAAATCAGTGCAGAGCTGAGTGAAGCTGATTCCTGCAGCTCCAAAGCACTGTGTCACCACACCTGATGCAAAACCTAGGAAAGCTGTATCTATCCAGAGAGAGAGAGAGAAAGAGACTGACCGTTTCTTCTGCAACCTGTGTAATATTATTGCAAGTATGTTGTTTTTATAGGCAACAAAAAAGTCGTAATAGCACTTTTTTTTTTTTTTAAACAAAGATTATTTTCTAATTATTCAGTAGTGAATAGGTCAGCACTTCTCAGAGGGTGCAGATTTATTAACGCATCAGTCATGCCAGTCATATATTGTTAGTATTTTAGTTTTATTTTGTAAATGCTGTTGTTGTTTGTTAGCTAGCAAAAAAGTTAACAAAATGTTATAATATTTGCTAGCTAAAAAGTAAATCTTATAATGTTTGCTAGGGAGCTAAAAAGTTAAAAATTTTACATTGTTTGTTGGCTAGTTAACAAATAAAAAACCCAAACAACATTTTATTACTGCGAGCTAGCTGAAACTAGCTTGCTAGCTAGCTAAGAAAGTTAAATCATTTATTGTTTGCTAACTAGCTGAAAAGTTAACTAAATGGTATATTGATTGCTAACTAGCTAAAAAGGTAGTTAGCTTCATTAGCCTACTGATGGTGGCTCAAAGAAGCTCTAATTTCTCCTCCTTTGAAAGAAACTTGTTCTCTGAATTATCATGTGGAGTAAAAGAAACTCAGATGTTTTGAGCCCCTTAAATTTTTCTTTTTGAGGAACTTGATTATTTTGGTCAGTCCATACAATAAAGTCTATTTTAAGAGTTAAACCTCTTCAAGTTTAATACCAGATTTGGGCTAACAGGAACTGAGGTTTGACGACAGGTTTAAATTTAATCTTTCTTCATTTTAAGAAAAATTTAAAGCATTGGTGCAACACAATTTAAATTCAAACCATGATCTGATCAGGTTTTAAAGTTGATCCTTGTTGGTGCCTCCCAGTCATTACTGAAGGAGAAGCTTTTTATAAGTATACTGTCTAAAGCAGCTGAGGACAGCAGAAAATATAAGATTCACCCACATTCACTCATACATTAATGTATGAATGAATGTAATGTTCCTGTGGTGTATGTGTGCACACACCATAAACTGTAGTGTCGGTGTGGCACAGGCGATCATGTTAACGAGTTAGCATTGCACCTAAATGAAACACGCCTTGTCTACGCTGCAGGTGAAAATGCCCGTGTAACAGTATAAGTCAGTGTAAAACGTAGGTGTAACGTCAGAGGTTGGTAGATTTGCATAAGTATAGTGGGGCGTTTGGGGTACTGCTGTGCATGAATATTTATATTTTCCACCTCTTTTAATACATGTACATACATTCGAGTTCCTACCTCGGTAACCTGGCTGTGCGTGGAGAAGAAGACCCGAGCGAAGGGATCTGAAAGGCCACTGCTGTCAGCAGCAAACAGACTGCGGGCCTGGTACATGTGAGCTCTCAGCTGGAACACCTGCTTCACTGTTGGACACACACGGACACACACACATCACATCACATTAACTGACAATCAGTCCTCTTTGTTAGCAATCTTTTATTGAACTGAGAAAACTGAACCACAAAGTAAAGGTGATCAATAGAAGCCAAATGTCTTTCTGACTTCTGAGTGAGTTTGTTTTGTGTGTTTTGCTTGCAATTGATTTTAGACTTCACACTTAATGGTAAATCAAGAGAAAACCTGATGCAAAGTTTGATGGTAAACAGGGGAAAACATTTCAGTCAATGAAGAGTAAAACGACTTTGAAGAAATAATCAATGAAAACTTCCATATCCAAGAGCTGTGATATAGAAACTACAGCAGAGGAGCCTAAAATAATTCCTCTAGTGCATGTGCAGCTTTAACACACGTTAAAGGGATAGTTCGGATTATTTGATGTAGGGTTGTGTGAGATACATGGAAGCTAAACAATGTTCTGCTGTGGACAGGGCTGGCAACGAAAGGTATTTTAGCCACTAAGAATGCCACTTTAGAATATTTTTACCACTTTACTTTGCTGTCAGACAGCCTTTTATGACAGGAAACTGCCCTCACACAAGCCAAATATCTCTCTCTCCAAACCAACCACACTCCATAGGTGAAATCAGTCATTTTACCTCATGCAATATGCAAGTTTTGGGTCTCGTATTGCCTGAATCTGTTAGTTAGTTAGTGTTATTATGCAATGTCTGTGTTTTTTAAAATGACAGTTTGGATTCACTGAAGTCACACAATAACTCAAGCAAACTTACAGATCGAGCAGCAGGAGAACAGCGACTCCTGTGTTCTTTAAGGTAAAATTACGGATTTTGCCTCTGGAGTTTCGTTGGTTTGGAGAGAGCGCTAATTTGGCTCATATAATGGCAGATTCCCCATCAGAAAAGTCTGTCTGACAGCAAAGTAAAGTGGTGAAAATACTCTAAATATAGCGTACACCTAACCTGATTTCGATTTTTTTTTTAGGTGGACCTTTTTTAAGTGGCTAAAATACATTTTATTGCTGACTCTGTCCACAGCAGCACACTGTTTAGCTTCCGTGCTGGTGCTCCTCTCTGTTTTACCAGACTGAGGGTGTGGTGACTTCTACCGTAGGGAATACACTGACTATTTATAAGTACCTCATTTAATCCCACTTCAGATAATCCAAACTATCCCTTTAATGTTTCAGTGACAGTTATGTTTTCACTTACAGCAGTGATATATGGTGTTTTTATTGTGTACTTACTGTTGTAGACGAGGCTGACGGGGGGTACAGAGTGAAGACCGGGGCCTGTTTTAACAGCTTTGACTTCTTCAAAACCATTAGGCAGGCCGCTGAGGAAGTCCTTCCGCTGCTTGTTGAGGCCGAGCCACAGATACAGCTCCAGCTTAGCCTGAACTGTCCATCCTGCGGGACCAAACCCCTTCTTACCAGGCAGCTGTAGACACGGATTACAAAAGCAGGGGACTGAGCAATTCTGAAGAGTTCGATTTAGAAAAGAAAAGGAGAAACTGTTCAAAAAAAAAACACGGTAAAGTACGTACTTCATCCCGTCTCTGATATTATTACAGCGAGTCAATCATTGAGCATTATGTAGAGCATGTTGGAACATGGCCCAATCCATAAATATTAAAGAGACACCTCATTGATTTTCTCTCCAGGCATTGGTCACAGATTTACAAGCCTATTCACCATAATACTCATCAATACTGTATCTCATATCTTGACTATTCACCACCACTGATCGTCTCACAATGCAGTCAACAGGAACTTCACATTGTAGGCTCAGTTACAACTGTTGATGACAATAATTTGAGGTCTTTGATTTAAAGGGAGAGTTCAGTTTTTCTGAACAGGGGCTGTATAAAAAGTTAACAGAACATTGTCATTGTTCACTAGCTAGCTAAAAGGTTAACAAAACACCACACTGTTTGCTACCTAGTTAAAATGGTAAGGTAACCATGATGTTGAAGCAGGAAAAAAAAGAATTGAGCAGAAAGATGTGATTGTACCTTGAGGAAGACAGCTTTGACCTTGCCGCAGTCTTTTCCCGTTTCCTCGTCCACTATGGAGTACAGGATGTCTTTGGAGGGAATTCTGGCGTAGGCAATGCGCTTGTTGTTGCTCATCATCCAGACGAAAACATCTGGGATGCTGTGCTGAGGCTGAACAACATGAGTACACAGGATCGATCAATAGCCGATCAGCTCTCTCCATCCTCCAGGTTCTTCCTCCAGTCACAACTGAATGTACTTTAACATACTGTTAAATGTTTATATTCATTCTGCTTTAATAGTTCTACTTCAGTACCTCGTCAGCGAGGAAACGGAGCTTCTGCAGGAAGTTCTGCACCAGCTTGAGTTTGTCTTTGACTGTGTTTTTCTTCACCTGAGTCCGGATCTGCTTGGCCTGCTGGCCCATGCTGTCCTGCAGGAGGAGAGATGATAAGTGATGTTGAAGCATAGTATCAGAGGATAACTGACCTTCACTCACATACATACTGTATACACGGGCACAAAACATTGTGGGGAGTCTGTGGGAATCAGTGCATATCCAATTTAACTAAGTGCATAACTGTATTATCTATTATTTTTTCTAAAATCTCAGATACTTTATTGCAGACTCTGACACTGTTTGCTATTTAATAATTAATCAGAGCTCTGTTGCTCAATTAAATCCTAGTTTGTAGCTCAGTAAATCAGTTTAGTGAATCCAAGTTTAGTGAAATTAAATATTGAAATGTCTGCTTACCCAAATTAAAAAACAAACAAACACAAACAAAAACCCCTCAAGTGCTGTTGGGACCAGGTATGTATAAAAGAGGGGAGAAACCACAAATTTTAGGCTGCTCTGTATTTTACGTTACATTGTTTGCTAGCAAGCAAAAAACCATTATATTATTTGTTAGCTAACCAAAAAGTTAACAAAATTATATATTAATCACTAGCTTGCTGAATGGTAAAAATAAATGTTATTTTTTGCTAGGTAGCATAAAATTTGAAAAAAAAAACAAAAAAAAACAACCCAATGTTTTATTGTTTGCTGGCTAGCTAAAATGTTAGTTAGCCTACTCATAATGGCTCAGCAGAGAAGCTCTAAAAAAAATTCTCCTCCTTTGAGAAAAACTTGTTGGCTGAATTATCAACTGGAGGGAAAGAAAAAAGAGACACGTCATAAAAGTCAGCTCTTAACTTTCTTTGTGGATTTTTCTCAGTCCACCTCAAAAATGGAGCCATTTTAAAAGTAAAGCTTTGGCGCAACAGAGATGCATTTAAAGAGAGGTTTGGATTTAATCTTTCTTAATTTTAAACTATGTTAAAAGTTTGGCGCAACTTAATTAAAAGTTTAACCATGATTTAATCAGACTTAAACATGATTCCTTGTTGGTGCAACCCAGCCACAGTCATTTATTTGTGCTCAGTGTGCATTAGATACACAGACTTCTCATCTCCACTGATCCGTATACCTGTCCAAACAAGGCATCATATTCATATTATAACCTTCACGTTGCATTTCCTTTTCATTTCCTCTTGAAATTAAGCCTACTGGCAGTCAGATACAAACATGAATCAGATGAAGCAGTCCTCAGAATGAGATGATGCAAATGCATGCAAATGTTTTGCAAGGGACTGAAAATGTACTTCAAAAATTAATTTCCTCAGGTAGCCTTCACAGGGACTCCATACTATTTACTCACTAAGGAAGCGGGATTAGATGCCATTAATCACAGCTTCATCTCCCCCTGCCACTCACGTCGCTTCTCTATTTGAGAAACATAAATCATACCATCTCTCTCATGCAGGACTTGAGCCGCTCTCGATCCAGTTTGGTTCGGCCCGCCTGGTTCACATCCTTGTTCGCCAGACTCACAAACCGACTGAGAATAACCAGAAAATACAGAAGATGAGACAGAAAAGAACACAGAGAGAAAAAGAGAATTAAAGACTCTGCTGGTTTCTTTCATCCTGAGAACCATGATGACTGTGCAGAGAGCTGCTGTCTGTCTTCAGTAGCCTCTGGGACGGCAGCTAGTAGTCTTCAGTGTGCATGTTTTAAAGTTTTAAACATTACAGTTTTAGGTCTTGCAGCAGTCTTTCAGCATCTGAAGAAACTCTGCGTATCTTTACTGACCGCTGAGTCACAACGCTGGTTTTAATACGACACCATGACAAACGATTATTTTTATGTAGCTTGCCTGCAGCCGACGCTGAGCTCCTCCAGCACTCCCCTGAGTCTGCGCTCTGGAAAGGCCTTCTCCGTCTTAATGATCTCCTGAACATCATTCAAACCCTCTTCCTGTTGGCACACAAAAAAAGATGGATGAGAAAAAAATTTTATTTTTATACATAATAATAATACTAATGATAACCCATTATTTGTCAAGTTTATTTTATGGCTTGTTACTATGAGTGATTACTTTCCTTTTTTCCCATCTTTTTAGACACGCTGGCGGTATGAGTCTGAGGATGGCAATATCTGTCCATCAGGAATATCTCAACAAGTACTGGATGAACTGTCATGACATTTTCTACTGATATTCATGGACTCAAGAGGATGAATCCTGCTGACTTTGGCGATCCCCTGACCTTTCCTTTGGCACCATCATGAGGTTGAAATTTGCAGTTCTGAATGAAATATCTCAGCAGCTATCAGATGGATTATCATGATAGTTTGTACAGACATTCCTGTTTCCCCGAAGATCAGTGGTAATAACTTCTTCTTCACATGTCCTTTTATTAAGACCAGTCCAAGACACACCTGTGCAATAATCCTGCAGTTTAATCAGCATCTCTATATACCACATGTGCCAGGTCGATGGATTATCCTGGCAAAAAGTGCTCATTAGTACCAATTTTAAGGTACGGGGAGCAAAAACAAAAGTGTTGAGTTTATACTTTTGTTCAGTGTGCAACTTTTGGCTCAGATGGCTGGATCAGATAATTGATTTTCTGTAGAAATGTGTTAATAAAAAGATTTTAGAGTCGACAGCCTTGCTTCCAGCCCTGTGAGGCTGTTCTCAGGCACAAAACAAAAGTGTTGCATTTATATTTTTGTTGAGTGTGAAAAGAAACGTGTACACTGACCAATTTGTCAGCGATCTTGTCCATCATGTTGGAGTTGTAGAGGCGTCTTCTCTGGTCCTGCCACCAGCTTTTGATGTAGACACATGGCTTCTTTTCAAAGTAGGGAAGATGAAAGTAATTCCTGTGAAGTACAAACAAACAGACATGGTTCACAGTCTAAAACCACAATACTGACTTTATTTATATTCAAGTTTTCAAAGCATGTAAGTAAATAACAACCAAAATAAAATAAAGAAAAAAAACATCAGGATCAAGAATTAAAAGAATATACATTTATACATTATTTATACAAATGTGTTTTGAGGAGTCATTTAAAAAGGGGCACCGATCCAGAGAATTACTTTAGGTTTGGTGTCATAAAACTGGAGAAAGTTGTTAGACATACAGCTTTTAACTTTTATGCTTTGTGCTAGGCTTGTCTATGTTGATTTTTTTACATTTTGGTTGAAAGATGTTGCTGTTGAACCTGTAAAATCAACAGTCACATAAGTTATCTAATGCTTATAAAACACTAGCTAGTAGGCTAGCTAATAATCATCAATTATTATCTACCTAGTTACATCTAATAGCTACTGTTGGTGAAACAGTTGCTAACTAGCGAGCTAATATATTTCAAGCTATTTAGCTACCTATTTACATCTGATAACTAATGCAAGTAAAATGCTATCTAACTAGCTAGCTAATCTACATGAATCATTAGCTACCTGTTCAGCTAGTGTTTAGCAAGCTAGTTAGTTAGCTCATTGCCAACATTTGCTAACTTAAACCTACTACAAAGGGTTTTTAACTGGTTATGTAGCACTCAATTAATACTAATGCCAGATATGATCTACATAAGTTAATCAGACCATCCCTGTTTCTTTATAGTTACACCTAATTCCTGCCACTGGGTGGGATTCTCCTTCAAATCAGATGAAATAAGTCCGTATTTACATTTTTCCAGGCAGAGGTTCAGTAAATCGCACATTAGCCAGTTTAGTAATTATATTTTGTGGTTTTTATGGTGTAAACTCTATTGCTTTTGTCCAGAGGGGCCTTCATAATCGACAAAAAATGAAATATACTAAATTAAATCAGCAACATATCAGAAATTGCTTCCTAACAACCCGTGACCTCTGACCTGTCTGTGATGACAGGCTTCATCAGAGGAGTGGACGAGATGGAGACCAGGTCCCCGTCCTCGTCCGCCTCGTCCTCGCTGGAGTTCTGTATGAGCTCGCTCTCCTCTTCTTCATTCTCCCCATCTTTCTTCTTCTTCTTTGCTGACGAAGGCTTGCTTACACCATCTATCTGGTTGCCATAGTTACCTGTTGGCGAGCAGAACATTCCACGTTTTTATTGAAGGTACTTTGTTAGGGTGGCTATTGATTTTTCTTGTACACTGTCACAGATCCTGGTTACGTTGTGAACTTGCGGAGTGCAGGTCGATGTTAACAAGATGAAGGAAGGTTTTATTTACCTATCGTGATTTCAAAAGTTATTGGTTTGTCGCCAATCTTCCTGTCGATCATGGTGGCCTCCAGGAAAGAACCAAAAAGGAAGAACTCGTCTATTTTCCCAGTGGCGCTCTGATGGAGTGAGAAAAACAACAATAAATATCAACTGAAACAATTTATTGGACTGGAGTTTATTCATTTATTGTCGAGTCTATGGTGGAATAACTGCAGGTGTTTTCTTCTGTAATTCACTACAAACATTAAAACCTCTCTGAATTACTGAGCCACTTAGTTTATATATTACATTTGTAAATGCATTTCATTACATTACATTTCAGTACATCTCTTCCATATTTTCTCCCCTTAGATGCTTTTCATTCATTCATGTGGTTGTTATTAAAATATAAAATATTAATCGATACTCATTACTCTTTTAAAAGGTATTATTTGCAGCAGTTTATAACAATGCCTCCAGGTAGCCAATACAGATTGTCCCATAGTGACCCAATGATTCTATATGTACAAAAATAAAGCAGAAAAAAGAATAAACAACAGAAAAAAAGTAGCTAATAATTGTCCATGAATGCCCAAATACGCTGTATCTCTACTGCCCAAAGCCACTGTGACGGAAATGTCCACACAAGCTAAAACTCTCTGCAAACTGTCACATTCTGGAGACGTGCGATGAGCAGGATTTAAGAGGTAATTCAAACAAAGTGTACATCAAGGCAAACTCATAAATAAACAACGCTGCTCCACAGCAGCTACACTGAATTTATGCCGAGTTTATCTGGCATTTTGAGATAATCGCTTCGGCCGATGCCAAGGCCGATAAACAAAAAAATTATCTGCAGGCAGCCTTGTCAGTGTGGCTGCCGAGGAACAATGTTAGTGTTCACCTTGTGAGTTTAGGGAAGGTGGTGAAAAAGTTAGTTTGGACTCTTGTATTTCAACTTTCATGCATCCCCTGTGAATGTTAGTATATTATTATTATTATTATTATTATTATTATTATTATTATTATTATTATTATTATTATCATTATTATTATCATTATTATTATTATTATTATTATTATTATTATTATTAGTAGTAGTAGTAGTAGTAGTAGTAGTATTGTTATTGTTAAAGTTTTATCAGTGAAAGAAGAAAGGAATATATGCAGCCAACTGTCTTATCATTTTTTAATCAAATGTTTTTTCTCTTTATCTGACCAATATATGTAAAGCCTTGAGCTTCGTAAAATGCTCAATAATGTAGATAAATGTTGTTGCACCTGACAAACTGTACCCTGCTCTCCTTTAAATACCAGTTACATTCTGAAATCTACAGCATAGTGCAATGTATTTTTCTGCCTCATCAATTAATAAAAGCTCCTAATAAATAAATAAATAAATAAATAAATAAATAAATAAATAAATAAATAAATAAATAAATAAATAAATAAAAAAGTTACTGGCTAAGATAAACACGTACATGTGGGCATCGTTGATTGAAAAATCCATATCGTTCAACCACTACACTTTGCAGCTGCAGCTCTGGTGCCTGGTGAACTGATGTAATCAATAAAGGGACCCTAAATCTAAACAAATATACAGCAGCAGTCAGACGAGGGGATTCGTCCATGTAAAGACACAACATCGTATCTTTAAGCTACTTCTTAAAACAAGGAGGTCTCCGATTTCTCACAATAACCCTTTTAGTTAAACTGTACAGAACATTTATGCCTGCAGGGAGCTTTCAGAACATCTATATTAAGTAAATTAAATATTTCCTCCCAAACTTTAGAGTAAGCCAGGGGCATTTCTATTTTTTTACAAGGTTAATTTACCTTATTGATCATAGCAGAGGGTTGTATAATGAGATGTTAGTTGGAGTTCCCTTACAAAACATTTAATAACATAAAGCATAAAGTATTGAAGTTTTGTATTATATTTGTATGATGTCACTCTCTTGTGTTGTAACTGGTAGGACTATCTATTTTTAAAATGAAAAATTTAACACAGGATGATAAGAAACTGCACGATACTTTAATGTAAGTAATTAGAGTAGATATTAGAAATGGTAAATTAACGATATTCTGACGTGCACACGATCAAAAAGTAAAAATAAAAGTCTTATATAAATGAAATCAGTGAGACGATCCAATTAAGTCTGGTCTAAAAAATGAATGTGACAAATAAACTGAACTTGTTGAATATTATGGAACTGTATTTAATTGTGGGACTGATTTGCTTAAATCAGGATTCGTCTCTCCAAGAATGTCACCAAATATAAATACCACATAATATTAAAGGCCACAGTCAGCTGGCAATATTCATGACCTGTCCTATTCTCAGAAGGACTGTAAATGCACTTTTATTGACAGACACATTTCACTTTGTGTAGTAGATCACAAATGATGTGTAAAACCAAGTCTTAAAGTCAATATTTAGATTAGAGCTAAAGAAGCATTTCTTTGATTAGTATTTGTGTCTGTCTCTCTTTCAAAGCACTTGACAACTGGCAAAGACTCGTGCTGGCAACAACTGAGGTTCCCAGGGGACTCATTTACACCACAACAGCCAAGAGGCCGAATAGCTGGCAAGCCTGCCCTGAAAGCAAAGCATCTGATGTGTCTGATTTCCCTGATGAGCAGTTAACTACTCGTGTGCTGGTAAAAGGGTGGATTGCAGCATCACACTGTTTATTGTGCGGTCAGGGGAGGTCAAACAGCATGTTGTTCTCATGGATCACAGGTCAAGATAACAGCTTTGTCGGATAATTTTGCGGAAAATAACACCCACACACCAAAAAGTGATCCAAAAACCACATAGCCGTGTCTAAAATTGTGTCTTCTCACCTCTGAGATGTTGGAGACCGGCTCCACCTGCACCTCCGTGGAGCTTAGGATCTCAGGTAAGGTGGTGTCCAGGATCTCCACGGCGATGGAGAGCAGGAGACGGGCTCTGAAGGACACACCTTCTCCAAGACCCTCGTTCAGGTCCTGGTGCTCGTCCATCAGAGTGTACTGACGGGTGGAGCCGTACATGTTGGCCCAGGCTGGGCCCAGGGTGGGCAGGAAGCCTGGAGAAGGTGAAGGAAAAAGAAATGTTTTCAAGTTTTAATTATTATTCTTTTTTTTTTTACAATTCAGTTTCAGGTCTTTCAAAGTATATACTGCATGTCTAGTCATCAAACAGTAGAGTTCTGTAGAACAAGTGAGAGCGGCTGCACAGTGACAGCGAGCTAAGTAGCGCAAAGACTCACAAAGAAGCCAGCAACTGCCAAGTGAAGCATAGGGGGGAGAAACAGCATACAGAGCCAGAATATTTCCACACCTAACTCACTGAATGAAGGATTTATTTCAACCAAACCAGAGTTTGTGATTGTTGGAGCCGTGGAAAGACTAACCAAGACGGTTTTGGTGAGTTTCATTTTGTTTCTGTTGCATTTTAGCAAGTAGCAAGGCAATTAAGCTAGTCTTAATTTGGTTAGAGAAAACCTGGTGTACTTGTCTGTTTATTAAGTAAAAAAATGTGCAAGAATATTTACTTTCTCAGCATTTTGTGAATTTATTTTACTCATTTAATAGACACTCTATGGTTGAAGCGAGTTTGCCCCCTGACATGTAAATTGTCAAAGTAAAGTTAAGCCTGTTATACTGAAAACAAAAGCCCACTGCTCTGAAAATACATACTATTCACAGTTTGAATTCAGTGACTGCCTGCCAGTCCCCATTAACTTATCGCTCAGTTAACTGTCATAATCATCTACTCCTTCTGAAAGATAATTAACGATTTCCTACAACATTCTTATAACATTACGCAGACATTTACTCATTCCGCATCAATTTAAACGCTAATTAATGTGAAACGAGCAAACTAAAACAGTTCTAGCCTGGTATAGATATTTCAAAGGAGGACACTGTGGTTGCAATGTTATTGTCAGAGAAGCGAGTATTTATACTCAGCATACTCGCGACAAATTTAGCAACTTATTCTGCCAACAGAGCCAGGCTCTCCCTCTGCATGTGTGGCAGGCAGGAGGGCGCCGCTCGCCACAGGAGTGGCAAAAGTTTCTGTGGACTGGAACTTTTCAAAGTGTGAGCGTGTCTCTCTCTGGATTTTGATTCCTATAGCTTTTAAATATATAAATAGTTTGTTTGATCTTGTAAATAACTGTATAAATAGTTTGTTTGAACTTCTCTCTCTCTTTCGTCTGATCTTCGGATCAGGGTGTGCCTATACAGAGTCATAGGAGGACCCTAAAAACAGAATAACTCTGTAAAAGAATAAGAGAGTAAATGTGGAAATATAAACGGATTGTTTGATTTTCTTCCTCTCTTTGCAGATTTTTAAAACACTTTTTTGTTTCAAATATATGATGACATGCCTTAAGATGATCCCACCTGCGCTGGAACCAGACAACCACTAAGCTTTATGCCATCAATATGCAAATAGCACATGACATCATCTGGCGACTCTCAGTGACTTTTGGAGCTAGCGCTAGCTACTTTCATTGTAAAGGAGTTCTTTGCATTTTAAGTTTCTGTAAGACTGTGATCGTATGACCCCTCATGATGGGAACAGGAGGTCATGCTCACCATTGTTTCTTTTATTTATAAGAGAAACTCAGCTGCTAGAAATGTAGCCATATCACTGGTGGTGTGTGAGGAACTTTTTCAGGACATTCACCTGAAATGTTGCTGGTTCTTTGGTGTAATATATGTTAATATATGTATTGATTGCAAGTCAATTTGAATGTCCTCCACTAAATTCCTGCAGCCATTAGCAACGGGTCAGGTGGGTCATTTGGTTCATCTACTGCAGCTCAGGTAATTACTGAATACTGTAAAATATTGACTAGTTAAGACAGACTAATTAATGCACCTGACAGCTAATCAATGCTAATAAGACCAACTGTGTGGAAGTGTGTGTTTTGACCGACCTTTGTCGCCATCATTTGATATCTTGCGTAAGTCGATAAAGTGGGTTCCTATGGCAACATCGTTGACCTTATCCGAGTCTCGTATCTGGACCTTGATGCGTTTGCAGAGCGGAGGGAACAGCTCCGTGAAGATGATCTGCTCGTTCCAGATTGGTTCATAACTGCTCTTCTGGACAGATGTCTTCCCCTGGAGACACAAGGAAGAGTGGCAAATAAGTCCAAGCTGAAAAGTGCAAATACATTTGAAGAATTTTAGCCACAGCCCTCACTTTGCATTTCAAAGTTTAGCAGAAGTTAATGTGAGGCTTCAACAGTCTGAGTTGGAGAGATCATGTGGATATATTTTTTTAAAGTTGCAGTCTTCAGTACAAAATGTTCTGTGTCCTCTGCTGTGGCTCAGCAAGAAACCCCTGTCAGTTGAAACAGAAAGAGGAAATTTCATACTATAAAAAAAAACTTTGCAAAACACTAATTTGATTTGTTGACTTCAGATGGCAGAAACTTCATATTAGCTTCAGCTAACTTTAGAAGTCTATAATAAGCGTATTCTTGGACAGCATTAATGATCCCCTGGGGATTAATAACAACTCCTAGACTCTAGCAGAGAAGAAGAGGAATAATTGCAGGATTTGGAAGGAGTCACTTTATGTGCAGCAAACTGTACTTGAGCGTAGTCATTTTTGCAGAGAATGAGAGCTGTGTATTTTGTCCCCCATCACTTAAATCACTTTAAGGAGGGGATCTTTATGTAGCCAATATAGACAAGAGGAGCACTAAAGTAAGACTTTATTTGAAGGATGTCTGCATAAGACTGACACAGCACTGTCATAACCATAATATAACACCAGCCATGAACATGACGGAGGAGTTTATGAATGTTTAAGACTGGTGTCATTAAGCGTCATTCAGTCTATGTGATTCTTAATGCAAAGTTGACATTGTTTGAGATGTATTTGCTTCGGTAACTTGACATTAATCAAGGAAATAATTTGTTTGTTGTGACAACTTGACATTATCAGACTTAAAGAAACTCTTTAGCTTTATGCTTTGACATTAAACTGTCATATGTGGTTGGTTTTGACACTTGCCGTCGAAAGACCTCATGTAAAGTGGTACCATTTGGACTAGAAGATGTCATTAAATGTTCTGAGGCCAGTTTGATGACAGAGTACAGTATCAAGGTGGTTCACAGTTATCTGATAGACAGATAGCGGTTAGCTAGTTTACCTGTTGCTTCAGTAGGCTAACCGCTATCTGCTGTTAACTGTGGCTTGTGTTAACTATTTAGCTTGGTTTGCTGTGGAGCTAGCCATCCTAATTACCTGGCTCAGACCTGAGGTGCCTGGAACGAACATGGCTAGAAAACCACCTTGGTACTGGATTCCCTGTCATCAAACTGGTCATTGTTGGTCTGAGTACAGTCCCAGTCCCATTTTAACAAAAATGAAATTATATTACACAACATGGGTCACTTTAAACAGAAGAAATTGTTCAGACCTGGTGGCGAAAAAATGTCAATGATCCCCATCTGTTGGTGTAAAATAGTGTTTTCCTGAGTGTTTCTAGGATGTGTAACATTAGACGGCCAATCACCAGAATGATTAGATCTTGGTTCTAGAGTTGGACCGATGGATGATGCTGACAGTCATTTCTCTCCCACATGTGGGAAAAAAGAAGCTTTTGCCACCGTTCATTGCATTACGTCTAAGTGTCATGTTTATTGTTTCTTATTAAACATAATTAAGTTATAGACATACGGCGCCAGGATCTTTTAAACCCAGCAACAATATACTTGTCCATTGTGATGTTTCACTGTGGACAATTTGGACAACATTGCCCAACCGTACTTGGTACAAGCATGCTGTCCGCTTAGTGGCTCACTGACCCTGATGAGATTTAGTTGTTAGGGATCAAAATTTGATATTGAATGGCGAGGCATTTTTCAACACTGTATAGTATCACAGGGATTCAGTCAGCGCCAAAAAATATTGACGATCGATACCCAGCCCTTTATGTCGCACGGTTATTGATTCTAACTGTCTGACCAATATACTGGGGACCTTTAAGTTAACAGTTAACCAGAAAGTAGATGTGGCCTTTTCTACAGTCATTGCTTTAAATCACCATCTCATAAAAACTTGCTGGAGGATGTAATGTCACACCTGAAGCTCAAACACTTAAAACACAGTACTTCAGCATCCGCCAGAAAGTTTTATGAGATGCAGCAACCATTTTTCTTTCTCTTTATCCTCTCTCTTCTTTCTTCTCTTTTATTTTCCCTCGATGTTATATGGTACTTATGTATGGGACTGGTGATGTGTTAATGTTTGTATACATGATTATTGGATCTGTGGGAACACATTTATATTCTGAAAAAAATAGTTGAATTATGGAAGTTTATTCTAAAACTTTGGCTCCCTAATGGCTGTGAAATAAACTCATTATTGTTTTCAACCAAAATAAACTCTGCATGTTGCTCCTTTATAATAATACATATATAGTTGTTAAATCTATGAAAATCCACCCTACAGATATGTGCACTTGCAACCATTATCAAACCAACAGTGCATTCGAGGGCAGCAGTAATGATCCCTCGGGGAGTGATAACAACTGCTACCAAAAAAGAAGAGATTGCAGGAGGATGCGGAGGTAGTTACTTTCTGCCCAGCAAACTGCACTTGAACGTAGGGGTCCACCAGGTCTCTGTTCTCTCCGATGAAGGCCTTCTTCACGTTTGCCATGATGCTGGTGTTCATTTTAGGAAGTCCCTCAGCACGGTGGATCTTCACGTAAAACCTCGCCCACTGCCTCTCTGCTGGGATGCCCTCTGGGAGCAGAAGGTTCCTGGGGAAAAAAAAAAAACAGCAGCACAAAAACCCATTTAGAGACAAGATTGTGGAGGTATTGATTAGATTTCACAAAAGTACAGTCTGTGGAAAAGTTTCCTGATGATACCGGGTAATTATATTTACAGAAGTATATATACGTTTTTGAGAATGTCCAGTAATTCTTGCAACTATGACCCAGTTTTGGTATAAAATATGAATCATCACCACTGCATGTGAAAATCCTGTAAAATTCTGTGTATTATGCATAAAAAGCCTATCCACAGCAACAATAGTAAATTACACACTGTTCCTGAACTATCTGAAGTACAGTCAGAATCACTGTAAGTAATTAAGTAGTAACATTAAGTAACAGAAATTAAAACACAGATGCAGAATGTTTTCATTTCCACCTGAATTCTTTTTTTTTGCAAAAATACTAATTCTGAACCATTAACAAAGTGTTACTGGTCCATATCTGTCTGTAATGATTTCTTAAAGGTTTACAAATCATTTGCTCATTTACTCATTAAAGTACTGTATATAAAATGTGTTGTGTGCAACAATAAACTGTTACTACAAATTTAATCACAATGAAATGTGATGTGAGCTATGATACAATATATAATATATAAACTGTTTTATATTACACAAACTAATGATAAAAACATGTAAACTACATTAGTAATAATTAGTAAATAATCAGTAAACACAATTAACATTTCTTTGTTTGTTAACAGTGAAATAAGTATTAACTAATTTATTAATAATGGCTAAAAAAATCAACCAAAAAACCCTGGTGAAGAGTAACTGAAGCACAATACTGTAGTTTTCTTTGTTATTTTGTGCATATAACAGCATTGAAACAAGTGCTCTGATGGAAAAGCAGTGAATAAAAGAAGGAAACAGTCACAGTAAAACTACCTGAATTTTACATATAAAAACTGCATATTTTAATTTTCAGGCAGCACTGATTTTAACACAAGTTTTTAATTTAGTTTTAATCTTAGGTGTTTACTGAAAGTTGTAGTTGGTGAATGTAACATTTTAATCTTATGTTTCTTGAGTCAGTGATGTAGTCATAATTTGATCAGACAGTTATATGATATTGTGGATTCTGCTGAAGGATATTTCTCCTGGCTAGGAGGCGAAAAAAATATTACAAGAAATAAATCTTTGAAGAAAATGATGCAGAAATAACTGTATATTGTAAAATGTCTCTGACCACAGTATTCAAAATAAATTTTGTCTGAAACTGGCAGAGCAGTGACAGCTCATTACCCCTCTATGTCGTCTTCATCGGTCTCATTGGCCTTGTGCGGGGTCTTGATGTTGTCTCCCTTCCCGACCACAGCGATGTCACACTTAATATATCCTTTACACCCCGCTGTTATGTCGTCAGGGTCAGACAGGATGGCCCACTTGTGATAGAACTGATGTTCTGAAACAGAAAGATCACTCAATTAGGACTGTGCACGAATGCAATGACCAGTTATGAGATTGTTATGGGAGCTACAGCTTTCAGTTTACCAGGCTGAGAGTAAACAGTCCCAACATCCATCTTGAAAGTTCCCACCAAGGTCCCGCTCCGAAGAAGATTTTTAGAGTGAATAACCTACGCAGACAGATGAGAATTAAAACTTACAATAAAATTTAAACTCAGATAACTCACTGTCGAACCGGAAATTGCTCTAAACAATTAAAAAGTGAAAGTTTTATGGGGAAACAGATGGCTATGGAGTTCATGTTTAACAAGGGGCTGCATAATGTAACTCTCTTAGATCATTAATTAACCAAATTAATGCAATAACCAGCAATATCTTTTTACATCTTCACACAAAGGGAAGAAACATCTACTCTACTCTTAAGTGTGAGTTTTATTATCTTTAAAACTGTCACGTTTCTTCATCAACGTAATCAATTATGCAACAAAATGCTGTAAAATCTGACCTTGGAGGGATAATTTGGATTATTCGATGTAGGGTTGTGTAAGGCACTTATTAATAGTCAGTCTATTAGCCATGATACCATCGAACCAGTTTAGAGAAGCAGAGGGACGTCCAGCATGAAAGCTAAGTGATGCACTGCTGTGGACAGGGTCAGTAACAGAAGGTGTTTTAGTCACTAAAAAAAGGTTCCTCTTAAAAATTCAATATCAGTTTAAGTACATTTTCACAGCTGTTGATGACAGGAAGCTGCTGTTATATAAACCAAATGTTGCTTTTTCCAAAACAACCAAACTAAATATGCAAAATGAGTAATTTTACCTAACAGACCACAGGAGTTTCCACTTCCTTGATCTGTTGTTTGTTGTGTTATTGTGTGACTTTGGTGAATCTGAACCATCATATTAAAACACTGAAGTCACACAGTAACACAAACAGTGGTTTCTCATCATTGCTTAGCTTCCATGCTGATACCCTTATCTGCTTCTCCAAACAGGGTCCTGCAGGTAATACCTCATACCACACTACATCAAATAATTCGAAATATCCCTTTTAGTGTAAATAAGAGGTTGTTTAGCAGTACTGCCGTGTGCACTTACTGACAGCTTGATGATCTTGTCAAACATGACATCAGGAGGGACGTGGAAGTCAAAGACGAAATACTGCAGAGAGGAGAGAAAACATCATATCGTGATCTTTTCATCGTCAAGCCAACCTCACGGGAGGTCAGCTGATATTTTAGCCACATCACAGCTTTTGCCCCTCAAGCTTTAAGACAAACACAGTGGGTTGAAAAGATATTACTTATTTAAAGTTCTACATCAAAGTTTTGCCATACCTTTGCTCTAGGCATCCTCAGGTGTGAGTGTATTAGTACGGCTACACTGCAGCTTATGTGCAACTCTACAAAAGGCAGGGGCTACACAGGGTGCACAGACACCACAAGAACTCAGATTAAAGTTAAAATGAGGTTAGGAAAGAAATCTCCAAGGTATACTGAACTTTCCTCTGGATGACCCCAAACAATTTCTCAGAAACAAAAGCAGAAAAGGGAGGCTGAAATGAACACAGATATATCACTAGATGCCTGGAGGGAAGTTTGTAGGGAGGCACAGTGTTGACCACTTCCAATACTTGGAAGGAGTTCAAGCCGAAAGTTACAACAAAATACCTCCACACCCTGCAAATAACAGCAAAGCGGAGTCCAACCAGTTCAGAGCACACTCATATTTTTTTTTTTGGTTATGCCTGATGTTCAGCAATTTCTGAAGGATGGGATAGACGCCCTGAGAGAGGCGTTCCACCAAGATATCCACAAACAGCCAAAGGTCGTCCTTCTCTGTGCAGTTCCCGAGGTCTTTCAGGGGAGGGCCAAAATGTATTTGTTAAAAATACTCTTAATACTGAGAGGATGAGGTTGAAAGGTTATAAGGGAATTGTGAAACTCGTACCCTCAGTCTTACCTCTTCTTCTTCTGCCCCCTCTCCAAAATACTGCACAATTTAATAACCTAGTAAACAAAATTTTCCACGTCCCTAGGACCAGTCTGCACTGCCAAGTATCGACATGTATAGGTCCCTGCCTTTGCCCGTGACACGGCCTGCAAGGCACCTGACCCCCATGCCTAACCCTGCACATGGTGGGGCCACAGGTCTGTGTAGTTGGCTCTGCCCAGACGCTCCCCTCCCTGATCTGGCTCCAGGAGAGGGCCCCCATTTCCCTGTGCCCTTTTCCACCAACATGGAACCAGCCCCATGCCAGTTCAACAACCTCATTTTGAACCGTTCAGCACATTTCCACCAGGTCTTGAGGTCTTTAAATCGCTCTTAGTCTGGACCCATTTACCTAAGGCGACCCTAGCAAGGGCTATTGCCCTGGACAACACAGCTCCAAGGATTAGAGGGACACACAATCCCCTTGATCGCGTTAAGGTGGTGATTCTTTGGTGGACCGAAAGAATGAGATTGCGGATATAAGAGGCTGAAATGACTTTCATCTGTACAGTGGCTGGACTCAGCCTTACTGAGCCTGGACATCTGGGGGCACCTGGGAGTAGGTTTACTGCCTGCTGAGGTGGCTCAGGCAGCTGATTAGGAAGACTTCTTTTGGAGGTTTGCATCCTGCTGGGAGGAGACCCAGGGACAGAGCCAGAACTCATTGGAGGGATCACATATTCCATCTGACCTGGGAACGCCTTGGAGTCCCCCAGGGAGGAGCTGGAAAGCGCTGCTAGCGAGATAGATGTCTGTAATACTCAGCTTAGCCTGCTGCTCCAGATAAGCCAAAGAAAATGGATGGATAGGTTGTTGAAAATAGTTCCTCAACTTCCTGAGAGTATTTTGTTCATGCTGGAGATGAAGAGAGCCTGTCTAAATCTTTCCAAAAGCTTCCTGCCAAAGCATAAGATCCACACAGACACATCGCAATTATTATACTATATATTAGAAACTAAACAAATCATGATTTAAAAAAAGCATCAAAGAAAACGTGGCGTAGTTCATGTTTACTTCAAGCAGATGAATTACGCAGGAGAAACAGACAAAAATATGCTAAAAATAAACCTGAGATCACAGTCTGTATTGGAAGATACTCAATATGTAAGCTTATATAAAAGACCAAGTGATGTGGAAGAAAGTGGTGGATTAGTGTGACTCTTATGTAGTTAAACAGAATATTAACACTTAAAAATACACCATATATCCAAAATAACCTATACTATAAGAAGTAACTGACATACAGTATGTACAAAGCTTGTACAGCTAACCAAAGAGAAGTGGAAGTGAAGTGAAATTGGATGGTATTACATTTTTATGATAATGTAGGTTTTTTTTCTGTGAACTTCCAAAGAACAGAGATGATTGTAGTTTCCCACCCGAGCCAATTTCAGATGATTATTCCTGAGAACTGTGGAACCATCTGAAACAGAGACACTGACTGGAGGGTCTGGACGCGAGGAGACAGAAAGCTTGGAGGACTATTACCTCGATCAGTCTGGTTTCCAGTTTGTCTGTCCACGGGGGATTTTCAGACTAACAGGAAGAATCGATCGCAGACAAACTGTCACTTCCACTCCCTGCAGGACGCAACCCAGAGGCTGAGCTCTGCATGACCCTCACCACTACCAACACTCCCTACTGTTCAGGAACACACGAGCTGACAAGAACTCTCTCGCTAAGTGTGTTATGTGAAGTATTTTAAAATCAATAAATCATTACAACACTGAAGCATCAAAGGAGCTGCTGGCAGCTTCTACATTACATTTTACTTTCCTACCTTTTCTAAGAAACATTTCTGGTTGCAGGAAAACAAAAAGAAGGTGCTGATTGACGTCCTCATGTTGAGAAACACCTGCTGTCACTTACAGTGCCACTGGCATGAGATTTACTGTATGATACCATCTTGTCATCTTGCTTTTAGTCTTATTTACTCAGAGTGAAAAAAAAATCTGTTTATTTTTGTTGTTTACAAATATTACACATATTGCATATCGCAGTGTGATTACAGCGTGGGTCAATAAAACAATCTTACATTTGAATTAGTTGTCAAATATTGTATTGCTGTTAATTGTGTCTCAAGTTTGTTGCAGGTCAGAGAATTTTATTTCCTTAAATCAAACTATCAAATTCTCCCCTTAAAGGTCATTATTATGATAAAATACCTACTGATCTTCAGTCTCACTTCTTAGTGAAGAACAGTTTGTCACAGGTGCAGTGAGAAAAAAGACGCCGATGCTGGGAAACTGAATCTTGTAAGGGCCTAACGACCAGCGACCAAAATTTTTGACGTGTCAGAAAGATTGATCCTCTCTGCCCCCTGTACACAGCACAGCGAACGATGCCTGACAAAACTGAAATACGGTCCAAATGAGTCGTGCAGCTCAAAAATCTGGTCAGAAATTGACTCCAATCTTACAGTGTATGCCCATCTTAAACACTCTGAAGAGCCGAGACAGTCTGGTGATAGTTCTCTGTAGGTTCATCTCTACTTTCACGTACAAGTATTCATGTAATGCATTGTTAAAAACTGATTACAGCCACTTTAATTCGCCACTTAAAGCCAGGGTAAGCATTTTTGTTTTGGGCATCACTAAGCAAAAATTCAACAATAACCTTTAACTATAATCTAATACAAGTTGGCAGAGAGAAAACTAGACTTTTGCTCCCTTTGCTCTAGCTTAGAAAACCTAATCTGTGACAGGAGACTTGCTAAGATTGTTGATTGTTGTGTCTCTCACTCAAAAGTAAGTATTTGACAGTCAACTATCTTTCTCCAAAATTGCCCACTGCACCTGTAATTGCATTAGCAATTATTATACATAATTAGCTAAATTAAGTAAGAATTTGCAGAATCAAATGAACAATGCAATCACCATTCAGATACTGAGGGCTGACACTGTATTTTATATGACATGTCGTACAGTAGAATTAAGTTTTTGCACCATGGCATCGTGTTTTTACCTCTACAGCTGAGCCTAAACCAATTAATGTCCCTATTCCAAATCTAATCTCAACAGCTGAACCTCAGTGTTACCCATGATGTGATTTATGGCAGTTTGCTTCGACTATCACATAGGCTGTAAACATGGGATCAGCCTTGGAAACACAATTGTTCTGTAGGGGAAGCAATATGTGAAGAATAGGAGGAACAAATTGAAGCTGACAGTTAGTAGGACAGAGAATTTTTTTTTTTAAGTTTCAAAGGTCTCACCTCGTTGTAGTACGGGCAGTTGGTGGACTCCTTCATCGACGTGTATTTCTTGTCATCTCCGATCTCCACACACACCACAGGGTCCATGTTGAGGCCTATGAGCTGCCGGGCCTCGATCACTGTGATGCTGATCTGAAGGGAGACATTAACACATCAGATATGAAGGTTAAAACCGCCTGACTCTTTTCCCACAGTGAGATAACCTGCAGCAATGTCATCATCATAAATCATGCAGCTATGCAGTAATTACCCTGCCAACCATTGAAAGGCAAAAAACAAGGAAATCGATCTTTCACAAACTCTAATGATCCTGCGTCCAGGCAGTGAGAGCTTTTGCCAGATACTTTTTAGCTTGTGATTTTACTCAAACATGTCCCCAGGCTGAAGTAATGTAGCATTTGATGGAAAAACTAGACGCAAGCCAGAGTTTTCTGCATCTAAGGAGCATCCCTCTGGTTTAATTAGCTGCTGGATAATGAAGAAGAACAAAGAGAAAGAAAGAGAGGATGAGTCTGCAGTCTACGATTACACCAATATTTCAGTCTGGTGTATAAATGTATTCATGTTTTTAAATAAAATAGGTCATGAAAGTAGGCCATAGGCTAGCATTGGAGGACAGTTATACTGTGTCCACAATTATTCTGTTACTTATTTTCATTGATGTTGTGTTGAATAAATCAGGCAAACGGCTGTGATTTTAGAGAAAATAAAGACACATGTTTGTGTATTAATTAATATCTAACATACAGTCAGAAGAATACCTTCCATGAAACCCTAAATGTTCATTTTTACACTACAATTTTTGTACAGATTAAACAAGCAAGATATAACGTGTGAGATTTAGATGTGCTACTGGGTAGATTTTCTTACCTTAGGACAGATCCAGGCTAGCCATTTCCCCTTATTTTTCAGTCTTTTGGCTAAGTAAAGTAAGCTAAGCTAACCAGTAGCTAGCTTTAGCCTTATATCAACATAAAGATATATGAGTGGCATAAACTTTCTCATGTAACTCTTTGCATGTAAGGTTAAAAAGCTTATTTCACAAAATGTAAAACAATTCCTGCAAGAATGTAGCTGGAGCCAGGAGACGATTAGCTTAGCATAAAAACTGGATCCAAGGGCAAGCAGGCTAGCCTGTTTCCTCTGAAACTTAAATTCTCTCTGTACCTCTAAAGCTTACTAATTAATAGACTGTCTCATTAGTGTAATCTGTATACAAGTTCGGAAGAAACTGCATTTTGAGAGTGTCTGGCTTCAGTATGGTGACATGATAATAAATAGGGCGATGTACTCTGCTATTGCTCGCTAGCTACATACTGAGTCTTAGCCCTGTGCCGCTAAAAAGAGGATTGAATGATGAGTGGATGATATTATTGGTTGAGGCCTATGTAAGCACGCCTTATATTTTGTTTTATAGGAAAAAAAACATGATATAGGAATACAAATAAATAGATTTTTGGTGTTTTTGGGAATCATATTGTTAAATAGGTGCAAAGTATGACTGTGGATGTGATCTATAAGGATTCAAACACCATTTTTTATTTCATCTCGACTTTAATTAACTTTAGCGGTCCTGGCAGGCCGATTTTAAAAGAGCCAGGCTGGCTGTTTCTACCTGCTTCTAGTCTTCAAGGCAAGCTAATCACCTCCAGGTTCAAGCTCTGCACTTAACACACAAATATCAGAGTAATATCAGTCTTCTCATCTGACCATTCTCCAGAAGGCAAACAATTTTTTGAGATGGTCTCTGAATCCAGCATTATGTGGGATGATTTGTGTCTTTCCTTTATTTTTACAGCATCATTTGCATTATCATGTGCAAAACATCACAATTTTAAAAAAGGTCTCAAGAGAAGTAGAGTCGAGAGGAAGATAGACCTAGATATTTGAACCTGCACACACTTATCTGTGCAGGTATGCAGGCAGAAATATGTGTTTCCGCACACGCTCAGAAATGCACACACACCTGATAATCCACTGGTCGTCCAGAGCTCGGCTCCATCTTGATATCTGGCTTTGACCTGAAGAAATTAGACACAGTCAGTTATATTTCCACCGAGGATTGACAGAGTACATTCTCATGCACGAAATCAATTCTAAGTTTGACACTTAAATTGGGAAAGCTCCATATTTCCATATTCCAAGGTTGAATAAATTTATTTTCAGAAATACATGCTATTAAATGGTGTCACTGTGCACCCAGCTTCAATTCAGCCTACGGCGTCAGCAGTTTGAGTTCTGACCGAGGCCATTAAGTCTGTGTGCTTTAACTTACTGTGTGCTGCATATATTAGTACATTTCTGTCCCATGAGTGCGTGTGCATGCATGTCTCAGTGTATGAACAATAATTAGACCTCTTATTGGAGACGTTGGTCGTGACGGCGGTGACAGAGGCCAGTGAGATGGTGTCGGGGTCCAGCGATCCAGCGAGACGTATCGCTTTCCTGTCCAGGTCCTCCATGTCCAGGACCGCCGGCTCATCTGGACCATCGAAATGAAGTAAATCAACGATTAAAAACTAAGAATGGATATGTCATAGCTCAATTCCAGTGCAGTTTTACATTTTGTGTGTATAAATCCCTCTACTCTCAGGCCTTTACATAAATAAATGATTCAGTAGTTCACAACCAGATTTTTATTCCTAGCAGTGTGACAAAGGCTTGAAACAAGGTTTAGATCTTAATGTTGAGAAATAAAAATGTATCTATTTAATGAAAGGCTTCTCTCTCCAGTGGTTTTTGAAGCAAAAAAATGAAGTAGGAGACAACTATACAGCAGTAAAAGCTCCAAATCGTGTGGTGAAGAAAGATGAATGACCCTTAATATGTGGATTCATAATGACAGAATTATTTTTTCTCCATTATTTGTGTCATGTTTTGTTTTTTTTCTTCATGTAATTATAGAATCTGTAGAATCAGAATTAATGAAGAAAGTTAACAAAATGAAGTTTTGAGTCAGATAAGCGTTGTCTTGCTTGCTTTTTTTTTTTTTTTTACCTCCTTTCTTGTGATCGTCTTTAGAGATCTTGATCTTGCCGAGCTTCATGGCTGAGAAAACTCCCTTCCCTGCTCTGTTGGAGGAGAAAGGAGAGGAAACTTCATCATGAAAGTGAACTTGTGTCTGATTCACAGTTTCATGTTTGTCTCACTTTCGATTTCAGGCGATTTTATCGAACGTGACACGAGCGGAAACCCCACTGCTCACTCGTGGACGCAATCAAAATGCAACCCAACACCATAACATCCATATATCATGGACATCTTTGTAACTCGTCTGGACATTTAATTCCAGTGGACCTAACCCCCCCCCACCATCAATTCTCCAGACCCTCAATCACAAAACAAGAGTATCCAGTGTCTCCACATTGATATTAACTGGATCACATATCACCGCGACAACAAAGAGCTTGTGATGTCATCAGCGCGACGACAAATGAGGGGCCTTAATAATTAAAAATGAGTGTGACCGTCCAATTTGCTGCGGATATGGATACATGTCAGGGAATTAATGAATAGGAAGGTTTTCCTTTTGTTTCCTCCTGCATTCAGAGTCGAGTGTATCAGAGTTCACTATCTGCTCTGATCTTTCATCCGTTATTCTAGAGGCAACCTTCAACCTTTATTTCATAAAATATACTGCAAGGAGAAGTGGTTTTAAAGAGAAGTATGTCTACCACGCATTTGAATTCATGGCTGAGTGCCAGGAGAGATTTAAAAGTAAAAGCCAAGAGCTGTGTGAATAGAAATTAAAGTCGAGAAAAGGACAATTGATCAGTCATCAAAATAAAGGTAAAAAGCTTTTCCAGTCAAATCGAATCAAGGCCACTGACACTCAAGTACACACTGCTTGGACTCTGAGCCGGACTCATGCCTTTAAAGCACAGTTTGATCAATATACTTACAGCTGATTGGCAGGTTTATTGAATTATCAGTGCATGCACGAAAAGGTTTGAATATAACATCTGTTAACTGGAGCTGAAATGCTAAAAGGATTTGTCGAGTATCAGTAAGTCCAGGTGTTCCCAAACTTTTTCAGGTCAAGGACCCCCAAAATAGATGCACATTAGACCACAGACCCCCAAATTGAAAGGAGTTTGTCCAAAGGAATCCCCTCTATTAGTACTTTAAACAATAGAGGGGATTAACTACTCATATAATCAAAATAGGTAAACAGTAAATTTAAAAAAATGTGATTTATAGTAGTCCTAGTCTGATCTGATCATAGTCAGTGAGCAAACTAGGACCTCTATAAATTACAATTAATCAAAATGGACAACCACAGTTCCATCCCTTGTTGTTCCGACTTCCAATAAATAGGGTGAAAAAACTTAAAATATTATTTTCTTTTTGCTGGGGACCCCCTGTAACCCACTCAGGGACCCCTGTTGGTCCCAGGAACGCAGTTTGAAGACGCCTGAGTTAATCTGCAGAAAATTGACAAGAAATTTAAAAAGTCTCCTCAGACTCCGGGGTGGAAATTGTAATGGGCATTAGGGCTGCAACTAACCATTATTTTTATGATGAATCAATTCATCATTCAGTCTATAAAATGACAAAAAATGGGAAAAATGCTCATCACAATTTCCAGGAGCCTAAAGTGACTTCTTCAAATCACTACTTTTGTCCAAAGCAGTCCAAAACCCCAAGACTTTCTATCAAAACACAACACACACACACACATTATGTGTCAAAACATGTTTCATACATACCACATGAAAGACACCACTGATCCTACTCAACTCCACAGAGAGGTCAGATCACCATAAATCCTCCCCGAGCCTGCTTCTATTTTAAACTATATTTCCATAATCTTCACCTGTCAGGTGCAGACAGTCCAGGCCAGCCAGGCAGATAAGAGTTGGACAGATGAATGGATGATGCAGGAGAGAGGAGGGGAGGGAGAAAGAAGGAGGTGGAGGTACACGGCAGGAGATGCAGGGAGAGGAGGAGGATGGAGTGGGTTGGGCTCTATACACCACCAAAGAAGAGCTGAAGGGCATCCAGACAGCCTCCAGAGTTCATAAGAAACTGACATGAACTTCATGAATATACTACTTCATGAAGCTACTACAACTTTCATACTGTGTTTTGGAGGCCCCTGTGGATAAAAGTGTATTACACAGTGTATAATTATAAATGCAACACACAAATTTGTAAATATTTTATGCTATTGGGCTTTTCTCCTTTGCCAAGATAATCCATCCACCTGACAGGTGTGGCATATAGAGATGCTGATTAAACAGTTTGAGTATTATTATACACATGTGAATTGGACTGGTCATAATAAAAGGTGCAGGGCTTGAAATGAACCCTGTCCCAAATTCTACTTTCAATCATTCCATACCTAACAAACATTGTCCCAAAATTAAGTTCTTTTTCCTTCTTTCTACATAATAAATTCAGCTAAACAAGCTTGTTGTGGTAACTTGCATTACCTCATTGATTCACTCTGGTCTGCTATGAAAATTCTGTCAGTTAAATGGTGAAATCATCTTAGTAGTTTGGCCACAGTCAGTATTCTTTATTCTTTTTAGTCATTGATTGATTAATTTATACATCACTGCAAAACTCCAGTTAAAATCCCAAACTGATTGGTGAAATTTACATACACACATGTTAAACTTTATCTCAATGTAAAAACTTAATTTTACTTTAAACACCATAAAAGTGTGAAAGCACACAAGTGACACAGCGTAGACTTTGTGCCAGCGCCACCTCACATTTCTCAATTTTGGAAAACCAGTAATCAAAGAATTACATATATTCTATGATGCAAAAACGTATTAATTTCTTTGAGTGTCCCTCCATGCATTCTTTGTGTTCCAGGTGCCAATATTTTTCATCAAAAGGACCCTTAAACCAGGCCATTGGTCCACGTGTTGTTGTCCAACCCTCTCTTAAACTAACCTGAAGTTACCATAATCTTCTGTTTCAAAGTCAGTCACTTCATACACCCAACTTTCCTCCCTAAAAGGTTTCTGGCTCTATAACAAAGTCGTGTTGCCTTTGGGTGTTCTCTGAGAGAAATTAGCCACAAGAGGTCATGATTACATGTCAAAAAAAAAACACAATCGTTGGTTGTTGTATGGTCAAACAGATGACCAGTGCTGTGGGATTTGTGATGAGGAAAGCAGTTAGGCAGAAGGTGAAGATGCTGCAGTTCTGCCAGGAGCAAAGAGTGAATCTTCTGCACAGTAACACAAATTTTTAACAAAAAAAGGGATGAGTCATTGGAAAATAAACAAACGGAGCCACCCAATGTTTAACTTACTTGTCTTTCACTCCCTTCGCTTTCTTTTCCCTTCCTCTGCAAGGACAAACATCAGAGACAAATGCTTTCACCAGGCAGCCATGTCTGAATCTTAAATAAGATGAACCTTGAAAGTTTAACAAGCCATCCCTCTACGCTCATTTAATGACGAAATGTAACCTTCAAAGACGTCAGACAGGAAAAGAAAAAACAAAGTTCACAAAAGGGGTTTCCAATTAGAGTAATGGAAACATGCAAATCCACACTTCAGTGTTTCCAGGTTTGCAGGTAAAACTCACAAAATGTCAAACTTTCAAAGAAAATACAGAAAAAAAAGGAAAGGCAGCTTGCTGAGAAGTTGAGAATTCAAAAGGGAGGTATACCTATTATTTTCTCTTTCCCTTTGTTCCTTTGATCTGAAATAAAGACCGTAAATGCATCAGTGAGTGTCACATTAACTGTAACATCTAAGCACTGCAAATCAACCAAAAACACACACAAACACCTTGAATAAGATGTGAAGCTCATTCAAGCTTTGTACTGCAGACACAGAGAGATAATAAGCTCACTGTTGTATTCAAAGTCAGCTGCTGCATATTTTAAAAGCAGCAGCAACATATGCACACGCTTGCCTAAAACTGAAAATGAACTGTTCTGTATGTGTGAGGGTGACTGTGTGTGAATCAATAATATATGAGAGCATGAATAAATTGCCTTGTTACACGTGTAAATTGTATCAAAGACAAATTATTTAACTGAGGCAACTGAGTTATTCCCAAGGTTTCTACGCCAATCACCTGGCAGCTCGATTTCCATCTCCTCCGTAAAACTGGGGTTTCAAACTGTGCATGAAACATTTTCCTCACAGTTATGAGTTCATCTTAAATGCACAGGTCAAGCAGCGGGATAAGAAGAAGAGAATGGTGTGTAAGTTGCATGAGAGTCCAGAGGTCTGGCTCTGAACTTAATGCAAGCAGAAGGTCAAACGTGGATATGTCTGAAGTAAAAGTACAAATACCACACTGTGAAAATATTCCACTACAAGTCCTGCATTCAAACTCTTACCAAGTTAGGATCAGCAGAATGTGCTAAAGTATCAAAAGTAAAGTGCTCATTGTGCAGAAAACTGGTTCCTGCAGTGGTTTACTATTATATGTTATGTTTTTGACTGAATTAATTAATTAATTATCAAGTTTATTTGATGAGAAAGTTTAGAAAATTACCCCAACTTGTTTTTTTGAAATTCAGTCAATTAAAAGTTTTACGGCAGCCTGACCACTTACTTCTTTAAGTTGAAACAATAATTAATTTTTACAGTGTACAATCTACTCCTCAAATGCCCTTGTTGGATAATTATCTGCCCTGTTTCTCATAGGTATTTTTTGACTCTGTAGGAGGCTTGAGATATTAAATGACTGATATTTTCCTTCCTGAGATCAATTTAGTGCAAACTAATTTATACCAGCTGTCTGAGGTTTGTGTTGAGGATGCTGCATCCTATCAGTGTCAGCAGAATGGGAAGTGGTTCCCCTACTGTTCGCCTAATAGCAACATTATTTAAATAGCGCAAATTCCCTACCTTCGATTAATTCGAGTGGCATATTTACAAGTGAAATAAAGATATGAACAAAGTGCACACTGTATTAAGCTCACAGAGCTGAAACTATTTTATTAGTGTTAATATTGGATTTTATTTAGATGTAGCTGCCAGTGATGGTGGCTTTAACAACAGTGTGTTGATATTTCTGTAGTTCTTCTCAGGAATCGTCAGACATATCTCAGACAGAATTACAGCTCGGATGATGCTCCATGTACATAAAAAGATAATGCATTACAAGCTGCGTTGATGGTATGAAGTAACATACATTTCCTGTCTCGTAAGTGGGCATGGTTGGAACAATGGAAAAAAAGAAGAGTGCGCTCAGCAGAGTGCAGATCCCCACCAAACAACAGATGGTGAAGCACCGACTGCAATGCCACCACAACTGCCAGATGCAACCAGCTGAGATTTGCAACATGACTCTCACATACGTTATCTCAAGCTGACCACCAAAATCTAATCAGTTCATCCTTGAGTCCAAGTGGAGGTTTCTGCCAAGTTTGAGGAAACGCAACTGTCTGTACTAGCTTAGAAAAGTTGTGCTGACCTATTATCTTTTGTTGAAATAATTTACATTTCTTCTTTAGCTAAACTCGATGTTATATGGGTAAAAACACAGACTAAGTTTATGTCAGTTTATTTGAAGTTTGTGTGTGAACATGATACTTAACAAAGCAAATGCACATAATTAACCTACAGCTATTAATCTAAACGTGCGTTTGTACGTGACAGAGGAAGCAATACCTGGGGAAACAATTAAATAAACCTACTAAACAATTTCATATTTCAATTTCAATCATATTTGGTGTGGTGATAATCCAAAAGTAATGCATAGTAATTAAGTAACATTAATGCAGCGACGCCTGCGAGCTCGTTCAGTCAACGCTTCCAATCTGGTGGTCTATTTTAACTGCTAAAACCTCCCATTGTTCCCTCTGCCTGTCAGTGCCATTGCTGCCTTGCATCAGTGCCGCCGCCTGTTCTTTCAGCCCCGCCACCGCCCCAACATCCACCTGCACGCTCCGACTGGGGGTTCAAGATATTTGCTCATCACTCCTCAATATCTCTATGTAAACTTAATCTATGTGTGGTGATGAGGCCGGAGTCTAGACGCCAAGCTCTAACTAGGTTCTGCTGCTGCAATAAACACTCTTAAACGTGAGCTGTCTGACTGAACAGTGTTACAATTGCCTCCAGTAAAAACCTCAGTGGCCAACTCCTATCTTCAACCTTTGCCAGAATGCATCTGCACAGAAGAGTTACTCTGTATTATATGCTCAATGTTGTCAAACTTGTGTGTTTGTGTTTTATTTATATGCAGTTTTTGTTTCTAAATGTGGCATACACTGCCGAGTATTGCCATAGGGGCGAAGAAGTTTTCTCCATTTGCATGCGTTTCACAAGTGTGTTGAACTTTCTCACTGTACAAAACTCCCATGTAGATGAAAATAAATGAATAAAGGGAGGATAAAAACTAACCCGCCTGTGATCAATAATTCATTGACATATACTGTGCGTTCTGCTCCGGGGGCTCTGCTGAATGGAGCTCAGTGAGATACTCTACACACACCTGCTCTGTCTCGCTCACATACGTAGATTGGATGCACATATTTCAGTGTTTCCAGGAGCCTCTGGACCTGAGCCAGACAAGGATTTCGGCTCTACCTGATAAGGCAGCAATGAAAACTTTCACTAAACCAGAACTCTCTGTCCTGAAATATTATTGAACACTCTGCAGGTCGCTCTCTCTCTCTCTCAATACTTTTTTTCTGCTCTGGCAGATTTCTTCCTCTGCTGATCCGGGCATCAAGTCATGTTTTTCATGTACTTTCAACTTTGACAGCAGTGAGAAGTTGACTTTTACTTGACCGTAACAGACAGAACAGAACATCAATCTCATTTATCCATCTGATATTGACATCTTATTTCAAGTGTTTTAATGTAGCTGCTTCATTTGCCTACAGGAGAGTTAATTGATATTCTTTGCCTGTGATCTCGCTCATAACTTTACCCTCATTAGTGTCACATAGATAGAAGCTTATGCAAGATTAATGCCCTCACACCCAAAAATAAAAGCGCGCTTTGAGCCTTCATGGCCTACATACAGCAAACAAAACATTTAAAAAAATCTTTGAGCCGTTTATTTGTGATGTTGTGTGTGTGCATTTATCTGAGTACACTTCCATGATATTTTTAGTGTGTTTGTGTAGATCTATCTATCTATTGCACACTGAGGAAGCAAAAAAAAGACAATAAGAATGATGGTGGAGAAAATAAAGAGGAAGGAAGGAGTACACTGTAAAAAGTGTATTTTAGTAGGAGTTGAGATAATGTTTTGGTATTAAGAAATCCTGAGACTGTGATGTTCAATAACATCAAAAATCTTCATGTTGAGGTGATGTATTGTAGTTTGCAACACGTTCCACCAGAGGCAGCAGAGAAGCAGTCGATGGTGGCAGAAAGTGACGGTGCATCTGTGCTGAGCACTGGAAAAGATGAGTTGTCACTCTAGCAGTAAATGTACAGTTTAGGTTTGAGGTTTTCAGTGAATAAAAATCATTCATTCTTATTTCTATTTCTATTTGTCTATTTTCTCCATGCTTACATATTTCTATTCTCAGTTGGTGCAGCTATATTGTAATCTAATTCCCCCCAAGAATCAATAAAGTATTTCTGATTCTGATTTAAAAAGACGTTTCCTGAAACTGTAAGATTAGGTTGTTAAGGAGCAGTATTTTACTTTTGAAAAGTAAAGCAAATAACTGAGTTGGAAAACTTACAGCAACTGTGTTCATCTAATTTGTTAACTTGATTTAATTTTTTGTTTGTTTGTTACCAATTCAAGTATTCTTTTTAAGTTTGTGCAGCAATTCTCTTTTTTTCCGTGTAGGAGAATGTATATTACACAACAACCATTTTTTCTATGAACAGACTTTTTAAATTTTAATATTCACTCGAAATAGCACTCTTGCATTTTTTACGCTGTTATTGCATCAACTGGACTGGAAGAAACCCTCTAGACAACATACTTTCATCCAGACTGCTTTTATGCTTTCAGAGACCAAATGTTCCTTTTTTCTCGACATCCCTGATAACGTCTGAGGGATTCCAGTGCCATTTCCTTTTGTACAATCTTATAAATAATCTGCACTAATGAGAAGATCAGCCCCTCTAAATCTGAGTATTTTATGACTCATATCTGGGACAAACAAACAGGTGATGCAGAAACTGGGATTTACCCCAAGAGGCATGTCTTCATGTCGTCATCGTCTGCTCCCACATCGGGGCTTGGAACAGAAAAATAACATCAAGATCTCTTACACACTCGCTCACAGTGTTCAAATTTACACCCCGTGCTATCACACACATGCTGAGAATAGGAACCACTGCAAACCACAGCAAAACACAACAGCAGAGCCGACAAACAGAGCAATCCCTCAAGAGAATTCAGCTACACAGGAAGAAACAAGGAATGTCAAAAAATCAAACGGCAACTGCTTCAATCCAGAATCTGTCTCAGCAGAAGGAAACAAGAGGGAGAACAACTGAAAAAAAAAACAACAATATATCCTTCAGATCATCAACTCTGCATGAAAAAGCATGAAGGGTCGATAATAAAAAAAAAATCACAGTTTTATTTGACTGTATAGATAAAATGAAACTTTGATGTTTTTTTTTTCCTTTTTATGCCACTTATCAGTATGTCTTTAACAGAGACGGTCTCTGTGAACCCTTATCTGTCAAAGCAGTGTGTCAGCAATGTCTCGACTCACTGATCTGAAGATTGTTGATTTCCTGACAAGGGCTTCCTGGCTTACGAACTTTTTAAAACCTTTCCAAAACCAGAAACACAGAACCAAACATATCCGGACTGGATTAAACTGTCTGTAACAATAGTTCAAAGGTCAAGGATCACATTTACTACATTTGTTTGTATACACTCACTGTATTTCCTCAGTGTATGAAAGCTCCTAGATAGTAACAGCATTTAGGGTAACATAAGCAGCTCTATCCCGCTCTTTATTGGATTTGGGTAAACTTACTCCCCAGCAACCTCTGTCAGTGTTACCCTAGCTGTCACCCTGAGTCACTGGTTTGTCCTTATCCTAGAAACATTTTCTTGTATAATGTTAATAATGAAAACATAGTGTTTGAATAACAAACACTTAAACATGGCAGTTAGCATGGAAAACAGTCTCATATGATATTTTTTTAACATACCTACAATATGAGGAAGATAGCTCTATACTACAATACTAGCACCCATGTTGTGTAAGAAGCCAATAAGTGTCTGGGCACCTATGGGTGCACTGGACTTAAAATGGCATGTGGCCAGGTGTATTTTTGGTACATTGCTAGAGGCAGAAGAAAGCAATTGCACCACTGACCCTCAAAAACCTGGTCTAAAGTCAATACCGCAGTATTTTACTGAGTCATTTTAAGGACATGTAGATAGTAAGATGAGCCCACATAGGCGGGTTCACAACACACATAAACTCTGCTTCTAGGGTGCTGCAGTTAATCCACAGCGTACTAAAATTATCCTTCTGATTAACAGCTGATGATGCAGGTGGGTGAAATAGGTTGAAGTTGTGTGCGCGTAACAGAAAGACACTGCGCCATTTATGCACAACAGCTGTAACTTTATTCATTGTTTAAATCTGACAGGATCATCAGGATCTGCTGATTAAAGTCCTGTGTTCATCTAAACATCCAAAATGTCTCACACACAGTCAAAGTTCTGTCTGTTTCCTCTGCAGAGTTTCCTCTGTGCTATGAAGTTTTTAACTACAGTGTTTTAGTTTTGCTGCTTAAATATTAATATTCTGCAGTGTCTTTACAGCGCATATGCCCAGGGCCCGTGTTGTGTAGGTAGCAAATGGACTTGTGCCCATTTGTGCACCCATGGGTGTGTTGGTCTTAAAATGAGGTGTAGCCAGGCATATTCCTGTCTTGAGGCATGTGCACCATACACTAACACTATCATCTAAATTGGGCCCTATACAGGCCATTGAAGACTGGAAAGCTTGACAGACATAGCAACAGTAACTACGGGGATGGACTTGCTGTATAAGAATGGCATGTTTCTGTATTAACTGGCATTTCTGTGGTTAAGGTAGTTTCCACAGGGAGTCAGTGCTGCAGTAAGACAACCCACTGAGATGAAGAGAGTGAGATACAAGACCTCACACCACCTGCACCACAGCGCTGTGTGATTATACATCATCCACATGTGATGCCAGAGCTGTCTTTGAAGACACGGCAGTCTACACTGATGGACAAATGAATCGCACTCTTGGTGAAAAAAATATAATAAATAAATTAGCACTTGTTTGAGTAAATTATCCTTTCAACAGAAGCTTTGCTCAAGCTGAATTGTCCCCTTTGAGTGCCGATTTGATGTTATGCTAATGAATCATGCATATTTAAATGCTTTGAATAAACACAATGACTATTTACAGCAATATGTTTCAGTGGGGCGACGCCGATTAATTTATGAATTGTTTTAACAAGAAAAAAATCTTATGTCTGTAAGCTCTTTGCACCAGTGATATCAGGATAATCTCACTCTAACCCCATTTCATCTCATTGTTTGTGTTTTTTCCAGCATTTGATGTCTGCAGATCAAATGACAATTGGGTCCCTAAATCCATTCTCTTCATGTCTGGCACATGTTCTCCTCTGCATGCACTATTCAGCAGATCTGCTTCACTGGCAGTAAAACCATGCAGAAGGTGATTTATTTATTAGGAATAACAAAACCCCTGCAAAGCCGGCTCATTGTGGTGCCACAGATAGCACAAAATGCTTCATGGGCGCTTCCCATAAATCATCCTGCCTGACCGGAGGCGACGTGGAGGGAGGCAGAGGCTGCACAAATGAGAGGTGGTAGCAGTGGGACGGTCAACATTGGGCGCAATTTCACTCAATTAAGGGTCGGTTAAGGATGAGGAGGAACCAATTTGCCTTAACAAGCCACCTACGCTCTATTGCAGTCGTACTGTACAGTTATAATGAAATCTGATGCCCACTGAAAACTGCAATGAGCAGCATACGTGACCTTTAGGCTGCAGGTGATGTAACAGAAATAGACAGCAGTGGGTGGAGCTCTGTGTGCCATGTAGACACAGTTCTGCTGTTTGTTCTTCCACCCGGTGCAGTTATGACACTGCATGGGAATAATCCATAATAGAAGAGCTTGTGTTTGCACGTCTCTCAAGTGTTTTAGAATAAAACATAACTCCTGTTCTCACAAAGTTTTAAACAGATAGTTCACCCACAAACCACAGCTTAACTGTAGTGCTATTTATCCATTTAGAATATTTTGGTGTGTGTTTCTGAGTTTTCAGCCATAGAAATGTCTGCCTTCTCTTAAACATAGTGGAAATATAAGGCACTCAGTTTGTGGTGTTCAAAGCACCAAAAAATACATTTTGAAAAACTCAACACCAGTGTCTCTTTCCAGAAAGGCAGATACTGTCCTGCATCAACCAAAGTTAGCAACAGCCTCCCAGATGCAGCCGAAGTATGTAACATGGGTATAACATAGACATCACAAAGGACAGTGCTGCCATTTAAAATCAGTGCACGTTTTCAATATAAAATATCAGTACTTTCTGAACATTTTGAGCACACTGTAACAATATGATATAATAATACTGACAAAATAAGATAAGATCACTTTGGTCACGACCGTGATATGAAATTTTCATACCTAGAGAGCAGTTTCATATAGGAACTATTTTCTTTCTACCAAACTACACATATCAAACATATCACTGCACAGACGGAAGTGTGAACGTACTCGTGGACAAAGGGCTCGTGCTTGTGACTCTGCAGGATGTAAACATTAACGGGGTCCTCCTTGGCTGAGCTGAAACCTCTCGTCCATGAGTGAATGCACACTTCCACCTGACAAATGATATGGTTGGGGGGTGTAGTTCCATAGAAATAAAGTAGTTCTGACATGAAACTGCTAACAGCAAAGTCTGCAGATTATCTTGAGTAAAAATGTGTTTTTTGGTGCTTTGAGTACCACAAGATTAGCGCCGTCTAGTTCAAGAAGGGAGACATCTCTACTGCTGACATTGCCAAAACTCGGTGAACTGTTGCTTAAGGGAAATCTGCACAGATAACTGATGGCAATCCTTTAGAAGTTCGAAGATTATCCTAATGCCTCGGGGGGACACATAACGCTCCATGATACTGTTGAATAGAGATGTACTGATACCATTTTTTTCTTTTCTGATGTAGATTCCAATACCTGAACTTGGCATATCGGCCAATACTGAGAACTGATCTGATACCAGATTGTTTAAAAAAACCTCACATTCACTCAGTGAAGAGTCTGTTCTGTTCTCCCCACAACCCCAGAAAAACAAACCTACTCAAGAAATAAAGAATGAAACAACAGCGTTTGTATTCGCAGTTCAGTAACAGTGATTATGTACAATATATACATTGGGTACTCTCAGCACTGATGGTGAGTCAGTAACTTTGTAATTCAGGTTTGCAGCGTCTGCCTTAGCTCTGCTAAAACACCAACAACTCCTGGAGAAACTTTGATTGGAACATTCACAATCCACCGTATCAGTCCTCCTCCTGACACTGACTCCAGAGACCTTCTGCCTACCACACACTGACTACAATAAGGTGGACTGCAAAACAATTGGATGTCGAGGTAAAGCTAGCACTTCTCTTCTCCACTCACCATAAAATTTGGTGTATGGGACACTGCTGGAAGTATAGAGTCCTGTTTTGAGGCTAATATATATGATATTGGATTTGTGCGTAGACTCTGATGCTTACCAATACCCAATGCTGCATTTTAGGCAGTCTGGGAAGCATTTCAGAGGTATATTGGAACGCTATTATCTAATGTATTTGACTTAAAGGAAAATGATAACTGATAAGGTGACACTGCTGTGCATTATTGCATCTGCATAAAAGAGGAGACAAAAGAGACACACAAAACCACAAACCAAAAAGTGGGAGAGTCAGGCAGACAGGAGAGATGTAGGAAATATACCTTGAGGCTAAACTGTTTATGACATTCTCCTTCTCTTTTTCCTCCTCCTCCTCCTCCTCCTCCTCCCTAGAGGAACAAGAGAGTCATCCCCGGTTATCATCTCCAGCACATTAATGCTTCATTTATCAGAATAAGTAATAACAATTAGCACTGGCTGTAGAGTCAGAATTCAGGACATAATGAAACATCTCTTGAAAGTTTAATTCTGAAAACCTCTCAACCAGAGATAAAGTGAGCAGCTGGTAATTCAGGGTTTGGATGAGAAGTGGCAAGGCTATTAAAAGTTTCCCACAAGCCCATCAGTCTGGCCAATACCGGTGTGAGGCGGATTAGAGGTGGATTTGTTGGCTAGGGAGAAAGTTATTGGTATTTTCTGAGCAACACATTCACTGTTTTTTTCAGACAAAAGCCCTACGGCAACCCTTACAAAGTCTGACTGACAGCTCTTTGCAGCCATAGCAACTAGATAACAGATGCAATCATCAAGCAGTAAGGATGGAGGGCTTGTTCACCCGAAAAAGGTGAGGAAATGTACAAACTGCAATTCAAAAAAAGTTAGGATGTTTTCTGTAAGACATATATAAAAACAGAATACAATGATTTACAAAAACTTTTTTTCTTATAACCTGTTGAATACAGTATAAAGACAAGAGTTTTCGGAAAATGTACACTTCAGAATTTCATGCCTGCAACACAAATCAAAAAAGTTATGAAACAGGGGCAACAAAAGACTGGGAAAGTTGGGAAATGCTCCAAAAACACCTGTATGTAACATTCAACAGGTAAACAAGTTAACTGGTAACAGGTGACAGTATCATGACTGGGTATGAAAGGAGAATCCTCAATGCCCAAATTTAGGAATCTCACCATCTACAATCCAAATTATCATTACAAGATTCAGATAATCTCTGGATGTAAGAGGAAAAGGTGAAAACCGTGACCTTTGACCCCTAAGGTGGCATTAACGGATATATTAACTATATGTGCTTGGGAATGCTTTGGAATTCATGGACGTCGTGTCCTCTGGGCTACAGATGAAAAGGACCATCCAGATTTTTACCAGCTGCAAAGTACAAAAGTCAGCACCTGTGATGGTACGGGGCTGTATTAGCGCCCGTGGCATCATGGGTGACTGTCACATCTGTGAAGATGCTATTAATGCTGAAAGGCAAATACGGGTTTTGGAACAATGCTGCGATCCAGACAACAACACCTTTGTCAGAGAGATCCCTGCTTATTTCAGTAAGAAAATGACTAAAAGAGTTCAGGGACTCGGCTGACCTGACTGCAGTCCAGACCTGTCTCACTGAAAATGTGTGGTGCGTTACGAAGCAAAAAATACAACAACAGGGACCCTGAACTCTTGAGCACCTGAAGTTGTAAATCAGACAAGAATGAGAAAGGAAGAAAGAAAGAATTTCACTTTCAAAACAACAAATAATTTGTCCTTGGTTTCCAAACATTCAGTGAGTGTTGCAGGCATCACACTCACAATGAGTGTACATTTTCAAAAAACAATAAAGTTTATCAGTTTGAACATTAAATATATTGTATTTGTACTGTACTGAATTGATTATTGGTCAAAAAGTATGTGCCAATAATTGCATTCTGTTTTTTTACACTGTGTTCCAACATTTTTGGGGTTTGTAAATGGATGTGCTGAAGGTACACACTACATGCTGAATATGAGTTTTAGCTTCAGAAGTTCGGTGACTACGCTCATCCCACTTTTATTGAACCCGTTTACTGTATTTCTCCTCAGCTCTTTTTTCCTTTGTCGACCAAATCCAAATACTGTATCTGTTATATAACACCCGTGGGATGCTCTAAAACTTAGATTAGTCAACTTTTCTTGTTTTCCTCAGGCTGCTTGGTCTCACATTGGCAGACCATGAACAGTTTTTAATTTTAGGCCGTAAGACAGTGCGTCTTAGGCGTTCGGTGTCAACAAACAAAAACAAAAAAACACACACACACGACGGCATGCAGCTCCACACACAGAATTATTCACACACCCATTCAAAATGCAGAATAATGATGGACTTGGAGGTCTGGCCATGCAGATAGTCTCAGTGGAAATCGATACCACCCACAGATTGTTTCACATAGCATTCAGCAAAAACACGACAAGCAAACCACTGGGGAGGAGCAAGGAACAGGGCAAAGAGGAAAAGAGCAGCCCGGAGGGAAGAGCATCATACAGTTTTTCATACTAAATCCATAAAACCTTGTACAGCAGGGTGACTTGACTACCATTATGAACTACCATATACAATGCATTATAAACTGTATGAACAGAACGTGCAACTTAAGCCACAATGTTTTCCCTTTTTCATTTCAATGTGAATGCTGGCAAAGTGACAAGCAAAGTTCACATCTCCACAGTGCCAACAAAATCCATTTTAAAATCCCACTGCATTATTTTTACCCCTGTGAGCGCTGGTGTGAAATTTGTCAAGAAAAATCTCTGTCAATTCCTAAAATGTTGCCTCTATGAAAGACACCGTGAGGTTGACATCAACTAGGCTTAAACACATCTACCTGTACATTTCTGGACACTAAAAAGAGTACTCCGTCTATTTACATTAATTACAGTAAACCTGTAATTCCTCAGCCCCAACCAATGCTGACTAAAGTGAGATCACTTGAATCAATTCACCAGACTTCCTATAGCTCCCTGTGGAGCCACAAAAGGCTTTGTACAACTTTTTTCACATATGCAGTAGTATTTGCTGGCACCTGTAATTACACTTTAATAATAATCACACTTCCGATGTGCCAAAATCAGTCTTATGAGATAATTATGAGAACAGTTGCAAATTCCATGTAGCTTGGTAGTTACACGAAAGAATTCAAAAATAATCACACCTACATCTCATGCAACACAGTTTAACTAAATTAACTAAAATAAGCTGTCTAGATTGGTCATTCTTCAAAATAATAATCTGAAACTACTACATTTCTTGGTATTTCATTTTGTATCATTTTCTTGCTGGATAACATCACTTTAGATGTGCTGCATTGTTTTTCCTCTGGCAGTGGCTGGCTACTTTGTTTCAGGAGAATAAAAGAACGATTGGTGCATTAATCATTAGTGATACGCTTTAAGAAAAAAAAACACAACCCACTGGCTCCTCAAAGACAGACCAATGGATCATTTCACACTCTGTTCAGCTTCATCCAATGAGCCTCCAGTGAGTTACTTTGCCCTCTGATCCACGGAAAATAAATTAATAAATTGCTCTTTCTTGCCACATTCTGACATCAGTATGTAACTGTAGTTTGACATGTGATTGAATTTTATATAGCAGCTCTGATTCTCATCAAAACTTTAAATTAAAGCATAGCTGTAACTAAGCTAGCAGTAACAATAGTCACCTGTTAACTGCAATGTAAACAGATTTTGCCTTACTCACGTTTGTTTGTTGACAGGGTCACCAATCTTGCATGACGCCCGTGAGGATAATCTGCTTCTGAAAGACCAACTTCTGTTTTCTTATTTTGCTAATTTTGCTCATAAGTCATTGCCAAGTTGAAATGAAGCTATAGTAAAAGTTCAGTCAGAGGAATATCCTTTTGCATACTTAGGCTTGTAGTTTATTTCTCATTCATTCTGCCCTTCACTCCTCTCACACATGCTCACTCATAATTTCTGTTGTCATTGTCTGGGGCTGTCTATTGTGTCACCAGCTGTTCTCATCAGCTGGTCACATCTGTCCAATAGCACAGCGACACACCTTCATCATTAGCCCATTATCTTTCTGCAGTCTTTTTAAATATGATTTGCTTTCCACCTTTAGTGCCTTCATGCTGCTGTTATGCACATCTCGACCTCCTCATCACCACCCAGTCTTTGCAGATTCTTCAGCCTCATCAGCCTCCCAGTCTCAGCAGAGTCCTCAGCTACCACCACCACCAGTGTCTGGACTCCATGGGGGGATTTATCTCTGCCGCTGCTCACGGCAGACGCCCTTTGATTACAAATCTCCCTATAGAGTCCAAGCTCCAAAGACTTTCTGTCCAGACTTTATCGTCACACATCATCTGTAATTATAAACTTAATCTTTTTTCATTCACTTTTCATCCTTAGTGAAATCACCTTGGATGTTGCCTGAAACTAGTTTCACAAAGTTGAGAATTTTGCAACTGTTGGTGCTGACTTAGAAATGTGTTGCAGAGGACTTTACACCACGCAACTCAACTACAACTTAGTTTCACCTAAGGCTTCAACCAACCAAAGCTGCATTAAAGTTTCACAGTGTAAAGCCAGCCTTACAAATATCAAATGATACCTGTTTGCAACATAACTCATAGCCCCTTCCAACTGCACTGATTACTTTACTGATACTTCGCACAAAACATTGAATTTGGCAACATCTGCATCATGACTGTATCACACCAACATGTTTACAGAGTAAACTCTACATTCTGATTCATATATTTCTCTGCAGATCATAGATGATTTTGCAAAAATCTTCTCCTCACTGTGGAGTTTGGGCATCGCTGTCTGGCCACTACATTGTTTGGTGATTCTGCTCATTATTATCAGCACAGGATTTCTACATGAGGGCCTCCACATCAGTGGCAGATGTTACCTCAGCTGGACAGCATGAAGCCTCATCAGCGTGTGAATGCTGGATCCCGGATCAAGTTATTTTCCAGCCCATGTGTGCTTCAGTAGTACCATTACTGTTGATGGTCTCTTAAAAACTGAAATACATAATTAAAACAGCACGGCTTGTTTGCTGTTGTGGAGAGTCATCGAATTAATATTCTGAAGCAAACCAACAACATTTCACAGCCTGATGTACTGTAACGTAATGTAATCGCGTCGTCATGGAAGTAGTATGTATGTTTGACTCACTTCCTGAAGGTCGGGATGGATCCCTGTAAGGATCGTCCAGGAGACGTCCCTGAACCGTGGCTCTGTCCTGACAGCAAGCTGTCGGTTTCAAAGGCAAACATCCCGTCACGGTCGTCAGGAACATCCAGGAACTCACCGTCGCTCCACACTCCCACTGTGCCATCCATCGACTGGTATCTGATCTCTATGGTAACGTTGGTCTGTAAGCAGAACAAAAGCAAATTAAAACAAGTTTTTATTATCACCAGGGAGCTAATAAACCTTCACTTCCATAAAGGTCACTGTGCAGTTGTTGAATTTTGACGCTATGATTTCAGCTCAGCGCATCATAACTTTTTTAATAATAGAAGCTGGCAAATTATTCATCTCCATTTTCTACTCTAGACGCTCCTACCTAAACACTCCTCCTCCCGCCTGGATTGACAACACATTTAATGTCCCTGACACTGATATGATGTGTTTGACTGACAAGATAACAGAATGCTATCATGACCGTCATAGCTTGCACTCCCTCAGCTGTCAAGATCATTTTAAATCACGTTAATAAAGGCTGAGGAGCACAGACCTGCCAAGTACACTTGCCAGTTTATCAATTGTGGACGTTTTCTATCTTTTAAAGCCAGAATCAGTGGGATTTGTCAGGTGCTGTTTGTAAAGGCACCAGAAAGATAGTTGATTGTTGAGTCTCATTCCCAGGATGTCAAATACTGAGTTAGCAAAGCATCCTGATCACAGCAAAATAATGAGAAAATAATACGGTACAGTTGGATGGTGGATTCTCTGCAAATGCAGGCACCATCACACATTTCTGGTGAGTATTTTTGTATGAATATATGCATTGGTTTTTGTTTTAGGAAAATTGCGCATATTTTGCCTTCAGGTCCTGTGTAAAGCAAGGTAACAAAACTAGATGGACCCAAAAAATGCAGACAGAGGCAGAACAGGAGCAGTTCAAAAGTTTTAATAACGAAAGGAAAATATACAATGGGCTTACGGGGAAGGAAAGGTAGTCCAAGCACATGAAACAAAAGCTGTCAAAATCCATAATCCAAAACAAGGTAAAAGTCCACAAATAACTGGGAAAGAGATGAGATGCCTGACACAAATGACACTGACCAACTAAAGAGGGGACAGACACTACACTGAATGCAGAGGGAGGCTAATCAGGGGAAGCTAATGAGAAATCAAGGATGGGAAAACAGACAAAGACAAGTGAAGACAAATCACATAAGGGAAGACTTCAAAAGAAAACAGGAAATGACTAAACCCAAAACCACAATATTTGCTTTATATGTTTTAAAGCTGTGATGGTATGGACTTAAATAATAGCATGATGTCCTGATGTCCTAGCTCCTTTAAGGAGTAGGGCAGTGCGTGACTGTGTCTGCAGGTCAGCAGTAAAGTATCAGACAGTATATATACAGTATAGTTTACAGTGTAACAGTTAATAAATGCTGCAGCTACTCAAGACCAAGAAAAGTCTCTGTTATTTCCAAACTGCTGGAAAAGTGAAGGGGGTTAGCTTTGTAATAAGCTGAGCAGGGAGGGCTATCAATAACATTACTTTTGTGCCTACAAACTCAACTCCAGTGCATTCATGAGACTCTCAGAAGTGCTGTAATCCAGCCTTGAACTACAGTGTCTTTTTAGAGATATTATAAAATACATCCATAATGATAAATCAAACACTGAATGTCTTCTGTTATTATGTATGAATTTGTATTCTTGTTGTTAACATGTTGTTAGCCATCCACTGGCAATCCCAAAATGCCAATCAGAGGCTGTGCTCCTGACTCATTGTGTGTGATAGTGCTGATCTCAAATGCATTACGCAGTGGAATTACATGAGATCGACCCTACAAAACACATGCAATACATTGCATTATTGCAGTATTGCAGTCATGCGGTCACGTGGTTATTGTCACAGTCCTACTTATCACCTTATCCTAGATTTTGAGTCATGCCAGCAGTCGGTCTGTCTGTTTGTTAGTCGTTCCACCACTTTGGTCAAACTGATATTATCAAAAACTCTGAGATGGATAGCCATATAAATTGCAGGCTACTGACAATCATGGTACCCAGAGGATGAATCCTAATAAACTTGACCCATTTGACTTATCTGTAGCAATCCATGCTTTCAGCAACAAACTTTAGCAGGACTATAAATCATATCTTCTCCCCGGTATTTGCTGGGGGAATTTAGATTGACAGTAAACGTTAGTTTAATCCAGGCCAGAAACAATGGTGACACCGTAGTTTGTCTTTGGCGTCTTCTGGGAACTCGAGTTTGGACAAATATTATCCTCCTGACAATGATCTCATCTTTATTACGGAGCGGCCAATTTATTCCACTGACAGAGACAGATGAGGAGAGAATATACACGGGGCTCCCGGTCCTCTTTTCTCCATCGCTCTCTCTTCCTCACAACTCCGCAAGTAGTCCACGAGGAGTTGGATTTGTCACTATGGCAACCACACCAGTGCAGTTGTAGGTACAATTGTTGCTCTCAGGTGATTCTGGATTTAGTTTCGCCGGTTTCTTCCTGCAGGGATGTACAGTAGCGAAATTCTCTTAATTGTGTGTGTGTGTGTCTGTGCTTTGATGTGTTTCATTGAGAAGCCACGAGCACGTGTGTCAGTGTATGTGAGCATGTGTGTGTGTGTAAGCCCTAAAGCTGTCCCATGCTGCGTTTCTTCATCACATCAGCACTCCCTGCTCCACTAACACAATTTTGTACCCCAGGGCGCGTTATACCCTCAAACGGTTATACACCCTAATGGACTGCTCTCTTTCACACATACATATTCACTACTACATTATACATTCACCAGCAAAATCGTCCTCATACTCATATACCACATACCTTTACGCTGCTCAGCTGTTCTAAACAATCAATAGAGAAAATCTGGATTAATGATTATGGCGAGCATCATAATGTGCTGATGTTGCTAAGAGACAGCTGTATTTCCATCAGATCCTCGCTGAACGCCGGTGCCTTTACATTCCAGATGATAGCTGTTACTGCTCCTATTGCTATCGCTGCAGGTCAATTGGAAGATTGATTTCTCCATTTACGGTTCCTCTGTTTGCTTGTGAACGCATAATGCCATCCCATAAGATTCTTTTCATTTCTACCACTGTAAGATGAGTCCTATCATTTTATTGTTTGCTGTTAGGTCTGTTTATTTGTAGCGGGGTTATATAAGGTACGTATTGCCAGCATATGGCAGTTAGGATGCCCCCAGTTTGGGGAAGCACAGAAGCTAAGAAATTAACAGCAACAAAAGGTATTTTTGTCACTTAAAAAAGGTTCACCATCAGTTTAGGTGTATGCCATATTTAAAATATTTTCACCACTTTACTTTGCTGTCACACAACTTTTTCTGATGGGAAACTGCTGTTATATAAGCTACATGTCGAATGTCGACTATCTCTGACAGCTCTTTAATTCCAGCCCCACATCTTCATTTACTATTGCCTACAAGTGTATTTTTATCATAGGTGTTGAAAGTTACGGCAATAAAGCTGAAAAAAAGACAGATTAAAGCTTAGGACTTGACTTGAGACTTGAGTGCAAAGACTTGAGACTTACTTGTGACAAAACAATGACTTTGTCCTACTTCTGTCTGCCTACATACAGTCTGGTATCTTATTATCCATTCAACACAACACCAGCTAATTTTCTTAAATTCACATTAGCTAAAAGAATAACAATAAGATACAAAAAGTTACAAACGCTTCTCCACTGGAGTAAAAAACAGCCTGCTGCTCTAAGACACTGTGTCTGTGTTACAGCTGTCCCAAAATGTGTAATTATCTTTTCAAGTCCAAAATTAACAAACTAGCTACAGCTGCCATCTGTTCATTTGGTATATTGATTGTTTGGGGCAAATACACCAACTACAAAAACCGTAACTGTGTGGCTCATTAAATGTTCCCAAGACATACTGTAGTACAGAGATACTAACAGGCTCTCAAAAATCTTCACCTTCTCATGGTGTTACCCCTGAAGACTGCAAACACTCCAGTGTGTGAGAGCAGTGTTTAGCTTTACCTTTATTGACGTGTTGTTATCGTCAATAAGTGTGTCGGTCAGCTCGAGGTGTCCCTCTTCAGCCACCTTCTGAAGCACCATACAGAAAGTCCCCACCAGCCTGCAGAAAAACACAAACAGAGCCACGCATTGTAAACACAAATCAATGAACTCAATACATGAGGTTACTGATGTGTTATATGGTATTTTTGTGCTTTGACAGCAACGTTTTCCTCTGTGTAAACCTAATGTCTCATTGTCACTTCACAAGTTTATCTACTTTTTCTGTTACACTAATAAATACCGACAAATAGTTTGTTTTCATTCACCAAAAGCATCTGTTCTGCACCCCACCGTCTCACAGTGTGCAGGTGAGAGTGTGTGTGTCAGTGACAGAGTCATGAACAGGCTGCTGTGTGGTGGGTGATGATGGATATGTGCTGTGACAGACATTGAGAAAGTGCCGCACTGCCTTTGTTGCCTGCTCACTACAGTATGTCACTCGTCAAAGCAATTTAAAGGCTGCAGAAAGCAGCTCAAATACACACACATATACACACACAGTCAATCATTCTTCCTCTTTGTTGGCCTTATTTTGTACACAGCTGTCAGAAGTGTACATTTTACTTAATCAATCCTCCTCTTTGTTTTGCTATTTGCAGAACATGGAATTGATATAAACAATAAATATGAGGGATAATGTACAGCAAACATATCATTATTGTGAAATAAACCCTGAAATAATAATGCAGGACATTGGGTTTATTTCACAATAATGACCTGCTCACTGTACATTATCCCACTTATTACATGGCTACTTACTTGAAATAAATGAAAAATTATTTTATTGCTCCTCCACAGGCTATGATCAGAACTACATCCATAGCAACAGTCTGTTCTTCATAGCAATGGTCTGCTGTGCAGAAATAACAAACTTTTAAATAGTGTAACTGACCAATCAGAATCAAGTATTTTAGCAAGTTTTTTAATTAATAATATGAAAGCGTTAATACTTAAGATCTACATGCTATTTTAAATAGATCCTTTTAGTGCCAATGTCATGATTACATCATAGTGTTATAAGTCACATAACCTGCTGAACATGCCTTCCTGTGTCGATGGGTACCAGAACTGAAGGAGTAAAGTTAACCACACATGATCAGTGATAAAAAAAAAATATAAAAAATGCTCTGCACTAGCTGTGCCATTGTTTTCCTATGGGGAGAGTAGCTGTACCCAACTAGACGGAGGTGCTACCCTTGGTGTGGCACATTGTTCGAACCAAGCGCTGTGCTCAAAGTTGAAATTATTTCAGTTTTTGTTCCTATGTGACTTTGTGTGTTTTTTCACTATTTTTTGCTCCTTGTTTTTTTATTTATTAAATTGTAGTGTTTGTGCACCACAGTCATCACAATAACACAGTAAATGTGAATGTTAAAGTTCTATAGAAATTATTTTTCACAGAGGTACTCTGGAACACCTAGTAGCGCAATAGAGACATATTTTAATGAGTGAGTCCTCGTTTTGTTTCTATTGCGCAGTTGACCCTTCAGAAGTCCTGCCCCAGTTGAGCATGCTTGGTGGCCAGCAGAACTTGGACCAATGTTCTGTTTTCCTGTTTCTTGTGCTTAGATATGCTATGAGCTAGGCTTGTTTCATTGAAAAGCTAGTTACATCTGTAACTAAAGTTAGCAAAACATTAGTTGCATACACTAACTTAGATAATGTTAGCAAAATGCATCAATTGTTAGCTTGCTGGTTACCTAGTTAGCACTTAAAATTTAACACTCTAACTTTCCCTGTAAAAGTTGCTAACACTGGGAAACTTGCTCATTCTACTGATCTCACACTGTGTAGCTTTGGCTGCTTTCTGGATGTCGGTTTGATTTGTTGCTCCCAGCACAAGAGCTCAGACCAGCTGACTGAAACCTACCTACCCTATGTGGAATCCAGTAGTGTTCTGCCTCATGAAATACTACAATAAGCACCATTAAGAATAGATTTGGTGTTGCAGTTAGCTAAATTGTTATTGCCTGTGGCACATCAAAGGCAATGCTAAATAACATATTGCTAAAGCCTGTATTGTGCAACTCATGTCTGCAAACATTTCAGAACTAATTCCCCAAAGGTTTCAGCACATTTCAGCAGAAGGCAGGAATTCTCAGCCACTTCTCTTAAGCTCTTATAAATGCCCCCAAGGACAAGTAACTAAATGGATAAAGACTCGCACACCATTCATTCACCCGCCGCACTGAATGAAAAGGTTTATTTTCTAAAGCCTGTTGTTTCTAAGAGTTTGCAGGAAAAAGAGAAGTTCACAGTTTGTTTTCATTTAAAAGCAAAGCTCAAGGCTACACAGACTCAGTGCTCCAACCTCAGCATGTACAGCACATTTTGAATTTAACTTTAATTTTTCCCTTTTCCTTCTAAATTTGTATTGAAAGAAAACACTTGTACAAATTAAATTGCTAAGTTCACTTAATTTAGGACTAGTTAGGTACATTGAAAGATTAATGTGCACCAGCAGCTTCTATTTCTTTGTGCAAAACCTCATGGAATGGATTATTTCAGTACAATTATGCTGTGTTTATTGTCATATCAGCGTTACTGGAATTACGAATTTGCAAATAGCATTCATCCAAGTCACAATTATGACAAGTTTGTTTTCTGAAAGCTCCAATATTACAGTAAGTGCCTGTAAACCAAACAAGCATGGGTGCCTTTTGTCAGATAAAGTCCTTCTTTCAGGATAATTAAACCAAATTTATTGAATATAGAGCTATATTGTCAGTTAACGGTGGTTTTAAACCATCACATAACCAGTAGACTCATAAGTCAGTCTCTAAATGCTTTGCTCAGGGGAGACTCAGGACAATCTCACAGCTTCTGCAGCTAAAACTGGGTGGAAACAACCAGCACCTCTATTACCAAGCCAATCCAAAGTCTTTAAGGCAGACCTTCATTTGGAGGACATTGGAAATTTGGACATTTAAAGGACAACAGAATAGGACTCTGATTGTTGTTGCTATATATAAGTAGCTTGGAGAGTAACAGGATTACATAATTAAGTTACAAAAAAAGGTAACTAATGCATTAAAGATACAGAAAAAAGAGATGTAATCAGATTACAGATACATTTAGAAAAATAGGGATTATTAGCAGGATTACAATTTTAAAATACATTTTAAAATAAAGAACAACATTATACCATGTGCAGTGTGCACACATTATAACACTTAAGGACTCTCACAACACCACGGTGGTCTCAGTGAAACCAGCTAATCTTACAGCTGCTAGCTCAAAATCATTACCTTTAGGGAAAACATGCTTCACTAGGTGAAAATTTTGGTTTTCTTGCAATAAGAAAACAGGAATGACTTCAAAGAACAGTGACAGTTTTTGACTTCAGCTGTGAAAATACTGTCATCCGTCACCAAGAACTCAACATTTCCAGGAAAGATGAACATTAGCTACACAGATCAACTGCTAACGTTAGCTACACAGATCAACTGCTAACATTAGCAACACAGACCAACAATTAACTTTAGCTACACAGAAATCCAGTTAGCTAGCTGACTTATCAATACTGCTACTACTTAAAAATATTTTGGGACTGACGCTGGTGACCAAGATGGTGTTGTGGGAGTTATATGTTAGTCAACTTAAAGTTTGAGCGTTAGAATAGCATTTTTAACAAAGTACATGTAATTACTGCAATAGCTGGACAAAAAATAAACCTGATAACAAACATGAAACATTCTATTAGGATAACACTTTCACCATATTTGGTTTTGAGGTAACCCATAAGTAACAGAAAGTAATCAAATTACCTTACTTCAGTCTTGTGATACTTAGGTTAAGTGACAAATTGCATTTTTTCCTCAAGTAATATGTAACTGTATTTGAATACATCCCAACCCTGCCTGTAAGCTTGTTAGACATAAAGTTTATTTCTATGCTGCTTAAGGATCCTTCACAGAATGTAGCAGTGGGAAGAAACCCAGTACAGTCCCCATTCAGCGAGCCAATTAGAGCTGGTGAATAATTTAAAGAGTTTCCCCCAAAACGGTGTGGTGTTCACAGAGTAATCAGTCACACACAGAGCCCACAGCCCACACAGGGCCACGGCCATATATCATCTCTATTATAATGGTCACTAGCTCTATTTACATACACGCAGACACACACCCCAGCATGTGGACTGCAAATACAGCTGCGTTTTCATTTCAGTGCAAACATGTCAGACAGGATAATACATATTACAATGAAGCAACGAGACAATCATCAGGATGAACGGAATCACAATCACTTAGCTGGATATGAGTCCGCAGGGAGAGGTAATATTATAAAACAAGGGCATACAATCAATAACTTCCCACTTGGCACACACACACACACTCTCTCTCTCTCTCTCTCTCTCTCTCTCACACACACACACACACACACACACACACACACACACACACACAGAAAAAATCTGCAGGGATCACAGCAAATGATGATCTTCCCAACAGGACAATATAAACTGACAGCCAGAGAGAGTTGGATGACTTCACACAACTTCCTGCCTTCTCAAGGCGACCTGGCCCACAAAATCAATCAAACTTAAACACTGAATAGAAATTACAGTCACAGCATAAAGTAGCAGGAGTCGCTCAAACGTAACGCTGTAGGCTAATGGCTGCCTGACATGAGGTTACTTGACAAATGGATTTGATTGTATAGACTGAAATCTGCTGGAAGAGCGATAATAAAGAGCTCCAGCTCCAAACAGTTGTGGGATGCAACAACAAACAGAGTTGTGTATTATGTTGTTTAATACAGTCATTCCCAAAGACTGGGTCGTGACCTATAGGTGGGCCACAGGACATTTTATTTGGGTCCACCCCAGAAGAAAACACAGTTCTGCAAATTAATTTTTTTAACCTGTTAATTCTGCCTAAATGCACTTATTTTGTCTCATTTATGAAGTAGGCTAAAATGTCCTATGTTGTTTTCCTGATAAGAGGAAATAAAAACAATGAGATGTCTTGTTAATTCAACCTAAATTAATGTATTTCTTTATTGTTTAGTGTTTTACGTTTTTATATATGTTTTACGTTTTCAGTAATGTGCCAAGATGATATAATGTGATGTGAAAATGGCAGTTAAAAATGGTCAAAAAAGTTAATTTATGCACAAACAAACTGTTCCTTTATTGACAAGGCTTACTGTGGCCATGCATAATAGCACCGCGCTTTGTGTGGCACATATCGCAGGCTGCAGATTTATTAACACATCCTGCTGCCTTCAGGTGCTGCAAGGATTTCTTGAACTGAAGGAGAAGTGTTTCATACAGCATATAGCAGCTGTGGACAGTATGTCCCCCCCTAAATGTTGGCAGGTATGACATCACTTTACAACTTGCCTGTGGACATCAGCTACAGTTGTTGGGGTCAGTGTTTGGGGGGGATGTTTGACAGACCTGGCAACAATGAACAAGCCCACTGACGATTCGTTTTGTTCAACCTAAGGGGAAGAGGTCACAGATGTTGACCATCATCGCTTATAGCTTTTCTTGTAAAATGTAATCAGTAACAGTGGTGCTGCATTTATTGAGTTAATTAACCGGGGGGAAAATTTCCTCACCGTAGCATTTTTTATTTATTGCTGTCTCAATCTGTTTTTACACTTGGTATGATGGCTTGGTACAGTGCCTGAGTGCAACTGCAGCACTCCGTCAGTGTACACATTAGTAATGCTGTTCTGTTCCAGCCAATTGCAAGACACCATTAGCGGTCCACTTCCTTGTTTTGGTACCGTTTGCTTTCACATTAGATACAGTCTAGGCTCAGGTCCCTATGTGAAAGCCCCTTTAAGCATTTAGTACAGCATGCACCTTGTTTTTTTTAGCATTATAAGTTTGAGGGGCCAGAGAACATTGGTACGTTTGAGGTACTCTTTCGTGTTCATGAGCTATATTAAGTTGAGAGCAACAGCACCTGCTTTTTCTCCCGTAAATGCAGCTTTTAGTGTCAGTATGTGCCCTTCAAGCAGCGGCTGCAGCTTGCCAGCACTCACACGCATATTCTCCAGGAAATGTATTCTCTCCTCCCCCTCTCTCTGTCTCTCTCTCTCTCTTTTCCATCTCTGTCCTCAACTTTTTCTGTCCTCTGGAGTTGGTGATGATGAATTTGAGCTGGTGCAGAAAGTGGGGCTACATTTGTCAGCAGAGCTTCAAAACTTAATAATGAGGTAAATTTATATTTCCCGAACCTGACTTCACTTTGAATCTCAGTTATATAAAATAAAATAAAAAAAAAAGCATGTGCTTCCCCTCAGGCGCCGGCAGATGCTTTCTTTGTGAAAGTGAATATCTGCCAGGCTCTCCACTGAATTACTCCACGCTCAACTCTGCAGGCTTGACGTGACTCAAGAAGGTCTGCATGGATATCAGTGGTTCTGTGTAGCAAACTTTTTCTTTGAAGATGAACAGAAACTTCTGCACCTCTGTGCCAGGGCTGGGAAATATATCAAATATATTAGAATATCAATTAAAGTGTGATAGAGCAGATGACCATACTGTCATTAAAATTTTACAACTAGTGACTAGCAGGAGTTACATTACTTTAGTTAGACTAGACTAATCCCATTGACTTTGGATATTGTAATATTGTGTTATGGCATAAGTGTTGTCATTATTTCCTTGTTATAAAGGCTGCAGGACAGTTAAGTGATGTAATTTTCTCTGCGGATGCACACTATGGGTACAAGTCTGCCATTGGTTGCTTGTTTCAAGCACTATCACAGCATCCGCTATCTACCTTTTCAAAGTTCCCTGGTAAGAAGAGCAACCTCTGAGCTGCCACCTACACACTGAAAATGGCAAATTAGTTCCTTTAGCTAATGGTACCTACATTTGCAGTGATGTAGTCATTTTAAAGCCAGAGCTCACCTCCCAATGTGCAAATGTTCCATCAAAGCAAGTTCCCCCTCAACACTATTTTGCAACAGCACTGTCAGTGTGTCCTGGGCTTTGCTCTACCCAGGCTGTTTGTGATTGGTTTAAAGAAATGCAAATAAGGCAGGCATTTTTTTTCCTTTATAACAGAATATAAATGTGTGGAGCCTGACCTTTCTCCAGGGCTGAGCGCTGTGGAGCAAGGTCTGACTATGAATTAAAACTTACCAGACTATTCTAGCTGTTATTATATTCACATTACTTATGATTATTTATCAGTCTATCAATTAATCAATCTAATACAGTGTTTCACAAACTTTTTCTGGCACACACCCCTTTCAGGAGCTGGAAAAAATCCCCCCCCCCCATCAATCATTAACAATAATTTTGGATGTAACTGATTAAAGAAGATTGTTGAATTTTGGTCATCAGGAAAGAATCAGCAAACTCCTGTGTGTTTATTTCCCCTTTATAGATCATCTTCATTCAACTTTTTTTTTCACTTTTTATTTCTCCCTTTGTCTTCCACACCAGCCATGCAGTGGCTCCGCACACCCTGGGGGAAGTAGTTTAGCTCAGTGATGTGAGAAAAGTAATATCCAGTGCAAGTTAACAGACAAAAAAAAGTTAATATAAAAGTTGATAAGCGATGTTTGATAGAGTATTTAGGACCAGCAATGCATAATAATATATAAGAACATCATATGGTTGCACAATTTGAGAGTTTACGGTATGTCATTGTGGAGAAAATGTGTATATCCAGACATATATTGTACATTTCAGAATAGGCTAAAAATATATTATTATTAACAATATTATTTATAGGCCTGAACTATAATGCCCAGCCCCACTGTGAGCATTTTAACTGAAAATACTAAGCCACTGCAGTATAATCCACTCTTCAGTTCCCTGGACAGTGGTGATCAATATGTCCAGGGCTACTTAGAAAAGCAAATGGTCTGTCATTTCCTTTCAGCCATTGTAACGTGTGTACATGTGCTGAATAATTGAACTGAGCAGGGCCTATCATGTTCAGGCTCACTTTTTAGCACTTCAAAAGGTGGCATTCATTATTGATTGTCGTTCTGCAAACAATTTACTTTCATCTGCTTTATAATTTAGAGCTCCCTTCCCTTTCAATTTGTATTATTTTTCTTTGTGTGCCTCAAGTTTCTTTTACAAATCGAGGCATGACTATGACGAAATCTCTGGCTCAGGTGAGTCTGAGCGGCGGTGAGCGCAGCTTTGAAATGTAAAGTGTTTTTCGGAGTCAAACAGAGTTGTTCTCAAGGTTGCTCTAATCCAGCGCAGCTGCCGGTAACTCAGCTGGAGGACGGTGTGAAATGGAAACATTACGGCTGACAGGCGTGTGTGATTTGGCCTTTGATGAGCCGAGGAGACGTCAAGCGCTGCCTGACACCTGTGGAGTCACACTGACATTAAACACAAGACGACTCAGCAAACATGTCGCTCACTGGTCTTCAACGATAAGATCTTTACTCCTAGAAATAAAAGTGATAACTAGAACCATAATGGGTTCTTCAGCTCACCCCCACAGGAGAACCCTTTTTAGTTTCTGGGAACCCTTTCATAGGGTTCTACCTGGAACTCAGCATAAGGCTTACAACCCCCTATGAGAGGTTCGACAGAGAACCCTTCTTTGATTCAAATGGTTATATGGTATAGTAGAACCAACCAAGGGTGTTCTACCCCGAGCCATATAACATTCCAAAGGTTTCATCTATAACCCAACCGGGGGGTTCTGCCCTGAAGCCTTCTATATTCTGAGGGTTTCATGTAGAACCTACCTAAGGGAAATCTACCAAGAAATCTACCAAGAACCCTTTCATATTCCAAGAGTTTCATATACAACCATCCCAAGGGGGGTTCTCCCAAGAACCCTTTTATATTCCAACAGTTTCACAGAAGCCACCCAGGTTGTTCTATCAAGAACACTTTTATAGTCCAAGAGTGTCAAGTAAAACCCACAAAGGGTGTTCTACTCAGATCCCTTTTGCATTCCAAAGGTTTCATCAATAACCCATCCTGGGGGTTCTGCCAAGAGTCCTTTCACATTCCAAGGGTTTTGTGTAGAACCCAGAACGCTTTTATATTTTAAGGGTTTCATGTAGAATCCACTAATGATGTTCTATCCAGACCCTTTTTATATTCCAAACATTTCACCTAGAACCTACCCAGGTTTATATCCTTTTATATTCCAAACGTATATATATATATATTCCAAAGGTTTCATCTCGAACCCACCCAAGCTGTTCTACAGAGAACCCTTTGTTATTCTGAGGATTTAATTATGATGCGCTCCTGGAGGAGGGGAGGGATAATATTAATGAATTTTAGAAAGGTTTCACCTAGAACCCCGCTGTCCTTCGAGAACTGTATTCTCCAGATGAGGCCAAGATAATTGAATCCCGTATATACTATATTGTGGTCATCCATCATTCTATCTATGCTACAATTACCCATGATTAAACTGAAAGAAAAAAATCTTTTAATATCCATGCTTTCAATAGTCCTTATAGATCTCTGTCTTCCAGCAAAGGGTCCTTCAGATGGTGGTTCTGCGTAAAAACCTCAGCCCTTCAAGAACCCTTTTGGAAACCTTATTGTATGAGTGTATTGATTAGCATGGACACATCAATGCTCCAGTGTTTTTCTCTCCCTCTCTCTCTCTTTCACACACACATGCATAATAGTGTAATAATTCTAACCACAAACAATAGAAAAAGCTATTAAGACTCACTTTTTGCTGTCAGTGTTCATCATGTTTGTTATTCTGATCTGTGTGGGTTTGTGGTTGGAAGCAATAACGTCACTCTTGTTGTTGTCATACAAGCAGAGAGTTGTTCCAGCTTCACAACAATCACGAGAGAGAAAGAAAGAAAGAGGAAATAAAGGGGCTCTTTTGGTTTCTTTATGATATAGAGCAGAAAATATAAAATTTTGTTCAGTGTAGATCCATCAGTATAGTGCTGTATGTACATGAACCAGTGCCTGGTGCTTAGAGCTGGGTGATGTGGATAAAATCCTCTATCTATTCTGATGTTACAACTACATCAATATATATTGTCATTTAGCCAGGTTTATTGTGTGATGACAGACAGCTTTAGATATAATTCCAAAACACCAGTGATGTAAAATGTTTTAAAGTGAAAATAGAAAAGTTGTCCCAGGCGGAAATAGGATTCCAAACTGAAACAGTTGTTGATCACTTGTTGTTAATCACCTGTGAATCACCACAAACCAGGAAACTTTGGCTGCAACAACTCACGCAAATTCAACCAATCCCAGTGAATTCTGCACAACGTTGCAATTTGGTCCAATCGCTGCAACTTTTTGGAAAATCTGACCAGCCATCATAGCATAACATTATTCATATACATCTCATTGTATTTTTGTGCTGTTTTGACTGAGTTTGAGTTCAGTTTACTTCTTTGATGCCTTTGTATGGCAACAAAATTTGAACTTTATCTTTTCCTTTTCACTGCCAAAAATGGCTAAAAACATTGCAACATGCAGTTGTAGTGTCTCAGAAAAGCTACCACGAAATCACACATTTCAGGCTGCAACAATCCCAAAAACTGTCCATGAAATCCTGGAGGAACTGATTAACTAAATGTTTTTAACAATGACAGAAAAATCTGTTTATCGTTAGGCGGGAACTCCTAGTGGATGTAGTAAGCATGACAGGATACGGAGTGAGAAATTCCTCATTTGGTGGAGGAGGGGTGGATATATGGCTCAAACAAATCCAGGACTGTCACAAAGAAAGTTGTTTAAAGTTTCATATGTAACGTAGTTATTCTAACCCAAACCACAAACTTTACTTAAACTTAACCACGTAGTTGTTGTGCCTTAACCTACCCAAATCTAATGAGTATGTCAAATGTGTTATGTCATGTGAGCTACAGGACTTAAGCCTGTCATTGCCTGTCCAGCAGTAATATATGTTATTTTGGGAGTCATTGACAATCAGCCTATTCTGTTGTGCAGGTATGAGGAGGTGTTGGTCCAGTAGTAAACAAGATTAGCTGCAGACAGATACACACATGGGCACATGCACACACAACCAAACACACGATCCCCTCCAGGCGTAATAACAATAAACACAAAGTACGTCTCAAGCTGATAGAAGCGTCATTAGTTTTACACGAGTCTGGTCATAAACCAAAGTGCTGGACAAATTGAAATTTCGTCCTGAGGTCAGATTCATCCTGAGTGAGATATGAATGTTTGTGCCAAATTTCACAGTAAATCCTGCAATAGTCAAGAATAAAAATAATCACAAAAATGTGTTTACTTCTGGTGAAATACAAAATTAAAGTAAGTACAAATCCACAATGTTAATTCCAGTGCTTCAGGCATGAGGAAGCCAAGATAAAATTCAACAGAGTAACAGGTTTATGTTTGTAAGCTTGCTTTTTTAAGACTAAGCAATAAAAGTGTTGAGTCTCAGTGTGGACAGAATGAAGGGATTATACTGTACATTTCTGAAGCCGGAGGAGCTCTGCTGGCGGACTTCCATTCTGTGTCCTGTGGCTAAATGGAAACCGTAAAGATAAACAGAAACTCATGAAGGGAATAAAATGAATGGCAGTGGGATGATTTGATTTAATGCTGAAATCAAGCGAAGAGAAAGACTGAAGAGGACTCAGAGGAGAAAAAGAGCATCCGTGTGAATTGTAAACAGCCTTATCTCACTTCAGAGGAAACTGGCTGCCATAAAACTCCGCGCCAATTTTAAAGATAAAACACTGAAGAAGTCAAAAAGTCTCACATATTGAAAGTGTATACTTCGTCCTTGTTGCAACAGCAAAAGTAGTTCAAAAGGGCTGCAATTTCATGCTTTTCAAAAGAGAACACAGAGCTTGTGAACCACCTGAATTTTAAAAACCATACTTTCATTGTTTCAGTGATTCTGTCTGCAGCAGGACAATAAAAGTTTTTAGTTTTCAAGTTCAACATTCAGATAAAACTTCAAACTGTTGGACTTTAATTCATTCTTATTCTGTTTAATGATATTTTTAAGCTATGCAGGGGTGTTAGAAACAATCAGCCAACACTTCATCTTCATTTATCTCATATCGATTACAATTTTATTTTGTGAATGCACAAACACCTCGATAAGAAAATACACTTTGTCAAAGATATTAGTCTAGACACTGTTGGCTGTTTCTTTGGGGAGATTTACAAAAACTTTACATCAATAAACACAGAATTACTGCAGTTATTACTGCAGTGGGTATTGTACTTGTCCGGTAAAAGCAAAACTTTCTAAAGATCGAACTGATTAGATTTTGGTGGTCAAATCTCACTGTGACCTCATACAACATGTTTGTTGGCTGTACAATTCAAGAATTCTCTAATTACAATTTGCAACAAATATATAATAGGATAAAACGATGAGGTGATATTTTTTATCCAAAAAGTCAAAGGTCAACTTCACTGTGACATCATAATGTTCAGCTTTCTATCAGTCCTCTGTACTCTGTGTAGCCGTAGCTAATGTTAGCTGTTGGTTTGTAAATGTTTCTTAACATTAGATAGTTCTTGGAGAGCGACAGTAATTTTACAACTGAAGGTAGAATTGTCACTGAACTGTGATGTTTTCTCATTTAAAGACAACATAAATAAAAACTATACACATTTCCAGCTTGTTCTGCCATGATAATGAGTTCACTGTAAGATGAGGACTGCATGGTAGTATATCTTTCTTTATTTCAAAATGCATTATAACATTTTTTAAACATTTTTTACTATATGTATTGATTGCATCATTTTTCCTGTAACTGTAATGGAATTTGTATCCTAATTATGTAATCCTGTTAAATATAATCTGTTACTCGCTAACAGCCAGAGGACTTGAAGGCAACCAACTCCTCCCAAAATAGATCTAACTAGTCTCATGGAGATTAAGCCTAAACGTGCAGTAATGTGATAACAGCCTTGTTGACAACTAATGATGCATTTTGTTTGGAAATGGGGACTGAGTACCATCCTGCACTGAGCTTTCTACATAACATTTGACTAAAAAGCACCATTAATAATAATTCCAATTCTAACTCCAAGGACCCTGTGATACTCCACTGTGGACCCCCCTGGGAGCCACTGACCTCAGGTTGAATCAAACAATCTTATAACCTCCGCTCTGCTCCAGTGACCAGTAACTCACACACGGCGTTCTCCACAGCGTGCAGAATATAAAAGCATATCTCTCAGCCGCTGGGGGAAAGAGATAATAAAACATGGTCTATATGCCACTACAGCAGAGACCATAATGCATCACTGCCCCCTCTTTGTGTTGTGGTAATGTGATCGCACATCGCGGCGCGGGGTGTGACACACTGGCCTTACAGTGAGCTGGTGATGAAGCAGATCAGTTACCTTGGAAATGATGCTGCCTGTGGACATATGGAGCAGGTGTGAGAACAACACAAAGTATGACTCACCTTGAATTATTTACCTACTGTATTAATGTGTGTGTGTGTATTTTATTAATGTGTGGAGGTAAAAGTATTTGCATGCAAAAGTATGTGTTTGTGTATACTGTACATGTGTATTTGAGGATCTGGTAAAGTTTCTAAATTACAGCTGGTTTATTTACCTTTTTCTTTTTATTGCTTGTTTTCTCTCTGATTAGCATTCTCTCACTGAAATCCAGCATGTCTGTGTTCAAAACTGCACAGTACTTTATGTGAGGACTCACTGTTTGTGTTTGTCACAACAGAATGATGAAGATCAAGTGTCATGTTGTTGCCTGGTTCCAGACTGCTGCCCGTGTCTCCAATTTTTCAGTAATTCAAAGAGGGCTGGTGGTGTGGTGCTTCTGACAGCTGTTTTCACAACTGAAAAAAACAACAACCAGGCCATGCAGAGCTCAGAGCTCAAAACAAAGTACTGCAAAAAAATTTTGCCATGATGAAAAGTTAAGGGACAAGTTATTAGTGAATGTGAATTTCATGGTGGCTCTGGAGGAAAAGACAGGAGATCACCAAATTCAGCAGGGTTCATCCTCTGGGGACCATGAATGTCTGTATAAACATTTAACCCAGTCTGTATACAGGATAAGTACAAATTTTAGTTACTGGTGCCGCTAGATAACAAGTTAACAGATTAAATTACTACATTTCAGGTAATTGTTTGGATAGTTTTTATTTCACTAAAAATCAAAAATGTCAACTGAATGGTGGAATCGCCTCATTAGCCGTGCAACACTGCTAATGCCAAGTTCAACAGGATGACCTATGAAATAAACACTAGAAAAACATAAAACCTGGCAAAACATGAACACAATGCCAAGATGATAATGAAGACAAATGGCACTTAGGTCTGATTATGAGGGTAGTTGGGTTAGTTGTTTTTTTCTTTTCCACACAACGACACCAGAAAACGATGACAGCTAAGAGCTGCCTTGATGCAGAACTGATGCAACATCTGTCTGCACACCTGCCACCGCCTTTTAACTCTGAGTCGTCTTTGTGAGTGAACTTCATACACACATGGCAGACAATATGAGGTCACACAGATAAGACATGAGGACAGTGGTACAAGCACATATACATCACCACCCACGTGCCCACAGAGACAAGCAAACAAAGTCTAAATGACTGCGTGGGCGACATGATGTGTCCCTCGGTCTGGACACATCAACCAGTTGTCCAGTTAAACGCAGCAGCTGTAATGATCTGATTGGATTTGTTACGGAGACAGACGGACTTCCTGGCACAAACAGAATTTTTTTCAAATCTGGACACATCAAAACACATTTCAAGGGAAATGAAGATGAAGAAATACAAGAAAAAGGAGAAAGGAGGAGGAGTAGAGGGAAATTACTTAATTAGCCAGCTTCCACCAGTGCCCCTGCACAAATGATTTCTTAGAAGTAATTAGAGAGCTGTGCAGGGCGCTTGAAGCAGGTTTTAATATCAGTGCATTGCTCAAGAGCACTTTGGTCATTAATATAAGAACTATAAATGGCTCATAATTGAAAAATATATCCTCTTTCACTTGGGATTTGCCAGAAAAAGAAAAATACATGACAGCAATTTGTCTGAAATGTAAACATCCTTATCAATACACTCCTGTAAGCCAGTATTAGATCAAAAGCACACTGACACACTGCAGATAATTACAGCACAAGACACGATCAAGATGTATTTCCAGTTGCATCTTCGGCCAAAACGCACTGTTTGGTTTTCATGATCTGGTTGTTTGTAGAGTGTAATGTGACAAATGTGCTCATTACTGAGGATCTAGTGCTGTTTCATTACCTCCGTCTCTGTGGTTTGGAGTCTGTTACACACACTATTGAGTCAATTTAGGACAAGCGCTCAGGGAATACAAGCTTATTCTCTCTCAGCTGAGAAACATGCGGCGTGTGACAGTCTGAATTGGTCACAGGCTGTGACAGGAAGGCAGCGAGGGCACTGAAACCACAAACAGTTTTCTCTGAAATGCTGTTAGGTGTGGTAAATGTGGATTCAGGACACGCTGAGAGCGGCAGTACACCTTACCTGTTGGAGAAGACTTTGCTGTAGTTGTACACTTGGATCTCCAGCATCTCGTTTCCATCCAGCCTGCTGGCAATGGGCCATCGAAACATCTGCAAAAAAAAAAAAAAGACAGGATATGATTAGATTAGATTCATCTTTTCTTTTCAAAGAATTGTTTTGTCTGTGTGAATACAGGACCATCAGCCATCTTTTTGGGCAGGCCTGAGCACTGTGTTTAATTGTGTTCAGGAATTTTGCAACATACTTATAATGGTCACGCTTCCTGTTCACATTACATGTCCTGATGGTAACAGGTTGGTAGAAATGGCCAATTTCTTCCATTATTGTTGAGGAGTACTATAGTGCATGGTTGCAACAGATGGAAGCCACATTCCCATAATAGCATCAGAGGAATGTCCTAGAGACCACTACAACTATAAGGGATGGTCTTCAATTGTTTTGCAAGCAGTTGTGGATGGCCTTTTATGGGATGTATGCGTTTTCAAGGGACCGTGCATAACGCAGGAGTACCACAAAGTGACCACCTCTGGTTGTGATGTTGGGAGGGTTATTTTACAAATGTAATCCAGTACAATTACAAGCTACCTGTTAAAAAATGTAATCAGTAACTTACTCTAAGTACCACAATATTAAAGTAATGTAACTGATTAGTTACTTTTGGATTACTTCAATACCAAACCAAAAATGCAAATAAAGACCAGAGTATAAAAGATGTGTCATCCACTCAGTGTATTTTTTTGAACATACAAAAATAAATAATAAAAATAATAATAATTGTTGCAATCATTATTATTGTTACAGTTATTATTAGATGTAAAAAATCACCACCTGAAAGAGGTGTGTCAGGTATTAACATGCTTCAGAGTTACCTAAAAGTTACCTGCACAACATCAACAATAATAGTAATTATTATTATTGTTACTGTTGTAGTTGTGTAAAAAAAAAAAAAAAAAAAAGGGGTGTATTATTGTATTAACATGTTCCAAAGTTACCTACATGCAATTTCACTGCCCTGGTGTCTGCATGGCCTGTGACATGAAATGCTCAGGTGCTGACTTTAATACAGGTGTGTCAAACATGATCACCTGCCCAAACTCATTTCCTGTGCACACAGAAGCAGGCTGTTAGTGTTGTGCCAACAGCCCTTTCTGGCAGAAATCTTGCTATTATCACTAAAAACATGATTTGTTTCCGCCCTCTAAACCCAAGAAGGGCTTTTAAAGTGTTAATTTACTGCACAGAGAAGGTAAAATAATGCAGATGATAAGCAAGAATACATATACAACAGGACATGACATTGTGTTTATTGCACGTTATGACTGTTCGATCCAGATAAAATGCAGCTGTTATAGCTGCTGATATCAGTTATATAAACTGGGTGATTCAGTTTTTGGCGGACTAACGTTATCACTTTTTGGCTAGTAGATATGCAGTACAGTAGTAGCACGAGTAGCAGTATTGACAGATTATTGACAGGTGATTGACGTGCTAGCAAGCTAACAAACCTTAACTTTAGCTGACTGGATTTCAGCAAACGTTAGCGGTTTGTCTTCGTACCTGTAGATGTTTCTTTAAGTTTGGACGTCGAGTCCCTGGATGATGACAGTATTTTGACAGCTGGGAGAAATAATTTTATGTTGTTCCCCTCTGTTTCCATCCAGTAAAACCATTTCTCTCCCCCGGCAGCGGCCATAATGATGAACGACATTAGCTAACACACGGATCGAGGCTACGCCGGTGGTCGTTTCACCCGTTGATTTGTTGTGGCGTTGTGTCGTAAAGTGTCGTAATGTGTGCGCACTGTGCACGTGTCTGCTGCATTGTAGTATATCCCGTTTGATTTTAAAATGTAATGCTGCTAAGTAACCCCCGTTTTTTTTATCAAATATACCGGTAATCTGATTACATCTTTTTTTCTGTACTGTAACGGATTACAGTTACCTTTTTTTGTATCCTAATTACGTAACGCCGTTACATGTAACCCGTCACTTCCCAAGCCTGGTCATAAGTGGTGATTGAAAATGATTATCTTTATGAGTCAATAGTCTTTTCAGTGTTCCAATCAAATTTCTCCCATCATTCAGGCCTGTCTGACTTTCCTCTTTAACTTGGAAATAAGTCAGTATACAGGATCTAGATCGCCTTGAAATGCTGTTACATTTAATGTGTTTTTTTTTTTTTTTCTCGTCAAAGCTTCATGAAATGAGCAACCTGAAAACTAATTAAAGTGAAAATTTTCTAAGGCAGTGTTTAAGCTCTAAAGCACAAAGAAACGCGCCCACACATCTGCACAATGCTGGATTTTGTGTGAATACAGTTGAAGTGATCTCTCATTCTGCTGTTGTGTCCTTAGTCAGCTCTGCCTGTGTTTATCTCTCTCTGCAGCTCTCACAGACAGAGAGCCGAGGAAAGAGACGGAGACAGCGATGTAATCACTGGTCACTACCCGCCCTCATACCCTGCACTGTGTTACTAGCTGGGGGCCATTGGGACTGACGCCCAGACACATCATGAACACAGCAAAACATGAGGTCATAAGTGATGATTGAGAGGAATTATTTTATTGGTTTTGGAAAAATTATGCTTAGTATGCCTTTAACAGTATATGCCGAAAAAAACAACAACCAAAAAATCCGTAATCATGATATCAAAATCAAATCATGTTCTCTTCCTGTAAAACAAAATATGATGTTTGTGCTAACGCAGGCTTAAAGCAACTGATTTCAACCAGTATATCACTTTCATATCTGTTCAGTAAATATTATAAACAACAAGAGGGCCTCAGACCTTGGAAATCTCTGCTTTAAGTCTTGAGTCCAAGAGCACATTCAGTGTCATGTCAGCATACATATGTTCTTCTGAGGTGTCCTTGGGTTTAAAAGAATCCCTACCAACTAGAGACACGCTGTTCTGAAGGGAATTAAATATCGCAATGTTTTATTTATCACCACAAACATCTCCAGGTTCTATAGCACCGACTAAGCATATTGATAAGCTTTTTTTTTTGCTACAAAATAAACCAAGAAAAAAGCAGCAGCCGAGCAAAACTGTATGGTAATGAATTCTTCAAAATGCCTTGGATATCCTTGAGAAAAAGCTCACACTGTAAGTGAGAAAACAGCTTTGAATGATAACCCTCCTTTGGCGTTTTCACTATAATTAGCTCTGGAATGATAGTTTTTCATGCAGGTGGCTCATATCATGAAGCCTAGACAAGAAAAAGGAAAAAAAAAATAACCACTTCATTGTTTTTCACCATAAATCTCCTCAGTGATGTCTTTACTAATTGGCTTCGTCAGGCTGATCAGACACTCAGTATGGTACTTTCACTGTGTTTTTCACGCCAGTAAGCCGACTCTCTTCAAGGGCCTGTCATGTATAAATTATATGAATGCTCAGTCTGTTTATTAGCAGAGTTACTTTGTCAGCAAAACAGTCAAACAGGGAGAAGAGTTGTAATCACTCCACTTAAATCATCAAGTACATTAATTTGTCTCTGTGGTATTATTACTGCAGCTACTACGTCAATGATGGATAAAAGTCACATATGAGATTACAGTTATAAAAACAAATCATTTGTAAGAAGTACTTTATAAATGGATGGAGGTACAGTACTTATAGCTAATAAAAAAAGCACTAAAACATAGTTTAGACAGCCTGAACCAGACACACAGGTTGTTGCCTGAAGTCCTGAAGAACCAATAGGATCCCATTTTGAAGATATGAGGCTATAAAATGGATCCTGTGGGATTAAATGGTCTGTGATGTAACTCAGTGCCTGTCAAACATCATACAAGCCCTGAGAGTGATGTTTAAAGGGCCAGTGTATAAGATTGCTGCCCCCCTTCCCTCTCCCCACAGCCCACAGAAATAAAAACGCAATTTGGCCTGTTGTTTCATGCCAATTCGAATTACACTTACGAATACAACTGAAATGAAAACATGGTTCTTTTAAAAATACATGTGTATTGCTGAAGGATTGCATGTGCAATGATTGCATAAGCAAACACAGCGGCAGAGTGGATTAGCAAGTTATCAAGTGACATCTATGATCAGTTATACAACAAAGTTTTCACTGCGTACTCTGTGGGGTTTGACAAAAATGCAGACAAACCGGCAACGCTCAGCTAGCCATTTTCACCAAAGGTATTTATGACCGAGTCAAAGTGTTTGTGTCTAATGCACAGCTAACTAATGGTAAATGTACGGAAACTGCTGTTTAAGGTAAATTTACAGAAATATTCCACTTTCTTGCAGTACTTGAACACTGACATGCAACCCCCACGAGATGACCACCAGCGGCTCCAAGTTCATTTGAGTTTGGTATCTACAGAGGTCGCAGGTCGTCTTGAACGAAGGCAGCCATTTTGCACTGCCATGTTTCTACAGCAGCTCAGAAATGGCAAACCAAACATTTCACGTTTAGCGTGACTCTCGAGAGCAACTGTTCTCCTGCACACTTGGAAGGACGGGATAAGACGAGATGCCACTCACCACCAGCTGCTGTTTTGCAAAAGCTCCCCCAGTATCTCTCAGCCCTGTTTTCTTGGAACGCTGAAAACCACTGTGTCCCTGTTTGTTGTGTTTTCTCTCTCTTCTGTCTTTGTTTCTAGTCCTCCCCGCCGTCTGTCTCTGGCTGCGTTCCGATCGCCTAGAAGTTCACTGTGAAGTGGCCTGCACAGCTTATTCAGCCAGGGAGTAAATATGCTCAGTTCAAAGAGAACTGTGAACTGTGTGTGGAAGAACTGAACAACAAATATTCACTTTGCAGGAAGCTGACAAGCAAGATTACCCATCAGTCATTGTGTCTAAAACAAACAATGGAGCTCAGAAAGTTTTATATCTCATATTTCTATGTAATTTATTTATATATTTTAATCTAATTTATTAATAACACTTAATGAAATTTAATAATTTAATATTTATATGATTTACACGTCTGGAAATATTGTCACTGTTTCTAACGTTGCCAGTCATAATTATCAAGGATAACATAATATCAATTTTACACAGTAATAGTCTGTAAATAATAACTAATAATATTCATAATCATAATCTGTAAATATGCAGAATATTAATCTCTTTAGGAATGCCACTATACATTTTGTAAATTCATCAAATCACATTTTTTCCAAAGTTACATTACATAAGTCACATTTCAATACAATAAGTTTTCTCAAAGTTTGTGTTTTGTTTTGTTTCATTCATGTAACATTTCCACAGTTGAAGCAAAAGGCATCCAAGGACTTTCCCTGAGCAGGGAGTAAGGTTTATTTACATTATTTGGATGGGAATGCAGCTATAGATCAGAGCAATACATGCGGGTACTTCAGTCCTACGTCATGCTCTTTTTTTGGGTGAAAACAACCACTTTAATTTGACTGGCGGTCAATACAAATTCAGAGGTCTTTGCCAGTTTAAATGCTTACTGTTGTATTACTGTTGAGCTATTAGGAGCCCAAATCTTGTGTGCAGACAGGCGAACAATCATGTTATGCATCTGCTGATCAATGATCAGGGTCTTTACACAGAAAAAAAATAAATAGACAGGAGTTTATAAGTGTCTACCTCCATCAACGTGGAAGCACGACTCCACAGAGTGCTCAGAGGTGGTACATCCTGAATCTCCAGGTGATGTTTTTCTGACGTCTGTCACTTTTTTAAGACACTACTTTGCTGTTTTAGTAGACTGTCCACTGTGGCGTTATGGTGAACTAATTAAATTGCCAACATTAACATCCATATGAATGACAATAGTCTTCTCTATTCGGCGCTGGCACTTTAACAGCTTTTGTTTTTAACCAAAATGCAGCAGTGAGCTGCTCTGATCCACACAGAGTTAGGAAAATCAACTTTCTGTCGCTGTGCCCCACTTGTTCCAAAGAAACTGTAAAAACGTACTCATCAATTCCACGGAGACAATACCATGGTTCCATTGCTACTGATTATTATTGCCATTGGTTTTAATTTTCTAATTTGCTCATCTTATTACTCGTACTATTCCTTTATTTCTGACTCCAAGCATTATTGAGGATTTCAGTCATGTCTTATTGTCTGTCTGCACTGGTGTAAATGAGGATTCCCCCTCAATGTGTTTTCTGAGAATTCAGAGATTAATAAATAAATAAATAATGATGATGATTCACTGATGGCTTTGTCCAGATCATCAGTAAATATGATTTGCATATAGAGTGTATTAGATTTTAAGCCTATCATGTATGGTTATATGATAATACTACTATAATACTACAACGAGGAAAATAGTGTAGCACTTTGTAAATTTAAAAAAGGCTAAATAATTTAATGAACAAACATAAAATGCACAGTGAAAATGACATGTTGTGCATTAGTATAGTTATGATACTATAATAATTAAATATGTTGCACTGTTTTCTATGGCACTGTTTTATTGGAGGTAATTCATATTATTTTATGCCTGCTTTTCTTTTCCTTTATCCCAAATTGTTTGTTTAATTATCTACAGACCAAAATATGTTTCAATTTCAGTATTTCCAAGAAGGTAAAAAAAAAATGAAAACAAGCATGAACAACCCCCATAAACTTCTAATTAAAGCTCAATTTAGCAGGGAAATATATCCAGAACTCCCTTTAGGTTTGCTGCTGCTGACTTTACAGACAGAATTATTCATTCACCATGAATCACTTTCATTAAGATGGAGATTTTAAGGGACTGCCTCTGCACTATCATTTAGATTTAAACGATTCAGAAATATCAAGTAGGTAATAGATGAATGAGGAAATTATTTTATGATCAACGTGCTAAAAGCATCTAAGCAAATTCCATTCACATTTCCCATTACAGGCATTAACACGCACCTTCGTAAAGTGTGACAGAACGGCGTGATGCATGACTCAGCTCTACAGCACTGATTAACTGTGACGAGGCTGCAAAATTAAGTTAAGGAACGGAAACATTCATTAAATGGTTAGAAACATGATGAATTTATGTGTTGATTCGCATTCAGCAAATCACCTCTGAGCCCTCTCCTCTGTACCTCAGCATCTTGGGAAAGACGCTGTATGAGGGCGGGGGGTTGCACAGGTGATTTAAAACTCATTCGCCCCCTGCTGATGTCGGCCTCTCATCCAGGAAAACACTGCGGGCTGTGAGACAAGCGATCCATCAGGATTGTCCCATTACCAGATCCTGGGGTTACCACCTGCTTCTGCTGGACCTGCCTTCGAGGATCTGTGAGGACGTATGTGTGTGTGTGTGTGTGTGTGTGTGTGTGTGTGTGTGTGTGTGTGTGTGTGTGTGTGTGTGTGTGTGTGTGTGTGTGTGTGTGTACACTGCATTAAACCATCACTCTGTGCTTTCTGCCCTGAGGCCCTGCAGTGGTTTCTTTTCCCGGCATGACCAGCACTGCTGCCTCTTTGTTAGCTACAATTCTCCTTTTATATTTAGTTTTTATTGGTGCAAAAAAAAAGCAGCTGTGCCTTTATAGATGCATCAGACCGTAAATACGTCATCGCGCCCCAGTCGCCAAGGCCACGCCCCCTTCTGAGGGAAAAATCACAGCTTTATGTTATGGAAGAGAGAGGAAACATGCCAAAAGGCTGCTGTATAGCAGGTTGTAAAACAAATAAAAATGTGAATCCATCACCATCTCTTGTAACCCATACATCCTGGAGAGGAAAAGGGTCCCAAAAAGAGAGCAGAAAAAATGCATGAGCCTCGAGTCACTGGTCACTGTTGGCTCATTGATCCACTTGGACAGGGGACGACTAAAGGAGCATGACGGCTGACCGATGAACATGAATTTATTAAGGTATTGTGAACATTCAGGTTCAGGCAAGGTCACAAAATAAGTCTCAAACATACATGATAAAATACATTATAAAATAAATAAGAAATAGGCGCTAATAAGAGAAAATGAGAAGCAAACTCATAAATAACTAAAGTAAGTTTGGAATTTATATTTTAAAATGTAACCTATTGTCCCTGGGAGCAGGGGATGTTTATGGGACTTTGTCTAAAGTTTCCTAAAAAGTTCTAAAAGGGGATGAATGTACCTAAACATGGGGACAGAAAGTTGGGGATGTTCCAAAAATGTCCTCTTTAGGTTATACGACTGTCTGTTCTATTCTTTTGAACAAGACATGTCAAGAACGTCGTTCTTCAAATGTGGTGCAAATGTCCACTTGGACTCAAGGATGGACTGATTAGGTTTTGGAGGTCAAAGGTTGAGGTCACTGTGACATTACATCCATCCCAATCTTGTGAACACGATATCTCAGGGGCACGTAGATGGAATTTCTTCAAATTTTGAACAAATGTCCACTTGGACTTGATTAGAATTTGGAGGTCAAAGGTCACATTAACCTCACACACAAAAAAATGTCAATAACTCAAGAATTCATACATTAATTGTGACAAAATTCTACATACGTATCTAATAGGATAAAATTATGAGTTGATGATATTTTATGTACAAAAAGTCAAAAGTCAGCTTCACTGTGACATCATAATATTCAGCTTTCTTCAGTCCTCTGTCTTCCTCTGTAAAAACTTTCTATAAGTGAAGACAACATGTTTCTCACTGGAAATTATTCACTGGAATCAATATTTACAATATACCTGTACTATTTCCATCTATCCTGTCAAAAATACACTTAATATTTTAAATTAAATTCCTTAAAAGGATTCACTAAATATATTTTAAGTCTGGACAGACATGGATGTAAACTGCAACTTGATTGGCTGGTGGAGCCATACAACCACAAGGTGGTAATCCTGGTTATTTTTTGTTATTATTTGGGTTTTGTGTAGGTTAGCAGTGTTTCACTGGCAACACTCAGCCTGCAAACCCCCTCAGAGTGACTGTCGTTGACTGGGATTGTGTCTATTACAGCATCTCGTTTACAACAGAACCTCCTCCAGTGTGTTTGAACAGTCGAGAGAGGAGAGGAGAAAGGGGCCCCAGCATGGCGCTAATGTTGCACGGGTGACGGCACACACGGCTCATAGAGGAAATGACGCCTAATAAACACATACCAGAACATGACAAACGCTGTAGCTCAAATGACACATGCACACCACTGCAAATGTGATTATGTTTTTTTTTTATCCATATCCAGGGACACCATATCCAGGGCAGCCACATTAATTTCCCCAGAGTGAGAAAACCAGTCATTTTAATTTATGCATGTAAAGACAATATAAACACATGGTGCAGGTGCATGTTTCCCCACAGATATCCTGACTTCAAGCTTCCACCTACACCCATGTTAGCTCCATTACACGTGTCTCAGCGCTTTGCATGTCTTCATTCTTGGCTATAATGTCCAAAACCACTTATCTGTACAGTAACACACAAACAGAAATCCACAACATGAAGGAGTAAGCTGTTTATATTGCCTAACGCCTTCACAGCCACTGTGACGGACAAAAGTGCTTACAGAGGTTTAAATACCCACACAGAGCAGACAAATAAAACGGGGGCAGAGAATCCATTAAGGTGTGAAAGTGGAAAGGTTTAGTGCTCTTCGGCTGTGCACAAGTTTTGAACAATTGAGTGGAATTTGGCTCACAAAAATCAGGCGATATTGACTACTGCATTTTCAAATTGGTGCTATTTTTCCTCAGAAGAAAGCAATTTCAGATAGTGCTATGCAACCCTAAGCTGCAAAATATTCTCATCTGTCATGGAAAGCAGTTCCCCAATACACTTATATTTCTTATTATCTGAAAAAGAGGCACCTAAAAGCCAAGTTTTTAAAATTTTAAACACTTTTTAATATTTTTTGTGACATAACCTCACCTCAAATTTCCTTTACTCTGCTCTATTTATTTATTAAACAGGTACAACAATGAATAAATAACATGATTATGTGATTTAGCCAAATGTCTATAGCACGTTGTATCAGCCTGCTGAATGGCTGCAGGCACTTGAATGCAACACACCGGGTGAAATTTATGGATAGTCATTATGTTTGATTCAGTGTTGTCATGGTTACTCCTATAAAACCTTTATGGGATGACTATATTGCCAGTCAGGTGACAATCATAGAAAGAAAGAAAGAAAGAAAGAAAGGAAGGAAGGAAGGAAGGAAAGAAGACTACTGAGGATGAAATGATACAGATGAGATGATCGTCCATTTTTTAGAGTGTGGTCTGACCTTTAGGCTACAGATGAAAACAGATAAAGCTGATGAAGCATGTTACATCAAAATGACACAAAGTTGACAAAGTCGGTACTTTCAGCGGTGGAGCAATAAAGCACAAACACTTTGGAGATCCAACATAAATGAAACGTTTCAAGATAAAATGGTGTCTTCTTATTCATTACAGAAAACTCAAGTAAACTGTCCACAGGGACAAGACACAACACTCTTCATGGGATAATTCTGATTATTTTAAATGGGGTTGTATGAGGTAGTTATTCATAGTCAGTGTTATTACCTAGAGTAGATGGCGGTCGGGAAAAAGGACCTTTTCTGACAGGAAACCACTGAAGCAAAATATCTCCCTCTCCAAGTCAACCAAACTCCACAGGCAAAATCAGTCATTTTACCTTGCAGACCACAGGAGTTGCTGGTCCACCGCTGCCTCAATCTGTTAGTTTGTTTGTGTTACTGTGTGACTTCAGTGTTTTAGAATGATAGCTCAAATTCTCTGAAGCCACAAAATAACACAAACAAACTAACAGATCGAGGCAGCGATAGACCAGCAACTCTCCTGTTCTGCAAGGTAAAATTGCTGATTTCACCCATGAAGTTTGGTCAATTTGGAGAGAACGACATTTGGCTTCTATAACTGCAGTTTCCCATCAGAAAAGGCTCTGTGTCAGCAAAGTAAAGTGATGAAAATATTCTAAATAGAGCGTACACTTAAACTTTTTCAAAGTGGACCTTGTTTTAAGTGGCGAACCGACCCCGTCCTCAGCGGTTCATCGCTTAACTTCTGTGCTGGTGGCTCTCAAAGGAAGCCCAACCATCTACTGAAACTAATACTATGACTATGAATAAGTACCTCATACAACCCAACTGAAAATAATCTAAGCTACCACGTTAAAATCATCTTTCAAATATTCTCCTCCCAAATGGAAAAAATTAAACTCACAAACTCCTTGAGTAACAGCACATGTAAATAGATAAATTTAGTCTTGTGCCTCCATTAACAGCTCCAAAACAGCTGGATCCTACACTTCCCATAATGCAATTCAGTTGTGTCTCCTGGCATAGAAATGTCCACATCTTTTAATCTTTACAACCTAACTCTTTATATGAAGCTCTCAGTCTCAGCTTAGAGACCCCAGAGATGTGACTTTCCTTGACAATGCTCCTCTGCAGCCACAAGACATAAAACTAACTAAATTTCTAATTCAATCTACTGGAATAAACCAGATATGATGTTTTATTAAATGTCAAAGTGTACAGACTGTGGTTGACAGACTTGTCCCTCACTCACCTGTTAACTTTCTTGTACTTTTAATGGTGCAGTGAGACTTCTCTACTAGACTACTCTTCCCATTCTTTTCTCTATGAAGCAGGGTGAAACACATTCGCCTCTAGTCCTGAGATGACCCGCCTCTTTCGCTTTGGTCCAGCGGTTCAGTCTGATTGAACTTTGACTCGTGACATCGTGAGGCTCATATCCAGCCAGTCTGAGAGACTGAGAGAGGGACTGACCTCTAATTCAGGAAATATTGATTTTTTTTATATCCTTGTTTTATTACTGTAATGGGAAATAATACAAGCATCAGAGGAAGACAGATGCTTCTTGGCTGCAGGAAGTGCACGGTCAGTAACAGAGGTTAATGACTGTAAAGTGTCTGAACGCTGTAGTCCACAGCTGGGTACAGCTAATGATTATTTTTTTCTATTAGTTGAAAAATCAGGACTAATTTATCAATCAAATAAATACAAAAACTTGTCTCATTAATATTCTACTATTTTATTCAGTCATAGTCATGAAAAATAGACACATGGAGCGCATTACAATAATAATAATTGAGGCATATTTTAAAATTAGTTTAATTTCCACCCTATTTAAAGTTACTACAAGGAACTTTCATACTTTGTTGATACTGGAGGCCCCTGTGGAGAAAAGGGAGTAGTGTTTCCACCATAATAATCACAAAATATAACATAAAAAATAAAATGATTTAAATATAGATCTTGTCCTGCTTCATTTTAACTGGCCAGTGTACTACTCGCTGTAACTTTATCTGGGAAAATGTAAACACAGGCTTTACAGAAATGGTCAGTCTCCTCGTGGATGGTCTCTTTAGATTATATACATCATATAGAGGCATCAGTAATACACTGAGACAGTTTCATAACCAGTTAAAAACTCCTTGTGTAAAACTTTAATGGACCCTATTTGTCAGATGTCTGATATATAAACTAATTCAGAAGGATTGTTGTGACACATATGTATTTAGTTAATTAAGTGTCAACCCTTTCCCTGAACTGGAGAATCAGTACTTTTTAAAAAATATTTTTTGGGGGGTTTCATGGTTTTAATGATAGGACGGCTGAAGATATGACAGGAAATGGGGAGAGAGAGTGGGGGAATGACACACAGCAAAGGGCCGTGGGCGGGAGTCGAACCCACGGCCGCTTCAGAGGACCCACAGCCTCCATGCATGGGGTGCACGCTCTACCAATGTGCCCCAACATCAGTACTTTTACTGAAGAAACTGACTTAAAACTTAAAATGATCATGACATGGATTTATTTTGTCTCTGAGGTATTATGCAGATAAGAATCAATGTATTTTTGCATCAGTGTGGGGAGGGGAAAAATGAAAAGATAACAGCCTGTAATATTAGTTGTAGCTATTTTCTCTCTCATAAATGGCTGCTACAGTAAACAAAATGTAAAATGTATGAATAACAACATTAGATGACACGTGGTGTAACATTATAAAAAAAAAGTAATAAAATCACTGAACTGTTGATCTTTTCAAATCAAGACTCGAGGGTCTAACAACAGCACAGCTGCTGAAAAAACACTTTAGCAGAAAACTGAAAAATGAACAGAAAAAAACACAAGCAAACAAGAATATGAGGCTACACTGTGTTCTCGTTCTGTTTTGCAGTTTGTAGCTCAGCACAGATCAGACTTGAAGCTGTCATGTTGTCACGGTGGCTCAAACACCGACTGACGTAAAACTGCTGCAATGCACCTACTCTTACATTCAGTCTGAGTCACCGAACAAAAACATATCACGGATTGTGGGGATAAAGAAATGTGCGATAGTAATCAGAAAAACAATCACCACTGCAATGATATTAAAGAGAAGCAACAACACCACTGGTCTTATTTTAGATCCTCCTCTCTATGTTTTGAGCCGGACTGAAGAAAACACACTACTAATCCCAGACCCCCACCCCTCCCCTAACCCTCTGTACTGGATGATACACTAATTGGTGGAGTGAGGCCGCTCATTAAAAGTGACAGGTATGATCTCACTAACCGGAAGCCTTGAGGCCTCAGCGGCCAATCAGAGGGGCTAAACGCTCGACTCAAGGGCAGCTATTACTGCTGTGATCCCACGCCGGAACAATGCGGCGAGCAGATGGATGACCGGGGCCGTCCTCAGTTTCCCCCGCTCACCATCCTTTGATATCTCATGACTGTTGCCATGGACACAGAGGATGAAAACACCTCTATGATTAATTATGAAGAATATGTTCTATCTTTGATATGCGCTACAGTAACTACAAGGCTTGGGAGAAATGTGTAATATTTACAGTGAGACCCTTCGTCTTCATGCGGCGCGTCATCTTTTGTGTTGAGTTAAAAAGCTTGCTGTGATCTTATGATGATGTGCTTGGACTCTGCAGGCTTAGATGTATTCTTAAAAGGATAAAAGAGATAAGGGTGCACTGCTGAAAGAAGCTATATAAGCCATCTTCTCATTACAGCAGGCTTTACCAGGCGGCTCCATATGCTATATGATGTTTACGATTGTGAGAGAGGGGTTTCTCTGTATTCTCTCTATTTTCTGTCGTGAAACTGGTGAAACAGAGAGTCCAACCCTGCAGAAACAGTAAATTATTAAATGCTGGAGCATCACTCGCCTACGTAGAGTAACCTAACATTACCTCTCATCGCTCTGCTTCATTCAATCACATTTTCTTTCTCTTTATGCGCGATGTGAGTTTGATTTTAATTACGTAACAGTCTTTTCATGGTGAACCCTTCGTTTTATTGATATTCATCCACTGAAGAAACATGCTTCAGCACTTCTAATGGCCCTGAGTTCAATTATTTAAGGCCACGCCTCCCAATATGTCCTTTGAAAGAAGAACCTGCTGTTTCTTTCTTTCTTTTTGCAAGTGCAAGAGAACATACAGAGGAGGAATACTGTGTCCATGATTTTTGTTTAATTTCCACTCCTATAAATAACATTTCAGTCAAGATCGGCATAGAGGTAAATTACACCATAATCTATAGTGATGCATTCAATTTGACACGTCAGGGCTACTGAAGTCTAGAGCTCCAACAATTAATCGATTATTAAATTAATTGTCAACTAATCTGATAACAGATAAATCAGTTTGCGTAATTTTTGAGAAGAAAAATAATTCAAAATTCTCTGATTCCAGCTTCTTAAATGGGAATATTTTCTGGTTTCTTTACTCTTCTATGTCAGTAAACTGAATGTCTTTGGCTTATGAACAAAACAAGACATTTGAGGACGTCTTCTTGGGCTTTGGGAAACACTGATCAACATTTTTCACCATTTTCTGGCCAAATAATTAGTCGGTTGCCTCTTTGTAGTAATTTTTTTGTCTCTGTGTGATGTTTTATGTCTCTAAGTAGTTGTTTTTAGGCTCTCTGTAATCAGTAGTAAGCCCATTCATTAACCCTTTGTTAAAATAGAAGTAGAAGTAAATTTTGCTTATCATACTGTACTTTTTGAGCACAGGAGTATTTCTTATATTGTGCCATTGCCAGTTTTACTTGAGTGAAACTCTGCCACCACTGCAGCACATACACCATGTGTGTATGTGTGTCTGACAGTCCCGATGAAACAGCATGTCTGATAAGCTGGTTCTGCTGAGAAACTCGATCTTGTCCAATTCATCGCTGCATGCCCACTCCGTCCTACCAGCCGCCACCACCCCCCCAACTCTGTCTCAATTTACTTTTTCCAATTGGTCTGTCTATCCCTGTTTTCATTTCCATCCCCGCTCTGTTTCTCAGATGTCACTTTATCTGCATGCTCCATGCTCATGCTGTGTCTGCGTTTATCGCAGTCTAATGTACGACGTGTCAAATAAAACGTCATGTGTAGACATCCTGACATTAATCCTCTCAAAGTCCTTCTTTCACCCAGAATGTATATTGTAGCACATACAAGCTCGGGTTGTTGAGGCTGTTTTCTTCTTTTTCTATAAAAACTGCATTAACACAATGTAAGACCAACTGTCAAGAAAGAAATTATTACTACATGAAGTTTAAAGCATCAAAAAATGAGTCTGTATCTGTGTGGTTGCTTTTGGTCTCTTTGAAGTTGGTTTTGTCTTCTTTTAGTATCTTTTTTTGTACCTTTCTCATCATTTTTTGGTCTCTTTGTGGTTGTCTTTTTGCCTCTTTTTGCCTTCTTTTCTCTCTGTAGTTGTTTTTTTATTATTATTTCTGTGTAGTTGTTTTTTTTTGTCTCTTTGTTGTTGATTTTTGTATCACTGTAGTATTTTTTGGGGTCCAAGCAGTCGACCCTTTAGAGTGCCCCTGTAGTGGAAAAAACATGATAAAGTGGACTCTAAAGTCCCCTTTCAGTGGACAAATGACAAACTGGAAGGACACTTCAGAGTGCACTCTTCCATGTTTTGTCCACTATAAGGACTTTATAACGTTTTGTCCCCTGAAAGTTATAGTTCCCCGTGTTTATGTATTACAGAGTTATAGAAGTTGTCACAATCAAACAGTTTTAATCTGAATGAAGACTTGGAACAGGTTAAGCCCTTTTTTCCCCCCGTATATCTCAGTTAGGGTTAAAACTCTTCCTCCTCTTGTAATCGAGTGGTGTTGCGGACAGGTCTGAGATGTTTTGGCCAGCTAATTCAATAAAATCTCATTTTGTTTCGAGCTGGACTCTAATAAAACTGCAATTAGCTCCCCAGTTTCTGCTGTGAAGAGCAGATGGTGCAGAGATAATGAACAACGCATTTGTCAAGCAATGCTCCTCCACAACTCCTTGAAAAGAGACAGTGTTGTGCTGGGAGATAACACTCACCCCTCAATTAAAAACTTTTCTGCTGAGACGGAGTTTCAACAATAGAAGCTCTACCTTCTGTTCATCTGGTGCCTTTTTATCCAAATGTGTGGTGTCACAAATGGCTAAACAAAAAAGCCCAAGCACACAGGGAATTAATTGTATTTATTAATTATATATAAGTATCTGTGGAGGACAAAAAAATCTGTCAACAAGGATGGTAACAGCTATTGTTAGAGCTGAGCTGCTGCAACACAAAGCTTCTCACGAACAAACTGTTTACAGTAAACTACTGTTAACTAGTACTGCAGTAAATTCTTATCATAGTTATACAGTCCAGTACCTCCGTCTCTTTGTCAGACTGTAGTTTGACCTTTTCCTACAAGCCAAGACAGGTCGGTTTCAGCTCCACTTCCTGTGTTGCTTCAAGCTGTTTACAGGGTTCACAGGTGGGTCAGCTAAATTCATGTGAATTATTAACGTTAAAATACCCTCTGCTCCCAGGGGTCTTTCAAATGGGCGGACTTTTAAACTAAAATCCAATCTAAAAGCAGGTGTTTTATGGTAGGGACATATTTTTTTTTTTCGCAGTTAACACTTTAGTTACGTAATCAGTACTACTTTTTTCTGATTCACTGCGATTAACAGGCACATTTACTCAGTAACATCATTATAAGAGCGATATGTGAAACCCTAGAAATGAGTACTTCAGTCCATATAGCCAGTTGGAGACATAGACTGTATATTAAATAGGTACATAATTTATTTCAAAATAATTTGTTGACAACTATGTTTTTTAAACTAGGGTGAACTTGTCCCTGCCATCTGTTCCGGGATCTGTGCACAGGTCTAGCGGCGCCATCAAGTCAAAATTGGTCCAATGTTTTGGTTTATGACTAAATATCTCTAAACTAATGTGCTTTAGCGCTAATTAGGAGATGTTGGCATGATAACACTCTAAATTAAAGGCTTATTTATAAAGTTTTAAGTCTTGAGAAAGAAGAACAGTCTGTGCGGCCAGTAATGTGAAGTTTTTCTGTGGTCATGTCTCTCTTGAACCCCATGACTATCAGAGATACTGCTTCGTTTCATCCGTATCTGTAAGCTTTCAGAAAAGTGCACAAATTCAGATGAAATGAACACAAAGTACGGACCGAATGCTCCATCTATACCCGTATATGTATCTTCACATTTAGAATAAATTAGCCTTAAGATGATGAACAAGGTACAAGTTATACCTGCTGCAGGGCCATGTAGGACACATAACCGCTTTCTCCACATTCCCTGCCTCTTAGCTGTCAAACTGCCCAATAAAGGCAAAAATTACCAAAAAAGAAGAAGAAGAGCATGTGTTTTTGTGCATGCATTGTTCTTACAGTGCCATATAATAATCTACAGTGAAGGATTTTTTCCGTGGATTGCTTTACTTTATGTATTTTTTGCCAGTGTTTGGTGCCATGTTACTCTTGAGAGGGAATCCTTAAAGCAGAGGAGTTACAAGCTGATGCACATGAATACACACAAAAATGGCAAAAGACAAGTGGGCGGTTCGGCCTATATATTGTTCTTCTCCTAAGGGCTCAGATAACAAAGTTAAAAATACAGCGCTCCCAACAGAAATGATGTTTTTTTGTTATATATCGCTGTCTGTGCACACCAGCACTCTTCTAATTCTTCTGTTTTGTCATCCTGAATCCACATCACTTAAAAAAAATGTCCCAAAATGTCCACAAAACTAGGTTCTTCCTATGCAATAAATATGTCAGCTGTAGATTCCACCGTGTTCATTTTGGCTGCTAGAATTTCAGCTTTCAGCTTCCTTCTAACTCTAAGAGGGAAAAGAAAATATTCTGCACGGATCATCATTTATTCAGTGTTCTCAGAGATGGGAAAGCACCTCCCTGGAGCAGCCCTGAATCTCAAAAAAACGGTGAAGTTTATCAACTATTTTTAGCGCCGGCAGCATTCCAGCTTTTGCCAACTCCAGAGGCAACGGCTGCTCCTCTTCCTATAACAGCTGGTCAAGTGGTCAGTAAAGCATCAGCTGAAATATGAGCTCCAGAAGTGGATCAAATGCATGAAGATACGTTTTAAGAGTGTTTTATTCTCCAGTGGATATGAATCCTGGATGTATATTAGTTTAAAAACCTCACCCTGATAGTGATATGTTCTTGTATAGCCTCACTCAAACCCACTAACTTCCTTAATCTGATTACCAAAGGAAGTTTTGTGGAAGTGACCTCACTGTGGTCTCTTCCCACCCTCTTTGGTCAGCCGCAGCACGCCCTCAAAGAGTCCTGATCGGGCTGATGAGGCTGTCAGTGGTCGAATACTGCAAGAGCATCAATAGTGACAGAACAGCTACTAAAGCAGCAGCCTGCCCTGGAAAATGGTGGTGGTGGTGGTGGTGGTGGCGAGGCAGAGCAGTGCGGAGCAGCTGTCTCTGTTTTGATTGCAATTTGTGCTTATTATGTGAATTGTTACAACGAACCGAGGTGTAGAGAACAGGTCAGTTTTAGCTCCACTTCTTAAGTTACTTCATGCTGTTAACAAGGTTCATTATTAGAAGGCAGATCAGCTCAATTTAAATCAATTATTAACATTAAAATATCCTTTTGTTCCAGCGGTCTTTCAAGTGGACAGACTGTTAAACCAAACTCCATTCTAAAAACAGGTGTTTTATAGTAAGGCCACATTTTTTCACAGTATAAACTTTAGTCACACCACCACTAAGACTCTTTTTTGACTTATGTTGATCTACAGGCACAATCAGCACACATATCATTTACTCAGTAACTTCAGCTATCTGTGATGAAGTGTTTGACATAAACACCAAGCAGCAGTAACTCCTCATAACTGGGTGATTTCTCAAAGTCAATCTGTCAGGAATCTTACACGTCACATTTTATCCTACACTCTTTTGACCAGCACATTAAAGCAGTCACTGAGATTGTTTTTTTTCCACCTGTGCAAATCTCTAAAATCAGGTCTTTCTTGTCTTGGTGGATGCAGAGACCTTAATACGTTATTTCATCCAGGCTCAGTCATTGTAATGGTTTGTTGTCTGCTCTGCCGCCTGCTCGTACGAAAAGCCTTCAGATGATTCGTAATGCTGCAGCTAGAATATTTGATCCTATTAAACCGATCTTAGCTTCATTTCACTGGCTTCCTGTTCATGTCAGATCAGACTTTAAGGTGCTTCTGATAACTTACAAATTTGTAAATGGGCTCCCTCCATCCTGTCTCTCTGATCTCATTAAACCTTACGTCACATCCTGCCTGGCAGCAGGGCCTTCCCCACTCTGGAATAACCTCCCTGTCAATAACAGACATACTGACTACGCTGAGGCCGTTAAATCCAAACTTAAAAATGTACACATACTTGGCCAATAAAGCCGATTCTAATTCTCAGTGAACATTTTGATGACACAGTCAGTATACTTGGTAGATTTTCATTTCAGTGCATTTTCACATCAAAGTCTGTTTACAGGTCCGTCCAGAGTATTACTGCATAAGTTAAAAAGTTGTATTAGGCATTTTTTTGGGCTCCCAAGGGAGCTGTGTAAAGTCTGATAAACTGCCTCAAGTGATGTCAGCTGGGGCTGAAAACTACAAGTTTGAAAATTAAAAAACAGTGAGCTTACCAGACCTCTGTAGTGTGGTCCTCATCTTTACCTGAGGCTGGAAGTACTCCAAAAAGGAGCCATAGGAAGTGTGAATAAAACTACTTTTAGAGAACCAACAAACTCACTCTCAAACTAAAGGACCAATGTGTAGGATTTAGCGACATCTAGTGGTAGGTAGGTGAACATACGGTGGTTGTGAAGCTCGCACAAAACTTGAAAGGTCGTACCCTAGAGCCAGTGTTTGGTTTGTCTGTTCTGGGCTACTGTAGAAACATGGCAGTACAACATGGTGTTGGACTCCATAGTGTTACAGTATGTCAACAATAAACAGGAGAAAGAACCCAAATGCAGACTGCAGCAGGAGTGGTTAACTTCAAAATTTTAATAGAAAACCAAACACAAAAAACTTACAGAGATGGCAAAGGTGAATCAAAGGCAACCAAAAAAAAAAAAAAACCCAACAGAGGCGACACAAAAATCAAGGTCCAGAGAAAGTAATAACCCAAACGAATCCATGCAGGGGAAAAAATACAAAACAACAAAACTCCACAAGAAAACACCAGGATATTGACAAACCGACAGGGACAAACTAGCAACTAATGAGGTAAAGACACAAGATTAAATGCACAAGGGAGAGGGAGGATAACAAGACACAGGTGAGGGTAATCAAGAACAGGTGAAAATAATCAGTGATCAAAAAGAGCAGGAGGAAGACTTACAAAAATAAAACACGAAGTGACTATGAAAAACCCAAACCATGACACACAGAGGAGGACCCTAACCCTCTGTAGGTATGAAGCAGGCAGAGCTCTTTATGCCTTTAATTTATAGGACAGCTGAAGATATGATAGGAAAGGTGCTGCAGAGGACTCACAGCCTCGAGGCACGGGGCGAACGCTCTATACCAACTGAACTACCTGCCCGCCTGAAGTGAGGAAACATAGTGATTCTTATTTTCAGGAGATTATACACTAATGAAAACATCAATTCTATGCTAATATCCCCATAAATCTTGTGCACTTGACCTTTAAAGGATCTAAAATTATTTTTTTGATCAATTTTATACCAGCTCAACTTCTGACCATCTTGCAGTAGGATCACAACAGCCATGCCTAAGGGTGTGATGATAATTGCATTACTGCGATGCAGCTGTAACATGACAGCACCGCGGGTTTGAACTCGTTATCATCATCACTGTAAATTTTATTTTGAAGGCTCAATCCTATAACAGCAGCCTTAGGGTCATAATAGGACGATTATGTTTTCGCAAGAATATTTTACCCCGGTGTGAAAAACATCTATACTGTCACAGCCTTAGCCTCATTGACATTCTGACCCATAAGTACTCATTAGTCATTACTGCATTATTACAAAATAAGAGTACTTGGTACTCATGGTGGGTGGACTACATGTCTTTGAACTCTGCCTTCATTTTGATCTCAACTGTGCACCTGTTAAGTTTCATGACTGTATTTTGTACAGCTGTCATAGTATGCAGTTGAACAAATCTCTCTGCAGACAGACATTAAGACCTGGCAGAGGACTCGGAGCTCCTTATGATGATAATTCTCGGTGCAGTAGGTGTCACCAGGACCACATTTTGCCATTATGACACACACAGAGACTCACAAGGTGAAAACAATACCAGTCACACTGTCGCAGCTGGTAAAAATCAGTTATTACGTGGAAGTATTTGTTTGAAAAGAGAGAGACATGATCTGAGAATTATCTGAATTACTGTACCACAGTATTGTATTTCAGCCAAGGGAGTAAATTTGTGCAAAAGCTGCAGCGAGGAACTGAAAACATACAACACTTAGTGAGTTTAAACAAATGTTCAATGAAAGCATAATTAGCAAATACAAAAATGTTTTTTTAGGGAGAGGCACTGGCATGTGAATTGTTTTTCAGTTTGTGCTGTTTTGTGTTTTGTTTCTTTCCTCAGCCTAGGGCTGTTTAACCAATTAATCAAATTATTATTTTTTGATAAGTCAATTTATTTATTTATTGATTATTCCAAAGATTATTTTTAAGGATTGCTATGGTACATTGTTATTTAATCTGTGTGTCATCCCCTTTGCCTTAGCTGGAGAACATAGAAAAGATAAATCTGCCTATTTGCAAAGAACAAAATCAAAGAGACACAACATCCCACACGCATGTAATTTGCATATCAGTGACAAAAGCTAACAAATGAATCCTTGTGCAATCATGTTAGCTAGCTAACCTACTAAATCACTGTGCAGCATCTATCTATAACAGTGAACTAGTTTGCTATGTATTATTGACATTCATTGGCCAATTAGGTGTATTATTGTCCAAAGTATTGAGACACTCTTGTGGGCCACGATGGAGACTGACATACCCTCCACCACAAAACCCACAGGTGAAAGTGCAGAGGGTGAAGCTAATGCACCTAACATTAGCCATGCTGCTGACCTAGCAGCTTTTGGTAACTGCAAACGAGACAAGAGGTGAAATTATTCAATGCAGTGTATGTAGTTGGGGGTCACTGCTCCATCTCTCCATCCTCTGGTGTGAAGTTACATGAACAGCAGCAGTGCAGGAATATTTAACATTTAGAACATCGATCATAAGTGACAACTTCTAACGGAAAGATGTTCCACGTGTTGATAGCTCTAATGTACGGTGCTCGGGTGCTGACAAAAAGTAAACAGGACAGAGCTGCTGTTTGGCAGAGCGCTCCGGTGCTTTCACCTCAAGTGCTCGTGCAGAGCAGTTATACTGCTGTGATAAGACACACAAAGAGAACCACACTAGTGCGTATCTGTCTGAAATACTCCCACACCTTAGCTGATCGTGGGCAAGGTTTGTTGGCTGCAGCTTCTCCTCTGGGGGAATCCACACTCTTTGACCAGGCACAACAATTCACTGCAACACGTTGATGCATGTTATGCAAATTGACGGATATCAATAATCAGTGATGTTGATTATGTCAATTAAACACCCAAGACCTACTTCAGCCTACACCTTTTTTGGCCTGTTTACGTTGCTTATTGAGAATTTGTTGTATAAGTGTACTGGGTCTTTTTCTTACTTGTATTTAGGCTTGAGTGTCAAAATATTAAGGTCCATCAGGGTATTTAGAAATCGTCATCATGAATAAGGTTATCTAAAACATACTGTAGAAGTTGCAGCTGTTATTTGTTGATGGAAAATAACATTTAAAATTGAATGAATTTATTAAAACATGGAATTTAGCCAACAGAATGATTATTTGGAATTAGAAAAGAAATAATTGGCTTCTCATTTCTGCTCCACAGATCTCCTAGCTAACCAATTAATGACTAGTCATGGAATCTTGAAAATATTACCACATATAACTTTATCCTGAGATGACTTCTTCCAACTGTAAAATCGGTTTAATTAGCCACATGATTTTATTCAACTGCCCGTCTGCCACCACCACCTGCGCATTAATCTCTGTTTAGTCCACTGATGTGTGCTATCTGCTGCAGCAAAGTGACATCTGATCCTCCAACAAGAATCAGTGGAATAAGGCTGCTTAATTCTTATCTATTCGTTATTCTATTGGCTGTAAGTATTTTAATCCAGCAGGCTAATCGCATATAAGATACACATAATTGTGTCTACAGTGACTTCTATCACCACCAGCTCGGTTTTTCCATTTTTTTTTGCTTGTTTGTTTATTACACAGATACCATCATATGCTGTAATGTCAGGAAGGTATGAAGGTATGACAAACTAGATACCGCCCCAGTCTACTTACATGTAACATGTGCAAAATAAACAGGCTTTACTATGGTGATGAAAAATTAATAGTATACAAAAATACATTTTAGCAGACAAGGTTGAAAATGGTAGGTACACAATTACCTAAAAAAGCAATGAAAAAGTCATGAGATTCAGAAGTTAGCCTTACGTAATCGCCAAGACTCTCATTAAAAAGTCAGACTGTGCACTTAATCCACTGTAGGCTGCAGCAGCTGGAAGCTAGTGGAGAAGGAATGTTCTTGCATTCATTATGTTTGCATAATAATTCCCCTCGCCTTGTCTGCAGAGTTCAAATCTCTCAACATCTTGTTTGTAAACTAAACATATACACATTCCTCATCACGTTACCCTGTCTATTTTTACACACACACACTGACAGGGACATGTATACAGTAGCTCTGCCTGCAGGCCCATATTACATGAACCCTGTGACCACATACAGTACTTGCAGGGTTTTCTGTTCTTTGCTCCAGTTATGTCTAACTACTGAGGGGGAAGCCCTGGTGTACTGCAGCTAAAAGCCAAGTCCCACCATGGAATGAATAATGAATACAGATTCCCCATTCAGTCTATCCGCATACTAGTTCAAAGGCGTCCTGCTAGTCCATGCATAAAGCAACAAGACACACAACGCTATGCTAATGGCCCTCAACTCCAGGGGCAGGACTGAGCTTACCGAGCCATGCAAATGTTCCGGTGGCTGAGGAGGAAGATGTCAGATGATGAGGAGGATGCGATGAGGAATTGCTCAAGTGTTTGTTGGGGGGCAGGGGCGGCCATGGGAAACGGTACATGTGGGCTCGGGTACCAGCAGCATGCAACACAGAAATATATCCACCGACTCAGGAACCACTGGAAGCACAAGTCGTCCCAGGGGGGAGCCCGGACGTTTTATTGATGCTGAGTGATGCTAACGACCTCCCCAGCACTACAGGAGCGAGACGAGAGCATCGGGTGAGGCTGTCACAAGAGATCACTTATCAGTGCAAGCCGCTCAGTTCTGTACCAGTTACTGCAGTCGAGCCTCAGGAATAATATAACACACCATTATAAGTATTTCTGACACATTTCTCCCTTTGTCTACTTTTCTTTCCTATATTCCACCAGGCTTGTGGAGTATCAGGATATTTGGATACAAAAATTACACACGACAACATTTCACAAGTCTGGTAACACCATTGGTCTCAGTGAAACCAACTAATTCTACATTTGTCATACCATTATTGTGACCTGTAGTGAAAAAATGCTTCACAGGGTGGAAATTTTAACATTATTTTGTATTTATATCAGAAAAGGGGAACAAAATAACAATGCAGTACAATTACAGCTGTGAAAATGCTGTTGTCCAAGAAACTGATATTTAATAAAAAATAAATAAAAATCATAAAACATTAATGTTTCAGGTAGGATTACTAATGTTAGCTACACAGACGAACCGCTAACATTAGCTGCACAGGAACAACATTAGCTGCACACACCAACCACTAACATTAGCTGCACAACCCAACCGCTAACATTAGCTGCACAGCACAACCACTTATTTTAGCTACACAGACCAACTGCTACCATTAGCTACTTAGTATTCCAGGAATTGGTACCATATGAGTTCAAATGTGAACGGTACCAAACCCTTTATTTTACCAACAAAAGCAACATTCTTTCTGCAGAGAGTGTATACAGTATGTGTGTAAGAGTGTATGTGTGTGTATGTGTGTGTGTGTGTGTGTGTGCATGACTATGCAAGGAGCCAAATGTGTACAGTCATTTAGCCATTTTCCTGATTAGACTGAAAACAAAAGCCCTGGTTATCAGCAAAGGAAGCAGCGCTCTGCTTGTGAGCCCATCAAAGGGAAAATGTTTTTCTTTGTAAACCCAAGCAGCTCAGAGGGAAAAAAAAAAGCTGTAGTCAAACCTCCCCTGGGAAGGTAGCGTATGTGTTTGAGGCTGTCTTTCTTTTGTTTTTCCTTTTTCATTCCTTGACTTTATCCCCCCTACCTCTGTTCTGTCTCTTTTGCTTCCACTCTGTGTGGATTTCCTGCAACACTTCTCTCTCGATCCCTCAACCCTCATCTCTTTCAAACCCCTCCACCCCCCGTCTTATAAGACTCTTTGCATTTGAATCCATCATATCGCTGCTTTCTCAGTGTGACAGGAGCCTGTAGGAATCCTGTTGGGAACATTTCCCAGAATCCCTCACCAGCCACAGAGAAAAGAGGCTGACCTCCCAGCACCAGAGGGGTTCCACTGAAATCCTTAAGGTCCTGAGCGCTCCAAGTGAAGTAATGTCCTGGACTCAAAGCAAATTTTAAAAGTGTTCATATCCACTAAACTTTCTTTCTCGAGTTAATAGAACTTCTGGTTCTGGCCGACATGATATTTAGGGGACCAGCTCTTCCTCACTCCAGCAGTGGAGTGTCGAGTTTAATTACAACAGAGAAAGTGTTCAATGTCATGCATGGATGGAGGCCACTACCTCTGGCTCTCCTCTCAGACCCTGATAGGACCATCAGTGAACAGGAGAAGGCCATTAGGAGACACTTAGCGGGACACAGGCAATTTGCAAGTGAGAATAAGTAAGATTTTGGGTTTGAACATTGATTAGGTGATGAGATGTGATTCCTGGCTGGTTCAGTGGTTTGCAGGGATGGTTATAAAAGTCCAGTTCCAGTTGAGAGCCGGTTCCAAATTGTCCGGTCTGTTGGAATCGTGTGCCTCTGAGCTTATCTGTTCCTTTTGTTGATGCCAGAATGTTTTTTCTGACAGTTGCACATTGTAAAACCTTGATGCCAAAATCATAATTATATGCTGCTGGGAACTTGCAACAAAAAGACTCCTTCTTGTCTCCTTCCTCCTGGCGGAGAGGAAGAAACGGTCCAAAACGTGGCTTCACTTCACAAAGACGGATGACAGCAGTGTTGATTGTAATGTCTGTAAAATGATTACTTCAAGTTAAGGCACATTTATGCCCTCTTTACATGCAAAAATAGGTCAGTTTCAGACTATTTAAATGTCACTAGCCAAATGCTTTTATCCATCATTTACACTGGCATGAATGTGAAGCAATACATCCACTAGATGGCGCCACTCAGAGTGAAAAAGTACCCCAAAGAAGAAGAGTCAAAAGTTTCTGACAACAACAAAGACGGTGACGCTGGAGGTAGTTGTAATAATGTGCCTCTTGAGAAAGAGGCCAAAGCAGAGGCAACTTTGCAGACGGATTAAGTGGTCGGAGGATTCTAACTGACAGTAAACGTCATTTCCAACACTCAGGGAGTTTTAAAACTTCTTCGTGGTGTCCTGTGGTCAAGTTGCGCTTGAACTATTGGCTACTACTCCATTTCAGTTGTTTGGTCCGTATTGGAAACCTTTTAGGAAACATCAAACAAATATAGGTGAAATGAAAGCAGAGTACAGGCAGAAAGCTCTGTCCACATCTGCAGCTGATGTTTAGCATAAATACGGCCTAATGTTGGAAACACCAGCTATACGCTGAAAAGTCATTCTGTACATCTTGTCGCCTACTTAAAGTCTAGGACTATCATATATTTGACACTCTGCACCTGGGTCCTTACTCTTTTGATGGTCTACAGGACAGGGGGATACAAATACATTGTAAAGCCCCCTGAGGCAAAAGGCAACACAAGTAAAATTTGACTCAACGTGACTTGACTTACAAAAGCATTTCTTCTTCTTCTGTGATATTTCTGGCCGATCAGACACTTCGCAGGATGTAGAACTAGTTTGTCAAAAAAGTTCTACTGTGTCTAATGCTTTTGAGCACATTAACACACGTTTGATTGAATCATTTTATTCAGTGTCCGTGTAACATTAAGTTGGAATTTGTAATCAGAATAATTTCAGCCAGACAGAAGAAATATTGTCCATGTAAACATAACTTCTGTTCTGACTCAGTGAGTGTAAGATAGTTGTGTTGTCACTAAAGAATCTGACAAATGCATAGAATCAATAATGGCATTGGTATCAATTCCTATTCCTACCACTGTCAACACACAGCATGAAGGCTTTGGATTTGTGTTCGTGTGTGTCTGTGTGCAGTCTCACATCCTGTCACATCCATAGTGGATGATTCAATTCAGGTGCAACGCCAGTGTTAAGTGCCAAAGCAGGAAATGCTGTGCTCTATATGTAGCAAGCCAGAGGGCAAGAATGTACTTTAAGATGCTTTTAGATGTGAATGTGAAGGCAAACGTGTATGTTTGACTGTCCAAGGTGGACCCTGCCTCCAGAACAGTGCATGCTGGGATAGGTTCAAAATGGATGGCACCGATCCTCTGTATAGATGCAGAAAGACTAAGATCTCATAAAATGTAAACAGTAGCTGGAAATGATACTTTATGTGTTACAGTAATTATTCATAATTGAACAACATTAGTGTGATAATGTAAACAGAGTGTGAAGAAATAACAGTTTTGACATCATGTAACAGACGTTTGTGTTGTTTTGCAGAGATGTTTACTAAAGTTATAATGAAGCTAATGTCTAGCTCAGCTGTCTTTGGCCCATTGAGACCCCACATAAGTTTTCTATGTTCCACAAGCTCTCTTAGCTTTTTAAATCAAATAAACAAGCAAAACAGGCAAATAGAAAATTTCAGTTAGGCAAACATCCTTACTATTTTCTTTATTAAAAACAAAAAATACAACTGTAAACCTTCTGAATTAAAGATCCTCTCTTTTACTGCACTAGGATTAGAAAAACTATGACCAGTGTAAACGCTCTGAGCTCCCAGTCCAGGCAGACTCGAGTCAGCTAATAGGACCCGTTAGCTGCACAGCTAACTGAGCTAACTAGCAAACCAGGTTAACGCTCAGCAGATTAGCAGTTACTCTGATGATATGCTGCCCTGTTTTTATTAGGAGCAGGGATTCAACAGGTGGACAAGTGTTTTTATGCTTCACCCTGTCACCACTTGCCAGGAATTTATTGTATATCTAATTTGTAAAAAAAATCCTCCAGCAAACTAATAAAAACAGTTACATTTTCTGGTTAGGAACAAAGTTCTGTGTACAGAAAGTGAAATATTTATCAAACTATATTAATCTGTCATATAATAATCAGTGACACAGTGCTAGATAAAGTGTAACAGATGTTCCATATTTTTAATGTTTAATATATGTTGACTTACTGTTGAGTATTTCAAGGAAGGTATTTTCAGATACTAAGAACTGAAAGAGGTCGTAATTTGTTTACGCTCCATTCAAACTAATTAGGTTTAGAGATGTTTCCTTTATAGTGGTAACAGTAATCAATTATGTGGGTGTAAATGTGAAATGTCCCTGTACTCACTTATGTCTCACAATACAAACTATTAAGTCTGAGTTGTATTAATGTAATCACTTAAATCTGAGAACAGACGTACATTTAAAGTAAGAGAAAATCACCCCATTACCAACATAATGTCGACTAATTATTGATTAACCACCAGCTTCATTAACAAAACCTGCAGCCTCATTATCAGCAGCGGCGACAGGAAGGTTGTGGTTTCTGTTAAGTTAAGAGGTAATTTGCCGATCGGTCATTATCGAGGTGGGTTAGTGTGAGACAGAGAAAATGAAGACACTGACCTCATTAAAGTGGGCCACCTCCTCACAGTTCTCTGCTATACGGCTGTAGAAGGACAGACCTGCAAGGCGAGGAGGAATTCAGAGGTTAAAAACAGATAAATTGTTCAATAATGGCATCGCAAGTATGATCATTTCAGCTTGAGTGTGTGGACACGTGGCGTGGACAATATATAGGCCTCCAGCATACAGCATCAGTCTGGGCATTTATTTACTCTGTTTGCATTGTGGGACCAGTGGTAGAAAATTAAAGAAAGGATTATTTTTACATAATAGTTACATAATATTTTACTGAGTTAAAAAGAACTGAGTAGTTCTTCCAGCACGGTCTGGTCACACAGGTTTGATACATGTATGTACTTTCACATTTAGACATTTATCAACATTAAAATGCTCCCATTACTGTCTACAATCTGTTTACATTTGTCACATTAAATTCCAGTGAAGAGACAAATTAATGCCTTAAGCACCTGAAAAACACACAAATGAGGCAGGCAGTGTGGAGCCACAGGAGACGGAAAAGAAATGCAGACAATTAAGAGGCTGTGATATGAGTCGCTATGCGACAGGGTGAAAACAGAGGAGCAAACACACAGAAGAAAGAGCTCAGCAGAATAAAAATAACAAAAGAAAAAAAAAAGACGTGAGATTAAAGTAAACAGAATGTACAGTTTTCCACATGGTCTCCTTAAATGATGGTGAAAACAATCATCGCCTGGTGCAGTGTGTGTATTCAAGGTTACACGCGGGGCAGGGAGCCATTCAGTGGACGGTAACCTGATGCAGTCATGCGTGCCGCAGCCTGTATTCACCTGGCAGCTTTGTGATGCTCATGAATGGTGCCACACTGCCACGTGCACGCCGCATTGTTGCGGTAGTTTGCTTTGTGTATCTGAGGCTTTGTGTCGGTGTGGATGTTTGGGTGCATGTGGATAGCTGACGCGTCCTGACACACACTCTCACACAGTACAGTGAATATATACACAAACACAGGGACATGCAAAGTTAATTACAGTCAGTTTGGCTGAAATAATAAGTTTGAATAGAGGTAAATAATGACGCTTCAGAACAGGCCTGATCGTAATGCGCTGATTGCTTGGCCTCAAGTGTTGCAGCTTGCAGCTTTAACTTGCAGAAACGCAGCAGTTCCAGACTCACTGTGTTAAACATATACGTGTGCCACCACTTTCTGTTTTCCTGTTTTAAAAATTTAGTACAACAGAGTAATATTACAATACGCGACCAGTTTTACAGTTTAAGTTGTCTCCAAAACATGAGCCACACCTACTTTATTTATAATAAAATTAAGGGTGTCACGATTCTCCAAAACCACGACTGGATTCGATTTTTTGATTTGCCCCTTTTTTTTCCACTGATGTCTTCACCAGTGTTAAACTATCAATCAACAGATCATTGACTTTATGCCTTGACAATTGTCATTTACAGTTTCAAATACATCTTTAAAAGATAAGTATAAATACTGCTAAGGTGGACACGATTCTGCCTTTGAATTCAATGTCAATTTGATCTTGCTCATTTTGATCGATTTTCATTTTAATATTGAAATTGTGGGACCACATGTCGAAGTGTCCTTGGACACTGTAGTGCAGTCCAAATTGCCAGTCCACAGCCCAGGAAAATGGGGAGGGTTTTGTCAGGAAGGGCGTCAAAAATCAAACATGCAGATCATTGGATGGGGCTGGTCTGTCAGTGAGCAGACCCCTAACAGGAATAACCGGCAAGACAAAGAATAAGATGGTCACATTTAGACAGAAGAAGGCATAAAGCCACTTAGAGGCAGGGTTGTGTGGGTGTGTAAGGGTCTTTATTTGGTTTTAGAACATAAACGCTGTGAATCAATCAGGAAATAACAGGAAATGTTATTTCTCTGATTCACTGGCAGCCCAACAGAGCTGTCAAAGCTGCGTACACGAAATAAACCAAGTGGGGACACAGCTAGCCAGTGTGAGGTCAAAACAAGAGAGACAGAGGTGAGATAGTGTTTTACACTTCAGTCTATAGAGGATATGCATTGATGTCACTTTTCCACTGGAGCACGCCCCCTCAGTCACACCGAGTGGCAAGATGTCCTGCAACATGGCTGCACAGAGTAAGGGAAACTGCAAAACCTTAAGTAAAACAATCAATTATCAGCGTAAATTAAAGGCAGTTATCCTCGACAGAGATCATTAAAGCTTATCAAAGGCCCAGTGGTCCGTGGACATTTGGGCAGTAATTGGGGTTCATGTTCCAGTTGTGTCTGTGAATTGTGTCCATTTGCTTCTTTAGATTTTGTCAGTTTGTAAAAGGTTCGATCCAATTTCTTGTTGACATGCAACTGCTCTTTCCCATTTTAGATGTGCGTTGTCATTCAAGCTGAAAGCTAACACTGCGCCCTGCAGTCTTTTTGCCACTCAGTGTGTGGAACCGCAGTGATATTATGTGCACAGTGTAATAACATTAGGTTTATTAAGTTATTCATTAAGTCATTTTTGTCAATACCTTTAAGGTATCACGCACCGATACCCAACCCTACTAACAACAAACAGAACATCTTCAATATTTTGAGGAAACAAAAGCCACAAATCAGTGAAATGCTTGCACTGAGTAGAGCCCCGAGTCCAGTCAGGCTTGAAGTGGTTCATTATTATCTGGTACCACGGACAATTAATGAAATCTTCTTCAAAGGCGAAGAGGCTTCAAAACTTAATTGATTTCATGACAAGTCTTTGATGAATCCTTGCTGTTATCTGCAGCTCTCGGCTTTATCAAACAGCGACACTGCGGCTCTTGTTGCTTAAAGACGGGGACTCTGCCCGCAGGTTCACGCGTTCACAGTGGAATTGAATTAGAAATTAAAAACACGACTTGTGCTCGAAGATATTCCACTACAGCTTGCCTCTTTCAGGCCAGCCCTCTTCTTCTGTCTGCCATACGCCATTTATTAAACCTCTTGACATCCACGCTGCAGCTCGCACAGTTTGTTTGTCGTCTTTTTAACCCTGAATCTTCAGTATTCCCTGAACTGAAACAGAGCTTTGTGCAATCTTCTGTAACCTACACACATCATTTAAATTCCCTTTCTTCCCTGTAACACAGTGAAACTCTTTTGTTTACATACTCTACTGGAGCAGACGTTTACTGTGTGTTGACTTTGAATTTAGGATGTATGCCATCTCTTTCTTGGCTCATAAACTGCTCAGGAAATAAGAGTAAATTAAATCACAGTATGGGACAACATAGATGAGATGCTCCGAGGCATACAGCGAGACTCCGATTACACCCTGAATATTAAGGCAGATAAACAAAAATGCTTCCCACGTTTCTAATCTGCACTTCTGTTCTGGCAAAACTGAAGAAAAGCGAAAAAGGCGCCCGCTCCGTGCACCCATTTATTTGTGTTAGCCTGAGTCACTCAGTTAGTTCTCCATCTTTTTACTCTGTTCATCTCATTCCATCTGCTCAAAAAACAAAAAAAAGTGCTCTCTATGCCTTTTTCCTTTCTCTCCACCACGGGTCGATTCTTTCATTGCTGCTCCTCGCTCCGCTCTCGATCGCTGTATTTCCACCCAAGGCCAAATGGCAGCCTGATTAGCAGAATGTTGTTTTAGTTTGGTGTGGAGCACCTTACATAAGCTTCACATGGTCTACTTTTCTAAACCCACGTCTCCGTCAGATGAAAACACTGGTATGACAGCGATGCCTGCCTCTGTTTTGAATAATGTAGGAGGGATATTGTCTCTCTCCCTCTCTGACATTGAAGTGGTGTTTATTTTCTAAAAAATCTTTCAAAGGACCAGGATGTAGAGAGTGAAGAGTGATGGGAAAGAGATGGAAACACTCTGGCTAACTGTAATGGTGAAATTAGAATGATGAGGTTCTATGAAGCGTAATATATTTTCAGTTTTTTGTGTTCAGAGACAGTTTGCTCTGTGAATCTAATTAAAATGGAAGAAATCTGTCCTTCAATTTTCTCAAAAAACATTTGTCTAATAAGCTTCACACTTGATGGGTGTATCGCTGAGGACCCAAGGAAGTGCTGTGTCAAGTGTGAAGCAGTTTCACACCCACAGTTTAAGACCTACACATATGTGAGTTTAAACGACAGTTGAAGACTATGTTATACCCAGAGCCACGCAGAGAGACGACTAGGATTAGGGTCTCCCTCAACAGTGCTGATTAAACCTAACAAGATGTCAGCTTGATTTTACTCTTAATCTTTTGATGACCCTTTAAGTGGATGACCCCGTCATATCAGGATTATTTGAATGGTTTTGCATGCAGGTCCTGACTGACATGACATGTTGTGTCCTCCAAAGGGCAGAAGCAGCTGAAGCGATAATATAGATGGGGCAATATAGATAAAATTAAGTAACACAATGTTTTTGACCAAACAGAGAAAACAGCTGGAGAAAGACATCTCTAGCTGCAAAAGTGTGATTAGGGGTGTACACTTTTGTGATGATTTGATCCTCAAGTGCTTAAAAAAATAAATAAAAAAAATAGATTAAGCACTCTGACAGCATACATTTATGCTAAGCACACAAATTAGTGGAGCTGGACCTGAATATTCAAATATGTGTAGGTTGTGCAGGTATTTGATTTTCATGTTGGAATTCAGATATTCTTTTTTGCCCTTCTAAAATAATGATTTTTAATATCCACACCCACTCAGCTCATTTGCAGGCTCATTCGAGATGAACTGCGCTTCACCTGGAAAGTAGACAAGAACAGGCGGCTGCAGCAGGAGGCGGAGACAAAAGGAAAAAAAACAGTTTAAACTGAAGACATACAGGAAGCGATCTTGATCAGTGTTGAAGGTGAAGTAAAGAGATCCCCAAACTGTTCACTGTTCATTTGATGTCTGAACTTTGTAACTGCTCCTTTTGATAAACCTCATATAAATAACCATTATTATTATTATAATCCACAAAATATATGTTAACAGATTAAATCTTCATTTCATGACTAATCCAGCATTAAATATAAAATAAGGAGCAAGTCTGACACACATCTCAGTATGTATGCATTGTGCAGCGATCACTGGTGATCGATTCTGCGCAGGACATACCAAACAAGCCTATTATGAGAGCTAATCTGCACCATACACCTGCATAAATATGCATTAATTGGTCATCAGAACCAGTCTCCACCTGTTAAACTGCCAAATTATGCATTAAAATAGCACAATTGTCAGGACTGAATGCCGCCTGATTCTGCAACTGTCTCTCTCTCTCTTACACACACACATACACACAAGCATCTTAACAAAATAATAACCTACATGTGTAAGTCTGTAATGTCTTTTAGCCTAGTGTTTGGCTGCACTGTGCAGAAAAAAAAAAAATCAGTTTCAGGATTTAACCTGTTTAACTCCACTTTGAGCATCGATCATCTGAGCTGTTGCTGCATGTGTCTGAGAGAGACAGAGAGGGAAGAAAAGGTGGAAGGTGGTTTATTGCACTTCATGTTTCTGTAAGTTATTAATAATTTACTCTGAATGCTGCTTGGTCACTTGACCCACCTGGCTGAACCAGTGTTTTCTTCCTGTGAAAAGGCGAACACAATTTAATTACTGTTAAAATAATATTTTGGCGGTGAGCGGTGCACGGATCACAGACACGTTTCAGTGCAAACCTCAGTTGAACGGAGAAATGCGGTATGTTTAAGGGTACTGATGTTGGTACTGGTACTGATACTGTAATTTTTTAAACAATACCCAGTTCTAGCCTCATTAGGGCTCTTTCATCTTCTGATAAAACACGTGGAGCCGGCCTTGCGTACACAACAACTCTCTGGGGGTCATATATGGTTTGTCGTACTCAGGGAGGGCTGTGGCTTCCTGGCAGACAGCTTCCTCTCCAGACAGGAAGTTGGTTTAGCTGAAAGCACTCAGGAAGCTCCACTGACAGTCTGCAGGGAAAAGAATGACTGAAAAACCCACAGCAATTAGCCCACAGAGACCGGGGATGCACGACAGATGCCAATACTGCGAGCAGAAGAAGAAATGCCACCGTCAAGATGTGTCATGTACCTTGGAATAATGGCTGTAATAAAAACACTGATTATCATGTCTTTGAATGCAATAGAGGGAATAAAAAGAAAGAAAGAGATAAACATTTTGTTTTCAGGATGTGAAAAGGGTAATAAAATTTCCCATTTGAGATTATTTCACCATCCGTTGTGAAGTAATTGCTAATGAAGTCATCAGCCTCCTTTAACCCTTTAACTGGAAGATAATATATTTTCCAAGTGCGTGGCAAAATACTGAGCAATCACTCAACAGAAAATAGTATTGCTTTAAATTAGACTAATCATACGGTGGGCGCTGCGGTGATTCAGTGCACAATGAGTTTGATCCCTGCTCATAACTGCGCTTTCTGTCGCCCACCTTTCCTGTGACTCTCTGCTCTGTTATCTAATGACCCATAAATATCAAAACGTATAACACACACTTTACAGCTGACCACTCGGATGAGCTGAAGAGATTTGTTTCTTTAGTTTTTAATTAATCCTCATGCCTTCAACTTGGTTCGCCTACAATCTCTTGCTAAATAAAGAACCACTCCCAAATGTAACATAGATATCACATTCAGGTTAATATTAAACACAGAGGCCCATTTTGCAGACATATTAATCGGTCAGAGAAAGGTTGACGAGGTTGGGGGGTCATTGCCCCTGTTATCAAAATGATCAAAATGCATCCCCTCTTCTTAATTGTGGGTGAATGAAACAATCCGTCCCCTCTGTTAAAAATTAACAAATCGTCTACTGGTTAAACCCAAAGAAACTCTTTTTATCCACCTCCTTTTTGAAACCAGGCTGAGAGTTTTCTCATTTATTTTCAGATCAACCGCATCAAATAATGAGGGGAAACAATTAACCCACCTCTGTGTTTCATCACTACACCCCTCGGCAGAACAACATATTAATTCCAGTACAAGAGAGATTTGATGTTCCCTACAGTTAGGTGAAAAAAATATGTGCATGTATTTGTTTCAGATTTTGGTCAAAATGAGTTGGAATTAACTGCATCCCCAATCCTGGCGTGTTCCTCTCATGTAATAACACAGAGGTCACCATCAGTCTTCATTAATTCTGTGGTGCTCAACCTTTTCTTGTCACGACCCCCCAGAAAATCAGGTTGGTGTTTGCAACCCCCCCACCCCTCATCCCTGTCTGTGCAGGCATCAGGCAATGTAATGTAAGAAACCTTCACTATTTCCCATCATGCTCGCTGGACTGAGTAGTTCAGGTTTGCTGTTTTATGTTCCAAATGCAAATATTACTTTTTGTGTCTGTGTCTGTTCAGAAAATGGTGGCATTTTTTCAAGTATGAATGTGGTGTCTGTTACATTTCTTGAGGCCAGCTGTATTTTGCATATTTTTATTGCTTATTCCTTATGTTGAATGTCTTTAAGGTGCAGATATTGGTGAGAGCTGCCTCCTGGCTCTTATTTCATGCTGCTTGCCACAATATGTTCTTTAATTTTATTTTCCACAACCATCTGGCAACCTGCAGAAATTATGTTGCGCCCCCCTTGGGGGTCCCGACACCCAGGTTGAGAAACCCGGGCTTAATTAACCAGTGATGCTGGAGAAAAACAGAAGGTGGCTTAAAAACATTTTTAGGGATAGTTCACCCAAAAAATGAAAATCATTATCTACTCACTGTCATGCAAATTGAAGATCAGGTTTAGTTCTTGAGTCCACAAAACACTGGAGTCCACAGGAAAACAGTGTTGCAGAATCTTATAAACAATTTCTGTGAATGGTGACCAGTTTTCAAAATAAACAACTGCAAAAAAAGCCTTCATACTACTTATGAGGTGTGATCCAAGTCTCCTAAAGCCCTGACATGCCAGGTTAGGTTGGGTTGGGTTGGGTTCTTATGTGCACGTTTGGGAACCCCTGCCTTATATCACACTTTGATAGCTCGTGCCAGACAACTTTGCCACCACAGTATTTAGATGAGGTCACACATTTTGATAGCTGTGATTTCAGTGTACAGGAATTCATGACTCATCTGATTCTGCAGCACTAAAGAATGAAAAGCACCAAAGTGTCAGTTCATGTTATCAGAACTATTAAAGTGTGTGACTCATGTAGGCCAACTAATATCTGAACTGGTCTATGTAGCCCGAGGGGGTCACAATTTTTTGATTAACAGCCATCAAAATTATGGGGGAATAAAGTAGCCCAGTGTGATAGTATGATGTAAACCTTTTACAGAGACAATAGAGCCGGGATTCCTTGTCAGATCACAGAATCTGTTTGATCACATAATGTGGTGAAACACAAGTACTGTTTAGAAATGTTAAAAAAAAACTTTTTATTTCTCTCTTGTCACCTGCAGCTGCGGAGGAAACTGGATGTGGACCCCTGCTTTTACTTCTAAAAAGAAAATTTTCATACACTCTTAAATAAGAGTTCTTCCTGAAGGACCAAGGTTGTACTCAGAACAATTTGCTTGTAAGGAACCCTTTTTTGATAAAAGGGTTTGTCAAGGTTTCTTCGTTAGACCGAGGGTTCCATTATGAACACTCTTCAAGAATTCTTGAGATTGCTGAGGGAACTCTTTAATTAAGGGTTCTTTCTACCATAATATAAACAGGTTCTCAAAAGAACCCACTGGGTAGGTTCTAGATAAGAGCACTGCAATCTAGAAGGGTCCTTGGAAGAACCCCCTGGATGGGCTCTACATAAAACCCTTGGTTCCTAGTAAAACCCCTTAGGTGAGTTCTACATAAAACCCTTGGAATATAAAAGGGTTCTCAGTGGAAACCCTGTGTGGGTTTTTGATTAAACCCTTGGAATATAAAGGGGTTCTTGGTAGAATCCCCTGGATGGGCTCTAAATGAAACCCTTGGTTCTTAGTAAAACCCCTTGGAAAGGTTCTAGATGAAACCCTTGATAAAAACCCTTGGAATATAGAAGGGTTCTCAGTGGAACCACCTGAGTGGGTCCTGGATAAATCTCTTGCAATGTGAAAGGGTTAAAGGGTTCTCAGTAGAGCCCATTGGATGGGTTGAATCTACTGAATGGGTTCTAGATAAATCCCTTGGAATATAGAAGCACTCTCAGTGGAATCCCCTCAATGGGTTCCACATGAAACCCTTATAATATAAAAAGGTTTCTCAGTAGAATCCCCTCCTGTTAGAGGGTGGAAAGGATCTGAATAGAATCCCCAGACAGGGTTCTGGGTGGAACCATTACACCACAGAAGGGTTCTCTGAAGAACCTCTTGTAGGGGAGTTCTGGGTGCAACCTTTCACAGATGGTTTCAGGCATAACTCCATCAGGAACCAGAAAAGGCTCTTCTATGAAGACTAGTCGGTTCTAGTTAGCACCTTTTAGTGTAGTATCATAGACAGAATTGGACAGAAAAAAAGAAAACCAGGGAATGTTCCTTGTGTCTTGTTTTGACAGAACATTGACTGAATCTGAGACTGTACTGCAGAAATTTGGGTAAATGAAGGCAAACACACACACACACACACACACACACACACACACACACACACACACACACACACACACACACACACACATTTTTGCTTCAGCTATTTGAAATTACAGATTGACTGCGGCTCCTGTGCTGACAGTGGGACCGTGGGGGAGGAAGAGGAGACGATTTAATCGTTGACTCGGATGTCACAGTTCATGGAATATCAAGACCCTGGCGAATTCACTGCGGCACAGAGCACAACACTGAAAATCATCCTATCTACAGTGCACACACACACACACACACACACTCACACACACAGAGCAGTGGAGAGAGGAGGAAGAAGAAGGGGTGGTGGTCCTGTAACATCCTGCACATTCCTGATGCTGACAGCCGAGATCAGCTGAGATTTAACACATGTAATCTGACAGAGAGCAGACTGATCTCTGTCCAAGGTGCTGAAACACACACCTCTCTTCATCTCTCTCTTTCTCACACACACACACACACACACACACTCACAGAAATGTATAGTGTCAATGAATGAATCCACTCAACTGCGTCCACATGTCCCTCCAGTGGACAGAGCGGACACAGAGCGGGTCAGGTTGGGATAACGACCCTGTAGGAGCTTTAAAATGCCAGAAGACTTGAGGATTGGTAATAACCCCGGAGGTACAATAAAAGCAGACCCCTACCCTCCCACCTTTAACAGCCTCTCCGCTAATCAATGCCATCAGCTCAGTCGATTGTGACCTACTGGCCTCTCTCGCCGTTTCTTCATGAGTAAAAATGACCCACGAAACATCGACTAAAAACAGTAACGAGATGTCACTGAAGCTGAAGCTGCAACAATCAGTTGATTAGTTTCCAACTATTTTGATAATCAACAAATCAGTCTGAATCCATGTTCTGATTTCAGCTTCTTAAATGTGAGTATTTGCTGGTTTCTTCTCCTTCTCGTTCTGTGTGACAGCGGTTCTCTGTCTGGAGGGCGGAACACCCAAGGGGTAGAAAGATAGTTTCAGGGGATCACCAGATGGCTGTGGAGAGTAAAATAAAATACTGTGGCAACAGAATGAGAGCCACGAAGCAGCTCTCAGAGCTGTCAGCCTTTTAATGACATTCAACACGGGGGACAAGCACTCAAAAATATGTAAAATACAGCAGACCTCAACAAATGGTCCAACTATAAACCAGCACAAAAATAATAACTGACCCTCCTAAGGTCCGCCCCCTTTTTGAGTCAAATTTATTCTTTCCTGTTTCCAGTACATAGACATACTGTGTGTTAGGCTTGTCAATGTTGAAAAGAATTCTGAAGATGGCTAAAATATGTTACTTGGAGACCTGTTTAAGCAACATACGGTCACATCTTAAGTAGCTAGCTAGCTAATCTACATCAATTGTTAGCTAGTGTTTAGCTCTGTGGCAAAATGTTTGCTAACTAGCTAGCTAATCTACATTAATCATTTTCTAGATAGTTACTCTCTGATAGCTTAAGTTCCAATGAGAATTGCTCACCTGATACATAGGCCAAAAACATTTTCTAGCCTCCAGGTTTACTTTGTGGTTATTTGACCCACTAAATATGCGCAGTAGTGTTTTCCCCCTTACCCCTGCAAGTGAGTTCCCATGAGGCCTACTGACTGTACATTGTGATGACATAAAAAAAAAATCATAATTGAAAGACTCATAACTGACCTCGTTTGCAGTTCTAGGTGTCCTGTTAACAGTTTTACAAACGTCTCTTTTATAATGGTGACTTATGGGGGGAAAATGCTTTTTGGGCTGATGGAGAATTTTTCACTGCAATACCATGAGTGGCCACTGGGAGGAACTGGCAGCAAAGCCAAACAGCAATACCCTGTATAGTTCTATTATAAGTCTATGACTAGTGTACATAAATTGTTACCCGGCTAGTTACTTTCTGATAACTAATGTTAGCAAAACATTAGCTAACCAGCTAGCTAATCTACATAAATCATTAGCTAACTAGTTAGCATTTTGCTAACATTAGCTAACTGCAGATGTGATTATATGTTGTTTTTACAGGTCCACTAGCAAGAAACATATTTTAACTATCTGCAAAGTTTGGTTTTTTTTTCAACATAGACAATCCTAGCGTTAGCATATCTAATTGCAGGAAAGGAAAAAGTTAACCGGGGTTCTGACAGGTTCCACGCTTGCTCAAAATCGAAAAAGAGCAGGATTTAGGAAAGGTAAATTACAAACAAACCACCCTCTGAACAGACACATTACAAAAATTAAAAGAGCAAGACCCAGGCCAACAGGACACTAGACAGGAAATGGAGACTGGCTCAAGGTGGGTCACCCCTGAAAGTCTAACAGCAGCACCATCAACTGAGAAATGCGAAGTGTCAGCATTTCCGACAGAGCCAGAGCCCCCCACCAAGGTTCAGAAATATGGATTTTTTGTGGGGGTCAGGTACACCAACCTGATTATTCTAGGGGTTCAAGACACGAAAAGGTTGAGTATCAACTTTTATGACCACTAATTTAATTAGGGGTTATTTAATGTAATCTTTGGGTTTCCATCGATCTACACATTGTTTTTTTCTTTTTTCTTTTCTTTTCCAAGGATTCGTAAGCACGCTAGAAGAAGTCCTGGACAACTGGAAACTACTGGGAATAATAGATGTGATGTTGCATTATTAAACCACATTTCAATGCAGTTTTTTTTTTCTGTAGTACTTTAAATGTAGAATCAGTGGGATTTGTCCGAGCTGTTCGTAAACGCACCAGAAAGACAGTTGACTGTTCAGTCTCATTCCCAAGACGTCAAATACCGACGTTTTTGGTTGGTTAAGCGTTTGGAGCAAAGTAAAACGATGAGAAAATAAGAGAATACAGGCAGAGGGCAGGGTGGCTGCAGATAAAGCCTTTATTATTTTAAGAAAATGTGCATATTGGGGCATATATGAGTATGGCGAAATATACCAAATGCTCATGTAACAAGCGAAATAATTATGAAACAGTAGTATCCTGTACATAGTGTTTAATGTTTGTCGTGTAGGTTTCTCTTTCTCTGTCATATTTGAGGAATATTTGTTTAATATCCTTCCTTGGATAAAAACAAAAAGACGAATAGGAACATCAGAGCGCAGCGCGTCTCCACTGACCACTGACACATGAGGGGGTTTCCCCAACTTTTTACGCAGTCAGGACCGCTGATAATGTCCCATCACGTCGCCAAACATTAATTCACTTCGGTTCAATTCAACACTATATTGCCAATTCAGCATGGGTGGTTGAAATGTTCCTTGGTGAGCTCTATTTAAGTCAGAAAAAGACATAAAATAGAAGGTAAAACCACTCACTCCTAGTGCAGAACACAATAAATAAAGTAAAAATAATCTTCAACCTATATATAAATCGTAGAGCAATTAGTAAAATAAATAAATAAATAACATCAAACCGATAAATCAATGAAAAATCAAATCCAGGCTCACTCCACTACGCCGGGTGGTTCAGATTCAACACAAACAGGCTGCAACACAGAGAAACGGTGCAGCTGAAGATGTCCTACCTCTGAATGTAACTTTGGCGATCCTGTCACCTTTCCCCCGGAGGTGAGCGACCGTCCTCAGGTGAACCATTAAAGCCATCATTAGTCCTCTCTGGTCGGGGGGAGTAATTCTACTCCACACAGATCAAACTTGAACCGGTTTGCTGCAATCTGATGATCTTTTTTTTTTTTTTTTAGGTGAGCCTCTCCTTGCGTCCGGACACAAAAATCCTTTTCCACACGGGCAACATGTAGAGTAGTTTGTGCTTTTTATTCTTTAGTGAATTTAATTACAGGCTCCAGTTAACATGTTCTCTCGCTTGGTGCTCCGTGGCTGCTCGGTCTGTCGCGCATCTCCGCGCTGGCACTTGGTTTTACTCCTGCCCTCCCGTCGAGCTGGAGGGGCGGGGGGGGGGGGGGGGGGGGGGGCTTCAGCTCCAGCGTGGGGGGATAGTGGAGGATGCTCCAATTGTAGATCGGATCAGTCCAGCGTGGGATTTCACGGGAAATTTACTCCCGTCTTTTTCTTCAATGGGTGAAAATCTTCTACAGTCATGAGTTTACTGTATGCCTCAACAAATTTCTGTTCTTTATCTTCACTGCAGACTTAAACAAGAAGCTTAAATAGCCTATATTCGCTCTCATAGGATAGATTATTATAATTATTCCATAACCTTTAGGGATAATGATTTAAATTTGTCTGTGTAATTACTAAGGAAACCCTTTTCTGTAAAATAAAAAAATATCCCCATGGAAAGTCTTAATTATGAGCAGAGTGGGATTACTTGAAAAATGTATTCTAATTCAACTACTAATTATTTTTTAACAAATGTAGTTCATAACCTAATCCAAGTATCACAATATTAAAGTAACATAGCTTGAGTACTGTGTTACTTATGGGTTACCTCAGTACTAAATATGGAAAAATTGTGTAGCTTTATATGATGTTTTATGTTTATTATTAGATTTACTTTTTGTCCAGCTGGTAATTATGTGCACTCAGATACTGCCATGTAAAGGATAACTTATTGTGAGCAGGTCATTATTACAAAATAAACTCCAACAGGGTGATGATCCCAGTGCAAAGCAAACAATGATGAGCTCATTGTACATTATCCTGCTTATCACACAGTAATAATTTTACACAAAATAATAATTTTAAAATGATTTTATGGATTTAGAAATCATCTTATTGCTCCTCCAGTCTATGGTTAGCTAACGTTATTGTCTGGTTCGTGTAGCTTACATTAGCAGTGGGTCTGTGTCGCTAACATTAGCAGCTGGTTTGTGTAAACTGTAACTTGACTGATTGGTGGAGACAAACAAATGTGGGGCAGTAATTCTATTTTTTTTTTAAATTTTATTTGACTACTTTGTTTTATATGACCAATGACAGCTGACTTCTCCAACCATGAGGGGCTGCAAATGATGAATAACTGCTTCAGCTAGAGAAATAGTATGTACCATGTTAATGTTGGTGGAATTTTGCAAATCTCTGCTGGTTGCATCTTTCAGTTATGATGGCATTGCAGTAGGTGTTTCACCATCTGTTGCCTGGCGAAGATCTGCACTCTCCTGAATGACCTCTTCTAGTTGCTTTACTTACAATGACCTTCTACAGCCTATTGTATTGTAGGATGATTAAATCTCATTGTTTAGAACAGATGCTACGTAAAGTACAGTTGCCAGGCTTCTCCTTTTCCCTTTACTATGGGGTGATGATAAGGTCAGGGGTCAAATGAGCTTTGCCACTTGGTCACTGTCTGGTGCTGGGCAGTGGTCCCTCTCTCTGCTCTGGTAACAAACAACTGAAACCACATTTTACCTGCAGGCTGAGGCACTATAATCCATGTATCTGTTACAAAGAAGGACCAGCAGGCAGGCAGCTGTGCCAAAAGTTATCAAAACTCCAGTCCAGGTAGCTGCCAGGGTCCTGAGAGGGTCCTCAGGAGGAGGATGAAGGTTAATTCACTGGTTCACCAGATGTCACTACAATGACAAAAAGGTTTGCGACCAAGACCCTCTGAAGGCATGACGGCAGGGGAAATTTGGTTTGGCTTTGACTTTTGGAAACATGAAAGATCTATTTTAATTCCTTTGTTTAATTAAAAAAAATGCAAATCTGCACATGACAGAGTTTCACCTCATAGCACATAATAACAAACCTTTTTTCACAGCAACCATTTTGACATAAAATAGAGGGATAAACACAGATGCTACCAGTGATACTAATTAAAAATCTGTTCCACTCAGGTCAAACAGAGTCAAAGTGATGCTATTGTGCATGTTGGCTCACTGTGGGCTCTAAATAAAAATGGTGCTAAACAGCATTAAAAGTGTTTTGTTTTGTTTTTTGTTTTGTAATAATAGGGGAACCTCTTTTGATGCTTTGTAGAACCTTTGTCAAATGGTGTTATGTAGCACCATATTGCTACGACAAAAATGGTGTTTAACAGAACACAACAGTGGTGTATCTCCAATAAAGCCAGTCATCATGTCTTAGTTTTCTCTCATTTCTCTCATTGTTGTTGAATGATCTCTTATTTCCTTGGGTATTTTTGTCACGTACAGATATGCAGTGATGATTGCTGGGTAATACATATGTCGATGTCCAATGTGAAGTCTCTATTTGAGCATGTGACAACTTTGACCATCAGAGTAGAGGCCTTCACAGGTCTAAAGATTTGTGCGAGAGCCCAAAAACCCTGAATCAAACTGGAACGATCTATTAATTGAAAGCTGGGACCTGGACCCATGCAGAACCAAGAAATGTCAGAGCCGAACCCAAGCCTGAGACAGACCTGATCAGCACAGAGTCAACATTAATTTGTCAAAACAAGAAATTTGTGTCTTACCTGCCTAAAGTTAGTACCCTTCTCTTCTGTGTCTCGCCATGATACATATAATCCATCCTCTTTGCCAGGAAAGTTGGGAAAACACATCCAACTACTCGGCACTTCCATTATGATCAGCACTGTCTGATCATCAGCCAGGTCCTCTTGGATCCACTAGGGTATTACACATAATGTTAAACAGACCCAGGACCCGTGTGAGTGTATATAACATGGATATGAACTTGCATGGGTCCCGGTAGGGTTTGGGTAAACCTGTGAAGACGTCTGTATCAGAAGGTGATCCATGGTTGTGATAGCTTTCTCTTTGATCTCTCTACTTTCCCAATGCAACAGCTTAAAAACTCATTCAACTGTGAAATTCCAACACATCTTTGGCAAAATATACATATATATTTATTCAGTATTATAGAACCACTGCTTTAATGTTATTCTCAGCAAATACATTTAGTTTCTTTGATTGTTTCCCCAACTAAACTAACCTGAGCTTAAGTACCACCAGAGAACCTTTAAAGAACCATTCAGGGGTTTAACTGGTTCTTTGTACAGTAGCTGTGCTGCATAGGACCTCAATCATCCCAAACAACCACTGAAAAAATGCTGAAGAACCAATTTTTTTGAGTGTACTTTAAATGGAATACAACCAACTGTAACATCAGTGTTTAAGTTCATATCAATATGGCTGCTGTGAAAAATGAGTATTGAAAAACTAAAGGAGTTGTGATTTCTGTAGTGATGACTGCCACCGCAGTGTCACAGCTGCACTGATGGCAGCAGGACTCCCTCTGACAGCACTGCAGGGAACAGGGACACACACTTCAGACTATTAGCACAGCCAGGATATGGAACTGACCGATAGGTAGGTCAGACAGGTGACAGACAGGTAGTCTGACACTTTGACATGTAGAGTCAGCAGCCGTGTCACTGTACTTTAGTGTAAATGAGGTCAAATGTAAAGAACAATCTTGAAGACCGGTGCCTGGTTGCATAAAACTGTTTATACCTTTGGAAAAAATGAGCTGCATAAAATCACCATAATGTTATGATATGTTGTAGGAGAAAAACTTTAATCTCTACGTATTTGCCCTTAGCTACTTGAACGTTCCTTTATGTGTTGCTAGAAGATCCTTAGCCTTTTTCTTTTAAGGGACCTGTCCTCTGCCTGCGTGTATTTGATATGGATAAATTTATTTTGGATTTAGTATTGGCGTTTTCTCAATATAGTTTAACAGCACAAATTATCACGCAGTTGAATCAAGAGGGGAAATTTTATTGCAGGACTGCTGTATTAGGTGTACCGAATAAACTGGTCGCTGAGAGTTTTGTCTAGTCCCTGAAGCTCAGTGTTTACTGACCCACCCTGTTTTTAGTTATTGTCTATGGCTGGGTTGCACCAACGCTGGATTAATTTTTAAATCATGGTACTGTTGCACCAAATTTTGTTCAGTATAGTTTTTACAATACAGCCTATGGATTAAATTTATACTTTAAAAATGGCTGCCTTTTTGAGAAGGACTGAGCAAAGTTATTCTCTGCTGGGTTATCGTGAGTAGGCCAACTAGGCTAACCAACTTTTTATTTAGCTAAAATAAAACAATGTAACATTTTGTTAACTTTTTAGGAAGCCAGCAAACTTTAATTAAATTTATTGATTGATTGATTTGACTTTTTAGCCAGCTAGCAAACAGTATAACTTTGTTTTTTTTAATTTGTAGCAAGCTAATGAAAAAATGTAAGGTTTTGAGATTTTGTGAACTGTTTTGCCAGTACACTTTTTTTAAATTTTTTTTTTTACTTTTTAGCTCGGTAGCAAACAATGGAATATAGCTATATATTTAGCTAGTTAGTAATCAATACAAGAGTTTGTTTTTATGTCAGCTAACAAACAAATAACAAATAACATAATAACAAACAACATAACTAAATAGCAATAGGTATCATTATTTATTTATTTTATTAACCTGGTTTTGAAACTCTGATTGGAAAGAAATCTTAGCTCAAAATTTGTTGGTCAAACTCAGTGAAAGAAAGATAATTTAATGTTTTTTTTCCTCCTTCAACTCATACAAAATTCAGGACAGATTCAAAGACAGTGGTGAAGTGAAAGAGCCAGTTCTGTAATTCATCATCTCTGTGTATGAGATACACCGGATGAATACCACTCCTTCGTCTAACAGTCTAATGTGACACTTCTGTTTTACACAAACGACAAAATGACAGAAGAATTAAGGTTAAGAGCGCTGATAGAACTGGAGTACAACAGTCATTTTTGCTTTAACACCATTCACATAAATCCAGTTGGACAGTCAGTCTAACTTGATATGACCTGTTTCATCTCAAGCTTCTTGTCGCCTCACTTCAGGGATTCATATCAGGAGCTGACATAAATAACCTCAGGCATGTGTCTAACAAGACAGCAGCACACCTTGTTCTGACTATACCGAGCCGGCTGAAGTTTTACCTGAGGAGCAATCCAACCATCTCACTCCCTCTGTGTGTGTGTGTGTGTGTGTGTGTGTGTGTGTGTGTGTGTGTGTGTGTGTGTGTGTGTGTGTGAATGACTGACAGCATCTGTGCACATTTTGCTGGTTTGCCGGAGCGAGTGAAAGAGACAACGATCTCTTTCGATGAGATTTTTTTTTTTGTCAGAAAATGTATTATGTTTGGTGCTGACTCATGCATTATGTCAAGCGCTGCAATAGTGTGTGTGTGTGTGTATGTGTGTGTGTGTGTGTGTGTGTGTGAGAAAGAGAGAGAGAGAGAGAGAGAGAGGCTACTCAACACTCAATCAGCATTGTAATGAGTTTATGATGTTAAGGTTTTCAAGGCAGAGACTATAAAAAAGACAAACTGCAATTACTTTATTGGTCCCTTCAGGCTGTGCAGATGACCACTCACACACGTATTGATTCTGCTGTAATTCTGGCCCCTTTTTTCCAATAAAATGCCAAAAAAAAAAAAAAAAAAAAACCAAAACAAAACACGAAGACTCAGAATTAATCCTAATACTTATTGGTGCCTTTTTAACCTTTAGTTTCAGTTTTTTCGTTGCTATTGCTTAACTTGTAAATATTTCAATTCATAGTTCTTCTCTAGTATTTTTACGTTTTACTTTACAGCGTTTCAGTCCTCTTTATGTCATGAACATACAGCAGAACTGACAATAAAGTTATCTTTTACTTTGTTTTACCAGTAGAGTGACCAACTGGTGACCACAACCTGCTAAACAAAAATCCACAATAAAACAAGTACAGTTATTCAAACACAGTGGTTTCTCAATATTAACAGCTATGTCTCAAGCATCACATTCTTTATGATGCCCCTAAATTAATATAAATGTGTCTGATTTTAGATTTTTGTAAATTATTCTATGTCCAAGGAGCATCGGAGGAAAATTCATAAGATCTGTCAGAGCCAGTTGGAGCAGAGTTGGTAACTATCAGAGTTGAGACGGAGCACGGCACAGACGTAGGCTGGAAGTTTTCCCAGTGTTTATAGATAAAAATATACCAGTGCGGGTGTTTGGGGGTGGTCAGTCACGTCCAACCACCAAATCATAAAGAATGCAATGGTGAGTAACTTTTTAACACAACAGTTTCTGTGTGGTGAAAACCTGGTGACTATATTTAACCCCTGATTTCAGACTCTTTACAGCCATTCATGATTTCATTCATGAACAGCTGATGATTGAAATCTTTTTCCAGTGCTGAGAAAAAGCCCTGGCCAACAGAGGGGGACGTTGGACCAGAGTAAAACCTCCTACACACAAATCAGTAAAGCCATTTTGTGTCACTGGATGCTGTTTGGTGAGCCCAAACAGACAGACAGACAGACAGACAGACAGACAGACAGACAGACAGACAGACAGACAGGTAGATAGATAAACCTGTTCCAGGACACGTGTTCTACCTATAAACATTTTTTGTGTTATACTCCCTACTCTATTTTTTAATGATATTATTTATCCATTGTTATATTCTTCCAGTTTAGTATGGTTCTTGCTTAGGTACCTCCAGTACCCAACTGTGAGTCACCTCTGTGTGTCCATCAAGTTAAATGCACATGTTCTGTGATATTTAGATAATTGTGTTCATATATATCTAACAATTAATAACCAAATTTAAGTTGTTTCAGTCATTTCAAATAAAAAAAACTTATCTGTCCACTCCAATCGATCAGTGTCCTCTTAAACTTAAATTGACTAAAACTGAATTAATAGTGAATGAATGAATGAATGAATGAATGGTCTTTTATGTTAAACAGCATGTGCTGCAGTCCAGACCAGGATTCCCTGCAAGAAGAGACCTACAGAGTGTAAACAGAGTGGAGGATAAGATCTGTTTTAGTTAATTATTTGCCAAGTTGCTGGATATAACAGTTTTATTTTGCCTACTTGAGAATAATTTGTGTTTTCTGTTGCACAGAAAAAGACGGACCCTGAAAGAAGACATATGTCATTCATGTAATTGCAGTAATGTAACTGTTGTTTAATTGTAAATGTCTGACTAAAAAGTTTAAGAAAAAGAGAAAAGAAAGTTGGTTGCTTATCATATTTTTTTTTCCCCAGATCTACATTTCCAGTCCCATCGGTATGAATGAGAATATTACTGATGGATTAACCTCTGAGCTATGTAGACACCAGGAAAATGGATTCAGTAATTGCCCATCTGTCAGATTGCTGCAGATCTTGTGAGATATCTGCTGTTAGAACAAAAAGGTCAAGAGGTTTTACAGCAAAGCTCAGAGAATCTCTGAGAAACTTGAAGAGCTCTTACAAAAAGTGTTCCCATTAGACTGTGATGATAGCTTGAAAAAGAAAACAAGTAAAAATGTTTGTAAATGTTCATTTTCTATAGTATTGAATAGGATATCGAAACTTTACAGAATTAGAATGAGTATAATGCAATGCACCATCATAATGTTAATCATTAGCAGAAGCAGAATCCCATATTCATTGTCTGCTAAATTGTTTTTGGCTTCACTGGAGCACAAAATCACACAAAAACAAACAAGTAATAGACAGATTGACTATATTAAGCATATATTATTAATCAGTCATCTTAAGAACATTTAACTACACACTACAACAATTTTAGATGCTTTAACTCTGTTGCTGTCACTGGATAACATCCTAATCTCACCTGTCTTGCATAAAGGTTATACTATGTTTAAAAATGTGGCTTGTTGCTCCCTCTAGTGGTCAAATGATTTACCTGGAAAATGGATGTGACTGTGTGCCCCATTAGATCTGCAGTCCTGGTCCACAGTGCTGCTCTCTCACACCTGCTGAAGTGATGGCATCATGGAAACGTTTAATTAGCCTGAAGTGGATCAGATCTGCAAGAAGAAGGAGACTTGAGCTTGACAGGACAAGTGGAACTGAGCTATTTACATGAGTATAAAAAATACTTCATATTACTTGCAGGCATGGCTGGGAAAAAAAACATATTCTGCAAAACTGGAAAGAAGAAAACAGCCATGCATGAAAAAGCATGGGTCTTCTTTCTAGCCTTACTAAATTATTACATTTCCTTGGCAAGTCATTTAGAAAAAACAATCCTCCTGATGTTGTAAAATATACTTAAAAAAAATATATATATATATATAGCTTTTGCTCCCATTTCTCATGAGTTGAAATAAAAGATCAATGACTTTGACTCTGTGCACACAAAAAGTTTATTTCTCTCAAATTTGGTGCACAAATCTGTTAAAAAAATCCACATTAGTGAACACAACTGATTATGACAGGGGTGTGCTTTGGACTGGACACTCTAAAATGCCCACTCTAAAATTTATTAGCCACTGAACTGTGGCTATTTCACAGATATATCTGTATCAGCGTACGTTTTCCGATATGCACATTATATGTTCTCTTATAGAGAACATATAATGCAGAAAACAATTCTTGATGCTTGGTTTGATAATGTGTTAAACTATTTAACATGTTTAACACTCTTCTTCTGTTCATTTGCACAATTGACATAAAAGGTCTACAAATTTACTATATATCAGTAGTTTCTGAATTATTTTCCACTAAACTCAGTATCAGCATTGCTTTCAAAAATCCCATATCAATCAGGCTCTCCTAAATTTATGTGCAGGCTACTGAAAATAAGAATAACATTCCTTTGATTTTAAAAGGAACAACAACATAAAGTTTTATAAAAACACAAACAAAATCAGGAAGAGTAGATGTGATCTAATCACAACTTTTACACCCTGCAGTTTTTTTTTTCTTCCTCCACCTGCTACTTTTAGTTTTAGATGAAATCAGTGAAGCTCCCTGAAGAGGGAGACATTTTGTCATTTTTATTTTATTATTCTGCCCAAAAGTCAGTGATACCCTGCAGCACCCTGTGGGCAGTTTAAGAGCAGGCTACATGGTAAAGAAAAATAGAATTTGAATAAATTCAAACGATGAGAAGGTTTAAGTCTTCATGTATAAAAGCAGCTCTCTGATTCACAGTTTAAATGTTTTTTTTTTTTAAGCCAGCTTCACATGTGTTATCACTTCTTTCGAGACTGAAAAGGTTCATGAATGTGATTTATTATTGATTTTTGAAAGTTTTTTTTTTTTTTTGCCGACTTAGAGAAGTTGACGGTGAAAAGCAGCAGTCTGAAGAGAGGAGGGGAGGGCAGGTCTGCTGCTGTGTCCCAGCCCTCTGCTCTGCATCCAGCTGCATGGTGCGTCGCTCCGCAGCTGCAGCGCGCCACACTCACTATGGCTTTAGCCGCAAGCAGGACGCTTTTGGCGCTATTCGTCACGTTTTGCGCACCGGGATGCGGATGGGCAGGTAAAAACAGATTTATTTACTCTCTCCCGTGCAGGTGCACGGTTTGCATTCATGCATTGTTTAGTTTTGGAATAACTGCAGGAGCTCTGTTACTTTCTCTTACTGTAGTTATAAGACAGTTTGATTGATGAGACAGTTGCTGCAGGAGTGACTTACTGCAGAGTGTGCAGTTTTAAGGAAATTCAAATGCAATATTTTTTTTTACTCTGACTTTTGATACTGTGATTTTTTTTAAAGAAAAGAAACATTTAAACATTTCCAAATCCCCAACTTTTGCAGTTGTCACTTTTCATAAAAAGAAAATTGATTGATTGCAGCTACTTAGAATGCATTAGAATATTTCAGTGCACAGTTTGATTCATCGCCTGCAGTTGTGAAAGCATTACTTTAAGTGAGCAATTATACAGACTTACAGTGAAAATACTGTCGTTGTTACTTTATGGGAGGAAAATATGATGCTGCCCTCTTTGCAGCAGCAGCAGCAGCAGCAGTCATGGAACAAGTCCTTAGCTCATACAGTAGGCACATCCTGGAGGAGCTGTGATCAACAATTAGAAGATGATGAAAGATATCAGGCCACATCATGAGAGGAAAGTGTTGTGCTTTCTTCTTCTGAGGGGTATTGTGCCAGATTGGTGACTAATCTGGCTGACGGTGATGATAAATGTCTCTCAAATTCAGTTTAATGGGAGAATGGAAGTGATCTCCGTCTGTCTGCACGGAGCTAATTTACTGCACACTTTGAATGTCATACACTGTAAAAAAAATAAGCGACCTGTAATCTTTTGCTGAGATAATTTACTTTTCTTCTTTAGATAAACTTGACCTTTGAGTTTTAGTAACGCCGCCAAAATTTGTAGTTCAGAAATTGCTGTGAACCTGATTTGTCATTAATTGGGTGCTTGAAAATGACACTGTTGCAACTGAAATTATTAAATTATCAATCATTATTCACTTTCACTCCAATTAGTGTGTTTTTGGAATACAATTTTGCAAGTGGGGGGCTCTAAAACTCAAAGATTCAAGTTTACTTAAGAAAAATAAATCATCTCAACAAAAGATTATGAGTAGGCAAAAGTTTTTCAAAACTTTGAGGCAAAGTCAGTAGAATTTGTCTGAGCTGTTTCTAAATGTATCAGGACGTCAAATATCAACGTTTTCAGTCCTGAGCACAGCAAAACAATAAGAAAATACAGGCAGGTTTTTACAGAAACAGCCACCACTTCTACTGGGTCATAGGTGATGACTGAAAGGGATTATGTTTGTAGGAGTCTATACATTGTTTTCTTTGAGAAAATAGGGCTCAAAACTCAAAAAAATCTATTAAGTAAGTTGCCTTGAAATTTTGAGTTTTCTCAGCTTTTTAATTTTTACAGTGTAGAGGGACAAGTTTTCATCATGTTTTTTTTTTCCAAACTATAAAAATAAGGTTCTCATTTGAGTTTTAACCCACAAACAATGCACGTTGGAAATGTTTCTTCAGGAGCTCAGTTTAATGAGTTCATTGAACTCAGTCCAGTTCCTTCATTCAACTCATGATTTCGAGTTAAAAGAACTCATGACTCATGTTTATAAGCTGTGAAGTGTTCTGAAAAGAAAGAATTTGTAAGTTAAATTAACACAAATAAATAAAACTTGAGGTAAGATTTGTTGGTTCCACTAAACTCAGGTTTGTTTCAGTCATCAGCACACCAGGGACGGGTGAAGGATATTAAAAGCAGGTCAAAATACTTTTTATCCACAAGAACATTTATTTTGCATTTTCGAATTTAGTTAACAAATTTATATCAAATGGATGCAGCTTTTATTTGACAGAGACACCACAGCACACATGTTTTTAAAGTTTCTTAAGTGCTGTTTGTAAAATCAATTTCAGGGCTAGGCGCCCACATTCTCCAGACAGTGAAAGCATCCAAAATATCAAAAGTGCCATAAAGCCTGAGGAGTTTTGGAGGGCAGTAAGATCACCCTTTTGGCTGACTTTAAGGTCACATTACAGCCAGCCTTTCTTTTAACTCCGGTCCACTTATACTGTCAGTCGATCTGTAAGTCTCTATATGCCTCTTTCTCAACTGTAAGCACTTAGTGCATGAGGTCATTGCCTTGTCTGAATATAGGCAGCTGCTTTTTGTTGTGGTCTTTTCCTCTTGAGTCGTTTTCTTTTCCATCTTTTTAGGAAGTGTTTTCAGAGCACTTTCCTGCACTTTTTCTGCTGCACATTCATTCACTCCTGCACATTCACACCTGGGAGCCACTTAATACAGCCATAGTTCACCGCTGCAGGCCACCGAGCGGCTCCACCGCAGCAGTTTGGGGTTAAATGCCTCCCTCTCGGGCATTTTGACAGTAGTTGGTGAGGAAGAGCAGAGTGTTACTCATTAACTTTCTCCACTCACATGTCATCAGCTCGTCAGCCCAAAATTCTCCACAACAGTGGATGAAATTGGGCCCGTGGGAATATCTGGACACCTAGGCGGGAGCAGTGCAAATAGAGAGAACAGAAACATTGTGTGTTTGGATAATAAATAATGTCAAGTTCTTCCATGCAGCCACAGTCCGTCAACTCCTGGAAAGTGTAGAGTGGGGAGAGTAATTGGGACAGGGAGTGAGGGGAAAGAGGGAATCATGTCCTTGCAGGCCAGTGGAATTTAATTTCTCTGCTCCACTTAACATGCTGGAATTCTGCAGGAGCGCCCCCCCTGACAGAAAACCTTCACAATCAGGAATTTCATACTTTGAACGTTTTGCATCAGGAAAATATGACAGTTGCAGAGAGGCAGAGGCAGCATGAAGCTAATATTTCTTTTCTTTTTTTCTGATTATATACAAACAGGACACAGGGATGCAAAACAGTAGAGCAGAAGGATATAAAGATGAGAGAAAAAATAAATATGTATGCAGAGAAAAGGGGATTAAAAAAACTAAAATATTAAAAAAAATAAGGAAAGCAGTCTACAACAGGGATGCATGACGATATCTGTCTGCATCGGTATCAGCTCACGGTCATGCTACTTCTAAATAATTCCACTACAACAGAGACTTGGTGTTCTCTGCATCTAAGTGGGAAAAATGTGCACATGCATATGTTGACAATCGGCCAATATATGTTGGGAAATTTTGGCACATCTGCAAATACCGTGCGTCCATAGTAAGTAATTGTTACACAGTTCTTATGGACAGACAAGGGGTGTAAACGTAACGCTGGTTCTATACAGGCTTCATTTGAGTGTAGATAATGTAAATAACATGGTTCACAATGATAAAACAGAAGTAGTTGTGGGTCTTAATTTAGACAGTTAGAGAAGGGGTGAAGTTTTCAATATGTATAATTATAGGCTGTCAGGTAAAGTCAAATTTGGAAATGGTCCCATATAGGGTATGTTTATGTTTTTCTAGTTTCATGAAGAGAAGAACGTAGCTATCAATTCTGAGTGTGTAGGAGTTAATATTTCTAATATTTTCCACAATGCGAGGTATGTTTGCTCACCTGATGTAGCCTGACCCAGCAACCCGGCGACCCCCGCCCTACACCCACCTGCAGCTTGGCTGCCTGTCAAACCTGCCAGCGATGGTATGTCTCGTGTCATGATGTCATCTCTAGGCGCCGTTCCAGTTGTTTAAACAAGTACCACCTGGGCCACGAACACACCTGCCACAGCGCGGTGTCAGCATACTAAGTGTGTTTCAGGAAGATATAACATAAACTAACAGTGTAACATGTCAGCCTTCATCAGTGAGGGGATATTTGAATCATTTGGAAAGCCTATTGGGTCGAGAAGTGAGCTCGTGACCACCAACACTGAAATGCAAAATATGTTTTTATACTATAATTGTGCTGGCCGGCTTCTGTGTGTAGATGTCATATGTTGTAAATGTCATGTATGTATGCATGTAACCCTCCCAAGCTAAACAATTACTCACACCTGGTTGTCACTTTAAATAAAAATGCGTTCTCTGGCTGGGTTGCACCAACAAGGATTCATATTTAAACTTGACTGAATCACAGTTTACTTTTAAATCATGTTGCACCCAACTTTTAAAGTGGCATAAAATTAAATTTAAGCCCCTCTTTGCTCAGTTTCTGCTCTAAACTGAGACTAAATGTAATTCTGTCGCACCAAACCTTTAAAGCCCAGTTAAAAAAGTGATCAAGTATTGACTTTAAACTTACAGTTGAAGAGGTTTAACTTTAAAAAAATCGGCCTTTTTGAGATGGATTGAGGAAAATAATCAAGTTCCTTGTAGACAGTTACAGGACAGACTGAATCCAGTCCAGTTTTATGACGTGTCTCTTCTTTCTTTCACCTCAGTTGATAATGTGGCCACCAAGTTTTTCTCAGAGGAAGAGAAATTAGAGTTTTTTTGCTGAGCCATCATGAGTAGGCAAACTAGGCTAAGTAGCTTTTTCACCAACTAGCAAATAATGTCCCTCTAGCACTAAATTAACTTTACTGTTGCAACCCCAATTTGGCACTTAACCGCTTGAAAAGAGGCTTAACTTTCATTAATAAAATGACTGCATGCAGGCTGACAGTGTGGTGATTGATGTGTTGGTGTGACTGACTGAAGTCAGAGGGCAGCAGCCATCGATGGTTACGGTCTCGGTCTGGTGGTGTGTCGGCTTTATGACGAAGATGATTACTGAGAGAGTTTACTGAAGGTCAGAGGTGAGAAGAGTTAAAAACTGACAGAGGTGCCACCAAGAATCCTGGAGCCCTGGGCAAGATTTGACACCAACCACCCACCTAGATGAATCTGTGCTCAAATCTGCTAGTCCCATATGTTTTAGTCTGAACAGCAAACCAGAATCCGATCTCTTAAAGGACCGGTGTGTGGGATTTAGTGCCATCTAGTGGCGAGCTTACAGATTGCAAACACCTTGACTGTAAGGTGATTTGTGAAATGAAAACCAGGGAATTTAAAGTTAGGCAGGAAATATATCATGAAAACATTCAGCATGTTTGTGTCAGGAAATCATAGTACTGTGGTGAGTGAAGCTGTGGTAAACTACAGAACAAATGGTCAAACTACAGTACTAACACTGCTAGTATTCTTTTGTTAACTCATCTTTCTTCTCTTTCTCCCTGCCTTTCTTTTTAATAACAAATAGTCCACTATTAGATAACATACGTTGGTTAACAGATTTCCATTTTATGCCTAATTTTTCACACCTTTCCTCCTCTTTCTTCTTCACTCTCCTTCCTGTCTAGTCTTCCTCCTTTCCCTCCTCTCCACTCTGCTTCACTTGAAAAGATGTTTGTGGTGCTGTTGTTGATACATTCGTCACTTCGTATGACTTCTGGCTGAGTTTTCCACAGCAGTTTAATGTGAACAAGTAGTTAGTAGAAGAAGGGTGACAGACCCCTCTGTTGGCCAAAACAAGCACAACACAGCTGAGACATCAACTTGTAGTCTCTGCTGCCTGGCCTTTCTTTCGACATAAAGTATTATTTCAGCCAGGGGAAGCAGGGACATCTGGTCATCCTACACGTGTAACTCTCCCCTTCGAGGCAGAAGGAGAAGCTACAGTGCCCACAAACACAAAAGGCCGTATCTGGAGCCAGTGCTTGGTTTGTCCATTTTAGACTGCTGTAGAAACGTGGGTCTGCAACAAAGCAGCCTCCATGTTAGAGGATCGGCTGTAGATATAAACGGCTTTATGCTAAGCTAAGACAACCAGCTGATGACTGTAGCTTCATACGGCGCACAACAGACATGAAAGCGTATAACTCTTGACAAGAACGTGAATAAACGTAGTGCCCAAAATGCTGAACTATTCCTTTAAAGGGCAGGTTAACCCAAATGATAGAAGGATTCACTCTCCAGAGGGAGTATCTAAATGTGCTGAAAGTTTTGGTTTTATTTGCTCAGGGTCTCAGATATTCTGTCCACCTGACTTCACTCAGTTCAACGAATTTTGCTTGTGTCGGCAAAAAAGACAACGTCTCTTTCCAGAATCCATGTTCTGGTTTTTTGTGATAATCCACAAAACATCCTGTGAACAGTTATCATGGGAGTTAGTTTCTTTGGTATTTTCAGTGAAAACTGTCAACGCTGAGGTCTGTCTGTTATCCAGATAAACACTGGATATTTCCAGCGCTGTGAACACCACAAGTAAAACTTAGATTCAGTTTAATTTAATTTGGGTGGCATCATAAATCTAAGACGCAGACATTTGGGCAAACAAAAACCAAACCTATTTGCATGACTAACTATTGGTAACTGATATATGATATCATTTATATATCAATACGGCAATTTGGTGAACCAGCCCTTTAAATCAATTTCATGGGTGGTTCAAATGTGATTCAGATCCCAAATCTGAAAATACAGCTCTGACTGAAGTTTAGCCTTATTAATTGCCACTTACAGCCAATTACAATACAATGTAAGACATGAGACAAATAGACAAAATAGAGACAAGGTAAGATTTTGTTGAGTTGAAGTAAAAATGCATGACTTCTGTGCACACAAAACGTTTATTTCTCTCAAATGTTCTTCATAAATTGTTGGAATGTTAGTGAGCACTTCTCCTTGGCCGAGATAATCCATCCACCTGACAGGTGTGTCATACTGAGGTGCTGATTAAACAGCAGGATTATTGCACAGGTGTTTCTTGGACTGGTCACAGTAAAAGGACACACTAAAGGTGCGGTTTTAACTTGAATAAAGACATTTATTAGGCACTGAACAGAGGCTGTTTCACAGGGCTGCAGATACCATTTTTTTCCCAGGAGGTCCAAGTCATGACCCGCCCTCCTCTGCCTCTGATTGGCTTACTCCATACTTGCCAACCTTAAACTGAAAAATAGACAGGCTTTTGAAACAAAAAAGGGAGGTCTGGGGTTCACAGACTTTTGTTTCCTGCGTTCTGGTGATTTTTCTGCAGACAGATGCCTGCAGATGTTTTTCTAAGGGTATGTTAGTTATGCTGCTCTTAGGAAAAATGACACGGGAATTCTTCTTTCCGGGACGTCTGAAAATTACTCGAGTTTTTCTTTCCCTTAGTGATCTCCATTCCTCTCTCCATCGCTGCCTCACTGAGGAGGATGAGACATGAATATGGATTTATTAAAGAGAGCTGGATACAGTGGGCAGGCGTCTTCGGCATCACATGCCAGAAACAGGTTGTGATGATGAAAAGGACAAAAAGGTGTCAAAACAGAGAGAAAAAGCAGGAGAACCGTGACCCCTTGAAATTGGGATCTGTAGCCCTATGTGAAATAGTCATAGTTCAGTGCCAAATGTTTTTTTTTTCGGTTTTTTTTCAAGATAAAACTGGACATTTTAGTGACCAGTCCAAGGCACACCTGTGCAAAAATCCTGCTGTTTAATCTTTATTTGCCAAACCTGTCGGGTGGATGGATTGTCTTGGCAAAGAAGAAGGGCTCACTAAAAAAAAAAAGAAAAGAAATAAACTTTTGTTCGCAAAGAAAAAGTCAGAGATTTTCTTCACTTCAACTCATGAAAAATGGGAGCTAAAACAAAAGTGCTGAGTAACAACGAAGTCCAGGGAAGAAACACAACACAGATATCTTTCATTTCTGTCAAGAGCTCGTTGTGCTGCAATGATTAGAAAAATCTCAAAAAATAGGAAAGTGGAAACTTCTACATCACCACATGCCTGCAGCACCTACACTTATTGGAGAGAAAAGACACCTCAGTCAGCATGAGCATGCCTTGCTTTGTTGTTGCCATGACAGCAAATTATTTTATTATCTAAACACCTACAGATGTATGACTTCAGTCTTGTTTCTCAGAACACAATGGACAGTCTGATGAGCCTCCTCTACCTTACATTCTTACACACACACACACACACACACACACACACACACACATATTCGCTGGTGATCCCAGTTATTGATGGCAGAATTTGTGGAGGAGGACAGTTATTAGGGGTTAATGGCGTGCTCATTAGGGGAGTGGAGCGGCGGGTCAGCGTCTGCGATTTTGTGGCGAGGTGAGAAGGTGCTCTTGTAAAAGTGGAGCGCATCGCAGGTGCATGAGGGCAAGTATTTTCTAGAACAGTTTTACAGGAGTCCTTTGACCTCGGGGCTTATGCCTGCATATGCTTCTGTACCAAACCACACATGCACATACACGTGTGTCTGTATCTATGTAACGCACACTCGTAGGCCTGCACACACAAACATTTTTTATCAAAAAAGAGACACTGACATAATGACCCTCAGGCCTTACCCTCATTCTTCACATACTTAATACTTTCCACTGTCTAACTCAATCACACTCTAACCGTCTGCCTGTCTTTCCATTCCACATTCTCAAACACCGCATAGAAAATGTTATATTATTGCTCCAATCTCCCGTGGCAACGCCCTAAAACCAAGCCTCACTCGGTAAGATTATGATGTTACAGCCGCTCGGTTGCTTCCCAAACTGTTTATTCTTGGATGGCAAGTCATGCATCTGCTGCGCTCGAAGGAGTCTTGATTTAATCAGAAATATCTGGTTTGCCGTTGGATCATAAATTTCCTAAGAGGCCAAATCACAGGATGATGTCTGGACAGAGGAGCAGATCCCTTCCTTTGTAATACACGGCCTTATTGGAAACAGGGTGCGACTGATTGAAGCGTGTCCAGACTTGTGTCAATGGAGTCTGCCATGAACAGCTGATAAAACTGACTCTAGTGTAACCCTGCATGAATGAGGAAATAATAAGAGGAGATTGTGATTTTTTTTTGTTTGTTTGTTTTGGGAAAACACCCTCACACTGCCTCAAGCTGCCAGACACAATGTGAGTCAAGTCTGGACCTCAGGGCTTGGTGCCATGGCCGGCCAAAGTATTTTGGTGACAAGATTTTGTTTGTGGCTACAAAACACCTCCAGTGCAACCACCAAATCACACACATCGAATTTTTAGCTGAAAGCTTGATTTGTTATATTTGTTATTAAAGTGAGCGACAGAACCTGAAACATAGAGTCAGTAGGATCTGTCTGAGCTGTTTATAAATGCATCAGGATGTCAAATACGGGTTGGGTTGGTGAAACGTCCCAAGCACAACAAAACAACAAGAAAAAAAAAAAAAGGAAATACAAGCAGAGGGCAGGGTACAGCCACAACACACTGCTAGCAGGTCATAAGTGATAATTGATAGGGATTACAGTATGTTATTAGAGTCTATACCTTATTTTTTTAGGAAAATGATGCAGATTATACCTTTAACACTGTCAAAAGTGTGAGGAGCATCAGCATTTAAGGTTAAGGCCACTTGGCATTTGGTGTCATCAGTTTTTTAAGGGCACAAAAACCAGATGACAGAGTAGTCATCAAATCAAACATGATCCAATGATCCATGGAAATGTTTTTTATATATTATATATACTGTTTTTTAGGTACTATCTCAAAAAAAGGGTTACGGCTTGATTGAAGTGGCTCTTCACTCCAAATACGTCTGGAGTCTATTTTTGATGGATGCCCGGTTAATCAGCACAGGATAGATGAATCAGACAGGAAGTCAGACAGAGAAAAAACATGGAAGATCCAGCCAATTTTCAAAATAAAAGACACAGTGCAGACTTGTGATATAAAAACAGCCAAAAATTAAAGTATTTAAAGATACTGCAATGACTTTTTAACTGGTTATGAAACTCAGTTTAATACTAATGCCTCAGTATGACCTAAGTTAACAAGATCATCCATGAGAAGAGCTGCTATTTTTATATAGTTACTTTAAATGTCTGCCACTGAGCCTGTGTCTGAATTTTCCTGTGCAGAGTTACAGTGATTAGTGTGTTAGCCAGTTAAAAATAAGCAGGAGGAGATTTTCATTTAGATAATTTTATTTTTAATGTCATATTTTGGCACAATTACTGTGGAAATATTATTGCTTTTGTCCACAGGGCCTCCAAAATCAACATAGTGTCAAAGTTCTTTGTTGTAACTTTCACCACATGGCCTAGTTATCCACAGTAGAAGCATGAAAATGAAGGAAAGAAGACCAAATCCACTAAATCTGAGCAAGTTAACATAATTGGCCAGGCAAAATGCTCCACTGCCAAAAATCAAAACCTTGCCATAGACATACTATACCCAGTGGTTAGTGTTTTAAAATAATGTTGCAGGACCTCAAAATAATTAGAAGTTTTCTCATAATTTGTCACTGTTAGCAGAGACTCCAGTCTACACTGTAAGCCAAAGAATTGTATCAAAGAAAGTTTATATCACATCCACAATTTCTGTCCACATTTGCATGCTCTCTTTCTCACATGCGCCCACGTGAGCACTTTCTCTCTCGCTCTCGCTCTCTCTGTCTGTTGCGAGTCTGCATCACATGTAACTAGCAAGTCACACTGATCATGCGGCCCCCCATAAGGTTGTGGGCCTGCTTGTCGCTATCTAAAAACAACAATGAAACAATCTTTCAGCACATATTTAAACTCCAAGTTAAGCCGAGACAACGTTACGGGCCTCCGAAGACTTATGACCGTCTGTAAACTCCAGCACACATGAGACCAAAGTGGCAATTATTTCTAAATGTGAAAAGTGAGAGTGCAGATCCAGCTGGGCGCACACCTGCAGACAACAAGAATTCAAAGTGATGAAGTGATTTTGAGACAACGCTAAACTGAAACTGCTGCTGTAAACCTTTGGGGAGCACAGACAGTCATAAGAACCAGCTGTTTATGAGATGCACAGACATTACTGACAATTATATGTGACAGGGATGAATGGCCAGCATGCTAATAAACCTTGCACTGCTTTTATTGAAGTATTGCATTATCTTCTCCATTTAGCCAAAGCATGAATACTCACTATTTGGATTGAGATTTAAAGCTGCTATCATCAATATTTTTGTCTCAGCAATGGATTAAATGACGCACAGAATTATCACCAGACTCTGCAGATCCCTTCAGCTCTGTGGAGCATTTTAAGCCAAGTCAAGTCAGTTTTATTTATATAGCACCAAATCATAACAGAAGTTATCTCAGGGCACTCGAAAGGAAGTTTATTTTCCGCGTCATTGGACAAAAGTGCTTGATGTAATTTAAGTGGTCAAGAGAAAAGTGGACCTCTGTTCCTCCTCTGAGCTCTGTTTTCAGTTTTTAGACAATCTGGCCCATGATGTGAGACTTTGGACAATCACAGGTCAGTAAGATAGTTGATTCTTGAGTCTCATTCCCCAAACATCTGTACTTCACAACCTGGGAATGAGACTCAACAATCAGCTATCTTTCTCCACAATCTGTTACTGTGCTTTTAAAGATAGAGCAGTTCTGGACCGTATTCTTCGCAATATTGAAGTATAATTCACTTTATTGTCTTTGTTTTGGTCAGCACTCATCAGCAAGTTCTCCAACTGCAGCTGGGAGCTGTTTTCAGGGGAAAAAAGAAAGAACACTCTGATAAACCCACCGTACACTACCTGTCCAGCACACAAACGCAAAGGCAAACAAGAAATTTCCCTCAGGACTTGGTGGAGACCAAATTTGGAGCTAAAATAAGAGTATAAGAGTGAACATTGGCCTGTCACCCACTGGCTCTTGGTCCACTGTTTTGAAGCCTTGAGTTTGGTATTATGGCTGTTGCCATCTTGGTTTTTTGGAGGCAGCTCTGGCCATAGTTGGATGAGAGGGTGGAACTGGAACTGGGAATAGGGACTTGACAAGTTGCTGTAGACTTGTCAATCATTTATACAGTCAATGGTTCAAGCAGAGCAGTTAAATTAGCTTGTATTGGCTGACTAGCATCAGCTGTTTCATATACGTGTCAGTAGCATTTGCTCATTCACAGCTGGGTGATTTGTAACATCCAGTCACATTTGTGCTGGTGCATAGCTAAGATATAATAACCTTACAACCATTACAGTTATACTAACACTATTTGTGGCATCTTTGGGTTTGCTAAGATTTAAACCTGCAGTGAAGAACTGTTGTCTCCCTCTTCTGGCAGTGAGATTAATTGCACAAACACAGCTGACACGTCCTTATGGCACATGTCTACAGGTGAGCTTGCCCCTGTCGCCATCAGCCTCAGGAATGCACGCTTCAATTCTTCCTGTCCAAATAAGGGCAGACAATAATAATAACTCAGCTGTTAGGTAATATAGCAAATAGTTATGGTTACATAACTCACTCAGATATTTTACCAAAACTGTCCAAAACAGGAATGAGACATTTCTGTCTGCCCTCAGCCCCTTCTCTTCTTTTAGCTCTCCAACAAAGCAGAGTTACCTCAAAGGTTGTCTGTGTTTGTCCTCAAAATCAGTTGCTTTCTTTTTTTGGCTGTATTTCTTCCTCTGAACACCAAGTTCTTTTTTTATCTGTAGGATCATAAACTTTTCTTGGACGTCCCTTATGTTTTTCTGCCACACTCCTCGTTGTCCTTAACCTCTGACAAACCAATCATGCTGTTTGACATAAAAAGCATAACTACCAGCGTTGGGCTGTGATGGTATAGATTTTTTCTTATCTTAGTGACAAAGCAACATATTCCTGCAATTTACTGCAACCACCTCTATAAATGATTTGGCTTTATTGAAGAATACTGTGATAAGAATAGTGTAGCTCCTAAGGAATAAGGTAGTGCGTAAGTGTGTGTGGTGTACAAGTTAGAGAGAGCGAGCAGCAGAGTGAGTGACGGTCATGCTCATGGCAGAGCATAAACTTAGCAGTAAGTTGTCAGTATTACAGTAAATGTGCAGTGTAGGTTGCTGTCTGTCAGTTAATAAACGCTGCAGCTTCTCTGCAGACCGAGAAAAGTTTTCACCGTTGTTTTTCAACTGCCCTGAAAAGTGACAGGGTCAGGCCTGAGGTAAGCTGAGCTGGAAAGGCTCCAGACTAACGCTATCAATGTACCTTTACAACATCAGCTCCAGGGTGATCCTATCCATTTCAGAGGCTTTCTAATCTAGCCTTGAACTGCAGTGTGTTTTTGGGGACATGATAAAATAAATCATTGGTAAATCTGAGTATCTTCTGTGGTTATTTAACCATTCTTCTATCCTAAAAACAGTTGTTGTTGTTGTTAGCATGTTGTTAGCCACCCACTGGCAATCCTAATATGCCTTGGGATGAATCTGTGTTTCTAACGTGTGTGACGGTGCTGATCCATTGATGTTTTAATAGGTCGATGCACTGATTTCAACATGAAACTAACCCTTGATGATGGTAATAAGCTCATCTCTGTGGTAAACATCACATGACTGCGGTAATGCAGTTTTCCTCACAGCTGTAGCCAGCGTGGGAAAGTCACCACAGACACCGGAATTAAAAATTCCAGTATGAAATACAGAGACATTTACCTGATGATGATCAGTCAGCGCTGTGTGAACTTCAGTGTAAAGGACTTTCATTTATATGCACCGCACTCCAGCTTCAAGTCTCTAGAAACAGTTAATTGCTTTACTTTGAAGAGAGCAAAACAATAAAAATCACATACGCTGATGTAGTTTTTATTTACAGCTTATTGGTTCAGTTATAAACAATATTAAGCACTTTTCTTCCCATGCATCAGACTTTTTACAAAACTCTTGTTACTTATGTTGAGTCAGCTGAGGTTTCAGCATTAATGAAAGCTCTCAGGCATCAGGCCATTATATTCTGCATGATGAATTAAGTCAGCACTTTTGAATTTTGAAATATCTCTAGTGGTTGTTTATTATTTCCTCCTGTATGCAGTCTTCTCCAGGGGCCTTTTAGCAACTTTCTCTCTTTCACACAAGCTCAACTCACTATTTCATATTATGAAGTCAAACTCAATGCTTTACTTTATCATCTGAGTGTAATGTTGGCCTGTTGGATAATTGTCCCGTCACTGCTACATTCCATTAATCTAGCATGCAAACCAAAAGAAGAGCAATGAGGCAGTTGCTATCCAAACTGTTTTCTTTGTTTTGTTTTGAGGAAATCTAGCCAAGAGTGAGACTCAAGACTGTTTATTGTCCTGAGCCTTTAGCATCCAGGCAAATCCTCATTTATTTATTTAGCCATCAAACTAGTTTGTGTTTTTCAGGGCCGCCTTACACGTAAGTTTATGCTTCATCAGAATCAGACTTTAAATGCCAAGTATAATAAATACAGAGGAAATTGCACTGGTGGCACCGAAGAAGAGGTGTCTTAACAACAGTAGGTCTATACAGTCACGATGTGTAGTGGCAAAAGGCCTGTACGATAAGGGACTGTTAAAATAAACAATACAGACATAATTTATCCTGACGTCATTTGTTTTGCAGCAGAGAAGCCCCTGCGGCCGCACAATGGGAAACAGACATCTGTGGACAGGGGCCTGAGGGAGAGCTGGGAGCCGTCTATCCATCTGGATGGAAGACCCGTGGACCGCTTCGTCATCAGCTCCAGCAAACCCACGAGGTCTCACCGCTTCACGAAAGCGGGAAAGGACAGTCGCTCTCCTCTACTGGAGGATGTAGGTAAGGCAGAAGAAGTTTAAAACAGAGGCTGAGATGTTTGAGATTGACGTGAGAGCTAATAATGAGCGTGTTTCTGAGGGACCCAGACAAAAAAGTCATTCAGAGGAAAATAAATGGACGGAGGGGAAGGAAAAGAAGTTTGGCTTAAACCGTGGCGTGAGCTTTCAGATCCCGGAGTTCTGCACTTTCTCAAGGCAAGGGCCAAAAATGAGGAGGGGATGAGCAAAGCTGTGTACGAAGCAGAGACGCCAGGAGGTGAGGTGTACACACACACATGTGAGTGTGTGTATGATTGATTTTTATCAGTGGATTAGTTCATCATTGGATGGACTGTCATCCAAGTTCGCCAGAAGGAGAGAAAGATCACTGGGGGTGGTGATCATCATCCCAGCTCAGCAGACTGTGGTTACTTCTTACTATCTGAAATAAAGGTTCTAACTAGAGCCATACAGGTTCTTCAGCTTGTCCCAGTTGGAGAGCCCTTTTTGGTTTCTGGCAGAACCTTTTATGAAGTTCCACCTGGAGCCTCTTTCAGACGGTTCCATCAGAATCCAACATAAAGGGCTGTACCTAGAACCAACTGTGAAAGTTTCCCCCAGAACTCCCGATGAAAGGTTCTACAGAGAACCCTTCCCTGGAGAATTTATCGACAACCTTTCTACCTTCTAAGGGAACTGACAAGAACCCACCCATGTGGTTCTACCAAGGACCAATCGTTTCATCTAGAACCCGCCAAGGGGGTTCAACCAATAACCCCTCTATATTCCAAGGGTTTTATCTAGAACCCACACATGTGGTTCTACGAAGGACTCCTTTATATTCAAAGGGTTTCTTCTAGAACCCACCAAGGGGGTTCTACCAATAACCCCTCTACATTACAAGGGTTTAAGCTATAACCCATCCTCAGGATTCCACCCAAAAACCTTTTATGTCACAAGGATTTCATCTAGAACCCACACATGGGATTTTACCAAGAACCCTTTATATTCCAAGGGTGTCATCTAAAACCCATCCAGGTGGATCTAAATCCAAATGGCCTTCATCTAGTACCGCCTATGGCAGGTTCTATAGAGAACCCTGCTATGCTGTAATGGTTCCACCCAGGAGCCTCACTGGGGGCTCTATCCAGAACTTTTCCACCTTCCAAGGATGCTAACAAGAACCAACTGAGGGGGTTCTCCAAGAACCCTTTTATATTCTAAGAATTTCATCTAGAACTCACCCAGGCAGTTCTACAGAGAACGCTTCTATGCTTTAATGGTTCTACCCAGAATCCTCTCTGAGGGTTCTATCTAGACCCTTTCCACCTTCTAAGGGTGCTAACAAGAACCCATCCAGGGGGATTCACCAAAAACCCTTTTATATTCAAAGAGTTTCATCTAGAAATCACCCAGGGGATTCTACAGAGAACCCTTCTATATCCTAATGGTTCCACCCAGAATCCTCTCTGGGGGTTCTATTTGGACATTTTCCGAGGGTGGTAACAAGAACCCACACAGGGGGTTCTACCAAGAACCCTTTTATGTTCAAAAGGTGGAATCAGCAGCATGACAGATAGGGCACAAGCTTTAAACAATACTTGAAGAACTCTTTCTTCCAAAAAGGGTGGAAAGGGATGAAAAGGCTCTCAGGCTTTCACAGAACCCTTGATGAACTCTTTCTTCAAAAAAAGAGTATCACATGGTGGGTAGAACCTCAGCCCTTCAGGAAGAATTCATCTGTGACCTTTAAGTTTGACAAGTCATGGAGACATAAGATTATTTTTAGGTCTTAACAGTTTCTCTAAGTCCTAATCCCGCCTTGTAAAACCTAAGACAGGTCTTTATGTTTCTATACACACACACAGTTTGCAGTGTTGACACAGTCTAGCCTGCTTTTGTCATTATTCCATTTTCCTCTGTCCTTGGCTTCTCAGAGCCATACTTCATCAGCGGCTCAAAGTCTGCAGCCAACCCTTCTTTTCCACATCCAAACCCAGCCCAGCTCCTATAACCCAATCCCCTGTGTTGTGGTCACTTGTGTGTGCGTCTGTGTGCAACGTGTGTGTGTTTGGTGGTGACTGTGGTGGAGGATAGGGTGCTGCCAAGTGTTGAAGTCATACATTGTCTTGTATGATGTGTCAGTGTCGTCGAACATGCATCTATAGATGTTTGTCTTCATGTGAGCATGTGTGTGTGTGTGTGTGTCCCAACCAGTGTGCGTTGTGGCAGTGGCCTTGTGGTCTCTCCAGCTCCGGCGCAGTTTGCCATAAATCTCTGGCAACCAAGCTGCGTCTCAGTGTTGCCTTTCCAGAAATTCCTTGCAGATCGTGTGTTGTTCCCTCAGCAGCATAAGAGCAGCATCAGTTGTCATAAATAACACCATGCTGTTTGCCTCCACATCATTAAAGTGTCTGGCCAGCTGCGGTTAAAACAACAAAGATGGAGGGAGGACTTGTTGGGAGCAGCAGGGAGTGAGATGGAGAGTAAAGGGGAGATTTCTTTTTTCACTGATAAGGGGAAATTGAAAATTATACTCATTTTAAAAGTGGACCTGCTCCACACAAAAAAAAGAGGAATAACATTTCCACTCAACATATCAGGTGGAAATTATGTGGTAAATCTGAGCTTTTTTGGGCAGCCAGGCAAGCAAGAAGGTTCTGGTTTGGAATCAGCTGACTGGCTGGGGCCTTTCTGCGGCTGTGGCTAGGATCTTTCTGCGTAGAGTCTGCATGTTTTCTCCATGTCTGCATGGGTTGTCTCCAGGTGCTCTGGCTTCCTCCCAAAGCATAGGGTTAGATAGGGTAAGGGTTAGAGTTAGGTAGGCCGTGTATTAGACAGTGGATGGAGCTTCTTGGTCTGAAAAGTAAAGCCAATGTGGAAGTAAACCTGGATTCTTTCTTCTGGCCAGCAGGGGGGCAACTCCACTGGTTGCAAAAAGAAGTCTGATTGTATGAACCTTTATGGCAAAATTACCCTACTTGTTACTTGATGTATGACCTGAGTAAACAATTTCCTTATGAGTTTATGATCTGAGTCGCCAGTCTTAAGTCTTCTTCAATACAGCGTGATGTTCCTTTTGTAAATTATAGTCCCATTTAGAGTAAAATAGACAATAAAGCAGGGTATGCTTTAGGGCAGGGCTACCGTGTGATTGACAAGTCATCCTTTGCAGAGGTCTGCAAACTTTACCCTCGGAAGAGACAGTCTTGGCCAAAAAAAGAAAAAAAAAATGGAGCTACAACTATTAAATTCTCAATTTACCTCTAAGCCCTTTCTTATTTTGGATTGGGCACCCACAACTAGCCTAGGGATAATCAAAACTAGCAAAAATGAGAGGAGGATTAGAGGAGCTGTAGACTATGTAGGCTGTGACGCACATTGTGGCTGACTAAAGATGAACTAAACTTTTGAGTATAGCTTACGCACATCACTTTAGGCCTACAACAAAGATAAATAAAAATTAAAATGTTTAAAAGCAACTATTCATTGCCATATAATATCTGGTGAAAGCCACATGGAGCCGATGGAGAGGGGTGAAAGAGCTGCATGTTGCATGCAGGTTGCAGACCCCTGCTCCAGTGCAACACACATGGCTCATAAAACTCAAATAAAACTGTTAAACTAGCTAGCATTATCAAGTATGGATCAATATTTTGTCACTACATTGCGTATTTCTTGCCTAAAATGTTTTCAGACACATATTGTGGTGTACTAAAAGAACTGTACTGATCACAACTAAGTGACTGCCATTGTGTTTATGGTTTCCACTAGAACTTCCTGAAATGCAGATCAGATTATAAAACAATGATCAAATATGGATCAATATTCTGTTACCACGCTGCATACTTCTTGACTAAAATGTCCTCAGAAACATTTTTTAGTGTACTGTGAAGCTGTAATACAAGAAACTTTGTGACCAGGCAACCCCCCCATTATTTCCTACTGAACGGACGCTCTCATCAGTACCGCTCATGCTTTGGCTGCAAGTTTGCAAACCCCATAATGTGCACAGTCCACAAACCAGTGGGTGACGTCACGGTTGATTCACGCTCGGACCACAGACACGCAGGGTAATTGGTTAATTGGTGACTCTAAATTGCCCATAAGTGTCAATGTGAGTGTGAATGGTTGTTTGTCTCGATATGACGAACATGCCCAGGGTGCACGCTGGACAGCAGCCCACAACCCTTCCCCATTATGTTTATTTTCTAATTTACTGCTTGCTGACTAGTTTCTACTGGCAACATCATTTCACCAGTTATCCCGTGTTTTTTTTTCTTTTCTTGTAGACCCTGAATGGGTTAACTTGGATGGCTTTGCTGTGTTGGGCGGTGCACCTGTCAGCAACTCATCAGCAGGTAAACCTGATCTCAAGGCATCTTCACCGTACCAACAATGCATGGGAGTGGTGTGTCTCAGTTAACAGACATAGATGTAAAATTATCTGGCTAAATCCATTAAAAGCGGTTTCGTTGAAATTATCTGCTGTCATCATGGATATAAAAGGAACCGCTGGATCTAATGTGAGGATGATTCACAATGCTACATGTCTTGGGGCGACGGTCTCCTTTTCCTTCATTCCCTCACTTGTTCTGTTCCTACGGGATCAGTGGGGAAAAACACTCAGATGTCTCTGACTCATAGGTTCCCATATATTTAGCTAGGTATGTTTTTCTTGCAGGTGATCCAAATTTATCATCTATTTTAGAGCTTTGTTGCCTTAAATGGTGAACACACCACATTAATTATCACATACTTGCCTGTCACTGCTTTCAACAGACTGTAAAATGAAAGGAAATAAGTAGCAGACAGGACTGCTTATTGCCAGTTCATCCATAGTGAGCGATTAAAGTGTCCTCTGTGGACATATTCATGAGTACACAGTCAATTAACTGATTACTTGATAGAAAATTACCTGCCAACATGTGTGATAGTTTTGGCTGATTAATGATTAATGGTCATTTATCAAGCTTTAATACTGGATCTGCGCTGTTTTCAGATTCTCAAATGTGGAGTTTTTTGTGTTTCATATCTTTTTTAATTTATTACCCTGGATTTTCACCTGTTGGTTTGGCAGCTTTTCCACTTTTTAGGCATTTTTCATTGTTTTTTGTGATATTTACAGACTAAAAACATAATTAATAAATGAAGCAATAGTGAAATTAATAAATAATTTGAAGCTCTAACATTTATCTATATTTTAGTTAGCTCTTTGCAGCAAATTGGATGGACTCCTCATGTTGTTAATTGAAGTCAAGCACACCAAATGAATCTTATAAGCTACTGACTAGACATTAAGTAAGGTATGTTTCCATCATGTGCTTATTGTGTGCAGTAACATGGGGCATTTGGACATTTTATGTCATGTAAACACTCGCCAGTCTACCACAGGGCTAGCAAAAATAGACACATGCTCACTCTTGTTCATACTGTGCCATATGGACAATTAGTCTCTCCAAACCACTTGTCTTGGCATGTCTTCATGACGTGGCAGGGAACATGGAGAGAAACCCATTCAAATTCCATCCTGACAGGATCAGCACCAGCAGTTGAACCCAGGACCTTCTTGCTGTGAGACGACAGTGCTAACCACTGAACCACCACGCTGCTCTGGAGTTTCAGTTGTATTTGTTTGTGGCAGAGCTGCTCTGGAGACACAGCTAATCATATTTGTTGAGTTTAACCTCAGTGACGGGAGCCAAAGAACCGCCGTCTTTCTGGCAAAGTGATGCCAGAGTTAAAAGCATTGAAAAGGAGGGAGCAAAATCAGATATGTAGCATGTTATGAAACACACTTGCTACCAGCTGTAAAAACCCCTACATTAGGATTAAAGTAGATTAAATTATCTAGCTAGCTACTAGCTAATGTTAATTATGCCAGTTAACATTACAAGTCATTACACTGACAGCACAGTGAGCTAACTGAATAACAGCAAAAAACAAATTAATACATAGCATTCATGTTTTTATTCATAATTTGACTGTTGAGGCTGGATTTATTATATCTGCTTCTGTTGTAAACAATACACAGCATCACGAAACAATTCTGACAATCCATTTATCAGCCATTATTAGTTGTTAGCCAAGCAAACATTAGCAACTCTTATAACTTCCTGTTAGCTTGAATTATTTTTTTAGGTTAGCTAATTAGCAAAGTTAACAAGTTATACCGTACTAGCTGATGCCCTAGTGAATTAATGAAGTAAAACTAGTCTTGTATGTGGCATTTTAGAGGTTTTTTGGAATGTTTATCAGTTAGTTTAGTGAGCTAACTTTGTCAGTTCAGGCTAAATCAAAGTAAGGCTCTGCTACAGATACAGCATGCAATTAACACCCACCTAAAGGAGGGGAAATCAATTCATCGCTCTCCTTTGACTTTGTATTGTGTGAAGGTGCCTTCTTGTCACTTCTGCCTGCTGGCAAACAACAGAAGAAAAAATGTCTAAAAGCTGCTGTATGGTGGGATGTATGGTGAAATGTTTTTCCTGATCCTGAGTGTCCAGGTTGGTGTTACAGTGTCTTATTTGGCCAGTTGAGTTGAAGAGTTGTAGAAGTTGAAGTTAACTAAGCTATGAAAGGCCTGGTTTGGTCTCTTTCAGTTTTTATGATGAATTTAGCTGGTGATTCAATCAAGAATTGGTGGAGTTTGTCAACATACCTTTTCCTCTCTGGTAGACATGAGATGCTAAAATATTCCTATGACATGCTAAAATCTGATGTTTTTAGTTAGCTACAGGCACAAGCCCTTGGTTGTATATTGTGGCGGTTAACGTTTTCCTCTCTGTTGGGCATAGTTTTCAGAGTATGATGCGTTGCGATCTGTCTCTGTTGAGAATCATTTGTATTTTTCTGAACAACAGAAACAACATGCACGGACACAACAATTTTGACAATTAAATATAGCCATATATCAAATGAAAAATGCCAAACAACTATTATAAAACTAGCACACTTGCTGCCAACTGACGAATGTTAACATTAGCTTAAGTTATCTTGTTAGCCAAGTAGCTCAGTAACTAAATATTTCAAATTTACTCATACTACGCTAGCTGATGCCTACAGCTAATTAATAAATAAAGGTAAAGAACAAACAAAGACATGAGCATTAGTATATTCATATAGAGCAAGTATTATAAAACACATTTGATGTTAACATTGGCCTTAATTATCTTGTTAGCTCTTTAGCTCAGTTGCTAAACAATTCAAATGTACTTATACTATGCTAGCTGATAGCATGCAGCTAATGAATAAATTAAGGTAAAGAACAAATAAAGACATTGAAATTAGTATACTCATATAGAGCAACACTTTTTTTTATCATTTAAGTTCACAGCAGCTAATTCGCCCAGTTTACTACTAGCTTTCTGTACCAGCTGATAGCCGTGTAAGCAAATGAATGAAGAAAGGCATTTGTGTTGGGATTGTTTCTGTTTGGGTTTGTCAGTCGTTAGTTTGCTATCGTTGTCTCTGTCAGTTTAGGCTCAAATTGATTATTGCCTCCAGGAAAGTTTTACCACCGAGAACTGTTTGTATAAATGAAACTGTGGCTAAACTGGGTAATGTACTCCACAGTGAGACCAAAACTTGTTTGCAAAGTTTTTGTAAAGTTTAGTTTAGCTTTCTTCGCCTAGCATTTTGAGGAGGGAGTTGCACACAACAGTGACATTCTTCAGCATCAGGCTGAGCGCACTGAGGTGGGTCTCCCCTGTAGGAGTGGTATGTCTGTCTGTCTGTCTGAAGGCCAGACTCATAGCACCTCCAACCATCGAGCTTCCAGGAAAAGACAGAAAGGATCTGGCAGTGAGAGCATTGTGGAGTCAATGGTTTTGTGGTCCGTGGTGTGGTGACCTGGGCCAAACTATGCACTGTGACAGTTTTCCAGAGAGAGAGAGAGACAGAGAGAGAGAGAGGGGAAGAAGAAAATAACGAAAAGGAGTCGGCTGATTAAAACCAAATGTTGTTGTTTTTTTTTTCTTTTAAAGTCAGCTAGCATGAGGAGAGACGGTCAAACAGGTACAGTGGGTGTGAGACATAGGACTGGGGCAAATTAGTGTTATCAAAAATCTGAAAATTGCACAGAAAGTATGAATAGATATTGTTTCATATTGCAGGGTTATTACAGGTTCTGGAAATCCTTGAAAACACTTGAATTTTAATGTAATGGTTTCAAGGTTTGAGAAGTGCTTGGATTTTGGAAGTACTTGAAACTGCTTGAAAATGTCATTGCATTACTTTTATATTAAATCGCTCCCCGACTGAATAGTTCACTTTTTAGTTAAAGACAAAAATAATAATTCAGAGGGCCTACATGCTTTTGCCTTTGCACTTTATTTTTGCACAAAATAAAGACGACTCTGCTCGAGACTTTCTTGCAACTCAGCACATGTGGCTTCGGTTAGTGTGATCTGTCAGTCTCTGTTGATGTGTCCCCTATGATGGAACAGTGAGTGGGAGCCTAACAGATGACAATGTGCCGGGGAGGCTGCTGTTTCAATGAGCGTTGGCTTGAAAACGAACAATCAGAAATAAAGAACACAGAAAGAAAAATGGGGGAAACTGAAGCTGTTTGTCTAGTAATTGTTCTAGTGATTGGCTTTATTGGACAGCGATAGGCTGACCAAAGTTTAACTAATGACATAACTCACATTGCACACGTAGTTTAGACTGACAGCTAAATGGTCACAGTTTGATTAAGTTTAGTTTTGCTTTAGTTTGTCATTCTGTACAATTGTATCACGAAACATAATTTTGGTTGATCATAGCACGATAACATCTGATTTAAAGGACTAGTGTGTAGGATGTTGTGGTATCTAGCTACTGTAGAAACATGGTGGTGCAACATGGCAGACTCGATGAAAGAGGACTCATACCCTCTGTCAGTGTAAAAGAAAGTAATGAAAACACATTTTTATTCTGCAGTGGTTATACACTAATGAAAACATGCTAAGGAAGATTAGTTCTGCCATTTTCTGCCGATAGACCTCCCCAAATGTTTAGACCTTTAATGTGTTGAGGAAATTAAATAGGGCTTAATCATTTTGAGTGTGTCTAAATATGTCATTTTACGATAGCTGTGAGGTGTTGGGAAAAACTTTAAAATACACTTTGAAAATGTTTGAAAAGTGCTTTAATTTGACTGTGGAACAGGTGGAGGAACCTTTTATACACCATCAATGAGTGGTAATTCAGTTCATACCTCTGCAACGATATTTCTGGGACATTATAAAACAAGTTGAAATTCATTGACATTTCATGCGTTTGGCCTTGTGTACTAACAAGCAAACAGCTAAAGCAATTGTTGACTGCAAATATGTGATTTACTGTCAATAAGATTTTTTTAAAAAGCAGCAGCACTGGTGTTTAGATCAGTTTTGTTGCTTTCATTTGTATTTTGGTGTTAAATTGGATTAATACAACGTCTACTCCACCTTTCACAGACATTCAAAGAGTTGCAGACAGTTTGCTGTCATGTTGGCTTACAGACAAGGAGGACATTCAGAACTGATTATCTAAGAAATGTGTACAGGTGCAGGAGAATCTTGGAGAGAAAGAATTGAAAACAGGAAAAACCGAGAGAAAAAGCAACAGCAGTTGTTGCATAACCCAACAGTCAATTGTCTAGATCCAAAAGGGAGAAACCCACTCAGCTGTGCTGGCAGGACAGAGGGAAGGATAGAGACAGAGAGACTTAAAGACATGACAGGAGAGTCTCCAAGTCTTGCTGACATTAACTTCCTGGGAGCTTTTCTGGTGAGCTTTTATACTCCTCTGCACATCCTTTTGGTCATGGTGGAGCCCCATATGCACCAAAACTCTCTTTTTAAGCCATGATTAAGGAAAACTTTTTGGGTGTGGTGGCCTTTCTTGGAAGACTGCTCTCAGCTGGCCTTCCCTACCTGTTTGTTGGACGGAGAAACCCTGCATCACAGTATTATATGTCCTTATGACCACTTTGAATTTCATCAAATCCACTGTGTTACATCAGCTGACTTGTCAATACTCACCCAGCTGTGCTTGTCGCACTCCTGATGGGAAACGGGGCAGATCCTTCTCATCTGACAGTGATTATGAGAAACGGATAAACGGGGGGATAGAGGGAGGAGAGGAAAGAAACAGTGGGAGGGACAGAAGAGTTTTTTTGTGATATTGCCAGTGCTATCGCTCAGCAATGCAGCCAGATGAGGGGGATTGTCTGGATGTCTGAGTCAGTGTCTGAGTCGTTGTCCAAGATGGAGTCACCACTCGGGTGGGATTAAAGCAGGAAGCGGGACACCAGGAGTTGGAGCAGATCCCCCTTGTGACAACTGGGCATGTTTACTGTCACTGCTGGATGAAAACTGACTTGTAATTATGTGTTTATCATTGAGCGGATGTGTCTTGAGTGGAGAAATTATGTTCAGTGATTTTCCATTGCAGTTAATTTCAACAAGGCCCCAAAGACAAATCCTACACAGAGCACAGACTATGAATGAGCCATGGAGTAAGTAAAGGCTCATTTACGCTTAACGGTACATACGCATATGGATATGGATGGAGCCTTCTGTCGTCATTTCGTTTGTATTTCTGCATTCTTTCTGAAAGCTTACGGATGCAGATACAATGGAGCGGCACCACCTGTAGTTGTTGGGGGCTGTGTAGCAAGTGTAGACAATTGCTCACGCGAGACACAACCACAGGACACGACGAAGAACTTTTAAATCATGAAAGCCCGTTGAGCTACAGCGCAGCGATCCATCAACCTGACAGACTCTTCCTGGACTGCAAACATGATGAAACTGGGAAAGAACACCACCTCAGACACTAACAGAGGGAATAGAGTACATCTGTGGTTCTCTTGCTGGGTTTAGCCTCGGGCACCCTAAGGTCTAGTCAACTATCTTGGTGTTACTCCACAGTTAACCGAGCTAACAGCAGTGAGCTGCTTTAGCAACAAGTAAAGCTATCAAGATGCTTAGGAAAACATTAGTAATCTGGATAAATGACCTTGTGACCCTGTCGGTCTCTAAGGTTGCACCCAGTCACGCTCCGTCTGTTTCACCCAGAGGTGATGCCGAGTCCGGTTCTGCTGCCCACTAATGGTGGCTAAACTCTGACCCAGAATTGAAGCTGAGCGGGCAGAGGACATCAGAGGGAAAACCAGAAAGAATCTTCTCTATCTAAAATCGGTGAATTAAGTTATTAAGTTGTGTTTTTGCACAGTGAGAATACTCAGTGAGGCCCAGCACCCATCCAGCTGTATGCTCCATGTAGCTAACTTTAGGTGATGAAACAGTCCACCGCAAAATGCCTCGCACAAAGTCTGCTGTCACAGACAACAAATTCTTGCCAGCGGGCCTGTTCCCATGATATTTTGGTGAAGCACAACAAGGTTTGTGGTGGAGAACATCTTGGAAGACTCTAACCCTGATCACTACTGCACAGACTCTGGCTCCCAATGATGTCAGTAGTGCAAGATAGCAGCACTTGTATCCTGGATATTTTGGTTCCAGATTTGTACAGCGAGGGGACGTGGACGTCCATCTTTAGGCTGTATGTCAATGGCAGCGACTGTTATATCGTTTAAAATGGATGCATCTCTTTTCATATGTAATGAGATCATAAATGAGCCTTAAGATTAACTCCAGTGCACTCTGACCCTCCGTTATCATCCACCAGCAGGTCCAGTCAGGTCTCCACAAACTGCTACCCGAAATCAGCCCCCTGCCCAGCGGGCCACCAGGGTGGACAGAACAGCTCGCCCACTGGGCATGTCGACTACCAGGACACACAGGAGGGCCCCTCAGTCCTCCTCGGGTCCCAGACAGCCTGAGAGAGCTTCAGCTGGAACCCCCCCTCTGGAAAGAAGACGCCAACACCACACCAAGCCTCAGTCTGACCAGAGGAACCGAAACACACAAAAACTAAGTAAGAGGACCCACATTTTACACCCATAACAACCAGATTAAAGGGATAGTTTGGATTATTTGAAGTGCATTACCTACAACAAATGAAAATGAGCTAAATGCATAAATTTTGTTTGTACTATCTTTAGTGTCCATAGTGTAAACCCTGGCCGTGCCTGGTATCCCTTTCTATTCATAGCATCTGAGTCCGTTCATGTGGTGTCACTGCAGGCACAGAAAGCCCTGGGCCAGAGCGCACCCGCCAACAGAGCAGTCACAATCAAAACAACCACACCAGGTATCAACAGGTTTATAGAGAATCACTGCATTCTTCTGCATATTTATCTTTCTTTTGAGCATCTTAGAGGTGATTTTTAATGTTGGTTTGGAGCTGGACACTTTTGCCTCTACGTCTTTCTGTGTGTTTGTGTGTTTCGTCCAGAGCCACCGGAGTACGAGGCTCGGGACATCAGCGTCAGGGTCATGTCTCCTCAGTCAGTCCTCATCTCCTGGGTTGACCCTGCTGTTGAGATGGGAAAGGTCGCCCCTGGGGCATCCAGGTGGGAATCTATGAAAGTGTGTGTGCGTCTTTTAATGTGACATAAAGGCAAAGAAAGTGAGCTAAAAACAAAGACCTTCATACACCAACAGTGATGCAAATAAATGGCACAAAATTGCAAATAATCCAGACACGAATTATGACATCTACATCAAGTGCTACATAATTTTATTAATTAATTTATCAAAGTTTGTGTAAAGCACACAAACATGTGTTATTACATGTGTTATTAACCACCCAGCCAAATTTGAATGATTAGAAAAATCTGCAGGTATATGAAGTTAGGACTCTCTACTCTGGAGCAGTCAGCTGTCTCAGTGTCAAACACCACCACGACCCGAAAACAACCTGAAACAGAGATGCTCCACCTAGCAGCTTTATTGGACATGTCCAGACATGTTTGAGGTATCACACCCAGAGGACATTGACAGGCTATATTTTTTCTTTCTTCTTTGACGGGTTGTTGGAACCGAAGTGAGCATTACCGAGTCACGTTTTGGGTCCACCCAAAACACAGAAATCATGAACTACAGTTCAATGGTCTAACTACACAGTTGTTTACTTCATAGTTGTCAGTGTTTTCACATGGTTTCAGCAACTTTTCTCCAACATGTACAACGCATTTAGAGGAAGAGCTCACAGAACAGACTTTAAGCTTCTAAGAAAATAGTGCTGCAGCAAAAAACATGAAATCAACCTCAAGTGATGATCAGAAGAAACGCCACACCTGGGTACACCTTATATTAATAAAGAGAGGAGAACTACTTCAGGATGTATTTCAGGATGGTACCAAGTTTGAAGAAGCAGAACAGTAAATTCAGAGAGCCGATTGACCCTAGCAGAGCCTAGCCATATGTCTGAGGTAAGAGATGTGTATTATATGATTTGTGAACAGTTCCAGCTGCATGCAGAGCACATTTGGTTCATTCATGCTCTTCAACAGGAGGGCAGTTGCCCAGATGGAAGTTCAAACAGAGACGTTATCTGTAGACTGTTGAAGTTTTAAGTATAGACAGCATCGTTCATCATCATACTGTAGCTCATTTGCCATTCCTCTCGACATGCTGCCTTTGAAATCGTTGTCTCTGTAGCTCTGTAAAATGAATGTGACACTGTCAAGGTTGATTGGTGGAAACTTAGAAACGCTCGACCTTGGCCCAAAAAAGTTGAAGCCGCGACATCGCTCATTGAAATTCCAGTGTTGATGTGAAAGCTTGCGTTAGATACATACAGGTTTGAAAAATATCATTGAAGTGCAAATGAATTGCTCAAAAAAAACACATTTAGTGTGCAAAGGCCTTAAGAGAGAGTGCTAACCCTCTCCATGGGAATAAAACATCCCCATTTTCTCTTCACTTAGATCCTACACAATCAGATTCAGGGAAAAAGGTGAGTCAGCGCGCTGGGAGTACAAGGACAGCACCCAGAGGAGGATGTTGATCGACACCCTGACTGCTGACAGCATGTATGAGTTCTCCGTAAGAATCTCTAAGGGAGGAAATGAGGGGAAGTGGAGCGTCTCCGTCTTTCAGAGGACCCCTGAGTCAGGTATGCAAAGCTGCTGCCTGCTTAGATTTACTTATAGAAAATCATTTTTATAGGTTGCAGTTTGGGGAAAGTGATTAATACTGATTTCTTTTTCAGAGGAATAGCTACAGAGAGCCAAAGCCCTGCATTTTACTTAAAATATGAAAAGTGAATTTATTCCTTGCAGAAAAGAATTCAGTATTGCATAACCACGTCTGTTAGCTCTTTTCTTCTTGTTTCCTCATACCACACTTCATCACATTCACTGCCTATTACTCCCATTTGAAATCTGATTCAAGCTTTGGCTGCAGCTCCGTCATGATTGCAGCTTTTATACAATGTCATAGCAGCTCCTGAGCCATGGTTCATAGGAATGTCAGCGTTTACTGCCTGGCTCACAGCTCAGATTTCCATCTGCAGCTCCATACATGATCTCAAGGGGAGATTCTGACGACGTATGGCAGCAGTACTTTTCTCAGATGAAGCCTCCTGGCACGAACGTCCTCACTGTTTTTACGCGCTCTAAGTAGCAATTTCCTCACCCCCTTCCCCCTGTGCTGCTTCTGGTTTCTGTCCTGCTGCTCCTCCTCTCACTGTTGTCTTTTCACCAACTTGTGTTCTCCTCACATGCTAGCACCATCTGGGCCACCAGAGAACTTTGAGGTCAAGCCCCTACGCGGGAAAGGAACTGCTGTCATAGCAACATGGGATCCACCTGAAGAACCCAATGGGAGGATAAGAGGTCAGACCAGGAGGACTGAAATCAAGCTGAAAAGATTTTATTTTATTTTTTTAAGAAATAATGATAAACAGTATACAGTTGGCGTTTGACTTGTGGACTTTTTTTGTCAAAACTGTGATTAAACGCATCCAAAGTCTGGCTCCTTTTTGCTCTGTGCTCCAGTAACAGTTGAGCAAGCTTGGAACCAGGCACATTTTTTTTTTCCAGGATGGAGTAATGACTTTTAAGTCATGAATTTTAATTATTACTTTAGATTAACTAACTAGTTAGTTAGCATTTTGCTACAGAGAAACACTAGCTAACTATCTAAATAGCAATTGTTGTAGCTCATTTAGCCAGCTAAGTTAAAATGTGACTAGCAAGGTATTTTGACCGTCTCCAACATTTGGTTTTCTTTTCAACATTGAAGAGCCTAACACATAACAAACCAAGGCTCCAAAAGGGTTGAGACAACAGTTGTTTATGTTCTACCTCCACACAGAGTACATCCTGTCTTACGCTCCTGCTATGAAGCCCTTTGGAATGAAAAGTGTGACGTACCGTGGCAGCGCCACCTCAGCCACCGTAGATGGCCTCACACCAGGAGACCGGTACATCTTCAAGATTAGAGCCACCAACAGGAGGGGACAGGGACCACAGAGCAAAGTCTTCAGTGTTGCCATGCCAGGATGTAAGCAAAATAAAGTTTGTACTGTATTTAGTATGAGTGCATTTATGCTAGACAATTTGATTAATCCTAACTTCATGACAATTTTTGTCTACTGCCAGCCAGCAGCGCTGCCTCTTCGTTCTCAAAAACGAAGGACAGCAGCAGGACTAGCCACACTCCTTCCAAACAGGATACCGACCACGATGAATCTGACGTCCAGCCAACAGAGGAACCTACTACAACCCCACAGCCACGCCCCAACAGGCGTGTACGCCCACTTTCCCAGACGCGCTCCTATCACAGCATCTTCTCCTCCGTAAGGGGCTCAGTCAGGAACACAGTGAACAGAGGGTCATCCAGAGGAAGAGCTCAAGATAGAGAAGATGAGGAGGAGGAAGAAGAGAAAATACCCACAACACCACCTCCAGCAGAAGAGACAACAACCATGGAGGCTGTAGTGGAGACAACAGAACCAGATAACAATGTCGCCCCTGAGGAACCTCTGACTACTGAGATGCCCAGCCTCAAGGTTCTGACACCCTCCCCAACGAAACCATCCACTCGTCCCAATCCACCACCCAGGAGGCCTGTTAAGATCAGGGTGCATCAAAAACCAGGATCCAAAGCTGGTTCCTCCTCATCCACCTCTTCATCTTCTTCTACTTCATCCTCTTCACCCTCTACCTCCTCTTCCTCCACTTCTGATTCATCCTCGCCTTCTTTTCCCTCTACTTCTTCTTCATCATCATCATCCTCACCTTCTACAACCTCATTATCCTCCTCCTCACGTATTCAAGAGTCAGCAGCCAGTAGAAAGGACTATGTAGCTTCCACATACCCAGAAAGCAAAAACACCTATGACAAGCCCAGCATAACAGACACAAAACCTTCCACTACAGTTGTGAAAGAGACCAGTTCTCAACAGACAGACGCTACATCTGTAGGTAGAGGTTCGGCTTCAGCAGGACGCCCCAACGGGTCTGGGTTAGGTTCTAGATATGGTTATAGTCGAAGACATCCAGGAATCATGTTTAGAGGGAATTCAACTCGAATGCTGAATGGTTACAAACCTTCGGTCACCTCACAGTCAAATTTACCAAGCAGAACTCCAAACCAAGCAACATCAAACACGCGTAATTCAGCAACGTTGCAGTCAACTATACCAGACAGGACTCAAGACCACAATTCAGCAACATCTAGGTCCTCTTCACGAAGTGGAACCCATAGCCAGGCAACATCAGACCCATATAATTTTGACAAATCACAGTCCACATCAGAATCTAGGTCTCAAGGCTCTACAACGTCACAGAGATCAGGCACCAGTCCATCCACGTCACAGAGCAGCTCAAACCACCCATCCGCTACAGACACATCAGGCTCTACTCAGTCAACTTCTAACACAGGATCTCACACCTCTTCAACTTCACACAACACACAGAGTTCACACACATCGCCTGAACGAGACACAGCTGTCAGTGAGGGAAATTATGGCAGTTATCACAAAAACACAGATGCAGAAGTAACCAAAGCTGAAGAGCCCACTTCAAGCTCTAACCCACAATCTACAGAGGAGGAAAGAGGGGAGGAGGAGCGAAGGGAGGAGAGCAATAAAGAAAAACCTATGCCTCCTCGTACCAGACTTAGCACCTCATTTGCCGAAAGATTCCCTTGGTTGGCTAGTCGTTACCCAGGCAGGTTTGGTTTAGGGACGAGGACGTCATCTTCCAGGCAGGATGGTAGGACTCCCACTACCAGGACGTCGTCCTCCGTGGGGGCGGGGACACCCATCTTGAGGGGGACACCCACTAGAGTTTCAGGGGCCACAGGTGCTGCAGGAGTGTCCAGGATACAGGAGACTAGTGAAGATCTGAAACCTTCCACTCATGACTCGTTAAAGAATGGTGTTGGGGCAGGTTCAGTTAAGCCTTCCTCAGCCGATCAAAATACAGCATCTAGTGACACTAGAAGCCCAACTACCTCATCCTCATCCTCTTCATCTTCATCATCTCCCTCTTCAGGAGCCACTTCTTCAAACTCTGATTCCCGTCATTCCTCAAGTGGATATGGAGACTCAAGTGAGCCCGTTCATAGAGGAACCGCTAATGACAATAACGATCATTATAAGGATTATCTTGATGAGAGGGATGGAAATAAAGATAAACTCACAGACCCCAGAGCGGCCCAAAAGACTCCTGTAACTTCAGTTGACCCTCACAGAAATGTAGAGGACAATCGGGGTGTGGATTCTTCTTCTAGGACAAGACCCGGCTCACCATCTGGAGTCACTCCAACTCATCGTCGTCCTGGTGTATGGGGGAATGGGAGGGGACGCTCTACTCTGCTGCCTAACAGGCAGTTTGGTGGATCTAGGTTTCCCATCAGACCACAGCCAGCACAGAACTCAAGGCTGGGCTCTTCAACTCCTGATTCTTCATCACCATCTGTTTCCTCCTCAAATGTGCCCCAGCCGGTTTTGACCTCAGATCGGGACGTCGGCACTGGCACTACCGTGACAAAGACAGGGGGATTAATTGGGGGCAGCTCCCAGTCCACATCATCCTCTTCAGCATCGTCATCCTCCTCTAGAGACAGCTTTAGGGGCCAGGGGGGTAGATCACGGTATCCTATTTCCAGAGGAAAACCAACCAATGGAGGACAACTGAAGCCAGGCGCTGGAAATGGTAAAGTCCATTGCAAAAGTGCATGTAATTAAAAGTTCTCAAAAGGTACAAGGAGTTGCTTGAGCAAAAAGCTAAATTATAGATAATGTGTCAATGTCTGAGACTGTAAACTATTTAGTAACAAAATGACTCTGCTTAAATCATATAATCGTTAGGCAAAAATGGACGACCCAACCTGACAGCAACAAATGAAAAGGAGTCCTCATCTTCTCATGGAACAAGCAAGGCCAATGGTCAAAGGTTTATCACTGGACCTGATGGGACCAAATGGGTAATGATATTTAATTAACTAATTGTTGTAATAGTTTTAATATTACATTGTGAAGAATATTATTCTTGAGCCTAAACTAAACCATGTGTAATGTATCAGTTTCGAGGAATAGTTCAATATTTTGTGAAATACATGTATTTAGTTTCTTGCTGAGAGTTAGCTGAGAAGATCAGGAAAACTCTACTATCTCTGTGGTAAATATACTGCCAGGAGATGGTTAGCTTAGCTCAGCATAAACACTCGAAATTGGGAGGGAACTGTTACAACTGTCAAGTGAGATTACCAGGAAAAACAAGAGAAAGGACCCAAAATGCAGACAAGATTTAGAGCAGGGGCAAAAGATTATAAACACAAACTAAACCAAAAGTAAATACAAAGCAAAATACAAAAGGGTTTCAGAGGGTCTGACAGGCACAGGTCACAACCAGATAAACAGTCCAAGTCAGGCAAATGATTCCAACAGAGCAGGAAAGAAATCCAAAGTCCAATAAACCTGTCAGAAAGTCCAAGAACACAACAGAAGTCCAAAACATTGGTAAACACTGAAACACAAATATGAACGGACAAACAAACAAGGGAAACACACAGACTAAATACATGGAGTGGCTAATCAAGGACATGTGAAGCTAATCAGTAATCAAAAAAGGTAAGAAAAAGACAAAAACAGGAAGTAAAGCAAAAGAAACAAGAGGAAAGGTAAGAACTTCAAAATAAAACAGGAAGATCACTAAACTACCAAACCACCAAAACCATGACAGAAACAGTTAGCCTGACTCTGTCCAAAGGTAGTCTCAGTGGGCTGTTTTTACGCTTGCTCAGCATCAATCTCTCCATCTAACTCTCAGCAAGAAAGAGAACAAGTGAATTTCAGAAAGTGTTGAACTATTCTCACGGAATAGCCTCACGGTAGGATGAGGCAATCATATTTCATCAAGCAAATCTTTTTCTGTCTCCAGGTTGTAGACTTGGAGCAAGGGGTTCTTATGAACCAGGATGGGCAGGTTCTCCAGGACTCCCAGGGCAAACCCAAGAGAGTGGTGCTTGGAGAGGATGGACGCACAATTTTTGGTGAAATGCTTCTCTCAGTCTTACATGACATTTAAACGTACAGCCATACCTGCCAACACTCATGCTTCTCCCGTGTTTTATTGCAATCTTCAGGCACCTTCGTGTTTTCCAACCCAAATCAATGTCCCCTTTATAAAAAAACACTTTAATATGGAGGTGTGACTGACCAGCCAGGTGTGGTGTGTGCAGGTCTGTCAGGTTATACAGTAGCAGCCTAGTGTTGTTTTCAGGGGATTTAATAAAGGTAAACACTGCACTCTGGCTTGGCACTTCTCAGAGACTGCAGATTTATCTACATATCTCGCTGACCTAAAACCACAATTCATGAACCGAAGGAGAAGTTGCTTGAAGCAACTGTGGACAGCAGATGCAAACAAACTACATACAATTTCAACCATCTGTCACCAAATAGCCCACCCTTACCCACCAAAAAAAACATCCCATATTTTCAACCCTAAATGTTGGCATGTATGTATATGAAAAAAAACTTTAATCACTGTTATTATTAGCTTACAATTCAAGATAAAGTTATGAATATCCTGTTTCGCCTCCTTGTTCCACTAACCATCAGACCTCATGGGCAGTCCTCTGGTAAACGAGGATGGTATGGCTCTGTTTGGCCACGGCCGAGACAGCCAACCTGTGGTCAACCCCAAAGACAAAGTCCTCATGGTTGGAGGGAAACCTTTACTTGGCTTGGACCTCCCTCACCACAAGACCACCACCACCACTACTACGACAACCACCACCACCACAACGGCTCCTACCACCACACCTGAACCCACCACGACTGATTGGTTCATAGAGGAGACTACCACTGCATTCCCGTACCCGACTTGTCCACCTGGAACCTTCTCCAAAACAGATGAATACGGATATCCAGTGCTGGACCCAGAGGGAATATTGGACTGTTATCCAGAAGGTGAGTCTTTGAGAAAGACATAAGCACTTGATGTTCATCATAACACGCCTTTTTGAAAGATTGATCTAAATACAGATTTGTGCTAAAGGAATGAAATACAGCAGAGCCCCCACTTGCAATATTTCTTAGTAAATAGCTTTTCCACAAGTCAAGTTCGGTGAAGTGTTTTAGAGCCAGAATAGAGAACATAAATAAGTATGACTTCACTAAATCTCTCAGTTGTATTGTTTGTCATATATATCTGGGCCAAGGCCATGAGTGTTTCCTGTCTGTACCCACAGAGGCCTATAACTCTATAACTCTGTGTGTGTCTAAACTGTGTGATCTGGTCAGTGTGTGTGTGTGTGTAGATGTGTGTGTCTATATGAGACCACAAGAACCACATGTGAGTCTTCACATCTGGGGCCTGGCTGTGGTCAGAGTACTTCTCATTTAAATCCACTTTGAGCTGCCAGTCGTACTGCTATTAGCTTTATCACATAAAGACAATGAATGAAACATACTTACACACATGCATGAACACACAAAGCATTGGTATTGTAGTTATTACAGCAAACATGGTGGGGAAAAATCATTTAATTAAACCAATTCTATAAGACCAGATTTGGAATAAAAAAAAGGCGTTGAACTAAACTCATTCTGGTGTGTGGATCTAAAATGTTTCTTTTACCTTGTTGAGCTATTTAAAACAGAGTGCTGCAACACATTATCACACCCCCAACTCGTCAATTACGGCATGCTTCAAACTATGACACTGTTGGTAACCTTCTAACGTCAGTTTGGCACATGCACGGCTCCGTGGTCGAGTCCGTGGTCTGAGTAGACTTTCTAATTGAAGTCTGCTGAGAAACATTTCACATTTTATGAGTTTTGTACACGCAGGAGAGAATGAAGTCAGGTGACCTTCATCATCATGGTAAGAATAACAAACACATGTTTGACACTGTGAAATGGTCGTGGTTTGGTAAGGTTTAGGTCAGGGCTGTTCCTAGTCTGAGACTGTGGGCCTTACTTTTGACAAACCTTGGGAAAAAAGTGCCCCGCCTTAGTTTAATTGCTTAGTTTTGCTCAACCTCTGGATGTGTTTGGATCATGAGTATGTTATCTGATCTCATAGACCCTCAACAATTGAGGCAAGTTAGGCTAATATTGCTGTTTTGCATAACTTCAGACTATTGCAAATACATAAAAAAAAGGAAAAAACAGTAAAATCCCCCCAAACTACTGTATCTCTTTTACCAAATCAGCCACATTCAGGCTATTCTATATGATCTCCTTCTGACAATTGATGTAGTATTTTTTCGCCATTCACTGAACCTCCCCTTAAACCTGTATCAACACTTGAAAACCTCTGGTTAAGCTAACAACTTAACTTACACAAGTTTCGTGCTTGTATGACCCATCCATCCACCCCAGCCTTCTCCAAATGCAGACTCTCTCGCGTTACATACTTTGTCACTAGATTTCAATGACAGATCACCTCCAGAAATGGTGCTTGAGGGGCGCCTACAGCATCACAGTTTGAAGCACAGAGGCACTGACCAAACTGCTGTATTTGACACACTGGGAGTGAGAACGGGCTGGAAACAACCACAGTGATACTGACACACAGATTGGGTCCCACAAAAAAGCATCTCATTGCAAAACAATGGCTAAAACAGGCTAAAATAGGGAACTTTAGGACAGTAGGAACTTTATACTTGTTCACTCACTCCCTACACTCTTAAATTGACTGGAATCCAAATAGAGTTACTTAAAGGGACAAAAATGTGTATTTTTCATCTTATCTGTAAGTGCTAATAATTCATCTGGATTAAGTCTATCGGTCTTTATAGTGGTCCGTGGGTTGGATACAGCCTTTTTTAATTTTTCTGTGTCCTTCAAAAGCCTGCCAGTAAATCAGGCTAGCATGTGTGTGATATAATAAATAAAACTAAGATACATTTCTCTGAGCTACTTTAACACATCTGGACCAAAGACTGTATAATATGAACCAATCTGGTACTGGTTACATCTTTTTAAAGTACCAACGTTATGTTATTGTCTGCAACAGGATTACACCTGTTCTGCACCTGCCATTCAGTCGGTCAGGCATGTTGCACTCTGGGCTTCTGAGCCACAGAAAAACTCATGTTAGCTAAGCTAACAACAAGCCTTAAAATGTGCATTTGTGTGATGAAATAATACAGTGTGAAGAGGGACCACAAGTCCAGTCCTGGCTAGTTTTCTGACAGTTTTCCTTAGGGCATGTAGGGTTATATCTATTAACATTATATTGTAAGACTTGCTTGTAGCCATCAATTGACAAAGTATTCTGTGTGACCCACAAACCATCAGTGATTTTTCTATTTGACCCACTTCAGCTGAAGTTGGGTAACCCTGATCTAGATTGTTTTTGCATGAGTTGTAGAGTTTTGGAGATATCAGCCACAGAAATGTCTGCCTTCTCTCCATTATAATTGAACTACATGGCACTCAGCTCGTGGCGCTCAAAGCGCCAAAAATTACATTAGAAAAACTCAACAGCAAACCCTCTTTCCAGAAATCATGACCCGATTACTCAAGATAATCCACAGGCTTTGTTGCGAGTAGTTTCATGTCAGAACTATTTTCTTTCTATTGAACTAAACTCGATAACTGATAGCTTACTATGTCAAGGAGAATGCCAGAAATGTTTCCATCCCACACCCTCTGTCACAAGCATGAGCCTCTCGTCCATGAGTAGATGCACGCTCCCTTCACCCCGGTTATATAGTTGGCAGGTGTAATACAGTAGAAACTGCTGAAACTGCTCACAACAAGGTCTGTGAATTATCTTAAGTAACTGGGTCATGATTCCTGGAAAGGAACACTGATGTTCAGTTTTTCTTTTCTTTGCTTTTTGGCACTTAGAGCACCACAAGCTGAGCTTCATCTAATGCCATTATACTCTAGAGAAGGAAAGCATCTCTACAGTTGATATCTCCAAACCACAGCAACTCACAAAAAAGTCTAGATGGACAAACAGCACTACAGGCAAGAGGAAAATTATCTATTTGAACTGGCCCTTTAAGTGACCAAATATGTGTAAGTGCTTGTACCAACAGTATGTGTTCAAGTGGGTTTGTCTACACAGATGTGTGGGTGTACATGTCTATATGTCCATGTGTGGTGGTCATGTGATACTGATGCTACAGCTTGTTCTACTTCTCTGACAGAGGAATCCTCAGGAATGGAAACGGACCACATGGTGCCTGATGCTTTAGCTCAAGGTATTGGCTGAGTTTGGCTTCGACCCGACCTACCGCCCACCGGGCTGGGATGGACTCAACTGCACTTACGCTTGTTGTTTGTTGACTGCGTCCTGCACTGTTTGTTTACCGTCTGTTTATCTGTCAGTGGATCTGGTTGCCAGCTCTTCCTGTCTCTTCCTCTTCGCCTTGCCTGTGGTCTTCACTTTGTTTCTCTTCTTGTAAGTTTGTTTGGCTTGGTTTTGGTTCATTGCCTGGTTTTTGGAAATTTTCCATTATGGGCTGTTTTTAATCACTTTTATTCCAAAAACTGGACCCATAGTGCATGTGAACTGCATTACTAAGCTGAAGAGAATGCCCTGGCTTATGATCTAATGCAACGTATTTGCTGTTCTCAACATTGCTTTGTAAGATGAAACCCGGCTTCAGCCAAACACTAGATGAATGGAAAACTGAAAAAAAAAAAACTGCAAAAACGTTTTGCACTTTGTAGTTTCACTACAGGTGTTTGGATCTCTCCAGAAAGCTGTTGCATGTGAGCAGCATTCATATTTTCTTTCTTCTTTGGGTTTTTTTCTAGGAAATACACATTGAGCGTTACAATATTTTCTCAGAATTTCCCTGCCATGGCTCAAAGCTGTTTGCATGTGTATGGACCATGATGTAATGCCAAAGTCCACTGATGCGGCACAGGGAGAAAAAAAAACAGTGATGAAAGAGGAGGGGAGCTAATTGAATTTCACCCACTGAATCCCTTCACATTTGTCAGCCTTGGAGACTTGTGAAATAGCCGTTGTCTTCGAGCAACCCCCTCCCTCACATGGAAAATATGGGTAGCAAAACATTACATAAGAATGCAGCTTTGGGTGTTCGGGGAAATAGGGAGTTATTTGGAAGTGAGCTCACACATCTGCCCACAATTAATTAAAAGTTAAACCAGTTTGACACTCTTATTACACAGATCACGGTGCCAATTACAAAAGGATTAATGAAACACAGCAGCATGTTGCATCGAGTTAGGATGTAAATAACATGAATCTGTTATAATCAAAAGCTCACTGACACACGTGTCGTTGCCAGATGAGCTTTTTGTCCAGACCACCCTGCCGCCCACAACCACCACCTCAGCCACCACCACCACCACAGAGATCTCGACTCCAGAGCCGCACACCAGACCCTTCAACAGAGGCCCCTCGTCTGAGTTTGACCTCAGCGGGAAGAAGCGATTCACAGGTACTCAATAACAACAAGACTCTGCTCATGTATATTTATTCTTGCACAAATGCCCTAATCTCTTCCTCTGTTTGGTGCACAGCTTAAAGGGATAGTTCGGATTATCTGAAGTGGGATTGTATGAGGTACTTGTCCATAGTGTATTAGCTACAGTAGATGGCGGCCACAGCGCCTCCAGTTAGGAGAAGCAGAGAGGAGCACCAGCACTGAAGTTAAGCAATGTACTGCTGTGGATGGGGTCAGCAACAAAAGGTATTTTAGCCACCTTATAAAAAATAATATCACTTTAAGCATAGGCTATATGCATGAAACAAACCCCAATTCTAAAACAGTTGGGACATTTTGTAAAGCATAAATAAAAGTAAAATGCAATGATTTGCAAATACTTTTTGACTTGTATTCAGCTGAATACAGAACAAAGACGAGATATTTAATGAATATACACTCATTCTGAATTTTATGTCTGCAGCACATTTCAAAAGCGGCAATAAGAGACTGAGAAACTTGTGGACTGCTCAAAAGACACCTGTTTGAACATTCAAGACGTAAATAGATTAATTGGTGGCAGGTGACAGTGTCATGATTGGGTATTAAAAGAGCCAGCATCTGTGATGGTATGGAGGTGTGTTAGTCCCCATAGCATCATGGGCAACTGTCACATCTGTGAAGCCCCCCATCAAAGCTAAAAGGTACATACAGATTTTGGAGCAACATATTCTACCATCCAGATGACGTCTTTATCAGGGTTAACAATGCCAAGAAACATATTATTTATATTATTATCATTACCACAAATAATCCGAACTATTCCTTTAGTGTAATCTCCTCTAGAGTCTAGCCTTGAGTTTGCTGTGCAGCTGTAAACTTAAATTCCAGGTTTATTATCACATTTTCATTAAGTATGATGGGTCTCTTTTTAAAATAAAATTTAACTCACTCAGCCAGACATACAAGAGTAAGTTATATTCATCTAACGTATGAAAAACCATCCATCGTGATGGAAGACGTACCAGAATTAAGCTTTGAGTTTGCTGTGTAGCTCAAAATTTTGATTTCTAAATTTAATATAACAATCCCATTAAGCATGATGGATCACTTTTTGAAAGAAACTTAACTTCCTCAGGCATAACATTTTCACCAGGTGTATTAAAAATACTAATAACCTAAAACTTATCCCAGGAATCATGACATTATACCTTTTTATTGGTTTCTGTGAGTTTAGTTTACTCTACAAGCCAGAAAAAGACGTATATTATCTTTATCTGACACGCATAATAAATAGTTTACGACTCTTGCTATGAAAGCCCAAGAGCATGATTGACCATTCATGCTTGGCCTTGGTGTATTGCATTTATTTTGTGTGTAGTGAATGAATGCGATGAAGGGGTCTCAGTGCTGTAAATAATGACGGGCTGATGGGAGTTCTGCTTTGTTTCGTGGAGGAGGAGTAATACATCTGGACCTCTATCTTGGCTTTCTCTGCAGTACCTCATAAATATTTGACCCTCGCAGACTTTACAGTAACTATTGGCCAAAAAAAAAAGGAAACGTCTACAAACACTTTGCTTAAGGCAACTTTCCCCTCGTCCATATCATAATGTTGATGCCCTTGCAGCTACAGTTGAGTTCCACGCAAACTGCTTAAGAGCCAAATCACAGCACTCGACCGCTGATTGGTGAAGTCCACGAATATGAATTTATGACTTTGTGGAAAATGGGAATAAGTCTGTCTATCTCTAGTAATGGATTCAAATTGGTTCCATCCAACCATAATAGGATCATAATAACAAAGTTCACCGAGGACACCATTGTTCAGGGTCTCCAGACTTGATCCCAGTAAACTTTGGCCCCCTGCTTTCTTTTTACTGTTCCTGCGTGCTTTCTTTGGCCTCTCATACGCTATCACCTCATCTGGTTGCACAAACACGCCACAATATTCTCCTGACAGAAATAAATACAGCATCTATTTGACTCCAACCTTTCTAAAAACAACATCATGGCAGAAGTCCTATTAATATTGCTTTGTTTAATGGCTGAACTTTTTTTGACGTGTTTCAGCTGTTAATAATTGTGAAGATACTGTAACTGCAGACTTTTAATAATAACAGCATTTACCAGTAGGTTTTAATACTGAATACATTTGGAATTAAGTCATTTTATTTACTCAGACAGAGCAGTGAGGTTATCAAAATTTAACCCACAACATGGAGGCAAAGAGCTCCCACTTACCATACATATGCACATTATACAGTGAACAAAGTCTCTCTAATGTGATAAAATAGCATAAATAAAAACACATATATATCCACGTATGACTGACTAAAATATGGCGTGTGGATGTCAGTGAAATCAGTACTAGGTTTAATGGTGGGTGCGTGTGAGTCTCTGGATGGGTGCAGAAAGCAAAATAACTAACTGAAGAGCATGCCAAACCAAACCAAACCAACCCAAAAGCTGGTGCCTGAAAGGAGGAACAGAGACAGAGTCAGTGATTGCAGCAGTTGCTTAAATAAACTCAAGACTCTGAACCAAGGTACCCTGAGTTACGACTACTTGCCTAACCCTAACCTAAACGTAAACCTAACCTAACCCTAACACTAACCCAAGTCATCACCCTAAAATTTAAGATTGATGTTATGGGGACTTGCTATAAGGAGCAGCTTCTGGTATGCAGACTCAGTATTTTGCTTTTGTGGTTGCATTTCTGTCCAGCACTCACTACTTGTCCTTTTGGATGTGCATGCTTTTGTCCCCATAAGGAAGGCGAGTCCACACACTGTCAGTGTGTAAAGAGATTTATGTCCACACGTCCACACAAACACATATCTAATGTCCGTGCATATGTACACATACACAATTACCTGGTAGTGGACATAGCCCTTCATTCATTTAAGTGTCTGATTCCATAATGAGAGATAACACTCTGTAAATATCCCCAAAACAACTAAATATACGAACAAAATATGGTGTATAATATCAGGAAGACACTCACTAAAGGTCCACCGTCAGGCTTATAGGTTGTCATCAAGTGTGAGAGACATCTCTATTTCTCTGATACAAGTGCAGTATTGGTATTGTGTCAAATTAAGACAAAAGAGACAAATACTAAAAAGGCCGAAAAGAAACCTAAAAAAGGTGACAAGTAATTCTAGGAGAATTATGGGTTAAGAATAATGGGTTTATTCACCTTATACTGTGGCCACTAACCTAAACTATGTAAAAATGTTTATATTTTCTTTTGTTGTCCAATAATAGAAATAAACTGTATTTTTACTATTTAGCTATGCTAAAGAAAACATAGCCTAGTAATAACTAGAGTTCTATCAAGGAATATTAAGAAAACTTTAGTGATTTAATATCACGCTTTTTGCAAGAGACAGATTATAAACATGACGGTCCAAATCAATGCAGCGAAAGCCAAGATGTCGTGACTTATAGCTCTTAGGATGGATAAAGTTCCAGAAACACTGGATGTTACACTCTTCAAGCCAGGATACATGACAGATGACCCATGAGTAAATTTTTTCAGACTTGACACAGGTCCTTGTACAGCCAAACTAAATTGACTTTGACATTTAAAATTAGTGGAGTGCCATAAAACAGTGGACACATTGTGGGTTATCTGTCTGGCTGGGAATGAGCTTCAGTGTGCGCCTGTTGCTCTTCTAATGATGTGGATAAACCCTTGATTAATGGCTTCACTATCAGTTTAGATTAAATGCAACCTGTCACTGTCATTTTTATGGATTTTTGTGAGAAGCCTTTTAAAAGGAAGATTTATGGACCTGCGTTTATCAGTGCAACATCAGAGTATCATCTGCAGAACAATAACATGACTTACTCTGGACACCATCTATCTTGGTAAACAACCACTGTCTTGAGATGACACACCTCTCATGGAGTCATCTGAAAGCAATTACTCTCCCTGCGATAAAAACTGTCGGGGACAAAATAACAGCGGGGGAAATCATAAAAGTTAAGGATGCTGAGCTCAGCACGGAGAGAGGGCTGTGCTGGCTTAACGTGGAGACATCCTCTGTCCTATTTACTAGTTTAATATATTTGAGGTCCACCTCAGCAGCCTGCCAGTTTGTGCTTTGCATGAACTGTCTGACAGAGACTTCCCCTTTGTCTCTTTATCTGTCCAGGCGTAGATTTGTTGGGATGAATCTAGCCCGAGGCGGACGTGGGACAGAAAGTATTAACTAATAATTCTTAACAGTTGCGTGATTCTGCTTTACACTAAGATCCAGATGGATGGAATTTGCCACATTGGACTAGAGAATCAGCAGCAGGATATTTGGACTATTAGCATGCTAATTTATGCCTTACTAGACTGATATTTGAATTGACATTATGTGAAGGATCCTGATGCTGTTTCCCAGTGACATTTGATCCACCTCAGGCTCACACATGCCAGTTTTCCTCTGTGTTTTTGGATTTTCAGCAAGGGGGAGACAGTGCGTCCCTGCAGGGAGGTGCTTTCAGAATTTAAAAATGAACACACGAGCAAAGCAGAACATCTGGATCTTCTGTGTGCATGAGTCTGGACATGTGGATGCTGTTCAGAAATAACAGCCTTACAAGCACCCTGTGTATAGACAGACACATAAATCTGCTCACCTTGACGACAGATCAAGTATTTCAGTGTATGAATGTGTAATACATAAGCCATATGACTGTGTGTACACATACAGTAGGAGGTTGTAACGGGCCTAAACCTGCACGGCCTCATCTGTTGATGCGTAGATACTGACACGTGTTGGACTCTTGGCCTTCGCAGAGGGCCAATCATCTGGGATGGTGGGAGCGACTCCAGGCTCCAGTGGTTCCCTCCAAATCCCAGTCAGACTAGGAATTGTAGGACATCTGAAGTATTCACAGCTGTAGGTCCAGCTGGTATTTTCAGAGCCATTGAAAATGGACAAGAAAGGACATATAGTGGAGGAGAGGGAACTAAGGAAAGGTAGAGGGACAGTCACATAAATGACCAGGTCATCTTCTGATTCCACCTTTAAAAAAATACCGTGTCCTTAAGCGCTTCAAGTCATATCTTCAGGACAGAGTGTACTTTGTCTCCAAGACCCAGCCTTCCCAGAATGCATCTGGTCAGCTGCTGCGGCGCCATTATTATTCCCACTCCACCCAAAATCATCGCAGGGAGGAGTGCGCTCTCTAAAATTGTTGTAACAGAGCAGCACATATTCATCTGCATTCGTTTGGGCATTTCTCTTCTCCAAAGATCTGAAACGTTGGCGGTACACCTCAGGCACAGGATCATCAGCCTGAAGCGTGGCAGATTTATTGAGGACACATTGGAGGAACAGAGTAATGAATCAGGGTCACTCTGAATAAATTGTGGCAACAGCCATGCTTCCCATGCTCATGCTTCCCTTTGGCCAAATTATACAAAATAATAAAGCAGCTCACCACAGTTATGCAGATGACACACAAATACAGTTGGATCTTTGTGCTAGATGAAGCAACATTTTCTCCAACTAAATAAAGATAAAACTGAGATAATTTATTATGGAGCACAGAAAAAAAGAGTCTGCTATGACCCTAACTCCTGATCTCTCATAACTAAGAGTCAAGCCTGAAATCTTGGCATTATTTTGGACTCAGATATTAATTTCAGTAGCCACATAATCTGCTTACTACTTTATAAAAAAATCAGAGAAGTAATGTCCAAGCAAGACCTAAAAAAAACTTACCCATGCATTTATTTCCAGTAGATTGGGAAACTGCAATGATGTTTTCACAGGGCTTACAAAAACAACTCAGCGCCAGTGTATTCAGTATAGAGACAGAGCGCAACGCATCTTACTCTGAAAACTACACCCACCGGGTGTAATCCAGGCATAACGTTACTGAGTGTTTGGATCTCACAGTTTCCCCGTTCATCTTGCTGAAGCTTCACATCTGTATCCACTTTTGTCTTCTTAAAGACTTGTTTTTTGGTTCAGCAGCTCATAAAAACTTAGTTCTGGGTTCTTTCACTGATTGGTAGAGCATCCCAGCACCTAATAACTTTTAGATATTTTTCTGTCATTTGCTAGCAGACGGAAAGTGACAAGAGGCACCGTCACACAGTACAAGTCAATGGAGAGCCACGGATTGCTTTCCCCTCTGGTGTGGGCGGGGCTTAAATGCGCTCAGTCTCTATACTGCTGCCAGGGTGCTGACAAAAACTAGGAAATACGACCACATTACAGCAGTTCTAAAATCCTTACTCTGGCTACCAGTCACTCACAGAACAGACTTCAAAATCCTGCAGCTCATCTGCAAATCACCCCGTGGCTTTGGGCCCAAATACATCTCTGATCTTTTTGTGACATGAATCTGCAAGAACCTTTCGATCATCTGGGACTAACTTACTGGTTGTCCCAAGAGTCAAAAGAAAACACAACAAAGTAGTATAAATGATAAAAAAAAACACAAGCTAAATATTTCAATTCATTCTTAACTGTCAATATTAGGAAATAATACTGTAAAAATGAATGACTTGATTCTTCTCCATCCCCTTTTCCTGCCACCAGCTCCCTATGTGAACTACATCCGGAAGGACCCAGGTGCTCCCTGCTCCTTGACGGAGGCTCTGGAGTATCTTCAGGTCGACGTCCTAGAGAACCTGATAGAGAAGGACAGTCTGGCAACCAATCAGAAACTGCCTCCCAAAAACAAGCCTCATAACTTCACCATAGTCGCCATGGAGGGCTGCCACTCATTCATCATCCTAGACTGGGCCCGCCCACTGAAGGATGACATGGTGTCGGGTAAGAAATGTTTCTCCAAACTAAACTTAAAATGATGGTCATTGTTGTTTGTTTTAACTTGTGTGATAATTTGGTCAAAAGAGTTTTAGAGTAATACATAATTTTATTAAAGTAATTGTGTGTTTCTTGCGAGCCGTTGTGAGCTTGAAGTGAAGACAGAGGTGAAGATAACTTCTCCCATCCCATCAAACTACACCTTTTGTTTTTGTTTTAATGTGAGAGATGCAGAATTGACATATTATGCGTTTAACAGCACAATGATTTCTCCCAAATGTGGAATATTGTAAAGAGATAGATGTTTTAAATCGTTAATGGTCGGCTTCATTACCAAAACTATATGACCTTGTTCAGAAGTTGATAAAATGTCTTGTATTAACATTCACAGGAGATACAAGACTATAGCGTTATCTAGTCAGTAGTGCACCATGGGACTTGAAAGATTGTCTCCTTACAACAATCTTAGGCTCTTGAATAGGGAGCTTAGATGCTCATTCTACACATAACTGCTCTTTTGAATTTAACAACTGCAGAATATGTGCAGGGTTTGCGTTTCACTACGTATTTAACTATAAGTAAATAGTATATTGTGTTTTGGTTTCGTCAACTTTTCATCTGTTGTGGTCTCAGTATGCCTTTAACTAACTCAAATTTTAAGAACTCACTCCTACTCTGCTACCCAGAGTTTCTCAGGAAAAACCAAAATTCCTATGACCTTAGAAATCACACGTGGGGGAAACAAAAGGGACAGCAAAGAGAGTGAAGATAACGGCCTTCTGCAGAGACGTGGTGGACTATCAGAGGTAGCAGTCTGGCCGGCTAGCGAGGCAGTGTGTTGTCTTTGGCAGGAGGACACAAGCTCCTGGTCACGCTGTGGGCCGGTGCGTCCTCTGATGTGTAAAACAGATAAATGGTCTTCACTGTCACCGGTGTTTTCTTCCCCTTTCTCTTTCCATCTGTTCTCCTTGGTGTCTCCTCTGTGCTCACACACAGTCTCGCCACATTCTGTGTTGTTTAACGCATTTTCGTCCTTAATTGACCCTTCCTTAGTCCTGCCTCTTTTGAAACTTCAGTCAACTTTGTCCTGCTATGTGCTAAGCTTGTCTACACATGCAGCCGCTGTATGTTGAAAGGAGAACCAAATTTTGAAGATGGTCAAAAGATTTTGCTGGGCGACCTGTCAAAGTAACGCATAGAGTCACATCTTAAGTTAGCTAACAAGCTAGCTAGTAAAACTCTAGTTCAATCTACATCAATTGTTAGCTAGCTAGTTACGTCTCAGATGTAAGGCCAGCAAAACTCTATCTAACTAGTTACTTAATCTACATTAGTCCTAGTTACATCTGATAGCTAGCAAAAATGCTAGCTAGCTAACTGTCTAGCCAGTTTATATCAATGGTACGGTAGCTAGTTACATCTGAAAGCATTTTGCTAACTTAAGATGTGACTGTATGTCACTTTTACAGGTCCCAAGCATCATAACAAAATTTGTTTTTCTTTTTAACTTAAAAAGGACAAGATACAAGCTGTATTAAAACTGCAAAGGAAACACTGTACACTCTGTAATCAGCATGTATTAAGCTTCTAATAGCAATAATCTCATAAAAACGTGGGTCCATGGTCTTATTTGTTGAGAGGCCGCTGAAGTGGTAAGATTTGAGAAACTCTACTTTAAAATGCACAATGCTGATGGAGTGTTTGCATGCTGCCATGTATCAAAGATAAATTGTCCAAAACTCTTTTTTTAAGTTTTTTTATGTGATCTTCCTTACAAGCTGTTGTATTAAAGTATTGCAAAGAAATATACTGTCAATACACCAGATATTATGTGAGCCACACACGTATGCAGGTACAGTTCACACATGCAGATACAATCACAAGGCGCTGTTTTAGTTATTAGGGGGTGTTTGCACAACCATGTCTTACGAGTTATGGGTCACGGCTTTCAAAACAAGTGGACAGTGGTATGAGTCTTTACCTGAACCCAACTTCTGGTTCCTTTTACTCTGATTCATTGAAGGCATTTTCCTTTAAGGTTCTGGGCGAAACATACACATTATTCACTGAGTATTATAAGTGTTGCATTTGGCTCAAAAGACCAACTCCTTGGGAAACATTTAATACATTTAAAACCAAACCAGGAGTAAAGCAGATGGCAAAGTCAAAAAGCCTAAATACTGCTCTGTCAAACTATCAGTTTGACAATGTAGAATGAAGAAGGAATGAAAAACCAAATGAAGAAAAACAAAGTAGCTAGTATTTCCCTTCTCTCAGCAGCCAGCTGTGTTGGTGAGGCTCCAGTAAAAATAGAAACCCGAATTCAAATATCCAATAGAAACAGTTGGTAGTTTGATGTGCAGCAGAGCTGGTCTCCACAGTCTTAAAGTGAGTGATGAAGAGCCGCGTGACCTGAGGTTGCTCGCCCGGATTCTGAGGATTAGTCTGCGTGACTGAGAAGAAGAAGAAAACAGACAGCTGAGAGACGGCAGGTTGGAGGACAGTCAGCATGAATTACACAAAATGCCAGGGCTCTACTTTGTAGCTAAATATATATGGGGGACCACCTACGAAAAAAATAAATAATTGAATGTTGATACTTTACAAGTCTGATAAGCAAAAAATAAAGTTGCACAAGCTAAAGAGGTGCTGGGAGGTGGTTTTGTTGCCTTTGGACAGAGTCAGGCTAGTTGTTTTTGCACTTTTTCCAGTGTTGTAGTCAAGACCACCTAAATCAAGACCAAATCATGACCAGAGTGTATCGAGACCAAGACAAGACTTGGCTAGCTAGTATCATTTACACAAAGCATACCTTCCTTTCTAAGCGCCAATACTTTCTGAGTAGTAATCTCAGAAAGTGCTGCATCGCAGAATTTACACACTGCTGCATGTTTTCCTTTGGACGCCATGTTGCAGATTAACTCTCTGTGGTTTAGTTTGACAAATGATATTACAGAAGATTCTGGCAGACATTTCTTCCCAGACATCTGCAGCTGCTTCTGCTGTGTCCCACATTCACTTTTAGTGTTGTGCATGAACTGGCTTAAAGGGCACGTGTGTGGACGTGCTCGTGTTTTTGGTGAACGGTGAACTGATTGGGTCAGTTTGCAACTTATGAACATTATAGACTTAACAACACTCACATCATCAACTGATAAAAACAAAAGTGTGATGCAGACTTGCAGCAGAGGGGGAGGGCGAATAAAGTGTCGACGTGATATAAAAACTTTTTGATCAAGCAGCATGAAGTGTATTTAGCAGGCTACACTGTAGACTGTAGTCTCTGTTAACAATGACGTCTCCTCTGTCTCGTCTCCCTCTTCATCTCCAACCCAGTGTCATGCATTGTGGTGCATTCAATTTGAATTGGAAAGTCAGAATTTCCAAGTTCCTATATGGAAATTTCAACAGTATATTGGTGTTTTGCTGCCTGCTGTAGTGTAACATGTTCTCAAATTGTTGCTAAATTGTTGTAAACTATGTCTGTAAGTTATCCTGACCAAATTAATACACAAAACATGAATATTGCACACTATGTATCATGACATCATTACACTGACCTAAGTGTCCCTAATTAATTTTTGGGACTGTTAACTTAAAAGTTCAAAATTCTAAATTGTGAACATGTTATGAACATAAATTTGTTCACTTTAATCTTTATGAATTGGACTTTGAGCTAGCTCTTGTGAAGTGTGAACTTGCAGAACACTGCCCATTTTCTTGGCGTGTGTGTGAGGGGGGTGGGAGGGATGACAGCCAGTAATGGTAGAAAAAAAAAAATTAAAAATAAGAAATGAGTCAAGTTACTGACTCTGGCAGTTTAGTGATATTCCTGCAGATGTGGCCTTGACTGCTCATAAAATAAAATGCAGAGTCCTCCCTATCTGAGACCGAGTCAAAACCAAAAAATGTGGTTTATTCAGAGACGAGACCTTTAAAAGTAGACTTAACATCATCACCAATATCAAGTATTATAACACTACCTGTTTATAGTTTTTGTGCTAAGCTAAACTGGTGCTAGCTTAATATTTACCTTATAGACATGAGCGTTGTATCAATTGTCTCATGTAACTCTTTGCTAAAAAAAAAAAAAAAAAGGTCAAAGGTCTTATAATGTCCAAAGTATTCTTCTAATGTTGAAACTTTAATATTTCACTTTAAAACTTTATCTATCTGTTATAACTGCTACAATGATTCCAATTCTAATCTAACAACTAATGATCTCTGCCCTTTACTTTGCGTTGCTCCCTGCAGGCTACATGGTCCACAGCGCTTCATATGACGATGTCCTCAACAACAGATGGTCCTCTAGATCTGCCAGCGGGACGCACCTGCCTGTGGAGAATCTCAAACCTAACTCCAGGTAACACATAACCACCTGCTCTGTGTTATATCACACTGTACACATGTTTGCAGAGAGGCTGATGTGAGCATAAGCACAATGTTTTCAGGTTCAGCATCATCTCACACATGGGAGTCATAGAAAACTAGAACCTGAACCTTCGAACAAAGACGTGCTTGTTTGTTAGACCTTTTACTCTGACCTGCATGTGATGTTTATGATCAGGCTGCTGCCCTGGGTGCAGGTGTTTGGCCGTGGTTTGGGAGTGTTTATTTCTGTTGGGGAGTGTTTATGTCATTATCCCGTCATCACATAATGCACAGAATAGGCATCTCTTCTGGATGTTTGTACTTGAGTTCATGTATGCATGCTTATGTGTCTGTTGGCCACGTTTATGTGGGAATATGTTGCCAAGTGTGTTATCAAACCAGGCTGACACTGATCAGAGCAGCGTGTGAGCTGGATACTGATAGTGTAATGTTTGTATAAGAGATCAGAAAGCCTTCAGAGTGAAATAAATCAGTTTGACTAACTGGAGGCAGGTTAAAAAACACATTTGATTTGCACCAAGACGTGACATGCTGTAAAACTCTGTCAAGACGTTGGAAAATTTGATGGAACATAAATAAAGCACACATTATCTGACACTTTCACACAGATACGATCACCTCGGTCTGTTTCAGTTATGAGAGGTTGTTTCCACAACCCTGTCTTACAAGACACGGTTCACGGTTTTCAAAATAAATGCATGGGAACGGTGTTTAGCACGTGGACTCAAGAGAAGAGAAGAGATGTTCTAACCCAAAACTCTCTTTGCTCTTTGCTCTCTGCTCTTTATCATTTATTCATTCATTAAGGATGAAAGGACATGAAAATTTGGCAATAATTTATTTGACGGGGTGTGTATAAGACTGTCATGACACTGTCATAACCATGTCATGTCATGAAGGAAGTCATCGTAAGTCATTCGGTCAGTTTTGTCATTTTTAATACAAAGTTTGAGATATCTTTCTTATGACAACTTGACATTATCAAACTTAATAAAACTGCATTATACTTTCATAAATGGTAGGTTTTGACACTGGCTGCCATGAGTTATAAGTGTGTTATTAATGTTGCTGGTGTTAGCTAGTTAGCTTGGTTATCTGTGGAGTGAGCCGCCTAATTAGTTGACTGAGCTCTTGGGGACAATCAGGGGACACCCCTTCAAACAAAGTGTTACCAAAACAAACAAAGTGCCATGACACCATTATACTGACTAAAATTATCCTGGTTATCAGTGTAATCATAGTTATTAACAAAATGTATGGATACACAATCATTTCAAAAAATAATTTCACTGAGTTTTATCCTGAAAATCTCAGTGATCTGAAATGGCATCATGTCCTGTGTGACTTTGGTTGATGTTGGACAGTATTTAATCTAAATTTGCATGTGGATTTTTTTTCAAGCCAATACAGATATTCAATAATTATCGGCTGCTTATGCCAGTACTGATAAGATAACCAATAATTTCACATTATTGTGTTTTAAAAGTTCATATGTCCTTTGGCTGATGCACAACTGAGATTACAAAAGGCTATTTCAGTGGGTTTATTTCCCAATAATGACCCCTTTCACTACACAATATCCCACTTATTACATTACTACTTACTAAAAAAGCTCAGTAATTTGACACGAAATGCTGATTTTTTTTAATATGCTTTTTTTTTTTATTGCTATGTCCCTCAGACTCTGTGATCATAACTGTGTCCATTGCAGTTCTGTTATTCATAGCAGCGGTATGCTCATCAGAAAAAATAGACTCTAGAATTTCATTTTTTCCATTTCCATTTCATTCCAGAATTTTTTGAAATCGAGCATTCAGCAAATCTGTGTAATAATATACAGTCGTTTGTCTTCTGCCATTCATGAAAAACATCTGGATGAGGCGCTGGCATGAAGAGAGATGAATAAATGTCAGACACAAAGGTGAAACTGCTCGCAAGCGGTCTGTCACATTAACGGTGAGTCAGTCAAAGACTTCAGTGGAAGTGTGAAATTTGAGTGGACCACACGTTAATATGCACAAGCTCCGTATATTTTTCTGACATCTCATAAATCTGCTGCACAATATGATCAGAGATGAAGTATGTTTTGATTCTTCTGTGACATGTAACCAACCAGTAACTGTCCAGGAAGTGTCAGTTCCCCATCTGGTTCTGAATAAAAATGGATTTATTCGTTCTTTTTAGCAGATAATCTAACCATTATCTGGTGGAAAAACAGTTTCAGATGTGTGAGTTCATCAGGGATAGAAGTATCCGCTCTAAAAGCACGAATCTGTTTGAGGTGTTGTGATAGATGTCTCATCCTGGGCCGTAGGAAACCAAACACCTGCTGCTGAACACAAACAGCAGAGCTGCGTGCGTGCGCGGGTAAAGTTTTCCAAGAGTCTGCAAAGAGGGTTTCCCTCCCTGGCAACCAGTCTGTATCCACGATAGTGCGTTTCCCGTGGTTACGGTTGATCCTGGGATGGTTTATGGGACACTGTTGGCATTTCCCATGCTGCAGGCTCCTTCTGGTTGCCAGAAACACTGAGCTGCTATAGTCCTAAACACACACATGCGTATGTACACACATGTGGACAAATTTCCTTGGATCCACAAGTTTTCCTGCTCATAGGATTGATAAATGGAATGAATTACAAAGGACTTTAAAAGCTGAATATCTCATCTCACTGGATGATTAACTTATTTGCTTACATTTAGTGATTCCAGCTTGTGGGAGAATTTGTTGCTCTTCTTTGTCTTACGATATAGTACAGACATTATACAACATGACCTCACACAAATGACAACAGAGACTCTTTCAACTGTTCTAGTCTCATAAATATGTCATTTATAGCATATTAAAAGTCTTAAGAAATTCAAGTGTGGGAAAATATTGAAAAATATTGAATCAGTGATGCCACAATTTCACACTGCCGCCAATGTTAAAAACATGACTATCCCCACCAGGCATGACTGTCCGCTGAAGGACCTCTGTGATTCATTTTTCATTTTTGAAAAACCTCAAACAGCTTTGTTTTTATGGCTCCACACTGGGCAGGGCCAGCTCTCGCCATTTAGGTGCCCGAGGCAAGACTAGTTCTCAAACAAACAAATCATGTATCAAAGAAGGAATACATTGTTAAAACTATCTTTACCTTCTTGTAACGTGGATGTGTTGCTGCTGGATGTTGTTTGACCTGCAGATTCTGTATTCAAACATACAGAACATCTATACTGTTACACCACTGCATTAAATGCTTCATGTCATTTTACGGGATATAAAGTAACACTGTACAAATAAATATTATTTAATTTGACCTCCATGTAGTTAGTAACACAAGGTGTAACTGTGACACTCAACCACAGGATTAATAATAATAATTAATAACATATCTGTGTGTTTTCAGTTACACAGAGACGGCAAATAATTAGCTGAACTTTCACAGAGAGGTGCAGATGGAGATCAGATGTCTCTCCTCCAGCAGCTGGGGGCGTCCGCATCTTTCCTGAGTACATCTGAACAGTTACAGAGTAAATATCAGCCTATTTCAAGTAAAATCATGTAGCTGCAGAGTAGAACAAACAACTGCTGCAGCCTGTTGCACCAGCTGTGTGTAAGTTTAAATTTAGCCTGGATTTAACGTAAAATATTACTTAAGTTCTGATTAATGCAGAACTAAAATAAAAGCAGCTGCACCACAGAGAGAAGTTAAAACAACTTTAAACAAAAAAATAATCAGGCTACACATGTGCTCAGGGCTGATGTAAATCATAAAATGTCACTGATACTGGTCAGGGAAGGAACCTTCTGTAGCATCATCCACAATCCGCCACAGTCTGCATGTGGGCTGTCTGTGATGAGCATTTACGCATCACTCCTTAGTGCACACAGTGTGCACAGGTGCAGACCAGGGCAGATGAAACATTGTGAGGAAGAGGGATGCTAGTTTTTTTTTTTTTATTTCTTTTTTTTTAATTGTGTTGTAATTTCTCATTTTAATGCATTCGGTTGTATCGGGCCGTTGTGGTGGCATTGCAGCAGGTGCTTCACCATCTATTGCCTGGTGGGGTTCTCCACTTTAATATGTGCGTTCTTCTAGTTCATGCTGTCCGCAGTCAACCAGAAACTGTTTTACATGAGACATGAAGTTAGATGCGAAACAGTGGATGTGTAACAAAAAATATTTTGACCCATAGATGCGTCAGTGTTTCAAAATGACCTCAAGGGTTTGTTTTCTTGCAATAGCTGTCAATTTAGCAGTCACAAATATTTAATAAATATCTTAGACATATAATGATATCACCTTTTGCTTCAGGGCTTTTTCACTATTCTGTGTTGTTTTCCAGACCAAAAAAGGATTCCACTAATTAAGGAAATAATCATCAGATGAATCAGTTTTGAAAATAATCGCCCTAGTCCCCTTTCTGTACCTATTCCTTCTGCTGTTCTCACGTCTCTCTTGCTAAAGGGATCTTGATCTGATTGAATAAAGATTACATAAGATATATACAGTTATGTTGTGTGTTCTAAACCTTCATGCTTGTTTTTCCACTTACTGTAAAACATATGAGTGTCATTACATAATAGATTTCCGCTTATGATTGACTTGTACAAATTCACTAGTTCTTGTGGCTGAGCTCTCATGTATACTGAGGAGGATGAATGTGCAGTTGCCACACAGGTTTTCATCTGTAAGGAAGAGAAGAGTGATGCTCTGAATGAAGATTCAAATGGCTAGCATGGCTTGATGTAGCATCTTGCGGTCTATTCTCTGTTTCTATATGCTGGCTCGCATTTTGTTCTCTCTCTCTCTTTTTTTTTTTTTTTTTTGACCTTCTCAGATTTCTTCTTTCATTACATCATCTCTCTGCAGCTGCTCTCTTGCTCTCTCTTCTCTCTCTGGTGATATATATTCTGGTCACTGTTGTCACGTGGCTGTGGTGATTGGATCCAGGCCTCGTGGCTCTACGTGGTGAAAGTTTTTGGCCAGGAACTGACAGACCATGAACTTACTGTATGTGACCTTGCAGAATGGAGGAAAGCGCGCAACGCACACACATGCACAAACACATCAGCCGTCGACTATACAGTGGAAAAGTTTGCAAACTCTTGAAGTTGTCACTGGCTGCTGTTGTTTTTAATGTGATAGGATTTAATAATCCCTTCACCACCCGGAGATAAAATGAGCTCACTGCACAACTTTGTTCTGAAAGCTTATGTCATAAAGTAAAGGTCTTGGTGAGAAATTTTTGTTCTGTTCTGACTCCCATTTGTCTCCAGAGCTGGGAGGGTTACTTTAAAAATGTACTCCAATACAATTATTAATTACTTGTTAAAAATGTGGTCAGTAGCGTTATCCAAGTATCACAATATTAAATTTAATACACATGTTCACTTTAAGGTGAAATTGTTTAACTTGTAATAATTTTTTATGTTTGTTATTTAGTTTATTAGTTGTTTGTCCAGTGGCTCCTTCCTTTGTTATACACAAAATAATGTTTAGATTACGCTAATATTCATAACTATGCAATTTTAAATGTACTTTGTTAGATTAAGTTATACTATTCACACTTCACACTCAACCTTACAGTAAACTGACATAAATGTCTGTGTAGCTAATATTAGCGATTGGTCTGTGTAGCTAATGTTAGTGGTTGGTCTGTGGAGCTAATGTTAGCGGTTGGTCTGTGGAGCTAATGTTAGTGGTTGGTCTGTGTAGCTAACTTTAGTGGCTGGTCTGTGAAGCTAACATTTGTGATTGGTCTGTGAAGCTAACATTTGTGATTGGTCTGTGTAGCTAATGTTAGCAGTTGGTCTGTGTAGCTAATGTAAGCAGTTGGTCTGTGTAGCTAATGTAAGCAGTTGGTCTGTGTAACGGAGATGTGTTATAATGAACTAGATACAGTTCTGTACCTAAAGATAGTGTCATTTCAGTGCTCGCCGGCTGCATAAGGGAAAAAAGTTTTTTATCTTCTGGGTTTACTTCCTGGACATGTGGCCCACTGAATATAAGCCGTAGTTTCCCCCTCCCACCCCACTTGCCCCCGCCTGCCTTGTTTGCAGTTTGCGTTCCTGTCAACAGTTTTACAGATGTAGAGTTTACAACCTGTCCTGTATACCTGGACAGGTGGCAACAGGCAGTACAGGTTACAATGCAGGTGACAGGATTGTCCTGTATTGAAAAATAAAAGGCACTGTCCTTTACTGAATCAATACAGGATGCAATATTTTCATGCACACCCTACTCTAATGCACTATATCTTGTTTTTCACATACTTGGAATGAAACAGTTTCATGAGACATGGTGGATTAGCATTAAATCAGACTGACAGGCGAGTTGTCTGTCAGTCAGCATCATTGCCCTGGTTACACAGACTCAGACATAAATTTTGATTGTTTGTTTGTTTTAATGCCAACAAATACCTCTAGCTCAAATCCACTTGTATATATATAGAGAGAAGCTGTCCAAATACAGATCTAAATGGCAGACAGACCACAAGTAGATCAGTCCTGTGAGCGGGAATGATTACAAGGCAAACTGTGCAATTTGTCATAGAGTATTTTTTGTGTTCTATGGTGAACTGTCTGACCTGGAACAAGTACAAGGGCGGAGGCCCAGAGTGGAGTTATTTTGACAGACCAAACATTTTGCCCAATTTCTCTCATCTGATGTTTGAATCCTTAATATAACTGATGCAAGTGTGCACAAATTGGTGCAGAAAAAAACATCAGAATGTGGGGAATGAAATGTTTAACGCTCAAAATGTTTTGCGTCACAACATTTATTTTTACTGAAAAAAGAAAAAAAATTCTCTGCATAACTACGGTACCTTTACCAAGAATTTACAAGGTTCTGTGATTTGGATATTACACTTGGCCATATTGTGATTTCAATATTTCGATTAACTGTGCAGCCTTAAATTAGATGTGGAGTTCTTGGATGATGACAGTATTTTGACAGCTGAAGGCAGACTACTGTGTTGCTTCTCGTTTCTGATTTAAAGACAAAATCATGTTGAATTTTTTTCACCAGAGGCCAGGATAACAAACTTACTGTAAGTTCAGCTGGTTTCACTGAGACTAGAGTGGTCATGTGAGATTCGTTAAGTGTTGTAATGTCAAAATGAAATTACTAATAATCCTAATTTTTACTGATCGTATCTGTAATTTGACTATATCTTTTCCATCTATAAATGCAATATAATAGAGGTTCCTTTTTGTATCCAAAATATGTGATGACATTAAATGTAATCCTTTACTCTTGTCTGGCCTGATTATCTCTTTCAACATACATCTATCCCTGTGCTTTACTTTTTCCACCTCCCCTCCTTTTTTCTCTTTCATTCTTATCCTCTCCTCCTATCTGTTAATCTCCACTTGTCTGCATGTCTCTCTTCCCCCTCACCACCACCCTCTCCTCCACTCTCCCTCCCCTCCTTCTCCCTTCAACATGAGCCAAATATCCATTTTATTGTGCTGCGCTCACTTTGGATTTAACCCAATATAAAACAGACTACTCTTAAATCAGCCTGACTGAAGCATGCCCAGTCATCTGCTATGGTCATTAACGTTTTCCTCACCTTCGCCCAGTCACAACAACACTGGCCCAGTCAGACTTTAACTACTTAATCTCTCATTAAATTCTGTTGTGATTTGTTTTCATTCAGGTACTACTTCAAAGTGCAGGCCAAGAATGTGTTTGGTTTGGGACCCGTCAGCGATACTCTCACCTATGTCACTGAATCAGGTGTGTATCCTGTCAGCGCCTGCAAAGATAAACTTTGAGACGCCCCATTGACTGCGGTTCAACCCTCAGTCAAGATTTTCTGCTGAACGGCAGTATGCAACCACTTAAGGAAAATGTGATGGTGATTTTATTTCAATGCAAGATACTCAAATATAAAACCGTCCCTGCGAGTAGAAGCAGACTACCAGATGTACGCTGCGTTATCAGGTGAACGCATTAAACTGTCTGTGTGCTTTTCCTCCCTGGTGAAATGATCGCATTCTTTCTTTCAGACGATCCTCTTCTCATCGAAAGACCACCTGGTAAGTCCATACGCTGCACTGCACGGCCCTAATTCAACGAACCATGTCCTGCTGTTGCTGCGCCGAGGGTTTAAAAAGACACAGACATCATCCTGTGAAATAACATGACAGGATATGCAGTTGTTCTGTGTGGATTTCTTGACCATTTCCCACCAGTAGCACAACTATGATACAGATGAATCGGCTTATTGCAGGAACATTGTACACTGTTGTATATGTATATGTGTATGTGTATGGATATGCTGGCCAATAAGTATTAACCTCTTCCACTCCACCCCACACTGCCATACATTTATTTTGGCAGTTTTATGGGGGAACAGGGGTCTTTAGTGGGAGACAGCAGGCCAACAGTATATGTCACACAGCAGGAGTATGCATTATTTAAAGCTGCAAACCTGAAGATTAATTTTAGATGCACTCCAGCACTCTGTCAAGTTTTTATAGTCATAAATCTGTAATAGACATTGTGTTTTCTTTAGGCACCTATTCAGGGTTGGCTAGTAATTCATTTAATGTAATCAGATTACATAATCAGATTACTAAAAAATAAGTAACTATAATCAGCCCAGATTACATTTTTGATTACGTCTTAAAAATACAACAATTTTAAAATTATCAGGTAAGATGCTCTTTTAACTAATAAAAAGTTCATCTGACAAACAGGAATTCTGCTCCACAAAACAAAACAAAACAATATTGCAGTTTGGAATTTTTTTTTTTTGGGGGAGGGGGGGGGGCTTATTTTTCTAAAGTACAGCCACAAACAGACAGGAAAGTGGGTGGACAGAGAGAGCTGCAGGCTGGAATCAAACCCAGGCCGCTGGACTCATAAGCTAGGGCTCCCCGTTTGGACTTTTTTATATGACTTGAGATATAAAAGGGCATTAAGACAAGATATAAATGAAACAAAATGCAATATAAAAAGAGACACAGGTAGAATTTTAAAGAAGTAAAATAAAATAAAGCATAAGATCATTTGAATAATATTAAATTCAGTCTAAGTAACAAGATATAAACTGGCTCCATGTATAAAAGACATGCCCTCTGGCTACCATAGAAGATGACCCTTTAATATCAAATCATAAAATTCAACAAACACAAGACACGCTGACTCATAACCATGGATTTTATCTTTTTTTGCTCAGCTTTACAGACACCCTCCTCTACGTATACAGCGTAGGATGCATATTTTACCGACACATCTCTTCCTCTGCTCCTCAGGTGGCGAACCGATCTGGGTCCCCTTTACCTTCAAGTATAACTCAGCCCACAGCAGCTGTAAGGGCAGCCAGTACGTCAAGCGGACGTGGTACAGGAAGTTTGTGGGCGTGGTTTTGTGCAACTCTCTGCGATACAAGATCTTCATGGGGGAGGGTCTTAGAGGTAACGTATGACTTTCCCTCTGTTTTATAAACAGATGAGCCAAAACTCATTGTGTTTGAGAAGATAAACCTGACGTGACTGAAAATGTCCTGGTTATATATATATAATAATTAACCCGTCTCATTCCACAGAGCCATTTTACAGTATAGGAGACACATTTGGCCAGGGAGAGGACCACTGCCAGTTTGTGGACTCCTACAGGGACGGGAGGACAGGCCCGGCCTACCTCTCAAATAATCTGCCCACAGCACAAGGTAAACAAGAACAGACGGTACACACACTGCACAATTGTGGCCGTGACATTTAGACCCAGCCTATTATCATTTTTTCCATGCGATCTCGCTCTCTGGTTCCTTCATGGACCAGCTGTGTTGATCTTATCAATGCTGAATACAGATGCAGAACAAGGTTTAAAGGAATACTTGTTAAAGGACCTACCAAGGTTTTTGGCCAAATCTCACATGCTTTTCGTTTACTGCAGAACCACTTTCCTAATTACAACATAACTTCTCAGATTAATGCCACAACTTCCCAGCAATTATTGGTTTCAGGGCATATCAGCACATAAGTAGCATAATGAGAATACTTGCTTGAGATGAGTAATCCACCACAGTGAACGATATTTACTAGCAGTTAGCATTATTTTTCAATCAAAATCACATTAATTCAATATGGTTATGTATTTGAAAATTGTAGATGGTGGTTAAAACCTTCCTTTGTTGGTGTGTTTAACAGCAAGAAAACTTAAACTTTGAGTATTTGCTCACTCTTTGCAGTCTGGGTTTGATTTCACAGTCACAGAGCTTGTAAATATTTTGCTCATTGAAAACTGACTTGCAGTGTTGTAGAGGTACTGTGTGTTTGCTTCTATTTAAAGGCTGAAGATATAAATCTTGAGTAGAAAAATGCATCACAAATATATAAGAAAGCTAACAAAACAGTTGTGTGTTTGTATGTGTGGTATTTATTAAATTTAGGAAAACCCACAATCTCTAGAAAGCATTGACGTTAGTTCAAGTTGCCTTGTTGACTCAACAGGGACTAGAAAGCGTCTCATTTGCTGGTCATTACTAGGGGTCAGCCTACTTGCTGGAGTAATACCAGGTTTAATTACACAGGGTTTCTAATGATGTGACTGATTGTTTTGTACATTGTTTTGTGTTTTGTATAGCTTTATGCATTTCTGATGCTGAACGATTGATCAATGATAAATTAGCAAATCAGCAGTGACAGTGGCAGATGAAGACAGCTAAACTGTATCCTCCCAAAATGACGGCAACGCCCCAGAATTTTTTGTGATTCCCATTCCCTGTGTTTGTTTGTTTTAAGCTCAATAATCTTCTAAAACAGCTGGGGACTGTAATTTTAAGCCAACTTTACTGAAAGAGGAATGGTACGTTTGTTTAGGACTATTTTTAGATGCTGAGAAATACAAATTTGGTGCTCTAGTAAGTATTTACAGCAGCAGGATGGCATTGATTCAAAATAAACTGTGGTGCCTATGTTGATCATAAGGAACGGTGGATGGATGTGGCTCATTGATGTGTTTTTAATGGTTCTTGGTCAAAAATGAAAGCTGTAGAGGAATCAGAAATATGAGGCTTTGGCTACGCAGACAATGTACTCTTCCTAAATCAAACTCCCTTTTGTTCTGTACTCCAAATAACAGCTGAGCAAGCTTTGTACCTTGGTCAACTTTCTCTTTCCCTGTTTCATGTACTTATGTGCTCGACTCAACTATGTTGAAAAGAAAACTAAACTTTGAAGTAGGTTAAAAGACGTTACTGTAGGACCAATAAAAGTAACATATATTGACATCCCAAGTTAGCTAATGTTAGTAAAAGGCTAGCCAACTAGCTGCCTAATCTACATCAATCATTAGCTAGCTTGTTAGCTAGTGTTTTGCTAACATTACCTATCTTGTAAGCTAGCATTTTGCTATTGTTAGCTGACGTAAGATGGGACTTGGCATTTCAGCAACAGAAGTAGCAGTCTTCCCCAGACTTTCAGACGATTTATCAAACTCCAAATGTTGAATCAGACGTTTTACTAGCACCAAAATCATCAAAATGTTTGTTTGTTGTGTTTATGATACATCAGAATCGACCTTCCACCGGTCGACTCAAATTGTACAGAATTCTGACACGATCACGACCATTTCAGACCAATCGGCGGCGTCTGCGGCTGCAAGCTATTAAACGTGTTCACTGGACTGAGGACAGGACTGCTTGTGTTTGCAGTGTTCACTGACAAGCTGTTGTGGTCCACCATACGCCCGTTGCCAAACTGTGCACGCAGCTTTCTCATTGTTTACAAACTGTAAAAGGGTCTATATGTTGCGTGTACGGGAAAAGAAGAAAGCTGAGTGAGGTACCAGCCTTGCTCAACTGTTATTGGAGCACAAACAGAGAAGTAACTAAATGGTCGCTAACAACCGCCACATGATGATTATATCCAGACGTGCTCACTGTTTATTGCATCAAGTCTCCTGACACATTTCTATAAATGGCTCTGAACAGCAGCATTTTCATCTGTTTCTTTTGCAGGATTTTATCGTGCATACAGACAGGAGCCAGTGACATTTGGAGTTATTGGCCGACGTACATCTCACCCGTTCGTGGGCTGGTATGAATGCGGGGTGCCAATCCCCGGGAAGTGGTAACACAGGAGGAGAGGGAGACGTCGTTACCAAGGGCAACCCCTCTGCATCCTGCTGCAGGCTCTTACCGTCACTGGTCCTGCCCTTAAAAACAGACTTTTGCCTGCAACAATGAAAAAGACACCACTACGACTTTATTACAGCTTCACAGAAAGAGAATATAGTACTTTTTAAACAACTCAATGTATATCATTACCATGCACTTTTTATATAAAGCAGTCTGTATATGAGGGAAAAAGAAGCATGTGTGCTCTTTGCTTAGTTTAACTCTTGTCTGAAAGTGTCCTTGTACTATTACCAACTATCCCAGAGACAGGTCCTCACCCAGTGTTATTTATCTCATCAATAATGCACACAAAGCCACACAAACCAGTGACATTGGACCAAAGCACAAGCTGCAAAGCGAACTGTAAGAATGGGCACTTAAGGTGTGTATAGGTCTGTTAATTTTCAATCGTGAGATTTGTATTTCTTAATGTAGCGGTTTCTGACAGCTACTTTTTGTTTGTTTATTTGTGTCCTTAAACCATCATACTGTTTTTTTTTTTTATTTTTACACCCTTCATTAAAAGTTACTGTGTAAGATTTGTATGTATACAGACAAAGAATAAAAGACCAAATATTTGCTCAGGAACTGTAGGAGATTGAATAAAGGTGCTATGGAAACCACAGCAATCCAAAAACATGAATCATATCATATTCTCTCTCCTGCTGCCACATTCTTTTCTAGCAAAAGCTTCCACACGTGATCCAGATCCACTTAATCAACCTAATGGAACATTTGAGTAACCAAGAATGTTTGGTTGAGCCAGTTGGAACGGCGACTGTTCAAATCGTGATGAAATGTCAAAAACAACATATTGTGGACAGAGGCAGGTGAAGGGCAAAGAGTAAAAGACAGAAAAATACAGTTCATGAGTAAATATGTAGAGTGTGAACACACTACCCCATAAATATATACATATATTACAACTAAAATTTAGATATTTTTTATTCCATAATTAGATTTGAAATCAGAGCAAGTAAGTATATTTACTAACATGATAGTTTTATTTATTTCAATATTTAAAGTATACCTCATGAGATACTTTTACTTCACTTGAGTATTTGCATTTAATGCTACTTTATACTCATACTTAAATATTGTACTTTCTTCTCCATGACATTAACCTGGTAACTATAGTTACCACTTACTTTTCAAATTTAAGTTTTACAATTCAGTACAATCTAATAATAAAATGTAAACAGTGGTGGAAAGTAACTGAGTACATTTACTCAGGTACTCTGTACTTAAATACAATTTTGAGGTGCTTGTACTTTACTTGAGTTTATACTTTATATCTACTCCACACCATTTCAGAGGGAAGTATTGTAATTTTTTCTCCACCAGTTATATGCAATCGATTGTGTGTGTGTGTGTGTGTGTGTGTGTGTGTGTGTGTGTGTGTGTGTGTGCGCGTGACCAACTGGACTAGAGTTTGTCCACAGCTATTCTTGCACACTACCGGACCAATCAGTCTTATATTTTTTGTGCACATTTATGACTACGCTCTCATGGTTGAGGTGATTCAGTTTTTGAAAATCTTTTATGCTCTCTTTTATACCGACTGCTGATTCTTCACTTTCCCGAACCAGCTGGTAGGGGCCACAGGTCATCAACAACTGCTAGGCTAAAAACAAGGCTTAACTAATCTTTTGCAGGCCACATTTTGGCTTTTGTCAACGCTCAATAACTGATGTCCCTAGAAAAGTTTTCTTTCATCTTAACCTACAGCATCTGTAGATTAATTCCCTACCTGGTATTTTATGATTCGTTAAAGTTATGAAATGAATGAGTCCCCACCATCTTGACTGGACTTCATAACCACTACTGTACGTCTGCCTGGTCGCCATACTGGATCATTTAAAATCTGCTCATGAACAAATGAGACATGCAGACTTCCCTACAAAATCAATAAACTTGCTTAATTCTGAATCCATCTTCGTTAAATTTGGTTTGATAAACTAGAAAAACCAAACATGATAGTGGTTACTTGTTGGTTTTGTAGCAGAGGTGACGAGTGATGGCGGACAGGTGAGCTGAGCGCTGATGATGAGCAGGTGTGCAGCAGAGCTGGGAGCCAGAAGAGGGAGGAGAGAAGACCACACTCACAACGCAAAGACACATAAAGATAGACGGGAGAAACAGGAGACACAGGGGAAGAGGGAAAACAGAGGGAAACACCGAAAGACCACGGGAGACATGGCTACAGATATAACAACCGTGTAAGTTGTTCTAAAAATGATTCATCTGTAAAATTATACTACGTTATACTATACAAACAACTTAAATTGCAGGTCTCATCTGGTTGTAACTTTTGTTGTAAAAATAAATGTTGTCAAGTCAGACAGTACAATATTTCCCTCTCAACTGTAGTAGAATAAAAGTATAACATTGCATAAAACGGAAATACTAAGTAGAGTACAAGTTTGTGCCTAAAATTTGTACTTAAATACAGTAAATCTTCATAGTTACGTTATTCCAACATTTTACTTTTCATACATTAAGTACATTTTGCTGCTAATACTTCTAAGCAGGTCTTTCACTTGTAATGGAGTATTTTTACGTGGTTATATTGGTACTTTTACTGAAGTAAATGTTCTTAATACGTCTTCCACCACTCTGAAATAGAGCTCACATCTGCTGTGTTAGAGTTGGAGGGGCCCATCGAGCACATTTGTAGAACCAATTATCATTTGGATGATTTGAAACGGAGTATTAATCGAATTACCTGGTGGACTTGTTTGAATTTGCTTCTAATGTTTCTAAATTGAGATAAAATCTTTCACAAGTAATAGACTTTCATCTTCATGCCCAAAGCCAGTTATGGAGCTCAGATTTTTACTGTGTTGTTTGAACAGGAATTATAGTCCATCTGTGGATAATAACTGATTTTAAAAAAGGGAAAAATATGATCATAAATGGGTCACTGCTACAATAAACCAGGTGGAAAATCAGATTCACAGATGAGGCTTAATGAATGAATGGAGAGGCCTATTTTCTATGCGTTGCCAATTGATCATTACTCCACTTATGAGATTTTTAGGTTAATGTCCAACAGGGAGATTGATCGCTATTTCCCTAAAGCCCAACAGCAGAACCGGTGTTGCCCTTTGCAGCGCTTGCCTGAAACTGATTATAACTGTCAGTTTTGACTCCGTGAGTGAAATTGATGATATCCAGTAGCAGCCAGGCTCCTCGTTTTCAACACATACTGCAAAACTCAAAGCAAAACGTATTGCTCTCATTAATCCCCATCATTCCTTCAGCGATGGAATCTTTATAATCCACAAGAGCCGAGACTTTATGATCACGCCATACATTTATGACTGTAACACACACTTTAGCCAAGGACATTCAAATTTCTCTCAGGTTAGTAGGCTACAAGAAATGTATAGGAAGGCAAAACAAATAAAAGTCTTTTATTAAATTACATTAAGCAGGTTCGATTCAGGTCTTTCCTTCTACGCTTAAACTCTGCACAGTATCAAAGGTCTAACCTGCACTCTCTTATCTGAGAGGCACATGTGGTACTTTGTTGAGGTTGGCTCTGATGTGCTCTAGTAATCAGATTTAAAAGACATTAAATGCAGAGGGAGCTCTCAGACGGCATAAAATACTTTCCCGGGCAGTGACGGAGAGATAACACTGCATGGTGTTGCCAAATGGCAAAATTTTACAGAAAGGCAGTAATATATAATCCATGTTTTACTGTTTTATTTGTGAAAAGGGGATCTTTTACTTTGCTGAGACGAGTAATTGGTGGCATCACATGACCAGGAAATCCTGTTTGCGCTACTTTTGTCCATAGATGTAAAACTAGATATGGCATTACTTCCAGTTTTTCCCACTTATGATATTCCAATGAAATATTCGCTTGCGGCCCAAAAAGCGTTTTCCCCATGAGCCACCGTTCAAAAGATCAATTATGACTCTTTCTATTGTGAACTCTTTGATCCAAGGAGGTTTTATATTCGTAAAACTTTCCTAGAGCTGAGAAAAATGATTGTGGTGACATCACCACAGTGTAAAGTCGATGGGTCGAACAGGATCTCATGGGCAGGATCAGCAGGAGAAATACTACTGTGTGTATTCACTGGGCAGTAAATCCAGAGTATGCACTTGGTGAGGAAATCTCACTGAACTGAACATGTGCCATCTTTGCGTGCAGTGGCTAAATGGTAAATGGACTGCATTTATATTGCACTTTTCTAGTCTTCCGACAACTCGAAGTGCTTTACAACACAGGTCACATTCTCCCATTCACACACACACACTCATACACTCATGGCAGAGGCTGCAATGCAAGGTGCCTCTGCTCGCCAGACTCTACCCGTTCACACACATTCACACACTGATGGTTATGCCTTCGGGGGGTAATTTGGGGTTCACTATCTGTCTACTATATCTCGACATGCAGACTCGAGGTGATTGACTATGTAAGTGTAGAATTTCTAAAAAAAATCCATTCCATTAAGGAGAGTTGTTGCAGCTCTTTAAACCAGACACAGTATCAAAGGTCTAGCCTGCACTCCCTTATCTGAGGAGCACATGCAGCGTTTTGTTGAGGTTGGCTCTGATGTGCTGTCGTAGTCAGATTTAAAAGACATTAAATGCAGAGGGAGTTCTCGGAGGGCATAAAATATTTTCCCCGGGCAGTGATGGAGAGATAATGACTGTTTTTGGAGTGATAGCTGACCAATTTGTCAACACTTTGGTGGATGGTTGTCAGATTTCAAACATATTTTCCAGGTACGCTGTGCCTGGATGAAAGCCTCTGCTACCATGTGTTGTCAGTGAGTGATGAGTCTCTCTTTGCCCCAAAATATTTTCATTGGCTGCAGGTTGCGGTGCCATCTGACCTGAGCAGAGAATCATGAGGTTTAATGCAAAAAGCTCTGTGGGGAACTGTCCTCCTCTGAGATCTGAGAGGGACAATGAGACAAGAAAATATGAAGGAATTCATCTATATCTATGAACGTGTTTTTGTTTGAGAGGAGCAGAGGAAACAGAAAAAAAGGGAAAAGAAGAGACAGGAGGATAAACACCCTTGATAAACACGTGTACATGAAGGCTACCACATCTGCTACAGATGTTAGAGAGGATAAAGTCATTGAACCCTTTTCTACTGAGCCTCGTATGTGTGTGCGTGTGTGTCCCGGTAAGAAATGATGACTGCTGTCAGGGGGGAGAAGAAAAATAGATAAACCACAACCGATACAACGGGACGACGCAGAGCTGCAAGCAGGAAAACAGGACTGTGGTCCAAGATTTAAACTCTGCAACGCTGCTTCTTCCCCCGAGGCATCGCTTTCTTGGAAAGACCTGAAACACAGCATTTACTGCATGTGATGCTGAAACTCGTAATTGAGGCGGTTTAACAATCTTTTCATCATAATAAAATAAAAAGCAAGGCTTCAAACAAGAATTTTGACCTTGTGAAGCTAAAAACAAACCTCATGCTGAAAGTCTGGAGCTAGAGTCTGGTGGAAGACCTTGTTGAGAGACCATTTAAAAACACAATTGATGCACTGTAGGGTTTCAATGTCATTTGATTGATGTAATTGTTGTTTTAAAGCTGTATTAATAAGTTCTGACTAGACTGAAAAAAAGACAGCAGAGGTGTGGCCTCAAGTTACATGAATTGGACACGAGTCAGACTCCAGTCACACATCTGATGACTTCATGCCGAGGCTACACGATGACTTTTAAAGTCGTCAGATCACTGCGCCGTTCACGCCACCCTCTGCCTAATTAATTAACCGCAAGTCTTGAAGTTGCTGTGCTTTACACACTACATTACTGATCAGAGACATGGGTCACTAACTACAAGATCATTCGCCAGAGGAATCCCTTGTCTGATCTCCAAACTACATTTAGTCATGAAAACACACTAGTGAAAAACCAAAAGAAATAAAATATCCTTGGCTTTAGCCTCAACTTGACCAAATCAAAAAAGTCTAAGTAATTTAACTTGGACTAAAACACCAGTGACTTGTGACTTCACTTGGACTTGAGCCTTTTGTCTTGGTGGTTGATACCTTTCCCAAAGCCCAGAGACTGAAAACCATGTCATTTAAAAAGTGTAAATCCATGAATCAATTTTATGTCTCTGCTTTTCCTGAATCAACTAATGTTAACGCTGTTCATTCCCAGCAAGTCAACACTTAATTCTCCAGATCCACTTTGTTTGAACCAATGTGACAACATCCAGTCAAGTTGCAGGACAGAATCGCAGAGAAAAAACATGACATTACCATGCCACATGGGAAAAATTAAAGATAAATAGATAATAAATAATAATACAAAAGAGAATTTTTGTGCCATGTACAAAAACAACATCCAACTTCCTTCGACATCTGAAGTTTCACAAAGAATGGGAACATGATTATCAAGCTAATGCTTAGCTAACACTAGTTTAACAGTTCAGTAACACTGTAAATCAATGAGACTGAAATCTCACTGTTACATTATGGCTTGTTTAGGATGCGGGACTTAACGTGGGACTTTGGGTTTGAGTTGGGACTTGAGTGCAAAGACTTGTGACTTGCAAAACAATGACTTGTTCCCACCTGTGCTATATATAATTCAGGGCGAAAAACACAAATGATAAATTTGTTTGTTTTTCTGAATTCAGTTGTCTTAATCTAACTTGTTAATTTAATTTGTGTTACCAAGGTAAATATTTTTCAAGTTTACCTTCATTAAATCACCTGGAAATAACACCAGGCTGTTACAGTATAACCATACAGATCTGTTATAACTTCATATTCTGATTTTACTGACCGCAGTTTACCAGGGCTCATCTCTTTTCCAACTTTATTTTATGCTTGAAACACACTACAATTACTGAACTACATGACCATATATGAGGTGAGACACATGAGAATTACTGCTAAAATAGCTTCAGCCTGATGTGATCATCTCCTAACATTATTACCTGATGGAAAAGCCTTGTCTGTCTTTGGGTGCAGATTTGTGGTGATGTGTGTTTTGGACATGTCCTGAGGTAAATCCTTCTGTTTGCCGAGCTGTCATTGTCACGTGTAACTGTGACTGCTACAGCTGTTTCAGAGGTGCACATGAAGATGCACCACCCTGTGTACCAGATCTACCGCCCTGCGCTTGGCATTTATTATTCAATTTTCATGAGGGTGCAAAATATTAAATTGAAGGTGCAGTGGATGCTTTTGTGCCGTGAACTGGGCCTGACAAGATGCATGGATCCATTTCTGCTGATTATTCAAAACAAAGTTTGATGGCTATGCAAATTACAGGAGTTTCCCGTAATTTCCCACGCCAGGAGATTCCAGTGCAGCTAATACTGATAAAAGCCTATAGACCACATTTACGTAATGTACGCGGTCTTTTGGGTGGAGTCTGTGTTCATCTAAACAGGGTGGTCTTCTTGGTCCTCAGGAAAACATCTGCTCCACACACCAATGAAATACACAGAGTTTGGCAAACAAAACATATGATCACTGATGTTGTTGTCGTTTTCTCTTCCCATTAGGACCTTACTTTGTCATTCTTCAACTTTGGATCAATGATTTGATTGTGATTGGTTGCATCTGCTTTGATCAAAGGAGTGCAGCCAAAAGCTGACATCAGAAGACAGAAGTGATGATGAAGAAGTGAAATGATGACCGCCGTCAACATCAACCCCATGTACACACACATACACACAACTTCTGCCTTTTAAACTCGTCCAAACATGTTGAAACTTCACGTTTTTGCAGCCAAGCTAACACCATGACATCCATCCATAATGACACGGCACTAAAACATCACATGTCAGCTATTTTCCAGTGTGTGTCAGATCGTCTGTAATAGTTTTCAGTCAGGGTCTGTGCACACAGTGAACTGCAGATCCTTTATATAAAAAAAAAGGGCAAAAGGCCACGCTTGCTTGATTGAGTCCAGGCCCGGCTGACTTTCCACACGTGGATCTTGCATTATAAATTCAGCTACTTTTCAAAAGCCAGTGAGCTACTCCTGGAATTATTGTAGTGATTCAGAAAAAGCTCATTTCCATACATTTTAATATAGCACAAAATTGCTTAATTAAAGGAACATTAAAATCTCATAACCAAAGATTTGTGGCTGTGAAAGAATGCAGGTCTTCTAACTGTTTTCCACATGCTGCTTTTTTTGTTTCTTTTTGATAGAAGTGGGTCACGCTATTTGGGCTGGAAAAAGTTAGACTTCATTCTAGAGAGCTGAAATCATCACAAGAAGAATCAGTTTGAAGGTTGAAAAGAGAGAAAAGCCAGAGGGAAGGGAAGGAGGGTGAGAAACAGATACTCAAAATCAAGGATCTTACAACCAATGTCATGTTTTATTTCTGTTGTTTGTGTACAGAAATAATTAGGTAAGTGATACTTGATAGACTGTGAAAGTGTTGTCTTTTTGTTGGATCTGTCATAGATTTCTAGCCGCTTCCCACAAAAGAGTTGTTTGTGTGCTCTGTAACCTGCATGTAGGAGGACAGAGTGAAAAGGGAGAATGAAAAAATTGTTTTCCCCGCTGAAAACAAGTAAAAGTATTTCTAAAGTGAATGCTGTCATTCACACACTGCTGGTTAAGGCTGTGGCTACGTTGCTTTGTGGAGCAGCTGGCATCTATCTGTTCTATGATGTTACTTCTCCTTGCATGATTGCTGCACATGACTGCAAAATGGTGAGACTAGACTAGAGAGAAGCACTTGCTTTTGATTTTAAGATTTGACACCAAAATATTAAAGTTCCTATGAAGTCAAAATTGATGTTTAAGTGTTTTGATTGCTTATGTATGGTGCTATACTACATATCTGATAACCTGACACACCAGATGGTTTGTCATGTAGATCCATCTGGGGCACCGTCTATAAAAACTGTTTGGAAAAGGACAGCCACTTTCAAACAACACTTGGCAGGTGATTGGATGAACCGTCTGTCACGTCTAACACGGGCTAAAATCAGATCAACTCACTGAACCAAGGCCAAAGCTGCCCAGAAGAGGAGGGAAAACATCTTTTCCGCTGATAAATGCCTTCAGTGCTGCTCTTCGCACTTCTTTCAGTGAAGACACATTCTTCAGTTAAGTGATACTATACAGTATCTTCACTAACCTTTTCAATAGCCACCATTGTTTGTTCAAGACGAGTCGTTTCCATGGATGCTTCTCGCCGTCGGCACACCTAGTAGTCCCGTAGCTGCCAGTATTCCCTTTGAGGATGCTGATTGGCTTGTACCACCTCTTGTAGCCTGGCAAGATGGCGTGATCTTGCGAATCCAGCTGCCTTGCAAGGTTAAGTATCTGGCAAGAACAAAACATGTATTTTGTAGATATTCTCAGGGATGTCCAATGGTATTTCAGAGTTGTCTTTTCCTGGAAAACAATTAAAAACTGTTGATGACTCATCTTGCAGGGCATGCACTAAACCGGCGTCTAATGAAACACTTTCTCGCTTATGATTGAGTGAAGCATGAGAAGAGAATACCTCTGCTCACCAGTGGACGGTCGTGTTTCTGGAAACCAGCCTCATTGTACAAAAGCACAACTTTATTCACTCATTTGAGTGAAACCGGAACATAATTTATGCAGAAAATGTCTTCTGGTTTCCTCTCTGATGTTCTCCAGCTGCTCAGCTTCAACTTTCAGTGATTTAATTACAGTTTCCTGATGGACAGATAGGTTTAGCTTACTTTTCGCTATAGTAATTCATTGTTACTGTTAGCTGTTGTTAATGGGCAACAGAACCAGGCTCAGCAGCCTCCCAGCGAAGACAACCAGTCACTGGGAGGAACACAGCCTCAGAGACCGACAAGAATACAGTACCAATGTTGTTTATTGAGTTTCCTGATGGATAGATAGCTTTACTTGTTGCAGATGTACCTTCGCTAACCTCTACCTGCGGTCAGCTCAGTCAGCAATGATTCAGCCAGAAGCTAAACCATGAGCCAAGAACCACCACCTCAGTAGGCCTACTGTAGGCTATTTCCTGTCCTCAAACTGGCCTCTGTTGGTCTCTGAGGCTGTTTCGGTCCAGGGCTGGCTGTGTTTACTTGGAGCTCTCAGCCTGGGAAGAGTCAGCCAGTATGACTGCTCCCCTTCCTCTTTAGCTGCTAAAACCTCACTAGCTAGTTGCTACTCTCTGCCTGCAGTTTGGTGCTGGACAGTTAGCTATTTTACAACTTGTGGGTTGTATATCCAAAACCAATGAGCTGAAACATCTTTAAACCACAGACTCTACGGTCTCAGGACTATCGCTCGTGACCGTATTTGGACGAAAGGATGGAGCTAGGGAGGTGGTCATGGTAGCAACCTGTCAGGTAAGTGTGGTAGCAATTCGTCAATCACAAGGTAGCCACGCCCTCAACAACATTTCGGTGGTTCTCAAACAGTGGGCCGTGGGATATAGGTGTGCTGAGGGAAGTCCAGGTGTGTTTGGGATTTCATGAAACCACACATTGTTATTGCAATATACAAAAAGTTCACTACTATTTGCTATATCAGTGCTTTGTACACACTCACAACACAGAAAAATTCTATACAGTAAAAATAAAATTATTTAAAAAACTGGATTGATTGGCTAGTAGGCTACTCATTTCCTCTGGTGGTTAAGTTGGTTGTAGAGGCTCTTTTGCATGGATGTGAATACAGAGATTCTGGCTTGTCCTTTGGTATGCCTTGGGCACAAAAAGTTTGAAAATCATTGGAATATTTTTCTCTAAATGAGACTCTAAATTATGAAAAACATCATCAAGAAGATGTGTGACTAACAACAAACTCTTCTTCACTTCCTTTTGCTCTGAGCTTAAATAACACGAGCAATCTTGCTGGCAGAACCTCCTGTTCTTAGACATGCTACATGCTAAGCTTGTCTAGGCTCACTTCTCAGACTTTAAGTAAGCTAATGTTAGCAAAACTCTAACTAGTTATCTAACAATTGATGTAGATTAGCTAGCTTGTTGACTAGTTTTTGTGCTAACATTTGTGATCAGATGTAGCGAGCTAGCAAACGATTGATGTAGATTAGCTAGCTAGTTGGTTAGCATCTGGGTTTTTGTCAACATAGACTAGCCTACCACATAGCATATGTAAGCACAGGAAACAGAAAAGGACAGAGTTGACCAAACTTTAACAAAAAGGGACAGGACTTGAGACCATAAACTCATTAGTTAAGTGTTTACAGAAGTAATAAATCAAATCATTGACAGATTTTTTTCTAATCAGTGGAGTTGCCCCTGCTAGCCATTTTAAAGAATGCAGGTTGAAGACAGTTCTGAATCGGCTTCACTTGTCATACCTGAAGGTTATATGAGCACTTCTCTTATAGAGTCTATGATTAAAACTCTACAGAGCTGAGGGGAACAGCAGAGGGAGATGATCCTCTGTGGGTGTGTCGCTATGACCAACTTACTCACATTATGCATTATTATTTAATCCTTTGTTCATATAAAGTTATTGATCAGAACAGCTTTAAAACACTGATTCTCGTGAAAGTGATTCAAATCTGCACTGGAAACATCACAGGACGTGGCTTTCCTTACATTTGGAAAGTCCTAATTGGGATTAAGAACAAAACACACAGCTGAATTAATATGTTTCAGGGATGTGGTTTCCCTTTTTTGTGAATTACAAAGACTTTTATTTGTCCAAGATATCTAAATTAACTGCATTATTTACTGTTTAGTTGTTAAGTTCAGTCACAGGACCTCTCCCTGCTCAGGCCAACTGGAGACAGTCCATTTCAAAAGAGTGGACTCAGCAGACAGAGTTTAAGTAAAGCCATGAAGAGCTGAACAAAAACAGCACTAGCAGAAATATCATCCGTGGCCTGTTTTATTAATTCAAAATGGTATATGTGGTGAGCAGATGACCAGCATGTATTAAAATCTTTCATTTTTTTCCTGTATACTGTCTTTTTCTTTAACAGTCTGGATAAAACATAGCAATCCTTTTCTGTTAAAGAGTTTCTGGAAGAATATTCGTGTCTCAAGTCTGAACTTCAGCTGTTTTGTTTATTACCAAACTGTCACTTTCTCTTGCCGTTTTTGGTTTAATACTACTCATGATGGACAAGCAGGTTGTAAGGTCCTTAGGAAATACAGTTCTCAGGTTTCAGCTCTGTAAGGACATATAAAAAAATGTTACATGTATTGGAGGAGAAGCCGCACTGGCAGGAGAGAGTATATGCAGAAAATCTGAGGGAATATCGTGTATCCTCGACAGTATCAGCTGGAACGACGCGACCGGATTGCACAAACAGGAGCCATAAACAACAGAGACACGGGGAAAATGTCCTGTCCTCCTGAACAAGCTCTTCATGAAGAAGAAAAGTCTCATGAAAATAAAAGATCTGGGAATTCTCAATTGCTCAGAGACATAATATTTACCCAACTCCAAGATGACATAACAGGCAGGCTGCAGTGACAGAGACTCGGTTGTTTTTGCTCTCAGCTCACTGTTCTTTTAATGGGCTTTGGATGAAAGTTGAGGCGCTTTTTTTTTTTTTGCTCACTACTCTGAGCTCATTGTAAAAGTCAGTTATGAACTCAGCCTGCTGAGCCTTGCAATTATATCATTCTTTTGGCACATGGAAAGGTCACGCATAAACTTAAAAAACCTCTGCAGGGGGAACTGACAGGTCAGTGTGAAAGGGGCAAAAAATCATCATTATCTTTTCAGATTACCAGTTAGACGTTTGTTATTGTTATTTAAAAGTTAATACAAAGGAAAGTCTGAAATATGAAGCTCAGTGTCTCTATTATGCAGGAGATGGAGGAGGAAAAAAGGCAGACTCAAGTGTCAGGCAGCTTAGGAACTAGAGACTGATGTCATGAAATCCTGTGGAAGTCTTTAAAACTTAGTTCCTGCTGCCCAGGAACTCTCGCCCACATTCATTCAACTTCCCTTTAAAAAGTTAAGGCATGAAAGACCTGTTGTTTTCAGACACACACATATGGAGTCAGAGGAGAGCCACAAAAAGTAAAAATAAAATTAAGAAAATAAATGTGGAAATACTAGAAGAGTGCACTTCATAGAGCCTGACAACCCAAAAATAATATTCAGGTGTCACGAACATTTTGATTAATAAATGTGATTTGATTATTATTTTTAACTGTAATGGATTACAATTACTCTTCAGCACTGCTAGTATCCTTTTAGACAGTGAGTTAACAGTGACTCCAAAATCTAATCAGTTCATCCTTGAGTCCAAGTGAACATTTGTACCATGTTTGAGGAAATTCCCTCAAGGCGTTGTAGAGATACTGCATTCACAAGAATGGGACGACTCAAAAACATAATGACTGGCCACTGACTGGTTAATTTGGCATCTAGACTCTGACCTCATCACTCCCAAAAGATTATGTTTACACAGAGATATTGAGGAAGGCAGAGGGAGAGATGGGAGGTTTTAGCAGTTTAAATAGACCGCCAGATTGGAAAGGTGCGTTTGGTTTGTACTACTGAGAGTGAGGCGAGTCATGTGCAGCTTGAGTTGACTGCCTGTACTTGCAGGCGTTGCTACATTTATTTATTTATTGCATATAAATTACTCATTTTTTCTGTATATTTCTTTGGCCATCCTGGTTGACTAAAGCTGCAGCAATTAATCAGTTAATTGATTGATTAGTTCATCACCTATTAAATTAATTGCCAACTAATAAGATAATTGGTTTGATTCATTAAAAACAAAAAGTTCACAATTCTTTGATTCCAGCTTCTTAAATCTGAATATTTCCTAGTTTCTTTACTCCTCTATGACAACAAACTGATTATCTTTGAGGACAGAAGGAAAGACACTGACTGCCTTTTTTCACCATATTCTGACATTTTATCAACCAAACAGCTAATCGATTAATCGAGAAAATAATCAACAGATTAATCATCAATGATGATAATCGTTAGTTGCAGCCCTAGAATTGCTCAGACTGGGCCAAAGTCAGCTGACTGACTTTGAGAAATAGCCAAAATAACAGGGAAAAGCATAAGCAATGGGGAACGAATAAGGAAAAATAAACTGAAATAAATAAATAAATAAAAAATTAAAGAAAATTAATATAGAGAGAAATAAATGGAAAATAAACTAAAAAAAAAAAATGATTTTCTTATTCTTTGACAGATTTATTCTTTCTTATGGTACTCCTGTGACTCATACAAACACACACAGACACACACAGACACACACACACCACAGTCTAAGGCAGTAAATTAAGGATATATTTTTTACGGCAAGCGAATTTCCAGGTAATCAGGTCAGACTGAGAGAAAGTGCTGCAGCATATCCCAATTCTGTCAACAGCTAAACTCATTTAATGACATGGATTTCTAAAATTACTTCATGTGATGGAAGCAAACCTGGAAAAACAGATGATTTTAGACATCGTTAACTCAGGAAGAGCAGGGTATTTTCTTACACTTCTGCATTGATGCTGATTGCTGCCGAACTTCCTCTGTGACTGTGTGTGAGGTCTGAGGTGCGTTTAACATCTCCCACGAGTCACCGGATGCACCAGCGAAGACACATATGCATATGCTGGTCATAGCTGCACTTATGTCAACACATGGCACACATGCACACCTTCATGACACTCCGTTATTACTCATGAGTAAATCCTCCCTAATCCAACAGCTTCTAGATAATATTCTCTTTTATTGGCCCATAAAGCACAAAGAAGGGATTTAGGATTATGGGTAATTGTTCCCATGGCTTTGGTTTGTTGGCAAACCAAACTACTATGTCACCCTATCTTACAAGTACATGATCAGCTTATAGGTCTGATAAAGAGGCAGTGAAAGAGCCTGACTGAGTTACAGTCGCTGTTAAACCCCTAATGAAGTCAATGTTAGACACTCTGATCGATTAATGAGGCCAAATTCCTGCCTTCCAGGACCGAGCGGCACCTCTGATGCTGCAGTTTCTTTGAACGTTCTTGAACTCTTGAAATCCAGTTCTTTCACAGCTACAGAAGAATGATGCATTTTAACCGCAGGATTTTTTTTTTTCTCTGTGAGTGAATGATGAGAGAGTTAAAGTCTTGTAAATAAATCAGTGGTGTGAGGTGACGTACTGAGAAGCTGTCTGCACTGAAAGACTAACATTGTTTTGTCTTCAGGACGGAGGAGGAGAGTAATTAAAAGAAGGAGGGGGAGGGACAGAACCGAGGCTGTAAGTGACGAAAATGAAGTTACTAACATTCTTTTGAGAAATGAGACATGATGTTTAAATGACTAGTGTGCAGAATTTAGTGGCATCTAGTGGCAAACCTGCAGACAAACATGAGAATTGGTTTGAAAATACACATTAAATGAATTCCAACTTATTATTAGCAAAGATAAACCTGCCTATTTATTACCAAAAAACAAAACATTTAATTTACAGAACACTGACAAACATTGGCTACCAAATCATTGTTCCGCATCAATCCAACAAACTACAGGATGATGCAGGACCCCAACATGAAGCAGAGGAGTCTTGATTGTGTACATTATCCCACTTATTACATGGTTACTTTGTGCACAAAATATTAATTTTAAAATGAAAGTGCAGATGATAATGCACCTAACATCATGCCATGCTACAACTGCTGCTGATTTAAGAGGTACAGGTAAACACAAACGACATATCTTCCATATTGTGCCAATCCCTGTAAATCTAACACGCCTGACTTTTAATTTATGCTTGATTGGTTTAAACTTTTATTTAAATTTTAGTGACACTAACAATAAAGACAGAAATTCAGTTTAATAAACCTTAATTATGCCGTACAAAAACATAAACATTGACTGCCCAGCTCCAGCTTAGTGATAATAAAGTCCACAGTATTGGTTAGCAGTCACTCTGATTGTTAACTCATGTATTAGGCAAAGTGTTATGAGTCACACAGTCTTCTTCAGGGCATAAGGTGCAATGAGAAACGGGTGTCATAGTTTGGGTTTTTTTGTTTGTTATTTCCTGTTTTGATTTGTAGTCCTTGTCTTCACTCTTGTCTCTGTTGCTTCACTTCCTGTATTTGTTTTCCCAGCCTTTTTCATTTCAGATTAGTTTCACCTGCCTATCAGTCCTTGGTGTCTACAGTCAGTTTATTTTCTCTTATCCAGCTGTCAGGTTGTCTGTACCTGGTCACTTTTGTCTTCCGTGCTCCTGTTTTCATTCTGGATGCATTCTTTTTTGTGGTTTGAACTCTTGTTTTCATTACTTTGTTGGGCTATTGGGTTTGTTTTCTCGTGAAATCTTCAGCCGCTTTTTGTTACTTTTTTTTTTTGGTTGCCTTGCCCTCCTCAGTTCCACATGCAGTAACTTTATTAAAGTCTCCTTTTCTTCCAGCTGCGCCATCCTGTTCTGCATTTGAGTCCACCTCAGAATTGAACCCATAACAGTGTAACATTTAAAAACTCATCAAATGGCCATGTGACCTGGTCACATGCCATTAATTCTGCAACTTGAAAAGAACACATTTTATTACCGGCCCTTTTCTTTATAGAGCACCTGATTTTTCATAGATTTATATTACTTTTTTACCCAGAGTAGCACTCCCTGTATTTCTCTTCATTGTATAATATAATTAGAAACTAAAATTATGTAATACATAAATATTATATTATTTTCAGAATCATGTCCATCCCTCCCATGGGTGCTCACCGACTTTATTTGTTGAGATCTGGGATCGTGGCACCATCATAAAAAGTCTGATGTGCCAAGAAACATGAGCGCTCAAAATCTGACAGTTTAAAACAAACCATTTGCCAAATTTATGTGGAAGAGAGAACAAACTTATCCGAACTGTCTGTTGTAAACATCCATCACAGTTTACAGACCCAGTTTTATTGCACAATGAGTGATTATTAGCATACCCACTTTCTGGGTGTGTTTATTTTCTGTTCAAATAAAACGGTTTAGGTAATGTGGCTAACATAGCTTGTTTACAGTTTGTATGACTGTGTTTTTTTTGCCCTGCTGGACTTTGTTGTAGCAATGTTGTCATATTCTCAGATCTAAGCAGTTATCAAAACCAATAGAAATGATGGAAAACTGGAAGAGTAGACTCAGTAGAGTGCAGATCACTGCCAGGCAACAGATGAAGCACCTCCTGCAATTCAGCCACAACTGCCAGATGCAGCCAGCAGAGATTTACAAAGTTCAAACATGATCTCCACATACACTGAAACAAGATTTCGAACTAAAGCAGTTGTTAATCATTTGAGGCCCCTAGTGGCCAGAAAAGAACAGTGACAAGTCAGTTGTCATATAAAACAGAGCAGACAAACACTATAAGTGCTGTGCCTTCACCAACCAAAATCACAGTTTGCATCCATGTCTGTCCAGACTCATATAATGCATATAGTGGAATTTTGACCTTTGGCCATCAAAATCTAATCAGTCGATCACTGAGCCCAGGTGGACGTTTGTGTCAGGTTTCAAGAAAATTTCCTAATTTCCTTTCCTTCTTGAGATATCAAATCACAAGGATGGGGTGTGGCCACAGCTGTCACTGTTGTGGAGCCATAAAGAAAGTTTTTTTCACAGATGTCTTTCAGCATACAGCCATGAATGTGCAGGCATTTGCAAGATCCCTTGCCAATTGTAAGCAGTGTAATAATCAGCTACAAACATAAGACCCACATTCTGATAAAACAGAATTTGGCTTTAAGTAGAATGATCTCTTATTTGATAGACTGCACCAAGAGTTATGTTGTTTGTGTACGTCTGTTAAATATGAAGCTACAACCAGACAGTTAGCTTAGCTTAGCATAAAGACTGGAAGCAGGGGTTAAAAGGGTGTTATGCCACTGTTCTGACAGCCCATGATTACTGAATCCCAATAGTCCAGAAAATGCCCCAATGAACTGACAGCCCATTTGTCTGACGGTCTGTTATTCCAAAAACAAACGCCCATTGTTCAGAAGGCCCATTGCTTGGAAAGTACACACTCTCCCTGCACTTACTAATCCTGATATCCTAATGACTCAGGGTCTGCACCAACTGAGGTTAAACTAAACAATTTATTCCAACATTGGAAAATTTGTCTGCAACAGTAAAATCGCTTGAAAACCTATTTGGTGTATTGTCAGATAGGCAATTAAGGTCAAAAGCCCCGCCGATTCAGCACCGTGGACAGCCAGCAGTCACTGAACTAACAACAAATGCAGGGGGAGTGAGTGTTTTCAGACCAATGGGCATTTGTTTTTTCAGACAAATTGGCTTTTTTCGGTCAAATGGGACATTTTTTTGGACTATTGGGGATTTGGAATAATGGGCTGAGGAATTGGCAGTCCCCGAAACAACCTAGCATGGCTCTGAAGAAATATGAAAAAAATATTGCAATAATTTTGATTAAAAAAAGTAAATTATACAAAGTGTAAAAGCATGTTGACAGAGGCCTTTTGTTGATAGAGATGGGTTAGCTAGTCCCAGGTGTTATGTTAAGTTTAGCTCCTGGCTCAAACTTTATACTTAACATATATAAAGAAGGTATCAATCTTCTAATCTCACCGCTGGATACAAAGAGAATAATATTTGACAAAATATTGACTTAATTCTTTAATGTAAAAAACATAACTGTGCCTGTAGTCTAACCAACAAAGCTAATAAAACTAATCACAACACTACAGCAGCATTAAATAGACATAAGTTCTCACAACTACATTATAGCCTGTTATACACCATTTAATAAATGCTTATGAATGCTAAATATGGCTACTTAAACATGAAGTTAGTGTGTTTTTATGAGCGACAGCAGAACTAACATCAGAATATACCCACCTATCTGATAGCGAACTCATCTGACACTGTGCTCCGGACGTTGGGCATAGTTACAGACCTTTGGATTACGGTTCACTAAATCACCTCTTGTCAAATGCCAAGTTGCTCAAATTTTCTATTACTTCATTATTATCCTTCACCTCTGCAGCAGATACAAATACGTCATCGGAAAAGTCCATGCCAGTGGAAACCAGGGCCAGGAGCGGCTTTTCCTGATAATCAAAACACAACGTTGGCAGAAGTATCAACCTTTGACAAGTTTATTGTTTTGGAAGTCATTTTTCTCCATGTTAGCTTTCCAAGACGGTGGCCCCCATTGTTGAGTACAAAGATATGATATCATCATAATCAGTAAGGGTAGTTTAATATTTACACGGCCCGAACATGACTTTATCACTCCAAAACACTCAAACATCCAGTTATGACTGTGTGTAAAAAAAGTGCCACAGAGACAAGAGAAAATGTGCCAAAGAAATCTGTCTCTCAGTGTGTTTCTGATGATCCGACCCCTAATGAGGAGAAGCTGAGAGACAAAGAGGACTGTCAGCGTGTTTCTCCACTTCTCAGCAATGGTTCACATTTACACACTGACACCCGGGAGCATTAAAGGAATATTTCAGCATTTTGGGAAATAAGTTTATTCCCTTTCTTGGCAAGAATTAGACCATAAGATACCACTCTTATAGTATAAATCTTGTATGCATCAGGCTGGCAATATGTAATCAAAGCTGCACTCCTTTTGGGGGAAAATATCACAGTTTCACATTATGAAATAAGCAGGAAAATCAGCATTCCTCCATCTAAATTATTGTATTTGTTTTTTATTATTTTATTTATCATTTGTCGTAATTTTATAACTTCAGCTAATCATCAATCAATCAAAGACAAAAGACATCAAAGTCTTGCAATACAACCTTGTTGTATAATCAGAAATAAATCTCCTTGTTTCCTTGTATCACAAGGAAACAAAGGCAAGGAAACTAATAATTATTAGGCAAAGTCTATAAAACAAATTCGATTAAAATAGCTTTGTGTAACACAACATGATGAATGTTTACAAAATTAGTAATCCAAACACAGGTCAAACTGCATTAAAATCTATAGGAGCTTAAATTTTTTTATCCCCCAGTGTACCCATATTTGCTTGTCTGATGTATGAAACAGTTAGCTTAGCTTAGCTTTCAATAAAGTCTGGAAGCATCTGGAAAATGCGTCTGGAAAACAGCTAGCATAGGTCTGTCATGGCAAATCAACTTTAAGACCTCAACTTTTGTACCAATTACACAAATGAGATGTAATATGTTAATTAGTGGGCTTCTCTCTGTTAAGCTAAGCTAAACTAAGCTAATTACCTCCTAGCTCTGACTGCATACTTAACACACAGACATGAATTTTCTCATCTAATTCTTGGCAACCAAGTGAATAAACATATTTCCAGAAATGTTAAACTGTTCCTTTCATAAAATATTAGATTTTAAGCTGAAAGCATTGCATTCATGAGAATTTATTTTTACTGCAGCTTGTCTGAGGAACAAATAAGTCATCACTGGGCTGAACCAAATGCTCATCTGTCTTAATGTTGATTCCCTGTTACGTGAAATAAATCTGAGGTCAATTGTTTAAAAACAGTAATTATGTGGTTTCCTTGTTCCTCTTCAGATGAAGGAGATGATAAATGATCACAAGTCGCTCTCCCTTTCTGTGCTGTTATTGTTGAGAAAACTCCTCTGTCTCTATAGAAGCCAGCCCTTCAGATGTCAAGTCTGACCAAAAATAACTGCATCAAAAAGCACACAAGAGGCCGTGTTGGTGTGTTACTACATGTGCCAATGCGTAGATAATATACGAACCAGGAAATTTTGTTTAAAGGCTGATCAGGTGCCAAGACACTGCGCAGCGCTCTCCTTTGAAGCAGGAACTTTCTCTTCTGGAAGGTTATCAAGGCAGTTACTGTTTTCTGGAGACAGCAGAATTAGGGCAACAACTCCAGCAACGGTGCTTCCCTCGCCCCACACCTGTCCAACGTCAGGATCTGTTGCCATTTTCCAACTTAACTTCTTTGGCTCAGCATCCCGCTCTTTTACCTCTCTGCTGGCGCACCCCACCCCGCTGCATCACCGCAGTCGTCTCAATGAAATGACCGAGGAGGTCGCCCCTTTTTGATGCAGCAGTAATGACTCATGTCTCAGACTGTAACTCGCTGTTAAAATGGTGCTAAAACTTTTATCACATTTCATCACATAACCTGATGGGATGTTACATCAAATATCGTGCATACAGTGAGACAGCATGAAGTCCGCAGAGTAGGCTAAACTGTAAACACACAATAAAATAAGGCACAGCTAGCAGTTGCATAACATAAAGCAGACATGTCTCTGCATGCGACCGTGGTATGGAAACTGTTTTGGTTTATATTATGTCTCTCTCTTTCTCTCTCAGCTCATTTATTGAACAGAGAAAATCTGACAAGTTGACTTATTCCTCTTTGCCATGTGTTAGATGAAGGTGGAATATGTGCGTTACCCTTTTGGAATTCATCCCCACATGTCTGTGGGTCTGTGGGATGTTGAATAGTGCTTCTCAGCTGCTGTGATCCATCAAAGTCAATCAGCCTTGGCCCAGTGTCAGACAGGGAAAAAACAGTTGTTGTAAATAACTATTAGTGTTTGTTCCTATTTAAGGGCTAGTCGAGTGCTCATTGCTTATGTGTTTCCAGCTAGCAAGTGCTGTGCTTTACGCTCCCCCACCATGCAGCTAAAGCGCTAAAGCTAGAGGTATATATCCTATGGATGTACAAAGAAGAGCGGCCATGTTAGCTGACTCTTCCTGGTCTGAGATCTCCCAGTGAACACGGTGGAACAGAAAGGTGTTTTTCTTGCTGGGTTCTCCTGCAGTTAGGTTAGCTTAGTTACTTTAACAACATTTAATGCTATGTTTTCACCAGGAAACTCCATAAACAATCTTGCTACAATATTCCCCGTTAGTCTGGGAGGCTGTGTTCATCCCAGTGACCGGCCATGTTCACTGGGAGGCTGCTAACAGGTAGCTAACAGTCACTAAAGGCAACAACTACTTTAGCAACAGGTAAGCTGCAAATGCTATCTGTCCGTCAGGAAGAGTGGAAGGCATCAGACTGGCAACCAGAAAATAATTTCTCCATAAAATATAACCCAGTTTCACCAGAATCAGTGAATAAAGTTGTAAATTTGTACTTATGTACAGTGAAGGCCGTTTACCAGAAACACTTCTGTCCACTCTGGTTAACAGTACTGTTAAAAATACCTGAAAATACCTACAAAAAGGCCTCATTTGTCATTGTTGGGCCAGATACTGCCGTATAGGTGACATATAGCGCAACACATATGTGATAAAAACACTTAAAAATTCATTTAAACTTCTTGAGAACCTGGTAGGGCACCACAAGGTTGCCCAGAACTGCTCAGATGGTGGTGGCATGCTAAAACGACTTACTCATGGCTCATTGTATTGTCCTACCTATCAAAACTCATCTGGTTCTACACGCAAGTTCAAACAAATGTGAGGAATTGTTTGCAAATGCTGCTTGGCCCAGACTAACAACGTCTAGCCTTAAGCTTGGTAAATTTTGCATTTTGCTGTCCTGTTTCTGTGAGGCTTTCTTCCATTTCCATGTGTCTTTCATACTAAATCCCACCCTGTCTGACTTTTTGGGGTTGTAAATGTTACACCCTTCTGCCAGTGGCTGGGGAAACAGACAGACAGCGAGGACAACAACACATAAAAACAAGCTGGATTTACAGGCGGTAGCTTTTGAGCAAAAAGACGTAATCAGTCTGGTCCTTGTGCTCATGATAGACATTGTTACTTATCATTTAACTGCCATTGGAAAGCACTTCAGGGACAAGATTTATATATACGCAGAGGGACACTAACAGATGTGGAATAAACAGAAACACAAGTACTTCCGTGTGTGCAGGCATGCGTTGCTCATACACTTGCAAACAGATGAAACGCGAACATTATAGACACATAAGCTCAATGAACGGAAGTGATGCTTGATCCAAACATCACAGTCATGCAATGTCTCATGAATCCAAAACTAGGGAATAAAGATATGCATTGCTCTTCTCCCTTCTTGTCAAATGCATTGCACCACTATATCTGGATTTCCACAAAGAAAAACATCACATCTTGAAAAGCCATCTCATATGAAAGGGAAGTCATACATGGAAAATTTCAAATGCAGTTTCCCAAATAGGTTTCCAAGGCAGTATTTTTACTTAATGCATTATTAATCACTCTGCATTAAAAAACATCCTCAAAGGGGGAGCCAGGAGATGTTGTGAAACAGTCGGACCAGCTCTTCTCTGGCTGATCGGAGTCCCACAGCTCTGGATGGAAAAGTCACATCACAACAGGAGCTGCCTGGCTGGCTGGCTGGCTGGCTGAGGCAAGACGTCGGCCAATAAACGGAAGCACATAGGAGGGATAAAAGGAGCACAACATAGGATCTTTATGGAGGTTGTGGGTGCGACTTAACACTCTCTAGGCTCATGCTGTATATATATGTTTGAATGCATGCATTAAAAGTGGGGAAGGCACCTTTAAAATGTGGCTGCTAATTAGTTGGATGGATGAAATTACTATGTGTTATATTAAATGGGTGACAAACCAACAGAGAATTACTACCTGATTCTGCAATTCCTCTAAGGTCTACAGAGCGTTTTAGTATCTGTCACCTCATTGTTTTGGTTTTATGGCCTACAGTTTTACTGTTTTGTTTCACTCTCACCTCTTTGAACCTTGTTGCAGGCAGCTGTTTTCAGCAAAAAAGCAGTGTGCTACCAGCCCAGAAGCATACTGACCAACTTAGAGACTAACAGGTGAGCACAGTGGTGTATTTCGCAGCTGAAGAGCCAGATGTTGCTCTCAAGAGATGGTGGAACTAAAAGGAGAGTGGAAGTCAGAAATTCCAAATGTGCTAATGATTCTCAATGCTTGCTGTATATAAAGAAAATTGCAGTATTACCACTTTCATGACATAGCAATATTACAATGTTGAGTTTGCATGCTCACTGGTTACCCCACCCCAGAAAATAACTACTACTAATGAAGCTTTCAAATTGACCAGAAAAATCAGTTGTTCAAGTCTGAACATCAGCTCTAATGATGCACGGATGGGGTCTGAGTTCATCCAAATCGCGTGTATATTATGTCCAGCAGCGCAAGCTTTCTGGGTGATTTCTTATATCTATGAGTGCAGTGCAGTGCAGTGATTTGACTGTTCTGAGCCTTGCTAGTGGTCTGGCTTTAGACATCGCAGTGCTGACCTTTCCGTCCATTAGTCTGTCCACAACTTTGGTGCAAATCAAAATATCTCAGTTTGCCATGACATTTTCCACAGGAATTAATGTTTCCCAGGCGATAAATCCTGCTGACTTTGGTGATCCCATTACTTTTCTACCAGTGCCACAAACATGTCAAATCTTACCCTCAACCAGTGAAATATCTTAACACTTATAAGTTGGACTGGCACAAATGTTTTGTATGGATGCCCATGCAGTTTGGTGCAGACATTCATCATCATCTTCTTGAATGCCCTGACCTTTCATCTAGCATCATCATCTACTATCATCATCATCATCATTTAGGTCCTCTGTCCAAAATGTTTTGGCAGCTTTGGTTGATCTAACAGTTCATACAAAGAAAGATCATTACAGCCTCAAGGCCTGAGCCAAGTCACTGGAGTAATTACTTAATCATTATCATGCACATTCATCACCATACTGTTTAAAGTGGAACTCTGTCCATAACAAGGCCTGTCTTATGTCGTTAATTAGCCGGTAAAAAGCTTATATAATGTTGATAACAAGCAGTTCTTCAACAGTTGGGGTGTTTCTATTGTGTGGGTGTTTATAAGGACTTTCTTCCAAATCCAATGCAAATCTGAGAGTAATTACTTGTGCGTGGATGTGGGTGTGTCAGTATTCAAATGTGCAGTGCTCTTGTGCCTGAATGGATAAATATGCGTACACCCTGTTCATTCAGTCATCAAGAATGTGTTTGCATGTGTGTGTGCATGTGTGGATCGTAACCCCTGCAGAGTGCTGAGGCCCCGCATGGTGCCCTGCATGGTAAAACACTGCAGCAGATGTGTGAGGATGAGGTCACTCGCGTCACGTGCGGCCTTAAAGACTTGCACTGATGCTGAATCACCTCACATGGACAGAGAAGCAGCAGAGGGAGGAAGGGAGACAAGCAGTGAGAGAAACAGGCAGCGCATAGAGCATAAGCCAGAGAATGAATTAGGTGTTAGTTAAATCTGTCCTGTCTTAATGAGAGACGGTCATTAAAGTGGAAGACTTACACTTAACAATGCCTTGTAACTCTGAACAAAGATGAGAGGAAGATCGTTTACTCCTCACCTACTTCCATCATCAGCTCCAGAAAAAACAAAGTGTTTAATTCAGAATGTTATTGATTAAGATTTCTGTTTAAACAGATTGTATCCAGAGAACATTAAAATGTGTTTTTAAAAAGTCTTAATCACATTCTGAAATAAGCATGATTTTTATTCTGGAGGAGATGATGAAAGTAAATAAGGAGTGAATGATTTTCCTTCCTTCTCATCTCTGTTGGGAGTTACATGTGCACAGTACCGATCAGCACTAGCTGAGTCTGGCCGAACTGGAGATCCCAGCAGGACCAAGACCATCTTTGCATTCGGCTCCTGGCACCCTGGGGCTGACTCGGCTAACCAGGCAGCTAGTTCTAAGGCTAAACGAGCTAACTAGCTAACACCAGGTCCAGATAACAGCAGCTAGCAGTTAGCTTACTTTGGGAACAAGTAAACTAGCCTACCACTATCTGTACACCAGCTAGCTCTAGTTAAATCACCTAAATGCTGCTCTGTTGTCGAACTGGCCTTATAACATTTAATGACATCTTTATAACCACTTTACTTGAGGTTCAGGCTGCCCTCTGATAGTCCTGAGAGTCTAGCATTTTTTATTTATTTATTTATTTTTTGCATTGCATTGCATTATAACATGAAAAAGCAGATAGAAGCTTACAAAAATGCACAGGTGTGTCAGTTCAATGATGAATTATAATTAAGGGGAATCATAATTGTACTTTTATATTAGTAGGACACTTATTTAAAAAAAAACTTGTAACAATACGCTAGTGCTTAATTGGTAAGCAAGGGTGAAACAAGCGGTTGGCAAATGAGTTTCAGCTCTTGATTTTTAGCTGCATCATTAAACACAGAGCAAGCTCAGCAGGCTGCAAACTTTACAAACTGATTCTTTAAATCGCCACAAATGACAAAACTAACTGTGATGGAAGCAGAGAAGACAATTTCACCATAGCGCACCAGCAGTTTGTTTGCTTGTTTGCTTGTGCTTGTTTGTGCTAAGTGTCTGACAACATTTTGGAAAGGACTGTGAGAGTAAAAAGCCTGTTATTAAAGAGTAAGATATGTTTTGTTGAACCAGAAACAGGTGTTTTATTGCTCTCGCCAAACTCAGTCTCAACAGAAACAAAATAAAACTCAATGGTTTGTCTTTCTGCTGTTCCAACAATAACCGACTCTGGTTTGGTCGAAATAAATCCTTACAGTGTGAAGGAGGACAGAGCGTGTAGAGCATGTGACACTGAAGCTGTGTGCTGATTTTATAACTGAATTATAAGCAGGACGCACACTTTTACTGTCTCTGACTGTGTGAAAATCTGATATTTTCACATCAATCATGACAAAGAATGACATTAAAACTTTAGTATTTACTGGTAAAACAGACTCATGTTGGCTGATACAGGAGTTTAGGGTGACGCACTGAATTTAAAAAAAAAAAAGAACAAATTTTCAAATAGCTGTATCAAATGGCCAAATCTGATTCAACTGAATAAAATCTTAGTCTGGAACAGCCCTAACTTGAGGTTAAGGGAATTATTAATGACACCATTACAAAAGCATTTGCCAGTGTAATAAAACTTAATGACATCTTTATGACAAGTCCAAAATGTACCACTTTACTTGAGGTCAAGGAAAATATTCCTGACATACTTATAATGGTCTGATGACGGCAGTGTCAAAACCAACCACATATGACAGTATAATATAATGTTAAAACATAAAGCTTAACAGCTCCTTTAAGTTTGATCATGTTGAGTTGTCATAGCTAAGACATCTCAAACAATGTCAACTTTGCATTAAAGATGACACAACTGATGAAATGAAACTTAAAAACAACAGTCATAAACATTCATAAGGACTCCTTCATGTCATGACAAAGTTGTGACAGTTTAATGACACCTTTATGCACATCCCTTCAAATAAACCGGTGCCAGTGGAAGATTTCAGCTTGCAGGAAATGAAGAATGTGCAGGAAATTTGTCTCTCAAATTCCAACATTAATCAGCGTGTTTGTTTTGAAATGAACGACCAGTGTGAAGAGGACGCTCAATCCAGAATCCGTATAGAAAAAGTGAAAGAATGAAGGAGTGAAACGGGTCCAGACTTGGAGTAAAATAGTGCGGTTTTAGTAGAATGCACAGGAGGAATCAGTGCAGTAAAAGTGGCTGTATTAAAAGAAGGAACGGCAGTGAGAAAGTGGGTGAGTGTGAAATTAGCTGGGACAGCGGGAAGAATGCTTTGAGGGCTTATTTTTCTAAGACTTTCTACCCGACTACCGCTCCGACTGCCAATATTGCATCTGTTTCTGAACACAGCAGTGACTATGGAAAATCCCCTGGCAGGAAGAATCTCCATCACACACACACACACATACATGCACACAAACATGGACATCAAACCTGCGATTATATCCTCGTCGTATCTACATTTTGATCTCAAACATAACCGACTCTAACCTTGACCTTTGCCCCCCCAGGCTTGCCCTTTCATGTCGCTTGATTTCATCCAGACTTCATCTCCCACCACATCCTCTTTGGCCTCACATGCCTGTCTCCTTCCTTCCCCACGAGCAACCAACACTTCATGCCACATTCGAGGGTTTTAAAGTGATCGACAATCACAGTCGGGCTGGTTCTTGTTACGGAGCTGCAGTCTAGACTTATTAACAAATGTTGGACTCTTTGCCCTGTTATGAAGTCACCATTTCAAACTGGTTTCAGACTCGCGAGGGCCTGTGGCAGGTGAAACAAGACGAGAAGAGGAAATTAGTTAAAAAGCCTCCAAAAGTCTCCGCTAAGACTGAAACCTCCTTTAAGGGAAACTTATCTTTGTTGTTGTTTTTTCAGGGGACAAGAGGTGAAAAATCCACCATTGCGACATTTGAAGTCGCTTTTGACCTAAAGTCTTTTTTTTCTTCTTCTACTTCTCTTTTCAAAATACCTTCTGTTGTGACCCAGTCATTTTTTCCATGCTGGTTTCTGCTCCTAGTTTTCCATGTGGAGATGTGTTTAGACAGACAATGAAATATAACAGACCAGAATGATGAATGGATTCTGATGGATTCCTGCAAAAATACAGACAACCGTCTCTTCTGTCCAGCATGATCTCATTATGTGTGACACATGAAGTCAGCTGAGAGCAGTTTTCAGATTAAAATAGCTCGCTATGATTATTGAATCCCACTATACATCAGATAATGGCTTCATAAGTTTTCTATGAAGATTCTCAGTCATCCAGGACATTGGATGTCAAAGACAACTGGACCGCAGCATCATGAAAATGTTTCATCAATCGCCACTCATCTGTCATGTTAAAGGGAGGGTTTGGATTATTTTCAGTGGGTTTTATGAGATACGTATCGATACTCAGCGTCTTACCCAGAGCAGATGGATGTTAGCACACCCACAGTCTGGAGAAGCAAAGAGGAGCACCAGCGTGGAAGCTAAGCAATGTACTGCTGTGGACAGGGTCAGCAGCAAAATTTAGCCATTTTTTTACAACAGTTTAAGTGTGCGCTATATTTAGAATATTTTCACTGCTCTACCTTGCTAATAGACAGGCTTCTGATAGGAAACCGCTGTTTTATTAACCAAACATCGCTCTCTTCAAACCAACCAAACTCCACTGGCAAAATCAGTAATTTTACCCTGCAAAAAAACATGGGAGTTGCTGGTCTACTGCTGCCTCAATCTGTTACTTTGATTGTGCTACGGTGTGACTTGTCTCATACAACCTCACGTTAAATAATCCCTTTGACGTCACTTTCCAGGAAACTTTATAACGATTCCTTAAAGATTAAACAAATTAGTTTGATGTCTCTGTGTCCATACATGTCAAATGGCAAAAGTGGCCACACTCAGAGGTGAGAGTAAAAGCCTAAAAAGTTGCAAAAGGACTCCTGCACGCTGTCTAAGGTTCAGATCCATGTTTATATAGGCGTACTGTTACATATGTAAATGTATACAGATATGTATAGAGCCTTTTATCCATACACTACATTCATTAAGTTTGTATTTGTGCAAGTAGCAGTGTAGTCAACAATTCAAGTTTCCACAACCACAGGACTCTTCATATGTTGTAATGTATTTAAAGGCCACACAGGCCGCTGCCGTCTACAGTGCCAGCATCACCATGTTTGTTGTTGTTTTGACTCTTCTTCTTCTTCTTGTTTTGGGTAACTTCTGATTCTGAGCAAGTATTGCTTAACATCCATGCCAACATAAAGGACGCACGTAATTGTGTGAGCAATGACGGTTACACTGTTTACAAAAACGTGTCTATTTTCATGTAAAAAGCAGGAATGAATGAGCCTTTATACAGTCAGTTGGGCCTGGGTTGGATTTTGTTCCATTACTGACGATCCTGACTCTCATATCTGTTTTACATTATGTGTTAAAACCAAAATAGATCCAAGAAGACCTGGCCATGATCAGACAGCGCTAATCATGATAAAACTAGCAGCCATGGCAAAGAACAAGCAATTGTTATCATACTTCAAAAGGACAAACAGTCTAAGTCATCTTTACAATGCAAGATGCAATCAAAATACAAAGCTAACTTTTAAGCTGAAACAATAAGTCTGTTAGGGTCCAATCAGACAAAGTGCAGTTGTGGCAATGAGAGGCGTCTTTTTCAGTTGCTTTCTGTGGGTAGGAAGTTTTTGCACACTGCTAATTCACCCTAGAACTAATGTTGAATTAGCTGAGATGCAAAACTTGTAAATGTGAACTTATTATTAGCAATCAGCTGTAAAATCAGTCCTTATAAGGTCTGTGTCTGTGTTCAAGTAATAGAAGGGTCTGGTTATAGTTCATTTCCATGTCTTTTTAGGTTCAACAATGCACTCTTGAATCCCTCCTCGATGTAGTCTGACACACTGGATGCACACTGTGGGTATAAGTCCTACCATTGGTCGCTTGCCTCAAGCAGCATCGCGCTGTCCTCTATTTATGTTTTCAAAGTGCCTGAGAAACAACAACAACCTCCTAGTTGCAATCTACACACTGAAAAGGGCAAATTAGTGCCTGGGATGCTAATGGTACCAATGTTAACAAGCCAACAGCTGTTACCTTTTCTTGTGCAGTGATGTAGTCATTTTAATGCCAGAGCTCGCCTAAATGTTCCACCAAAACAAGTTTCGCCTTGACACTATTTTGCAGCAACACTGTCGCTGCATCTGGGGCATGATGCCGCCCCAAGACATTTGTGATTGTTTTAAAGAAATGCAAACAAGAAAGGGTTCTTTTTCCCCTTATAGCAGAATGTGTATGCCAAATGTTTCTCCAGCACTGAGCGCTGTGGAGAGAGGTCTGGCTATGTGAGACTGCAATGGATGCAATCGGTTACACAAAAAAAGTGATGGAAATAGTTGTGCAAGGAATGGAAAAAACAGAGTTCATATCTTGCCTATTTTTCTCATTTCTGCACACCTATAAATGTTATTCTAAGTTTCAGAAAGCTAAAAATGGTCAATTCCAGTGTAGGAAATATGTGGGAGGAGGGTGTTTGAGACACTGTTCGACGATCCAACAAGCACTTCATTTGAAACACTCTGAGGCCCTTAACAGATGTTCAGGCATCTCTGTGTTAAAAACAAAGCAAGAGTCTGCATTGATAGGGGTGTGTTTTTTCAGATTTGGAGGTTTGAATGTTTTTTAGGAAAGTTCACCAGTAAATTTCAAAGAGGACATATTGATAATATGAAGAATCATGCATGCATCATGAGGACAAAGGCCTGTGTGATTAGATATTCAGTCACGTACAGTAACAGTAAGTCTCAACTCACTTTATGTTCTTACTTCTCCATCATGCACATCCGTAAAAGGCCCTGTTTTGCAGCCAAAGTGTTATAAGAAGATTCTCCTTCATTCCACCTCAGCAGGAAAAAAAACATGCCTGTTACTGCTGCTGCTGCTAACACAGCCAGCTTTCCACAGTGCATTGGTAAAGGTTAAGAGGGAAAAATTGCAGACACAGCTCAATGCGTTGGCATATATTGAACTGCGAAGAGAATTTATGTCTTGTCTCATGAACATGCAACTTTGATCTGCTACCACTGGTCGGGTTCTCAGCTCTTATAGCTCATATTTTCACACACAACCAAGCTAGCCTGATAAATTGACTGTGGCGATATGTTGGCTGATATCAGAGAACAAGTTTATGTCAGGTGATAAATAACAAGAAAATAGAAACGGTGTCTTCATTACATCCACCAGAGAGCTTTAGATCTTATTTTTTCCACTTTTTCCAGCTCCGTGCACATATCAACTACAGTTCTCTTAAATCCTTATCAAAACATGTTTAGGTATGCATTAGGCTAAACAGTATAAAAGAAGAATGTGTATAAACTGATATATTAAGTAACTTTTGAACTCCCAAATATAGATATCATCACTGGGATCAAAAAACTGGTATCAGGTCAACTTCTATCTGAAAACAGAAGATGTACAGAAGTTATATTTGGTGTACAGACTCCGATCACGTTACTCACTGCTGCCACAGAATAAACATGGCAGCATAGCAGAGACTGGTGAGTGGCACTGACTTTTAAACAGTATCTAACATTGTTATTCTCCTGTGGTCAGGTTATTAATATGCAATGTTGATACACTTCTAAAATGAAGGTGTTGGGAAGGGTTGGGCACTAAAACTACTAGGTTATGTTTAAGAAAAGTTCATGGTCTTGGTTTAAATAAGTGCTTTATTAAAACAATCAACATTGATCCTGGTCTCTTCCTTCCTATGGAGACTTTCTTGCTCTTTATACTGTGTTCCTCCTTCTTACTTTGAAAGTTATACCGATATTTCATGTCCATATACAGAAATCTATGGATAACATGTCAAGATTATCTGGTGATCTGCTGTGATACTTGTGGGATGATAATAAACAATCCTCCTCCAAAGCAAATATTTGGTAAATTTACCATCTTATTGCAAATATGATTGAATACATACTCAATAATGTAAATGCAACACTTGAAGTAAAAACAAATATCAGACACTTAACTATGGGTATAGACCCTTTACAGTAAACAATGAGCAAGATGTGCACGCAGTTTGGCAACAGAAGTATGGCAGACCACAACAGCTTGTCAATGGGCGCTGTAAATACGAGCAGTTTTGATCGCGTCCTCAGTCCATTCAACACGTTAAAATAGCATGCAGCCGTAGATGCCGCCGTGTCGTGATCTTGTCATAATCCTGTACAACTTGAGTTGACCAGCAGATTATTGATTCTGACAACTGTATATGCAACAACCAGACGTTTCAGTGATTTTGGTGCTTGTAAAAAACATCTAATTCGATGTTTGCAGCTTGATAACTTGTCTGGATGACTGAGGGAGACCAGTACTTCCGTTACAGAAATGTGCATGCAGCTTTTCGATGACTATGATGATGATGATAAGAAAGTTTTTGTGTGTCATGGCAACAACCACACCTCAAGTGCTTTCCTCTTTTTTCCCTCTCCTCCTGCATCTCCTGTCTGTCTTTGCGTGTTTGTGTTGTGGGTGTGGTTTCGCCCGTCTCCTCATCATCGTCTGCTCACCTGCTGCTCATCACCTCACCAGTTTATCAAGCCGGGATCTGCGCTCACTCTTTGCTGGATCATTTCACTAGATTCAGTGACAGTCTCAGTTTCTACTTTATTTTTTAAAGTTCCACAGTTTCTGTGATTTGTTACTTGTGAAGATTTAGCCTGTCGCTAACCACCTTTTTCTATGCCTGAGGAGTTCCTCACCCGTCTGACTGCCTGCTGTCGCTGTCCAACTCCAGCCTGCTTACGCCATCTATCCTTGCTCCTCTGCCTTGGCCGGCGTTACGTCTCTGCAATTTACAACAATAAACCCACTTGACTTCATCCTGCTGGGCAAAGTCATGACTCGCTCTGCCTCCGTTTCCTTACCCTGATATTCTTGCCCTAACCCTGACCAATCACTCCTCAAACCTAACCGACCCAGCCAACGAAGGCAACAAGTACTAGCCAATCTCCATGGGGAAAAATGTATCTGTAGCCCTGTGTGAAATATCCACAGTTCAGTACCTAATACATTTCTCTATTAAAGATAAAACTGCACGTTTTACAGTGGCCTTTTATTGTGACCAGTCCAAGATACACCTGTCATAATAATGCTTTTTAACCAACATCTCTATGTCACACAGGTCAGGTGGATGAATTATCTTTGCAAAGGAGAAATGCACACTAACATGGATTTCAACAAATCTGGAAAACAAAACTTGACAGATATAAACCCTTCGTGTGCACAGAAGTTTTAAATATTTTACTTTACCTCATGAAAAGAGTTTTGTGTTTATATTTTTGTTGAGTATATATTGCAGCTGTTACGGTGTGTTGTATGAGTGTAGCAGTGCAAGTCCTGCTATAGTTTGCAGGTTTTGGTCCATTTAACGTTTTTTTCTCTGATCCGCCCACTTTAGCATTGATGCACAATGAGTATTTTTTCCAGTGCATGAATCTAAGCCAATATTTCACAGTTAAAAATGACTTTTCACCTCTTGGCTTACGTTCAGTCAAGATTTCAAGAACGCTGTTGTGTCCAGACATTGTTGTCACCTTGTAAAGACAGTGTTACAGATGAGATAAGGTCTTTTGTTCTTTAATCTTTCTTGGCTTACAGCTTTCTTTCCCTCGGGCTTCACTCTTTGCTGGACCTGTACCAAAGACTCAGACATCAGATAATTTCTCTAGAGGTCAACATGTGTGATCTAAATGATATCTGGAGCCAAAACCACGTCAGGTTTTCTCTATACAAAGCCATGCTGGAGCAGATGTACTGTAAACACACACAGCACAGTGCCAAAGAGGAGGTATATGAAAAAATAAACTTATTCTGTTCTTAAATACACTCTGTTTGATAGCTACCTCCCATTTAATTTAATCACATTTCAGTAAATCAGCAGTAAATCCTTCAGGCACATGGTGATTAATGGCAATTTAAGCTCATTCCTGGTTTTCCCAAAGAGAGAAACCAGAGAAGCTGCCTCTTTTACTACTGTCTGTCACCATCAGCCACTTTTGTGGATACCTGGAAATGGAGGAAGAAAGATGTTTTTATGTGTTTGTGCAAGTTCTGTGTTGAATGAGGCCACCCGGAGAGACTGATACGACTTTAAATATGACCACGTCCACTTGTTTTTACTGTTCGAAGCACCGTGGAAAAAGGAAGTCAAGTCTGCTGCACATGAAGGCACCTTATTGCATTATAATACTCAGTCTTTGGGTACCCTCCAGATACTTTTTATTACGTTTGAGTCTCTTCCCCTCTGACATCCTGAGTGCCCTGCCAAAAAGGACCTGCTGAGTGCTGACTCTCAGCAAAGGATAAAGAGAAGACGGCCAATTTTTGACAGAAAAACTTAGCCACACTCTTGATTAAATCCAGCGGGATTATTGAATCAAAATCCAATGGGCTTAATTGCCAAAATGAATAATACAGAAGTGGAGATGGTAGCTTCCAAAATGATGGATGTGGAACAGTGGTGGACGCAGGTTGTCTGAGGGACAGGGGCGAAAAAAAATAAAAAGGGCACCAGCTGTATGTAGTGGGGCACCAGAAAGCATAAAGTCGTGATCACGTTAGTCCACTGTAAGGGCACTCTGGATGGCACTTTATCACACTTTGTCTTCAGGAAGGGCACTTTAGAGGGCACTTTACATTTTCTCCAGTGGAAGGGCACTCTGGAGGGGCACGAGGTTGGTGACTGCCCCCCCCCCCCGTCCCCCACTTGAGTACATCGGTGATGTGGAAACAGAAAATACAGCCAAAACAATAATAATTTCCATGCAACTTTTAAACAAGGTGTTGAGGTTATAAAGCTTTTCACTTTTAACTTTCAAAGCCTGCTCCCCTATCTCAGATTTGTAGGCCTGTAAAATGATCCATGAAACAATGCAGAGGTGGCTTTATGAGTATAAATGTGGGCAATTATAGTTCATTTTATGGATAAAAGGACCTTAGGTCTACAGTTTTTGTCCTTGTATGAGCTACGTTTGGCAGTGAGCAGAGCATTTCATTTTTAAAAAGAAAAGCCAGCGATATCCGTGTGGATTTGTCAAGCTTGGATCAATCCCACATAAACCTAAATGACCCCAGGCCTGCAGTGATTTATCGCACTCTGCTGCCTGAACGATGTCCACAAGCCTTGAGACTCACTGGTGCAAGTGACTGTTACATAACTGAGAAGAATTAACCAGACACAGTCACACCCTCTTGCTTAAACAATCTTTTCCTCTATTTTCTTTAAAGACTTTCTCAGAGAGAGATTTCCAGGTGAAGAAATGTTAATGCTCACATGAAACGTTAACAGAGGCAGAAGAGACCAAGTCCTGGAGAGCTGATGAAATGTACTGTATACACCTATACTTTATTCAAGCTCTTGAGGATGCTTTTCTCTCTGCCTGGTCTGTTCGGCAACCAAGATGAATCAATCACCCTGTCAGGCTGAGGTATCAAAGCTTCCCACAAAACCCTCCTGCTTCAGACCCACTGAAATGACTAGCTCCTGGCTCTTAGCGCCTGGTGGAGAGCTCCCTCTCCAAAGCACTCAGACTCGGGCTCAGACCCAAGCGGGTGCCCCGAATTTAGCTCCGTCACCCCAGCTGCCAGGAACAACGGACAGCGAATGCTGGAAAGTTTTACCTCCTTAATGTTGACACTTCACTTTTTCTAATGGCTTTCCAGTCCAAATGGGACAATGACAGCTTGTGTAGCACAAGCAATCTACACCAGGGGACAATGTGGGACAGCTTTGGAGGGTCGAGGATAGTCTGGAGCCTAGAAATGTGGTGATCAAGCTGCAAGGGTTGGTGAGACAGAAGGAACTAAAGGTGTTGGCCTCCAGTCAGGAAAGAGTCCTATGACAAGTATGCATAGCTTGGATATTAAATTTGCTTGGAGGTAACTGATCTTTCACTGCAGGTGTGAAAGCTAACATGGTTCAAAACCTTTTTTTTTTTTTTTTGTCTACCACACAGCCCTGTCAGATTCCTCAACCTTCATGTTCCAAATGTCTTCATTTGAAATGACAAATTTAGATGTTATTCAAAACTGATCATAAAAGTGGATTTGCTACAATAACTTTTCATTTAATTGAACTGTCAATATTTATTTGAGCCAACTAAGTAGCAAACTTTGTCAAATCAGTCAGGGAGCTTGAGCCTATATCCACATCAAATTAGTATATCCATTACGTTAGCGATCTGTTTCATCTGGTTATCCCTTACTTTTATTAAATTATTTCAAGAGATTATTCATTACTTTCAGCTATTTTAATTCACCATCTATCAATTATTACTTTTAGCTAATTATTTCAATTGTTTGTCCATTCATTTTAGCTAACTAACCATAAATCCATTCCTTTTAGCTAGCTAGCCATTTGTCCATTACTTTTAGCTAACTGGCTGTGTCCATTGCTTTATTATTAAGTTATTTATGTATTACTTTTAGCTAACTAACATTTATTCATCGCTTCAAGCTAAATACCATACATGCAGCTAACTCACCATTTACCCATTACTTTTAGCAAACTGACTGTATTACTTTTGGCTAACTAACCATTTCTGCATTACCATTTATCCATTACTTTCAGCAAACTAACTGTATTTATTACTTTTAGCTAACTAACCATTTAGCCATTAGGCTTTTCACCATTTGTTCAGGCCTGTTGCTTTTAGCTAACTATTTCAACTGCCTTAAACTTTTTCACAATTTCATCCATTTCAGCCATTTACCCAGTTATCCGAACTGTTGCATTAGGTATCTTTTAAAACCATGTATCCATTACTTTTAGCTAACTGTTGCTAACTAGTTGTCACACACACTCAATTGCAATGTGTAGCGTTCAGGTGTTACAGGTGACTCAATATGATTACTCACTTTTGAATAAAATCATAATTTAATTGTTGAGCTATTCTACAATCTATGTGCCCCCTGGGGTAAAATAATGACCCTGGCTGGTAATCTGCTGTAGAGTCACTGCTTAGATCTAACCATCTACGCATCTGTCAGTAATTTTACACAGTTTCTGTGTTCAAAAACCCAACGAGAGCCTAGAGGAGCAAAGAAAATGGTAACAAGTCTGAATAAGTAATATGATATTATTTTCGATGGTTTCTATGGTTTTCTCTCCCTTGGCCACCCAACATTTATCTCTGAAATGTGGGACAACACTAACAAAAATAAAAACCTCTGTGTGTGGTGATGCCGGCCACAATTTGAATCACTAAAGAATACAGTACGTGATGGGCACGCACTTCCACCACTTATACCCTGACAATGAAAATAAGGATGTGAAACAAAGCCACATGCGAGCCTCGCTGCATGCTTGTGTGCACCCGCTGAGAAACCGCACCAACAGAGCAGCTCGTATTTCCCAAAGTGTGTGTATCTGTGTGTGCGTTTGAAGAAAGTTAAACAAAACTGTTTTCTTTGTTGCAATTGAAAGTTCTTTCTAACCATGGTCAACATGTTCCAGTTCCCAAAGGTACTATCGGACGGGCATTCTTGAAGTGCCTGGTGAAGACTGAATGTGTTCGTTTCGCTTTCAGATTTTTGCACTGAAAGAGGTTTTAGTGGCAGTTTCTAGGAGAGAGCACTACAGAAGGAAACGGGGCGAGAGAAGAAGAAAGAAGCTTCAGAGGAGTTAAACTCAGTGACTGAGACGTTTCCCCAATATATTTTCCTCTCTTCACTTCCAGAGGTTAAAGAAACTCAATCCTGAGCGAATTCCATCTTTTTTACGAGTTGTGGAAGAGGGAAATAATTTCTGGCACTCCCAAACTTTTTACGGGGCAAAAGTAGGCCACATTTAGACAAACCATCATCTTATAAACGGGGAGACTTCTGTTTTTAAATGCTGGCAGTGTCTCCCAAATGAAACTGCTCGGGGTTTGCGCGCGTGCATTTATGGCTCTGATAAACTGAAGCAGCTCTTTCAAAGTTGCTCATTCCAAAAGCAGCCTAAAGTCAGTTGTCATTAGTTTGTCTGTTCCCACAGACCGTCTGCTGCAGCTGGTTTCTGCCACATCAGTAGTATTTTGATATGTGCAAGTCCCAAAAGGCCTGTAGGTCACATTGAACAATCATTATCAGAGGCATCTAACAATAGCGTCAAACTACGCCAATTTCTAATAATTCACTGGTGCATTTGCAAATTCTTTTAAGTGGCGTGTTTAAATGTCATGTTTTCCTTTTTATTGATTCATTCAGTAACTTCATTCACTTAGCAGACCCTGAACAAAATTATACATAATTCAATACGACCAAAAACTCTGCTGACTCCAGTCTCACGATTGGTCTGGGCACCATGTGCTTGAACTGACCATGACCACTGAAAACCAGTTCACCTCTACCATCATGACACCACCTCCAGGAAAAGAGAGAAACCTCTGGAATGCGATATTCCCGCTGGCAAACTGGTCATTCCCTAATCAATGACAGGAAGAGCGGAGTCACTTGGATGACAGGAGATTAACCAGCTGGAAGCCATTTGTACAGTTAAAGAGAAATTCTTGGCACTTTTCGTGTGGCTGCGCGCTCACTGTTGATGGTAAATGTAGTCAACTGAAACAACAAATTCCTCCGTCGGGCGTTTGGCACCGACATGGAATCGGCCCAGTCGTTTGTCATTCGATACCCGACACCCGATACCACGTCACGAAAAGTAGCCGCTTGATACAAGTCAACATTTAAAGAACCAACAGGATGCATAATACAAGGCGTTTGTTGATGCTTACCTTCTTTCTTTGGACGCGCCGTCATCATGTCCTCAACTTCATCCACTAATGACCGCAGAGACTTTGGAAACTGTCCGTAAAATCCCATGTAAATCCATGTAAAACTGAAATAAATGCACCTGTAGGCCGCAACCAACCGCTGTCCGGTCCCGGCGGGTGTAAACTAGTTGATGCCTCGGCTAATTAATCCGAATACGAATAAAAAACACCGCCGCCACCAGTCTGTAACCCTGTTTTTTCTTCGTAATAAGCTGCTACATCTTCTCTTTGTGTACTTATTCTTCACCAAAACGACCTGACAGCTCAGGACAGGCAACTTCACTCATTGAGGTTCACAGCGGGGTCAACAAAACTGTTGCACACATGGCCCCACACTCATACCTGTCCCCCCCTAAACAATGACAGGTAGGAACTAATTAGCTCTTAGACAAGAGGGACGTGAAGAAGAAACTTAAATACTACACAGGTAAATGTGTCATTAAAATGCTACTTAAATGCTGTAAATGATGATGACATCATTATCATATATAGTAAACTTAATTCTGCGAGTCCATAATGTGAAATTATATACTGAAATATACCATGTACACAGTAAACTGCACAGCTTAATAAGGAACACAAAATCAGTAAAGTAACTTACAACAAATAACCTAAAAATGTAATGTGTACAGTAACTATGGTTACACTTATATTACAAAATAGCAACAATGATTTGTTACACTTAGAAAGTGACCATCTAATGAAAACAAAATATGTTTTTTTAAGTTGTTGTAAGAATTTTAGTGGCAATTTTAAGTACTTGTATCAGTAATCTGTATCGGCAAGTACCCAAATGTAAGTACTTGTACTTGTACTCGGTCTGGAAAAAAGTGGTATTGGTGCATCCCTATTGTCAGGTTATTATTCCAAGACAAAGGAACCAGCTTGTACGGATCCTCACCACATATTAACCTTAATGTCTCAAAATATTTTGCCCTCTTCTGCTGAAGTCTTTCCCTGTAAGATTCTGGAACTTCTACATGTTTTCCTGAACTTTTCCATGGTTTATTTCCATGTTATTTACATACCAGTATCTCCAAAATGGCTGCGCATCTGAGCTACTGACCAAACCATGAATTTATTGCTTCAATTGACAACACTGAACATCAACACTAACTGGACATCCACATTAAAAGAACAAAATTTTCTCTTTAAAGTAAATTTGTCCATAGATTATTTCTAAGGAAATCTACTTTGACATAAAATAAAGACACACACAGTGCAGTGCTAAAGCCCCTTAAAATCCACCGGGAGTTGTATGGGTGAACAGATTATTTAATATTTGAAAGTCTGTCTGAACCATGTTATATATTATTTCCTGTCCTGTCACACTCTTCAGCTGTCCCTATCATTGAAGGCAAAAAAAATCCTCCAAAATAATAATAAAGAAAACTGAACTCCCATACATCCATAATTTAAATGCACTTGATAATGTGTGCATGGGACTCAGTGATTGAAAGAGCATCTGCAGCAGGAAACCTTGGGAAACACTGTCCTCTTCTGGTAAGACTGTGTAAGATCAAGTAACACAGCATACAGCCCACTATATGACCAGTAACTATTTTAAGTATGATTGTTCAGCTCAGACAGGTTCATGAGGTTAAGGCCATGGAGTTTACAGCACTGGACAGACAGTACATGTCTCAGACTCTCCATAAGTGTAGAGCTGACTTTATGAGCAGGGCCGTGTTTTCTCAGCAGGCACTGTTTTTCTACTAAATCTTTTGATTGGACTAAAGCCAACTTGGCCGCACTTTAGAAAGGACCATCTTAAACAAGTTGCAGGAAAACAAATGTTGGTAACCATCATTATAAGATGAAAGCAGAGAATGACAGTCAGGCAGAGAGCTCTTTGAAGTGGATTAATTAGTTGGATTCTAAATATCCTACATACTTCACCAAATTTGGTCAAACTGCTTACTTTGATTAATTTGAACAAACTTCCAAAATATATATTTTTTTCTTTTAGATTTAGAAATTCCCTGGTCTATGTTAAAACACCCAATGACAGTATTGTCCTCTGGTGGAAGTATTAATATCTGAACTGAACTTTAGCCTTTGAGTCGGTCACCACTGCGGCTACAATCTGTAACATTTAGAATTCATTTTATAATTCGTTCACTTGTTTTTAGGGCCCTGAATGCACCTTTATATCTCTCAGAGTGCTCATCTGAGTGTGTTCCAGACTCTTCCCTGAGGTTGTTTAATGCTGGCCTGCTCAGTGCACCAAAATTATTTACAAACAATAAACTGCTTTCAGTTGTTGTGCCGCGAAGGTTCAAAACAAACTCCAATTACAGATAAGACAAGCAACTAGTTTTGAAAAACAAATCTACAACATTTTGTTAATTCCACCTTTTTTAAACATAATTTTTTTAATGCTTTTCATATCTTAAAGGAGCAATATGTAACAACTGCACACCCACAAATGAGTACTGCAGTCCAAATAGTGAGTTGGGAGTCACAGACAGTATATTAAATAGACTGAAATCATATTTAATATACAGTCTATGGTTGAAGCGAGCCGTTTCCCCCTGCCCTCTCCTCCTCAGACTCGAGGAAGCTCAGGCAGGCTGCAGGAACACAAGACGAGAGCAACCTACTCTGTAAGTTGTTTATATCTGTCAGTTGTCTGTCGATGTAAAGCTAAGCTCATTATCCTGAAAACTAAAGCCCACCACTCTGGAGTTTGAGTTCAGTGACCGCCTGCCAAACTCCATTAAAATGTTGCTCAATTTAACTGTTGTAAAAATCTACTTCCTCTAAAACATTAATAATGATTTCTTATGGCTCATAAACAGGCCCTCATTCGTCAAACAAGAATTAATGTGAACACTGATTTATGTGACACAAACAAACAAAAACATGAGTTAGAGGACAGAATAGAAATTTCAAAAGGGGACACTGTTGTTGTCAGAGAAGCCAGTATTTCAACTTAACATGTTTTTTTAATCACCGATGACACATCATGATCATTTTATTACAGTAAATATATTAGATTTCTCCTTTAAAATGTTTTTACCATAATTAAATTAACTTGTTTGTATTACTAGTATCATTCTATTTTTTTTTTTTTTTTTTTTTATCTCTTTAGGACTTCTTTAATTAGACTCCTTTTGTCTCCTGTTGGTAATACCATTATTAATCTGTCTTGTGAAGTTATTATTATTGGTGTTGTCATTATTACTACAATGATCATATTTTATTTCCTCTGTCGCCTTCCTCTGACATAAATAACTCTCTAACAACAGCTATAAAAACCATTTTAGGGGATTATTCATAACAGCACACAGAAACAGAAAAGAGGCACCAACCATCAACCTTTTACAATTGAAATTCTATAATTTTATTATAATACATCAAAAACATGGACTGCAACGACATTGTCTGATTCGGGAGCGAGTTATTCTGAGAAAGACAAAGCTCACTGAATATGCACTCTGGTTATCTGACTCCTAGTTTACATGTACAGCAGCCAATATTTGGGTGAGATTAATAAAAGCCAGCCTTCATGTGACAGGAGGCCAATTTGTGCGCTTGAAAAAAGTCTGGGGGTTGGGAACAGACCTGAGAACAAAAAAAAGCACTTGCAAATAATTTCAAGTTTGCTCCAACCTGTATGTGTGCAGGGAGGGGTAACATAATCTGCATCAATACGGAAAGTATTTTAAAGATAATTTAATGAACTTTAATGCTGCTGATCATCTGTAAACTCCATGCAAGTTAAAACTCAACATTATTTGCAACAACTATTTGATCCAGGTCCAGGTGAGGATGAAAGGGATTATGGGAGATATTTGAAGATTAGATTCTACTTCTTGGCAGTCTGGAGACGCTCGCTCACATTCTCCCAGTTGACGACATTCCAGATCGCCTTGACATAGTCCGGCCGCACATTTTTGTACTGAAGGTAGTAGGCATGCTCCCATACATCGATACCAAGGAGGGGGATGAGACCTGAGGGTCAGAGACAGGAAACAGTATGAGGGGAAAATATAACTAACATACTATAGAAAAAAAAGTCTTATCTCTACGACAAAGCTGTTTTACACTGACCTGTAGTTCCCTGCAGGGGATCCTGGTTAGCACAAGCAGCGATACGGAGTCTTCCACTCTCCTTGTCGTAGCCCAGCCAGCCCCAGCCTGAGCCCTGCACTGCCACCGAAGCAGCAGACATCTTCTCCTTCATCTTTTGGAGGGAGCCAAAGTCCCGCTTAATGGCCTCCATCAGCTCCCCTACAGGAAACGACACAGACAGAGGTTACTACAGGGCATTAATACATGTTAAAGGAAAAAAACTCAATCAGAAAGCTGCCCAGTCTGCCTCATACTAACTAAAAATAAATCCTTCTATGAAGTCAATTAAATTTTAGGCAAGCCAGATAATACTCTGCATGGTAAATGACATCCCATTATAACCTGTTTAGGTAGTATCTTGGGCCACCAGGGGGCACAATTACTAAAGAAAACAACCTGAGTGTGACATCATTCTGAGACACTGAGTACATCATAATTCTCTCGCTGCGTTTCATTAGTAGTTCCACCTCCCCTCAGCCCTTGGTGCAGCATAATGGCATACGTCGCATGGAGGCCACTTGGAGAGCAGAGGGCAGGGGAGAAGCGGGTGATTCTAATGAAACGCACTCGCCATTGTTCACTTTGAGCCCAAACTATAACGGATCAACTGCCAGTTGTAGCTTAGCGTTATACTTCTTTTTACAAATCATCAGAAATACCTGCAGACTCATTTTGATGAGGAAAGAGTGTCTTCTGCACTTGGTCATGAGCTGCATCAGTTTCTGATTTAGAAATGTCTGTTAATGATCTGTATCATGATTATCAGAACTATTATTGCTGCAGGTTTATGATATCTTGCAAATGCCTGAAATGTTTGTTGATCTGCACAATGCATGACAGCAACGCATTATGACCATTGCTCCCTCAGCCCCCCGAAGGCTGATAATACCAAGTTCAAGACACTTATGATGGTGGCGAGGGCGGTGAGGGCACACGCTGAGTGGAAGTGAACGAGGGCATGTTGAACGACTAAAGAAACATAGAATCTTAAATGCATGGAGAGACGCTAGGAAACCATGACGGAGAGAGGAAACAAGGAAATGTGTTTTAGAGAGATAAGATATCCCTTTTCTCTGAAGCATCACATGACAATGGTGGCAGAAAAAAGAAAAACATTGACTTCTCAATTTTGTTTTTTTGTATTTTCAAGGATTTAGAAAACAACTGCAACTTCCATTCTGTAACTCGTAGATCATGAACCCTTGAATATAAACCTTACAGTGCCGTTTATCCAGAAAAAATGCAGCTCCCCCATTTACATGTATTTGTTTACAGCCCTGTCTTACCTGTCCCAGTATGGCGGGGACATTGACGTATGAGCCGAAGGCTAATGTGGTGTCTACACAAATATATATGTCTACGTGCTGAAATACCGCCTGCTTTTCAGGCATCGACTCTACAAACACTGGAGTCATGTTTCTGCCAACCTGATGAATGGAAGTCCAATATTAACTCAGATTTTTCACTCTGGTTTGATATGAAACATCTTGATAAAAACAATTCACTCTCTGCTGTTTACTTTTAGGAAGGTAATATAATTTCAGCTTGTCTAAGGTTGTTCTCACTGGGAATGGCTCGTTGTATTGGTGGTGAGACTCAAAATATACACTCTGTCAATACTATAATATTAACATGAATAACCCCAAAACAGGGAGCTAACAGCTGCACACAGCTTCAGAGTTGACTGTTCACTCACAGTGGGTCCAGCACTACTGATTTCCCTTTCACATTAGAGTAAAATATTATTTAATGCAGGTTTAAGTTAAATCTATCACAAGAAATGTTTTTAATTTGTTGATTTTGGAGGCCCCTGTGGATATAAGCAGTGTAGTGACCACAAAATATAACATCATAAATAAAATAATCTAAATAAAAACCTCTCCCTTCCTCTTTTTAAGTGGCTAATGTACTACTCAATGTAGCTTTGCCTGGGAAAATGTAAACACAAGCTTGTTTCATCTGATTTCAACGAGAATGGCAGGCAGTAAGAACAGAAAAAGCTAATCTTCTCATGGACGGACTTTCAAATTTATGTAGGTCATATAGCAGCTACAGTAATAAACTGACACAGTTTCATAACCAGTTAAAAACTTTTTTGTGGTAGCTTTAACTACAAAATAAAACAGTGTAGCAAAACAGAGTTGTTGCCGTACCCTGAGGCTCTCCTCCACCATTTGGAGAGAGGTTCGTCCAGAAGATGGTGTGGTTAATGTGACCTCCTCCATTAAACTTCAGGGCAGGCTGGAGGGCAACTTGTGCAGTCACATCTCCTAAAATACAAGTCAAATACATGCAGGTGAATATTAAGAGATCATACAAATATTTTCCCCACATAAATGTAAAAAAAAAAGTGTCCTGATAGTCAACATGTAGATTATAACTTCATGTAGTTAGCTCCTTCAATATTAATGAATCCATCTTCAAATCTCTGAGAGAGGAACTCCTTATTTGGGAAAAACATGACATGTTATTTACATTCTAATATTATTTAAATTTAAACAGCAACTAAATTTTGTATTGTGTAATATGCTAATGCTAATATACAGCTGCTGATTTCTTCCTTCCTCCTTCCTGAGTAAGTGTCTGATTTATTTATTTATAACTTAAGTGATTTTCTTAAGTAAGCAATGTTTCTGTAGTTAAGGGACAGTTTTCTTGTAACTGCCAACAGCTTCTGTTTTCCTTTTAACCTTCCTTCATGAGGATATTCCTATAAAAAGGTAACTTGGATCATCCTTGTAAACCTAAACCTTGTAGTGTTAAATTAGTCTCTCATTATCTGTGTTGACAGCTAACTGGAAGGGAAACAGAACTGTCAGCTCCAGTTCTGACCAATGAAAATAGGTCAGAGGTGAAGCAAGTGTGTGAAACTTCGCAAAAACAGAACCCAGGGGAGCAGTTTTTTCGAACAAGCAACACCTCACTCAGCCTGTTTGCTGAGTCACTGAGCAGATTAGGATATCCTCACTGAAAAAGACCTAAACAATATGACGTTTGTTTGCTCTTTTCTCACTGTTTCCAGTCAGGAAGTGATGGAACAGATTTAGAACTATAAGAATGAATAGGGCATCAATGGACTGGGCTGAGACACAAATTTGGATCATCATCTGCTGTGATGCTTAATTAATATTCTTGAATTAAACCTCATTCAAGTTTCCTTCCTTCATGAGAGAGCACACTGGGTTTCTGCCAGAACTTTAGAACTGGAGCAGTTATAATGGCCACTACAGTCTCCATATACAGAAGCAATTTGCCGATTTGTTGATGTCCGTACCCTTTGCTATTGCCTCCTGATATTTCTCCTCTGTAACGTTGAGGTTGTTGACATATGTCGCATGGTGCTTGCTGTGGTGCAGCTGCATGATCTCTGCACTGATGTGGGGCTCCAGGGCGCCATAGTCATAGGTCAGGTCAGGCAGGGTGTGCTTCTGCCTTGATGCAGCTACCTGGTTTATAGTTTGGCTCAGGCTGGCTGCACACCTGAAAACAAAGCAGAGGAAAGGCTTACCAAGTATTTGTTGAGCATGACCACACATATGGCAATGTTTGGTTTCCAAATGACAGACAAACATAACTTAAGTAACTTGTGTGAGCGAATTATTAGCCCAAGATAGCCTGGCATGAGTACAGTTTGATAAGCCTTGAACAACTGGCCTGAAGTGACCTCAATTTCTAGTGTTGATTAAATTAACAGACACACTAAAGTAGATATTAGCTGAATAACGTTACGCTAGTGGCACCGAGTTAGCTAGGATGAACAAGAATATAAAAACATTAAGCTGAAAATGAACAAGGAAGGTCATGGCTTTAGGACTATGCAATAATTCAACAAAATCCTTCATTTAATGCGCCACAAGCGAGCCTCACTGAGCTGCTAAACTAAGTTAGCATCCAGGCTAGCTAACTGTTAGCTCTGAATAAACAACTGTCTCAAGTTCATGAGCGATCGTCGCGAGCAGGAGTCAGCTGTCCCATTGTGCACTTTGAGCAGGATGATGGCACCGAATGTGAAGTCGATATCAGTTTTACCTGCGAATTTGACCCGCTCTGCAAAGCATGCTCATGATAGTGCTCATATGGTAGACAGGACAGTAGACTCACACTGGTAACTGCCCTTGAAAATGTGCAATTTCAACTTGACAGAGAGGGGACCGTACCATTATCGTCATGTGGGGATGTGCTATTGACTGTATGGAGCGTACAATAATTAGACAAACCACAACAGCGATAATTTAAGTCACTTCTCTTCTTATAAATATTGATAGAGAATATATAACCATATGTGCGATGACAACGATATATTGACATGTATTTAAACATTTAGGTTGTGCATTTTACCCCTCCCTTTTTTAACATTTTTCAGCTCACCCTTTGGGTTGGTTTTCCATGGCCTTAATGAAAGTGTCACAGGAGCACAACTGAATCATATTTTATTAAATAATGGAAAAGATGTGCTCGTATCAATATATTTTATTATATATCTTTATAATCTTCTACAATTATATGACATAAGATTGAAATATATTAACGTATAATGATTATGAAATAAATGGTAAATTATAAAACACAATATAGACAAAACAATTATAACTAATTTGTACAAGTAGTCTGCAAAATTTAGCATAATTATTAAAACTAATACAAAAGTAAAGAGTCACGTGAACATCTCTTTCTATCCGAGGCAATGCCAAAGATCGTCTATGTTAAGGCAAAAGAATCACTGAGAAACTGAGCCAATGAGACCACAGTATTTATGATAAAACACGCATTTTCAGTTAACAATAGTAATAGTTGGTGGGCTCACAATTAACTCAGCCTTAAAGACTACGTAACAATTAATTTCTCTAACTATTATAACTATAACTATTAATTGATTGTTGATTTAATGTTATGCACAAACAAGTGAATGTTGTCACTCAGCAATTTTCCACTGGCCTGTTTGAAGGCCCACACACACACACACACACACACACACACACACACGCACACACACACACACACACATTAGCTAAAATATCAGGGTGCCCAGACCATCCAACTTCCCATTCAATGGATTTCACACACCAAAAAATAAGCACATACTCCCATCATGCATAAATTAAGTGATACCAGGGAACAAGAAGAGATTATGCAATTAAAGTTATGTGTTGAAGCACTGAATCAAAAAAATTAAAAGTGGATCACAGAACAAAAACAGTCACAGCATAGAACTACAACCAACACCACAATAAACTACACTAAGGCTCCAACCAATAATAGTCATTATGGATGATTTTCTTAATTAATAATTTGCATTTTAACCTTCCCTTTACCTCCCTTCAGAACCTGAAAAAAGTTCAGCCCCCTCATCCCACAATTATTATCAATTAATAACAATAACTGAGGAAGGTCAGTATGATAGTATCAGCAAACTGCTGTTTGTTTATTTTGCCTGCATAAATCATATTCATTTAACTTTATTTCACTGTATTTCTCTTTTGGTTGTCCACGCCTTGAGGTAGTTCCTCAAATAATGAGAAGGTGTCTCGAAATAATGAGTTAGTATATGACAATAATAATGAACTCATTTCAAAATGAGTCATTATTTTGACATACAAAGTCATTATTTTTGAGAACGTTTCTCATTATTTTGAGATATTAACTCATTACTTTGAAATGCTGATTCATTATTTTTAGATAAGTATTTTTTTAGTATCTCAAAATAATGAGAAAAATTCTCAAAATGACTTAATCGTAGTACTTTTTCAAAAATAATGGCTTATTATTTTGAAAAGGTTTTCCATTATTTTGAGATATTAACTCGTTATTTATTTTTATATTTAGTTTTTGTCATTCTAATAACGTACTGGATCTTTTTTTCATCCCATTTGCAGAAATTAGCTTCCATAATTCCTGCCATTTGAGCCGAAATAAAGAGCGTCTCCCTCTTCGGACACGTTTTTAGGCTCCAGAAATCGCTGCGGAGTGAGAGGTCTCCACTGTCTTCCTCATCTCTGGCACCTCTCTGCAGCAACGCGAGTGCAGCAGCCCGTCCAGAGCCATTCTGTCCTGCCTTCAGTGAAGATGATAGTGATCACGCCGAAGCGAGTCGACTACATATAAATCCACGGCAAAAAATTTTCACCGTAGGTGCAATTTTGCGCCTCGCAGAGAGCCACCGACGCCGAGGGGTTCCAGAAACATCGAAAGAAGCGGGTCTGGTGAGTGTTTCGACGGCCGAAGGAGGCCCGATATCTGCAGCCAAGAGCCCGCTAGTTTCAGGAAAAGGAGCGCAAGGGAGGGAGTCATTTCCTTCACCGCCATTTTGTGATAACAAGGAGCCGAAAACAGAGCCAAGAATCGCATGCTGCCAGGCGGAACATAAAGAAAATATTGTAGCTTAACGCTGTCCTTTCATAGCCTCTGTTTATCCCGCTAGCGGGTGCTAAATGTTATTAGCAGGCGAGAGTTAACCTTGGTTAGCTTATTTCTACTCCCTGCTACACATCGTTGCTGCTGCCTGCCACACCAGCTAACATAGGGCTCGGCAGCTCTCATTAACTGGTAATGTTAACTTTTATTTGGTCTGATGGGTAGTTAACGTGGTCAAACGCAAAATTAGCTTCATTTAATAGTAGAAAACCGCTGTATTTGTCGCTGATTAGTATATTTTACTGCGTATGGACAGCTAAAGATAATGCAGCCGCTTCAACACACGACACCAAGGTGTGATTAATGATGATCTTCTTTCATTTTTTTTTTCTTTCCAGAGCTCACAATGACCAACGAGGAGCCTCTGCCCAAGAAGGTGAGAGTCTTAACTGGTCTAAACATGTGATTCATCATGTCTAAACATGAGCTTAATGAATGGATGGGCTTCTTTATCTAACCAGTCTTTGGTTTTTCCTCTCTGCAGGTTCGCCTCAGTGAATCTGACATGAAGACCCTGACCAGAGAGGAGCTGTGTGCAAGGTAAATAACAGCTCTGCAATTGAATATTCAATGTTTTGTGGAGAAATCTGATCTATTTAGCTGTTAATGTTTGTTCTGCTCCTCTCAGGTGGAAGCAGCATGAAGCATATGTCCAGGTCCTGGAGGCAAAATATGCAGATCTATGTTGTAAGTACATCTGCTGTTACATAAATGTAATCCAATACAACATGATGGACATGGATTCTCCTGCCAGCAGTAATCGCTGCATGTTTCACACTGTGCTTGGCTGCCTGTGAATGGGATGTTTTCTTCTTCTGATGCACTTTCTCTGTCCTTCCTCTCGTTGCCGTCTCAGCCAATGATGTAACAGGGCTGAAGGAGTCGGAGGAGAAGCTCAAGCAGCAGCAGCAGGAGTCTGCACGCAGGGAGAACATCTTGGTCATGCGACTTGCCACCAAGGAGCAGGAAATGCAAGAGTGCACAGTATGTATCTATTCCTAAGCTTTCTTTATAATGCATTTGATTAGGGCTTCAACTAACTATTATTTTCATTATTGATTAATCCTTTTCCTGGGTAATGGATTAGTTGTTTGGTTCAGACGATGGTGAAAAATGTTGATCACTGTTTCACATAGTCCAAGATGACATCCACAACTCAAAAATATTCTGTTTACTGTCATAGAGGACTAAAGTAACTAGAAAATATTCAGATTTTAGAAGCTTAAATCAGAGAATATTGACATTTTTTCTTTAAGAAATGACTCAAAGCGATGAATTTATTGTCACAATGATTGGCAATTCAGTTAACAGTTAGTTAAACTAATAGTTACCGACTAATTGTTGCAGCTCTCCTTGTGATATCATTATAGGAAACTTGTTTTTTCTTTCAAATATATTCCTTAAATTGATGAAAGTATGACTAAAAGTATATTATGTTGTGCCAAAATTGCTTATCTCGATCAAAAATCCTGCTACTCTGTTGCTGCAGTTAACCATAACTATGGTTATGGTAATTGATTGATTGTTTGACTTATTACCTGAATATTTAAAATAAATTTATGGGTTGAATGGCTTCTATTGACGGATGCTCATCAAGTTGACATGTCCTAAATTCCTTGTTTAGTCCAATCAATATTAATTGCAAAAAGCAACTAACATTTATGTTTTTTCAGTTTTACTCAAACTTAAACAAGAAACCATTTATCTGGAATCCTCTTATTTTCTCTCTGTCCACTTCTCTGTTAATTTACTAAACATGGTATTCATTCATTATCATGGTATGTAGGCCAAAGGTAAATGGTGTCAAGGAGGACATCCATTGCTCTTATCAGATTGACAGCTCAGTGGATCACCCAGTGGCTTTATGGCGTCACATGCCATTCTTACAGAGCAGCTGAGGTAAACACAGCACACACTGTCAGGTGGAAGTTAGCTGTTTGAAGGAAAATCACAACAAGGTTTGATGTTTAAACCCCTTCTGAGCTGTAAACCGTTTACGACGGAAATGGCTTAATTCTTAGCTGGACGTTGTGTTTTAGTGTGTTAGTTGCTGCAGCTTTGCCTCTCATGGAAATATATTTAAATGTGTGCTTTGAAGTTTGAGGTCATAATAACTGTGGCTTCAGCAGGTGAGTTCCTGTTTGTTTTAGTCTTCTTGATTGAAAATTCCCTGCTTGGTTTGTTCAGGAAAGCAGCTCATATTGAGAATTAGCTTTTTATTCTAGAATTCAAAAGGCGTTGATGTAATATAGGGTTCCAGCTAACGGTTATTTTTATTGTTTGTCTATCTGTCAGTTATTTTCCTGATTAGTTGTTTGGTTTAAAAAAGGTGGACCATTGTTTCCCAAAGCCCATAGTGACGTCCACAAATGTCTTGTTTTGTCTTCCCCTGAATTAAGACTTTTCTTCTTAAAAAATAACTCAACCTGATTGATTGGTTATAAAATAGTCGGCAATGATTTCAGATCGTTAACAACTAATCAGTTAATCATTCTAACAAGATCTTAATCTTAATAGCTATGACTAATCATGTGTCAAAGTATTTTTATTTTGCAGCAGTTAGATTGTAAATCTAGATTCTGTTCAAAGCTGCTTGATTGTGCTATTTGAAAAGGCACCATGCAGAAATTGCTCTAGTAAATTCCAGTTTATTCTCATTGACGCTCAGGATCAGAAAGCCAGATGATAATCTTGAAAATGATGTTGTTTGATTTTGTTATTTTCTTTCTATAAGATTTTGTTTTTAAGAACACAGAACCAAAAGGATGCATATAGTATGTACCAACTGGACACACAACACATACTTTAAAGAGAATAAAACACAAAATAAGCGCAAAAAAGGACAGTAAAAATAAAAACAAAATACTTAAAATATATATGTACCAAAAGAAGGATCCATCTGTTAAATAAGAACCAGATTCTTGTTAAAAGTTGCTGATGTGGCTCATTCGCTGGAGATTTGACAATCTAAAAGACTGTTACTCAACAATCAAAAGTTCTTAAAGGTCCAGTGTGTAAGATTTATGGGGCTTTTTTTTGGCAGAATGTGGCAGAAATGGAATCTGATTTTCAAGCTCACTGCTTGTTGGGGCTTTATCCTACACACTGGTCCTTTAAATAGAAGCGCTAGAGTCCACTTTACCAGTCAGTAACACCTGTTTCTTTTATTCTGCAGACCCAGATCCAGTACCTCAAGCAAGTCCAGCAGCCGAGTGCGGCCCAACTGCGGTCATCCATGGTGGACCCGGCCATCAACTTGTTTTTCCTCAAAATGAAGGCTGAACTAGAACAGACTAAAGACAAACTGGAGCAGGCCCAAAATGAACTGAGTGCCTGGAAATTTACACCTGATAGGTAAAGACAATCAAAATAACCCCCCTCCCCCCCCAAACAAACAAAAAGTCAAGACTTCCTCATGCCCCCCACCCTCACGCTCACTGCAGGCATGCAGGAACAATGGTGGGGGGGAAGGCTGACAAATGCTGTACTCACCACGAGACTCAGACTTTTACAGAAAGCCAGTCACTGCAGAACAAAACTGTTTTTGTACTCTCGCACTGTGCCAGCTACATATCACATAACCTAAAGACAGTTTGGTCAGGTGACACTTGTGTTTCAGCTCTCTCCCCACACTCGTCCATGGGCCTGAAGGAGTCCGGACTGTTCCTGAAGAGGTGGTCACTCACTTCCCAACACGGATATATGCCCTCCCCCGCACCAGACAGCTCACACATTAAATAGGGGGGTTATGGTGGAGGGTGAGTCAGGCAGGGAGCATCCCTAGCCTAAAAATTGAACATTTTACAGACCCATACTTTGGTTTATAAAGACATTTAACTGTGGATTATACCACCACACACATACCCCTCTAGTCTGCCTAAAGACTTTTTTTGGACAGTCTAGATACATTGCAGCAGTAACATGAGGAAAGTTTCTAGGATTTTAAAAAGTAAGACTTTGGGGAGGAAGAGCCACTAGAAATGATGTTTAAGACTGTGAGCGGAGCCGGTCCACAGAGGACTGTGGTTCAGGCGTGAGGGTCCACTCTGTGCCCGTGTCTTTGAACATGGGCCCACTCACGGTAGAGTGTATTTACATGTTTTATTTTGTGACTTGTTTCTTTTTTTATTGGCATTTCATTTGATCTTTCTCTTGTTTCTCTGAAACAAACACTTACTGCAGTGTGTATGTGTGTGTGCGAACCACGAATCGGCTTTGATTGTTAACATTCTGTAAAAGCGTTTGCACCATTAATTCTTCCGGTACACACTGAAACACACTGCTGTAGGTGCACTGAGTCCTGTTTTCAAGTTGTGAATGCAAATGTCTTTAACGAGTCATGTTATGAGTTGATGAGAATGTATTTATTGTATTTCTGTGTATTTTTGTTATTGACCTCACAATCTCTCCCTCAGCCATTGACGCTAATAGTTGATTAGACGTTTCTTTCTCACCTAAGCCACTGTTTCCAGAATGAAACACGTGGAGTCTGTTATGTCTTTTTTCCTGTCTTCAAAAAAAAAAAAAAAGAAATATATACTAAACTCTCACATTTAAAGTGAGATTTGAGCTGGCAGTGTATACACAGCCTTTTGAGAGCTAAAAGCACACCTTCCCAGTCCTCTACAGAAATTAATGGTAATGATAACTACTAAACTACAGGGAAGAAGTGCAGTAAATACAGTAAACTAAATGTGCAGTGCTTAATTTTTATGAAAAGTAAGAACATACATGGTTTTCTGAGCTGTTACCACTTTGATAACTGCTTCTGATTTGAGTTTATTTGCCATCACTGTTTAATTTTGCTCTGACCAGCTGACTTCCATAGGCATTTTATAGACTAAAATAGATGGCAGTTAATTATGGTTTTAAATAACGTGTGTGCCTGTCAAATGTTTGCAAATTTGGCTTTTTGATTAGGGCATTTGTAAAGCATAATCACAATAACTGCTAATGTAAAAATAACAGGTGTGCTGGACTGTTGGAGTGTTCCTTAAAACCTGTTATGCAGCAACTCAAGCTGTTTGATTTTTTTACTGTTGAAATACTTGGTCCTTTTTGTATTTGAAGTGATTAATACATAAACCCAGTGCCTGGTTCTGCAGAGCACAATTCCTCTTTTGCAACTCACAGTTAAGGGTTGATATTTAAATTGTAGATTTTCCTCTGATATTACTCTGTTACATTTTTCATTCTGCCTTTTCTCCACACTTAGTGATGTAGCGAGTGTGTTTTGAATGTGAGAAGCAGATTTGCTACTGTTGTTTTTTAAAGTGCTCACTTGTCTTCAATATGCAACATGGTGAATTAAGTTTCAGTGTAAGAACGGGTGCATTAGTTCGTAGAAATGTGGGTTCTAGTTAGCCTTTTTTATGGTGTAAGCCATAATTAGGACCTGAGATTTTTAATACCTTCTCATGGCTTACTGTTGATTCAGTGAGGGGGGTGGGGGTGGGTTTGATTAAGAAAATAATTAACATTTATTGTACAGAAAAGATTTGAGTCAGCAAGTTCCTGATGATTTTATAATGCACTGGGAATTTTAATGGATGTAATGGAAATCCTGTTACGACTAGACAGACCAGGATGAAGAGTTCATATTGACAGGCTGTGATAAGGCAGTTCAGAGGCATCTGTTTACCTGTCGTTGTTTGTCTCCTGGTTCACTGTGTGATGTGAGACTTGTTTCCCTTACAGCCAAACAGGGAAGAAACTGATGGCCAAGTGTCGAATGCTGATTCAGGAAAACCAGGAGCTGGGTAGGCAGCTGTCCCAGGGACGCATCGCCCAGCTGGAGGCAGAGTTGGCCCTGCAGAAGAAGTACAGCGAGGAGCTCAAGAGCAGTCAAGACGGTGAGAACATGACACCATGTCCATGATTTCCAGAAACGATTTGAAATTTGGATTTGTTAGGCCACAGCGCACATTCTGCGTCAGTCCATCTCAGATAAGTCCAGGCCCAGAGAAGTCTGCAGCGTTTCTGGATGTTGTTGATATATGGCTTTTGCTTTGCATGGTAGAGTCTTAACTTGCATTTGTAGGTGCAGCAAGAGACTGTGTTTACAGATAACGGTTATACAAAGCATTCCTGAGCCCATGTAGCATCCTTTATACTATTATGTTGGTTTTTAATACAGTGCCATCCTACTAAAGTTTTTGGAATTGGGGTTTGTATTTCAGAGTTTGCCTTTAACTGTTGGTGACTCATCCTGAAACTGGGGGCATAAGCTAAATTTGTGTCTAATGAAACGCTTTCTCACTTCTGGTGTCGCCAGACCGGGCCTCACTGCAAAAAAAAAGCACAACTTTATAACTTTGTCCACTAATTTGGGTGAAACTGAATCTTATTTTCTGGTTTTCTCTCTGATGATGATGATGTCTGGCTGCTCAGCTACACGTCCGTGATTTATTTACAGACTTACCTGATGGACAGATGGCTTTAGCAGCTTACTTGTTGCTAACTGTGGCTGTTAGCTGGTGTCAGCAGGCAGCAGAACCGAGCTCCGCAGCCTCCCAGTGAACATGGCTGGTCACCGGGGCTGAAGACGGCCTCTGAGACCAACAGGGAATACAGGCCAAGGTCATTTACGGAGTTTCCTTCCGGAAAGATAGCTTTACTTGTTGCTAATGTAACTTAGCTAACCACTAACTGCTATTAGCTTGGTTAGCTCTGACTCAGCCCTGGGGTACCAGGAGCTGAACCACCTCAGGTACTGTAGCCCTGTCGTGAAACTGGTCTCTGTTGGTCTTGGAGGCTGTTTTTAGTCCTGGTTCAGCTGTGTTCACTGTGAGCTCTCAGTCTGGCAAGAGTTACCTAATAGGACTGTTCTCCTATATCCATTTACGGGTATAGTTTCATGGTGGGGGCGAAACATACATATTAGCTACTATAAAACATCAATCAGTTAACAATCAAATGTCCACAGCTTTAACATGTTGCTGTAGGTTAGATTTTTGACTTTGTTTTCTCTGTTCCTGATCTCCATCTCTCCCAGAGTTGAATGACTTTATCATCCAGCTGGACGAGGAGGTGGAGGGGATGCAGAGCACCATCCTCGTCCTGCAGCAGCAGCTGAAGGAGTCCCGTCAGCAGCTGTCTCAAACTCAGGGGTCACTGGCCGGAGCCGGGCCCAGCAGGACTTCACCCGCCGCTTCCAGCTCGTCCGGTGAGCCGTCCGCCCAGCCCGAGCAGGCCAGCGCGCCCTCTGAGCCAATGGGAAAAGACTACGGGAGGGTCTCCAACGGACCAAGCAACGGCAACTCATCCCAGAGGAGCGAGACCACTACACCCAGCCTGTACCGGGAGGTCAGCAGCACGGAGGAAGACTTCCCCATGTCCCCGATGGTCTCCAGCCCCGGCGAAGCTGAGACCAAACTGTCCAACCACTCGGAGGAGGCTTCGGGGAGTCAGACTGCCGCCGGGAGAGTTGGAGGACCCGTGGGTTTCGGGAGCCAGCTGAGCGCAGGGTACGAGAGCGTGGACTCTCCGACGGGCAGCGAGACATCATTGACTCAGCACTCGAATGACACGGACTCCACCACCGACCCCCACGAGGACAAGGCTGCCCTGGTGACCAAGGGCACCAGGACTGCAGGGTCACGGCACACTCAGAACGGCCTGGACTCCAGCACGAGCGACAGTGCGGTTTTGTAATGTACTCTGACATGTACTGTCTTTTCTTTTTTATACAATATACAAACAAGGCAACAAACGCATAGTCTGTAACACAGCACTGCTGTCCAAGACGTTTTGTTTTCACCCCCCCCCCCCCTTGCCTATCGTGATGCCTGTCACATTTGTGTTGCTAAACAGGGATATAACAGGTCTGGGTTAATGTTAGATTTGAATTGAGTGGATGTATGATTTAAAAACTAGTACGTTTCATTCTGCTGTTTATTTGAGCACGTCTATGCTGTTCTTGTTTGAGCTCTTGACACTGAAATCAGGCATCTGGTGTTGTAACTCATCGTCAAAAAGTCAGTAAAATCACTGAATTACAGTAGCTTCGCAATATTCAAGGTCATTTTTAGATGTTGGCCTGGTGTTTTTTTTTTTTTTTAAATGCAATTTTAATTTTTCATTGACAAAAATTCTGTTCAAAAGATTCTGTTAAATTGTGACTAGTTTATATGCGATGTTCATATTATTCTGACTTCAGTCCTTTTCATGTACTGACCAAATACCAATAAAGATTTTTAATACTACAGAGTGAAACCCATTATTACTACCATCAGTACATTAGTATAGGAACCCATATAACCTATTGGCTTTCTTTATATATTTCATAGACATCGCACATTAATGGAACAAAACAATAAAACTACATTGATGTGAATGTAAGATTTTAGTAAAGATGCTAGTCCCCAACAAAAACAGACACATTGTACAAATATGAATAATACAATAAACAGGGACAGACAGTACATTGTGGACATGTCATGACTTTGGCAAAGTGTAAATATACAAAAGGCCTATAATCTCCACTGGGTATAAAAGACAACTCACTGAGTGATTTAACAAAATAAGTGTTCAACTTGCACCTTTTGGAAGTTACTGTACTGTGAGGACAAGCATGTATGAAAATAAGGGGCTTTGATTGTGTAACGACTGCATGTGTTCATTTTAAATGTTTTTACATAAATCTCAGATGAATATATGTTGGATGACATAATAACTGGCCATATGTGGGTCCTTAAAAAGTCTTATAATGTTTTAAATTTAAATTTTCTAATAAAGTGCTATAACAATTACTAAAAATTATGTTATAAACAAGGTCTTATATTTTTTTAATGCTGTAAGCAAAGTCTAAAATTCATGTCAAATGCAAAACGTACATTTAATCTTCGATGAATTCATCAAGAGTTGAATTTTAATGCCTCTGTAATCTGACTACAGTCTTTTAGGGATTTTCTATTTGTGTTTGCAAACTTTATTAAGACAGCAGACTGTCCGTAGGCTAATGAGACGGGATCATGTTTATATATTTATTTTCAAGCTAAACTATGAGGCTCTAAATGACTTTCAGCATAGAAACTGAAATTCTACCTTGATACAGCCTCACTTCAGACTGATGTAAGTCAACTGTAGTGATACGTATCATTAAGGACAACAATACTGAATATAAAATATTGTACAAATGTTCTCAAACTTAACCGGTTATTGTAATTTTACCTTATAAATTTGAATCAACAATATATGTGTTCACTCAGAGGAGTATGCCTGTATTTTCCACGTGTTTGTTTTTATTGCAAACTTGGCCTCAAATGTAATTAAACAGGGATTTAACTTGCTGATACATGTAGAAACAGTGAATGAGATAAAACTTTATTAATCCCAGGAGAGAAATTAAGCATTAGAGTGGCACACGAAGAATACAAAGAGCCAAAAAGAAACAGGACACAGATGGGAAGAAAAGGTAACAGAAAATAATAGATTGTTTAGAAATGCTTTATAGGCAGCATTTTATGTATAGTTGATCCCCTTGCTTAATTTGGGTTAAATATATACATGTATTTTGCTGTGTTTGTGTTATTTTTATTCAGAGTTTATCAGAGTTAACTTTAAACTAATCTTAGTCACATGTGTTAACCACTTTTGGGGGATTATTGCAAAAAAAAAAAAGTGTACATCTATATTCTATATAATATATCCTGTATAAGCAATTTTGGTCAATATATCGATATTGGAATTCTTCAGTTCCCTACCCTAACCAGTACAGCATAGTAGATACAGGATGACATGATATGATAAATAATTAACAATGAAAAAATTACACGACACGATCCCTGGTTGAATGTGGGGCCTTAAAAAGTCCAGCTCAGTGTAAAGTTGTGTAATGAATGAACGGTGCTGTTCTCCTCCAGCCCACGCGGTGGCGCTGTGGTTCATCCTCCCGGCAGTTTACACTCGAACAGATCTCATTCAGTGCAGACCTGCCAGTGTCAACAGAGCTCACCGCAGTGTGGACAAACAGGAACAGCACTCTGAAGCAAGGACTCAAACTTCAACCAGCCGTCTGTTAAAAATGAACTCTGAGCCTGTTGTCATCGTCTCTGCTGCTCGGACGCCGATTGGTGAGATTTAATACCCCGCTGGTACCAAACTCGAGACGGTCTCTAATATCGCTAACGTTACTTTATTGTAGCTACACTGTGCTGCTCGCTGTCACCGTGCTCACATCAACTGTAATCGAAATTAACCACTGCTGTGTGTTTCTTTTAATTGTTTTCTTTAATTGTCATATATTTACAGCCGTATTGTCTTATTTTAATTTGGTAAAGTGGTTAATGGCCATTCAATCAGGTCGCCGAGTCTCGCCGCGCTCTGATTGGTTCGCGTACGTGTCCGGAGTATTCCCTGGTCAGCGATTGGCTGGCTGGTCATAGTGCCACGGAGCGCGAGCTTGCTGCCATTGGTTACCCACAACATGTCCGGCGTGTCAGAGCGAGTTGGGCGTGACTCCTCGCAAAGATGATACATTTAATTTGTTAGCAGGGCAACAGCTTGTTAATTAATTAAAATTAATTAATTAAAATGTGATCAAAACTGCAGCGTGGCCAAGTGAAATATTCAAATCACAGGAGTGGCATTTTTTTTTTTTTAAATCAAATGTGTCACATGTAGAGCTGCAATGATTAACCGCTTAATCAATTATTAGTCGCTTATTAAATGAATCTCCAACTGTTTTGATAGTCAGTTGATCGAGTTGAGCAATTAAAGTCAAAAAAACTCTATGATTTCATATATCGTTTCATATGCCTTTTTGTGACTTTGTGTTACGTATTTACAGTATACAGTATGTGGTATTATAATGTTCTTTTGGTTAGTATTTTTCTGTGGTTGATGATCCACATAAAGGAAACCAATGACGGTTCATTCGTTTTTTTCTGCAGAAATGTGTCTATAAAATATGAAGAAAAAATAATTTTAAAAAAAGCCTCTCAGGTTCCCGGAGCATTACCTGACATCGACTTATTTTGTCCACCAGTTGCTCCAAAATCCAACAGTTTCTGATGATATACAGGAGGAAATCCTAAATGATCAAAACAATTGATTATGTAAATTAATGCAACGACATGGCCTGCTTATCTACTGTGAAAATACACTGTGGTGTTCTCAGGTTACAGTATCTTCTTTCCATTTTTTGCTCAGGGTCCTTGAACGGTGCTCTGTCCACGGTGCCCGTGCATGACCTGGGTTCAGCGGTGATCAAGGACGTCCTGAAGCGAGCTGCGGTGAAGCCAGAGGAGGTCTCTGAGGTTATCATGGGACACGTCCTCACAGCAGGTGAAAGCTCAGGGAGTCACGAGTCACGTTTGAGTTTGATTTGACTTTGTCTCGCCGCTGTTCACTTCTATTGTACTTTCATTCCCCTTTCTGTCCTCCAGGTCACGGGCAGAACCCGGCCCGTCAGGCCAGTGTCGGGGCAGGTATCCCGTACCCCGTCCCGGCCTGGAGCTGTCAGATGGTGTGTGGCTCTGGGCTGAAGGCTGTGTGTCTTGGAGCTCAGTCCATCCAATCAGGAGAGACCACAGTGGTGGTGGCAGGGGGCATGGAGAGCATGAGCAGGGTGAGTTATTACACAAGGAGTTTCTTCACAAGCTTCTAATAAAAAAAACAACGCTGAAGTGATGAAACAGCAGCTTTTGTTTCTCAAAGTAGGTATGAAAAACTTTATTTTCAGTCGCAGTAATTATTTTCATCTAAATGGCTCTGCTATTAAAACATTTGAAAAGATGCTCTTGCTTTTATTTGAGTGTATTAAATATGAAACATGAAAATTTTATAACACAATATTAGTGATCAAATTTGTCACGCTAATCACTGTTATCATTGTTTTATTAAAATGTGCTGAAAATGTTGAAAATGTACTGATACACACACTGAAATCACGATGTTTTATATTGAAAACCTGTCAGTGATTTAAAATGGCATCATGTCCCTGCATGCTGAGATTGTTTGATTGAGACTGGACTGTATTTAGAGAGTTTTTCAAAGCACAATAATCAAACACAGTTTTAATAATAATTCAATTTATTTTTTATTCATATTGGTAATTGTCAGGAATTTTACCACATGTAATCATGAAATCAATAATTCTTTCATCTCTCGAGTGCATTTGGACTCAACGAAACCACATCAGTGCGTGTCGTGCGAGAACCACTTTGTACGAACAGATTCGTTCTTAAGAGGCACGTACAAGCGATTAAAGATAATTTGTTGCATTTACCAGCTTTCTCTTCAGAACAAACTCTAAACTCATGAGTTGTTCAGACGTTTCGTACAAGTCATGAACTCTATCTTCCTTTCCTTACGGAGCAAAACACATCTGTTTGACTTAAGATCATTGCGCTTTAATCTGAAGGAGTTTAGAGTTTAAATATGATTCTGAAATGAAACAAAGTTAATGTGAAATTAATTTTTCTGTTCACCTTATCATTCATCATCATAGCTTCCTAATTCACTGAAACGATTGACAGATTTTCATTATTTTCACTGTAGCTCTCTGTGATTAAGAGAGTTACATTTCCTTGATAATAAGACGTCTTGTTTTTGTTTCCTGCTTCCACCAAAAGGCTCCTCACACTGTGCACATGAGAGCCGGAGTGAAGATGGGCGATGCCTCCCTGCAGGACTCCATGGTGGCCGACGGCCTGACAGACGCCTTCCATGGCTACCACATGGGCATCACAGGTGCGTGCACGGCGGAGATTACACATCGTCACACCTCACAATTAGCGTTTATCGTCGTGATAAATCACATCGACATATTTCATCAGCTGAGAATGTGGCGAAGCAGTGGGGAGTCAGTCGAGAGGAGCAGGACCGGTTCGCTGTCCAGTCCCAGAACAAAGCGGAGGCCGCACAGAAAGCAGGACACTTTGATCAGGAGATTGTCCCAGTCTCCGTGCCGTCCAGACAAGGTGAGGAGCTTTTCAGTGATTTATGATCCGATTCATCCGTCTCATCCGTCCTCGTGTGGCTGCGCTATAACATCTGTCTGTCGTCTTCAGGTCCGGTGGAGGTGAAGGTGGATGAGTTTCCTCGCCACGGCAGCAACATGGACAGCATGTCCAAACTCAGACCCTGCTTCATAAAGAACAGTGGCACCGTCACCGCTGGAAACGCCTCAGGTATGAGACCTGGTGCTCCATCATTTTCTGACACGTAGAGATGATGTCACTTACCAAACAGATATCTAACTTTTGTCCACATTACTTCAGGAATTAATGATGGAGCAGCAGCAACTGTCCTAATGAGCCAGTCGGAGGCTGTGAGGCGAGGTGTAAAACCCATGGCGAGAATCGTATCGTGGGCTCAAGCCGGTCTTGACCCGTCTATCATGGGAACTGGACCAATACCAGCCATCAGGAAAGCGGTAAGAAAACAGACGCACCTTAAATGTAACAGTAACTGAGAAAATGCTGCTTTGTGTTTATTCCTCGTCTTGTTTGTTCTCTGATAGGTCGAGAAAGCGGGCTGGCAGCTGGACCAGGTGGACTTATTTGAGATCAATGAAGCGTTTGCTGCCCAGTCTATCGCTGTGGTTAAAGAGCTCGGACTGAATGCAGACAAGGTAACAGGAGATTGTTGGTCAGTTTGGCATTTTACAGTTTAGTTGAGTGAATGGAAGTGAAAAATATTAATTAGTTGTCATATTTGTTATCAAAAAATCACCTAAATGTGTGTAATTTGGTGTCATTTTGGTATAGTCCGAAGTTACGTAAGGAATAGAAAACATCTTGGCTCAGTTGTTGAGTGCCTGTGGGATCAAATAACATAAAGATCGCATAGACATCCAGGAATTGGCTGAAACTTGTTATTGCATCAGATTATTTTAAGTGGGGTTTCATATGAGGTACTTATTGATAGTCAGTGTATTACCTACAGTAGATGGTGGTCGGCACGCCCTCAGTTTGGAGAAGCAGCAGGGGTGCTGGTGTAGGAAGCTAAGCAATGAACTGCTGTAGTCAGGATCAGCAACAAAAGGTATTTTAGCCATTTAAAAAAATAATCCAAACTGTCCCTTTACCAGCCTGGAATACATAAAACTGCAGTAAAAAGCTGTAGTGAGCACTCATCTCGCAGGTTTATTGTCCAATTTTCCATTTAGTGTAAATTTTGTCTCCAGAATCCGCCTGCATGCAGCATGGTAACACTGATGCGTTGTCTTTTTTTTCCCCTCCTCTCCTCAGGTGAATGTGAGCGGCGGTGCCATCTCTCTGGGACATCCCATCGGCATGTCCGGCTGCAGAGTGCTGGTGACCTTGTTGCACGCGCTTCAGAGGACCGGAGGAAATAAGGGCGTGGCATCTCTCTGCATCGGAGGAGGGATGGGCATCGCCATGTGTGTGGAGAGGGTTTGAGGTGAAAACCAAACGCTGCTTTACAGATTGCACTCGATCTCATATTTTTAAACTGATAAGGGATACTAAAATTCTGGTGTTTACACTGCAGTGATATAAAACGGTTTACTTCGGTTCTTCCAAATTACTGAGGTACAAGTGATCAATAAGTCTTGTTACTGTTGGAACTTATCCAATCATAGCTTGCCATGCTCACTGTGAACTTAATTTCACCCTTCCTCAGGTTTTAGCTGTGAAGCATGTACTTAATGTTAGAGGATTTAAGATGTCAAGATGATGTAAATCTAGTGTTTGCTGGCAGCTTTAACATAAACCAGTAGTAACTAAAAATTGCTCTTAAAACCAGGTGTTAGATGTATTAAATATGCACCATATTGCAGTTAGTAATTGCCGGCAATCGAGTTAGATTGATTGTTTTTCCTTAAAACAAGCTGCTTACAGTTAACTTTCTGGTGGAAAAAGTGAAACACTAAAACTGCAAAGGTGAGGGTGACCTGCTATCTTCTCTGTACAGTATAATTTTCAACTTGAGGTGTAATTTATTTGCCAATTGTTTCACGCACTCAGTAGAGTTTGGCTGCTGTAAAAATAGGCCCATGGGAGAGGTCAGCCTTCAGAGCTTTCTGCCAAAAAAGCCTTTTTAACACGGTCAACAGTCTCATTTTAACCCTAAAACTAAAAGTAATAAGTCAACACTTGAGACTCGGGTCTCCTGGGTGAAAGTCCCATGTTTAAATGATCCATCCACCACAAACATACCCTAGATTCTCAAACTAGGAGTGGAGCACTTGAGCTCTCTCTGGTGGTCCACCAACAAATCTCCTAAAATGTTTAAAAATTAAATTAATAATGAAAAATCTTAAACCATGAAATTGAAATGTATTTAAAATAAATTATTTCCTGTAATATTTTTGTTTCAGTATCAGCCTTCTGCCTACTCACTTTGTATTACTTACAAGTTGAACTGTGATGGCAGTGTGGCCGACGCTCCAAATAGCGAGCAGGGCTTGGATTTCCTCCCGAGACCAAGCACTTTGAAGAGAAAAAGAAAGCTCTAAATGTCACCTAAACCAAGCCACAGAGCTCTTTCTGGCATAAAGTCCTGAAGGCTAAATTCTCCCATGTGCTAAAAAGATACTGATCAACATTCCACTTTCTCTAACCAAATGACCCTGACAAAGTCCCGCTCAGTTTTGCTCTGTGCTCAGTTGACAGTTGAACAAGCTCGGTCCCTCAGTCAACTTCCTCCTCCTCCCATTTTTTGTACTTCTATATGCTATGTGAAAATTGTTGAAAGATGTTGCTGGGGGACCTGTTAAAGAGTTTCGCTAACATTTGCAAACTGAAAATGTGACCTTGTATTTTGCTCTTAAAGGGAAAAGGAGAAAGTTGACCAAGGTAACAGGTTTGCACAGCTGTTTATGGATTACAAAGCAAAACATGGAGGGACTTAGAAAGGGTCAATTGTGCAGACAGCAGCCTTGAAACACAGCAAAGTGCCATAAGGTTAAATATGCTAACCTTCTCTAACCTCATGCTTCCTGTACATAACCAGATGTTTGTGAAAATGTTTCCTGTAATCCAGCTATTCGACAGATCAATAAAGAATTATAAGCCATAAAGTCAAAAACCTCTTTGAAACTTCTTCATCAAAGCCCGCGTAATAACCACAGCCAGCCGATCTGAATTAACAAATCAACGGTGATTTACAACCATTGGAGCTTTATTAAGTGTCCAAAAACAACAAATGACTTACAGTTCCTCTGGAAGCGAGAGGGAGTGGGAGACAGTAAACAGGCAAAGTGCACGGCCTACACTAAAGCAACAGCCATGAAGAGCTCCTCATGTATAAATACAGACGATGAACCTAATCTGGACCAATCACAGCCCTTTAACCCTCCAGAGCGCCTGAGTGCACGGCATCCTGGTACGACTGCCCGCCCTCCTTCGGCTCTGGGAACAGTTTGATGAGGTCGTCGATACGGAGGATGGTGATGGCGGCCTCCGTGGCAAACTTGAGGCTCTTTGTTTTGACCATAGTGGGCTCGTACACGCCAGCCTGACGGTTGTCTCTGGGCTTTCCGTTCACCAGGTCAAGACCGATCCTACAAGACAACGAAAGAATTCAAATACTGTGTGTTCTATGTAACACAATAAGTTAACCTAACACCTGAAACAAAGTAAAACTTGAGAAAATTCAAGAGTTAATCTTTACTTTTACTTTTCAAGTGGATCTTGGCAAAAGGAGGTTCACTTTAGGGATTCAGCTAACAACTATTTTTATTACTGATTCATATGCTGATTATTTTCCTGATTTTTTTTTTTTTTTTTTTGTTTAGTTGTTTTTTGCAGAAATCTGTTTCTATGATCAATTAATTTTTAAAATTCTGGATTTTATATTTTAGAAACCAGAGCAGGGGCAATGGCCTGGACTCAATTTTTATACATCTTTCTTTTTTCCTTACTTATCTAGACCTAGAAACCCTGCATAATGTCACTGGGAAATATGTAATATAGACCATATATACTCTAAATGTAGCAGTTGACGACCAACTTGATCAGGCAGAGCACACTTTTTGCAGTGAGGCGTCTTTTTCTGCAGATTTGCAGTGCAGCAGAGAGGTAGCGAGCACTAATGTGACTCGATGAAACTATCCATCAACTCAGCATCAACTAAGCCTTAGGAGTTTCAGAACGGACAACTATATCTGTAGTGCTACGTTGCTTATGGCAGCAGTCATGAAACTGTGAGCTCTGTATAAAAAGACTCACCACTTGAGATTCTTGCGTTCAGGATTAACCTGAGCCTCGTTGTGGAAGGCCCGAAGCTTGGCCACCAGATCAGTGGAGTCCTGTGCTGCGTTCACAGCCAGCGTCTTGGGGATGACGAGGAGAGATCGAGCAAACTCGGCAATAGCCAGCTGCTCCCGAGAACCCTAAAAGAGAAAACAAAATTGATGAGAACATTTCAGCACCAGTGAAACTACATCAAAACACACACTACACTTGCAGCAAATAAAAAAAAAAAGAAGCAACCAACAGCTGCATGCTTGATGAAAGTTTTTATAGGATATGTCTCACCATGCTGGTGGCATAATTCTCCAGGTAGATTGACAGAGCTGCCTCCACAGCACCTCCTCCTGGAACTACAGACTTTGACTCCAGCACCCTCTTGACCACACAGAGGGCATCGTGCAGCGAGCGCTCCATCTCGTCACACATGAAGTCGTTGGCCCCGCGCAAAATGATGGACGCTGATGTGCGTGCTTTGGTGCTGAGGGGATAAAAAGTCAGGTGAGGACAGAAACGGTTAACATGCGTCAGACTCGTCTCAGTTCATCACAACTCCTAGAACTACAGATTTGATACAATTACATGCAAAGAAATGTTCTTAACTTGCAGCTGTAATGACAAATTGTATGAATCAATATTGTGTTTGAGCATTTAAATATCAGTAAAGTGGCAGTTCTTACTTCTTGACAAGGATGAGCTCGTCGTCACAGATGCGTTCCTGCACAACCTCCTCAGCCTGACCGAGCATTGTGGCCTCAAACGTCTCCTCTCCCTCCAGATTGGTCAGAGACGGGCAGATGGTGGCTGAGAATGAACAAACACAACGAAGGTCACAAAATATTTTTAAATTTAAAGCACCGAATATAAAATGGCCTGACCAAGACATTAAAACATTGAGCACACTTTCACCCTACCTCCTGTTGCCTTGGCGATGCGTTTGAGATCCCTCTTGAGAACCCTTCTCACTGCCATGGCTCCTACATCCACGAAGTACTTAAGACACATGTCATCGATGCCACCGGTGGTCAGGATAACGTTGGCGCCTGACGCCAGAATCTTCTGGATCCTCTCCTTGGTGATGTCAGATTCTCTGGAGCAAATAAAAAACAATATTGATTCAATATCACCAGCAATATTTAGATAAAATACAAAAAAGATTACAAATACAAAATTGAAAATTGTCCAGCCCACAGTACTGGTAGAACAGCTAAGAGAGAAGCTGCTTCCCTGACTCGGGCTGCTGATATTTTCTCCCACGCGTATCACTGTGTAAACTACTGGTTCAGCTTCACAGCAAATTTAAATGGGATATGTCTTTAGGATAATACTGAAGAAAAACAGTTTGTACCTCTGTCTGATCTGGTCAAGCTTCTCTGGGTCGTTGATGATGACTTGGACTCCCATCTTCATCTTTGTCTTCTGCAGGCTGAAGTCCAGGCAAGCAATCTTGGCATTCACAACACGCTTTAACATGCCTTTGAAAAGAAAAACACAAAAAGTATAGTTTAAAATATACCTTAAAATCAATTAGAAATGGCTTTACCACAGGTCATTTAACTTGAGGCTAATCAGTCAATTGTCTGGCTAAAAAAGAAGCGCCACAGTTACAAATTACTGCGTCTACAGTCCTTTCAAAGCCAGTGTGCTGTCTCCCACGCGTATCACTGCTTACGTCACAAGGTGAGACATAGCAGCAAATTTAAATGGGAGTTTAATCATCTGCGGTGGAAATGTATGAGGCAAGTGAGGGGTTTCTGCAGGTTTCAACAACTTAAATTTAAGACTTCAAGACCTTTTTAAGACCATTATTAATACAATGCAAGATCTATTACACATAACACACAACATACAGGCATGCCAGTGTTTGTTGCATTTTGTAATTCTTACAAAAGTTAAATACAAACTTTCAGAGAAGCACATTTAAAAAGTGAGACTGAAGTTAATGCAACTTAATAAAACAATTCCATTTTTTAAGACCTGTCAAAATCATATTTAAGACATAATTTTCAGATTATTGGAGATTTTAGACTTTTTAAAAAGGACCTGCAGAAATCCTGGAATTAAATTCTCACGTTTTACATTTTAAGTTAAGGAACTGACCAACGTACCTTGTGAGCCAACTGTGCAGTTCAGTGCATATCCATTAACCAGGAAGCTCTCTTTCTGGCTGCGGCCGTGGGCTTTCAGCACGTTGACAGAGTTGATGGGGTATTTGGCCACCCCCTTGCTGTCCACAAACTTCACAGCCATGGCAGCATCCACCACCATGTTAGCAAAGAAGTCTGCGTCACTGAGGGCTCGGGGTTAAGGGCTTTAATTGAATAAATACAATTTAACAATTACTCCAGGCATGTGGGTTCAATGGAAAAACATTCTGTGCTCTGTACAGCAAAAAAGGATACACTCCAATGATTTTAGAGGACATGGAGGTCTTGGCTGCATTGATTAAGCACTCTCTGCCCAGGTCATCTGTCCCAATAGTGAGGTTCTCATTAATGTAGCGAACCGCCTCCCTGGAAGATGTAAAATCAAGTTTGCATGTCAGAAAATCTGAAGACCTGAAGCACCCACAGGTAATCAGTAGTTATGTAGAAACAGTAGTCATAGCATCTTACTTGCAAGCCAGACGATATCCACTGATGACTGACGTGGGGTGAATCTTCTGCTTCACCAGCTCGTCTGCACTCTTTAGCAGTTCTGCGGCAAGAATTACCTACAGGGGATGTCACATGATTAATATTGTAGATAAAATATTTCAGGCTTCATATTCCAGAGGATTCTTTGTTATACCACTAATAAAAGTTTCACATTGTGCCATCATTTCATTAGGGGCAGCAGGAATGAGGCTGCTCAACCCCTTCAGACACTGATGGACAGTTTCTCTCTCCTGTTAGCATAGCCACACATCCGTGGTAAAAGGCAGATGAATGGTACTAAAACAGGACATTCACTTTTAACTTATGTGTACAGCCAGGGGTGAAAGTAGGTGCAGTGCAGTGTGTTGACCTGTGGGTTTTTAAATTTGTGCTACCTTCCCCAAACTCTTAAGTTACTGCTGGCTGATGTCAACTTCTGCTGCAGCTGACTGATATCAAGGCTGTGATGTTTTGGGAGGCAAGTTTCTTGCAAAAATCATCAAAGTAAAATGACCAAAAAATGTGATGTGTCATGATGTTCAGATTTATTTCAACACAACAGACAGCAGGTCAAACACGCAATGTGACTTGCTCTGCAACTTTGGCATAACAACGGTGTGGGTGTGCATCTTTACTTTCCAAACATACACAGTTTCTGGAAGAATGCATTTTGTGTTGGTTTGGTCTAAAATACGAACAAAACCACAGGGACATTAAAAAACTTATTTGGCTCTGATGGAGAAAATGCTTAGAAGCTGTCCTCCACTTTAACACACACAATGGAGACATTTTGAAATATTTTACTCATCACACCCTCTTTCATTTATGTGCCAAATGGTTTAAAATTCAAAGAGAGAGGCAGTTTCTTCTACTTTAAAATAAAAGTGACTGACGGTTTTCTCAGCATTCACAAATGATTCTGTTGCACTTACACCATTTAAATATATAATTAGATGTACATGATGTTCTTACTACACCAGTGTTTCCCAATCCTGGTCCTCGGGGCCCACTGTCCTGCATGTTTTAGATGTTTCTCTGCTCCAACACACCTGATTCACATGATCAGCTCGTCATCAAGCCTCTGCAGAAGCCTGATAACAACCTGATCATTTGAATCAGGTGTGTTGGAGCAGAGAAACATCTAAAACATGCAGGACAGTGGGCCCTGAGGACCAGGATTGGGAAACACTGTACTACACCATACTGGCAGTAAATCTTGAATGCAAGCGTTCAGGGATGCCTGGAGCTGGGGGCGACTGAACAATATGAACCCATACCGGCAAGACTTTCAACCTATTTTAACCCCTGTGTACAGCTAATTATGACCACTTGCAGGCACAATTCATTTTCCCTGTGAGAGTAGCACTCATGACATCACACAGGAGCAGCTGTTGTCCCTACTCACCACAGAAGTGGTCCCATCTCCGACCTCCTTGTCCTGCAGGTCAGCCAGTTCACACAGGACCTTGGCAGCTGGGTGCTCCACTTCCAGCAGCTTCAGGATGGTAGCTCCATCGTTGGTGATGGTCACGTCCTGTCGATACATCAGTGACTCAGATTAGCAACTCGAGGCACAATGACTGATTCTATATAAACAGATCATATTGAATCTAACACACACCCCAATGTCGTCCACCAGCATCTTGTCCAGGCCGACGGGTCCGAGGGAGCTCTTGACGATGTTAGCGATGGATGCTGCGGCCATGACTGCAGACACAGAGAGAGGAAGGTGCTACTAGCTAACAAGTGCTAAATACCCTTTTATAATCATCTAAATATAGCGAGTCAATCATTTTAAAACGTCTTACATAGTTTAGAACAATGTCTCCATCATCAACATGTTCTGTCAGTTTATTTAGTGAGGTACACAGTATGTTAGCCACACCCTCAGATCATGACAGTGTTTTTCTGTCCCATTAGCATAGCCGTCCATTCAGAGTGATGCGAATGGAAGGTACTAAAATGGGAGTAACGTTACGACTTCATAATTCACAATATTGACGTTAAGTTAAGTGCACATTGTGTAGAAGTAGCAGACGTTACTTCCGTGCTTTTCATTATTTCACCAGAGCCTGAGCAGGTGCTTGAAGTTAACATTAAAGTTAGCTAGCATTAGCCTTAGCCACACGTGTGCTTCATGCAGTAAATGAAATAACTTCTCCCGTCGATCATTCGTGACGCACAGAAAATACATGAACAGTATATTAAACACCGAAGAAACCAGCATAATAACTCACCATTTTGAGTGCGGACAGATTCGCCAGTTGTCCTCTGGCCGAGCACGTTTAACGGACCCTCTAATAGCGACATTTTGGACCACCACACAACCGAGAAGAAAGGAAGCGGCGCGGTGCACTATGGGTAAACCGGCGTTTAGCAGAAGGTTCGAGAAGAAAATTGATTAAAACAGCTTCGACATGACACTTAGAGGGCTTTTAATTATGTAAAAGTTCTCAACTTTATAAGTGTAGTGAAGTTTCACGTTAGCCAGGGCATTTATCAAATTAGAAAATAACGTTTTTTGTCACGTTTAGTTTTAAACGTCATTTCCCAGCATGCCTCACCATCTTCTTCGTGGTTCTTGCATAATTTCTAGTGTACGGTGGGCTGTCAGTGCGCCCTCTGCTGTTGATTTTGATTTGACGATATAGAAATTTATGGTGTCCAAATTTAAAGTGTATCTCATGTAAAAGTATCTTGAAGAGCACACTAATTATGTTTTTTCTTTTCTTTTCTTACGTTTTTATCTATTTTTCCCCCTTCCTTATTTTTTCTCCTAGAATTGAGGGATTTTTATTTATTTATTTAGTTAGTTATTTTAAATGTTATTTTATTTTGTTTATCCAATTTGTAAACCTTTAAAGGGGTTCAAAGGCAGAAGTGCTTCAAAGATGGAAGGTCATGGTATTTTACAACTCATTCCATTCCTAGAGTGCATAAAAAGAAATGGCTGTTTCACCCAGCTCAGAGTGCACCCTGGGGACACTTCAAGAACTCGTATATGATAGGATAAAATGTTGCAGATATAACTAGGTCATTTATCTGACAGTGTCATGGCAATAAACAGCAATGTGTGTTTTTCTCCTCTGGTACAGAGAAAACTATCCTTTTATACTTGTATAAAATGCAATGATGAACACATGAGCCTGCACTTGTAACAAAACGTAATGCAGTGTGATACGTAGAATCCAGTTTGTTTGAGTAGGGATGAAGTGGCATCTATATAAATTGCATCACCATAGTCTAATACAGATAAAAATTAACTTCGCACAACTTTCTTTTTGTGCATTTCTAAAAAGAAAGCAAAAATACTCTCGGCCTAATTTTTAAAATAGATTATCAACATACAATCTGGATTACATATTATTATTTTAGGAAGGTTAGTTGATTTGCATACTGTGTATAACCAGAATAGACAAAGAACATTAGGAAATCTGTCTGCTACGTTTGTGTCTGTGTCCTTCAAAATAACATTAATTAATTAATTAATTTGGACTTTTTACCTTCATTTGGTTGATATGGCATGTCTTGTTTTGCATTTTATTAAACTAGATTCGTGACTTTAATCCTGTAAATTTAGGGGTAAAGAGTGAAATACCAGATTGCAAATGCATCAATAACATAAATTAAAACAATAAACCTGATCCACAGCTTGTTCGTCCTGCTGTCGTCTCACAATCGATGCTGATCTCTCCACTGTTGAACCACCAGACTACAGAACAGCTTCTCCCCTCAATATACTGACTGAATGTGGAAAAACTGAGACGTTGTTGAAATTGCACTTTTTTTTTCTTTAGACGTTATTAGATTATCACCTCTTATTTTGTCATATTGTCGAACTGCTCTTGCACTTGTACTGGATGTCTCATAATTCACCTCGAAAGTAAAAGCAAAGAATACTTCATACCGAACATAATCAACTGCTGTTCTGTACCACATTTAATGTGTTCACATATTTATTCAATGATAACCACAAAAACACAGAGATGAGTTTAATCTGAATTTATTACCTCCAATACATTGTTTTGTTGAGCAATGACAACTAGGCAGTTAAAAAAATACAGTACACTTAACTTAAACATTAAAGCATTATAAAGCATACCTATGGCATACAAGAATAACTTTCCTAAAATGTACATCTTTACAAAGTGTTTACAAATAAAACGTAAAAAAAAGACAGAAAAGTGCAAAACAGAGTCAATGAAGACTGACGATCCCCACCAGTGAAACAGAGAACAAAAATGTACAATGAAAAAAAACAAAACAAAACACATACTTCATATTCCTAACTTGCTTTTGATGCACATTTCCTGATATGAGCAGTAGGGTAGTAGTGATATTGTGCTTTTTAAAGTTTCACTTGTTATTGTGGTTTGGAACTTGTATTAAGCAGTGCGTGATAGAAAACCCACTTCTGAAAATATTCACAGTATTTGATTCAAATTTTGTCTGCGCCCTTAAATCTGAATAAAACCATCTTTTAATAATAAATATATTTTACTTTATTTTACAACTTGTCTGTGGCTTGAAGTAATGGTGATAAGGGCCAAAATAACAGGGGTCAAAATAAATAGGACACCTTCAGTGACTGTTATGCTTCATGGGGAGAGAAAACTATTGTGTTGTATGAACTTTATTGAAGTGACAACTATCTGACTGTGACTTCTGTTCTGTGACTGTGGATGCGATATCAGTAGTGTGACAGTGTCCCATAATAATGTAAACAAAGTAAACAAACAGTTGACTATCCATTTGAAAAGAAAATATACACCAAATACAGTACTGTAGTCTTTTAACTATTTCTCCTTCGTGGTCCCTCTTAAAAACAAAGGTTAAAATTAGTAGGATTTTTTTAAAAAAAGACAAACATCATCCACTTGTTGAGATGCACATTTCACTCTACATGATGGATGTCCCCAAACACGTTATCTGATTTACTCACAGGTTCAAAATAAATATGAAGTCCTACGGTTTCCTTATAGATTATCTAAAAATATCAGCATCTTCTCTTGAGTTTAAAGCGTGATACCCTATTGATGTCAAATGTAGGTTTGGAGAGTGAGATACAATAACTTCAGATAGACTTACAGGTCTAAGTGTAGTTAAACTTAACTTATTGGATCTTGTTATAGCCAACGTGTTTTCTTTACAGTTGCATCCTTTTTTTTGTTACAATTGCTGCTAAAAAAGCTGTTAAAAGTGACCATCTAGCCTGAGTAGCAAATCTGAAGATCGCAATTTTGAAGTGAGAACTGTTTTAGTGTTTGTACAATTAAAAACACCAGCCACCGCTGTGGTTCACCACTCCTATAAAGGTTAAAGGGATGGTTCGGATTATTTGAAGTATAGTTATATGAGTTTTTTTTACCTTCAGTGGATGGTGGTCGGCACACCGCTGTTTGGAGAATCAGCAGGAGTACTGGTGTAGGAAGCTCAGCAATATACTGTTACAAAAGGTGTTTTAGCCACTTCAAAAAGGTCCACCCCCAAAAATTTATATTCCTTTTAGTGTACACAATATTTAGAATACTTTCCCTGCTTTACTTTGCCTTCAGACAGCCTTTTCTGCAAGGAAAATGCTGTTATATCTGCCAAATATCATTCTTTCTAAAGCAACCAGACTCCTTTAGGAAAAACAGTAATTTTACTGAGCAGACCACTGGAGTTCCTGGTGTACAGCTGCTTAAATCCATTCATCTCTTTGTGTTATTTTGTGACTTTGGAATTTTAGAGGGTCAGTTTGGATTCACCAAAGTCACACAATAACATAAACAAAGCAATCGTTTGAAGCAGTGGTAGCCGAGCATCTCCTGTTGTCTGCTTGGTAAAATTTCTGATTTTGCTCATGGAGTTTGGTTGGTTTGGATATTTGGCTCATATAACGGCGATTTCATGTAAGCGAAGGTGGTCTGATGGCAAAATAAAATGGTAAAAATATTCTAAATATAGCATATGTATAAAATGATGTAGATTTTTATAGATGGGCCTTTTTTTTAAGTAACTAAAATATATCAATTCACAGCAGTTCATTGCTGAGCTTCTCTGCTGGTACTCCTCTCTGCTACTCCAAACTGGGGGAGTGCCGACCACCATCTACTGTTGGTAACACACTGACTAATCGTTAAATAACTCATACAGCCCGAGTTCAAAAATCCGAACTATCACTTCAAGATTAACTAGTGCTGAAATGCAGTTAAAATAACCTTAACATCAAATTAAAAGAACGAGCTTGAAGAAGTACTCCTGATGTGTGGAGTCAAGATCATCAGATTTTTTTGACATGTGTACTTCAGTTTGAGATGTTGGGCACAGAGGAGATTCTGTTTTGTACACTGGGTAACAGATATCTTGAACCAATGTATCTGTACAACAGTTTATTGGCACAAGCCCTCCAGCAGAATCAATTCCCCACGACTCCAATTATCCCCACATAAAGCAATACAAGAGTTTGACTTCCTTTGAATCCATTCAGTCACACTGAATGCCTTTAGAAATGACTTTGACCACTTCTCCCTTTTGTCCCCATCTTTTTGAAACACACATGTGAAGACAGTTTGAACTTGGAAGTGCTAAGGCAGCTCACATGCAGGCTTTGATGTGGCATTTTGACTATTAATAGTAACCTATTGTGCATTTTACATCGAAGCCCTGTAACAGAGTTCAGGTGTTCAAACATGTCTGCAATCAAAGAAATTGCTTCTGGTCTACGTTGAGAGATGGTTATGTTGGTTTAATTCTTGATTGTGGACTATGATGTTGAATGATGTAGGGCATTCAAGGCGAAGCAGCAGTGTCCCTTTTGTTGCTAAATGCGGTATGTTTATATATTTTTGGCTTTTAGTTGTCATCAGACTCAGGCAAAGCTGCTGGAGCTCAGACACTGAAACTTCTCCCTCAGAGACTGGACGATTTTGGGTTGGCTCTGCTGTGGCTCGCTCCACAGGTACTTCTCCAGCTGTTCACGGTCCAGAGACTTCAGTGGGTCGCAGGAGCGCACCGGTGTGCACGGCAGACTCTGGGAGTGGACAAGAGGACCCCGGGTCTGACTGGTCGAGCTGCCATTTCGCTGCGCCAACCTGTCCTGCTCCTGCTCGGTCTCGTCCTCCGAGCGGATCTCTACATAGTCATCATCGTCTTCCCCATTGTCCTTAAAATTAGCCAGGTAGTTCTGGGTGGCGTTGAGTATGGTCAGTGCAGAAGCCCTGTTCAGGACCACCACCTGTTGACCGTCGTGTAAAGTGAGGTCTGACTGTCCCTGGGTGGAGCGCTCTGGGAGGCTACTCTGCCGACCAGTGCGACCCAGACTGGGGCCATGGAGTCTGTCTGTGGAACGATCCACTGTGGGTCCGTTACATTTGAGCCCTGGCTGGTTCTTCTCCTGCTGCTGGCTGCCCAGAGAGCCGACTGACTGACAGTGATTGGGAGGGGAGGACTTTGAGGAGGGAGAGTTAAAGGAAGGATGTCTATTAATCGAGCTGTACACGTGCTCCTCTTTCTCGCTCGGCGCCACCATGCTCCATCTCTGGGACGGCGGGCTGGTCGGAGTGGGAGGGACGGTCTGGAGAGAAGGGATGGAGCAGGAAGAGGTAAGTCTGCGATGTGGGGTAGAAGACGCTCGAGCGTCCTCCACCACGCTGGATGAGGAGACAAAGCTGGCCAGCTCTCCGTTACTGTAGGTGGAGTGGAGCCAGTCCTCCGCCAGGGAGGTCTCAGGCATGGATGGAGAGGATGGCAGACCTGGGTGGGAGTGATGTGGGGTAGCAGAGGTCTGACCAGCAGGATCCTTAAACATGACCTGGTCGTAGAGTTGGGAGTATTCTGCTATCCTTGCACCTAAAGATGGAACACAGAGGAGGTAAAGAAGGTGTCAGCAGGGTGTGTTTGAATAAGTATTATTCGTAATACTGCAATATCAACAATACTAGAAATTACTGTTCTTGGAGTTAAATGTTTTGAGTTACCTATGGCAGCACCCCCTTGTTTCTTCTCTTCTAAGATGGCTGCCAGATCTTTCTGCTTCTTCTCAGCTCTAGCCCGACTACAAGAGTCTCCAGGATCCATGCTCCTCATGCGCAGCAGCTGGTTGGCTTTCTTGATCTTCTGGCTGTACTGTCGTGCCATCAGGAACACCCGGCTCTTTGATTTATCCATCAGTTCCAGGGGGAAGTCCACAGATTCACCCAGCAGGAGAGAGGACGAGGCCAGGGGTGAGTCCAGACCTGCCAGCTCCCCTGGAAACAAGCTATGAAGATCCTTGAGGGCACTATCCCTCTGGGATGTGTTTCGTTGAGGAAGCTCCACCAGGTCGTCGTCCTCTAGGCGGAAGCTGCCGCTGCTTAGGCGAGCCAGTCTTTTACGAATGTTCTTAACAGTGCCTGGGAGGGGCTCTGGGGTGTCAGGAAGGGGGCGTGATGCAGGAGGAGGGCTGTGGTTTTCCTCAGCGGTGGTGCCTTCACTCTGAATGTCAGGGAGGTTGATGACTGGGATGGTGAATGATGGTGTGGAGGTGACAGGTGGGGGTTTAGGCTGATGTGCTGGGGGACTCTTGGTTGGAGGGCTGGCTGCTTGAGGACTACTTACAACAGGGGTCTTCTTAGGGCTGTTTTTGACTGAGGGCACCTTCTTAGGAGACTCACTGGCAGTAACAGGGAAGGCAGCAGGGAGTCGATCAGCTTTCTTCTCGTTGCTCTTGATGTAGTTCTCCAGGTCGTTCCAGATCTCGTCAACCTGCTCGGACATCTTATCCCCTTTCTGTTGAGAAAACGTCTCGGAGGCAGATGAGGAGGAATAATCTGGCTCAGAGGAACATGGGGCAGGATGGGAGTTGTCTGGCCCTTCATCCTCTCCAAAGTGGAGGCTCTCCTCAGATACAAACCCTCTAAGGCTTTCAGCCAGGTCTTGTTCAGAGGCCAGCAGACTGTCCCTCTCTTGTTGTAGTTTGTTGCCCTCATTCGTTCCTTTGAGTTCTGTTGACGGGGGCTCCCTAAAACAGATGGTGTCATAGATGTTCTCCTCTTCCAGCTTGACGTCACATGTCCCAAACGGCCTCCCCTCCTGTGTGGAAGACCTGTTGCTCTCCGAGGAACTGTCTGGTTCAATCCTCGGCTCTGTGGCACCTGGAACGTCTGGAGCATTTGGTGCTCTTGCTGCTTGGCCCTGGGAACCCTGTGCATCTGTAGGTGTTTCTTTCCGTGACTGGCTTTCCTCTGGGTCTCTTCTGACGAGGCCCATGCTCTTCAGGTCCTCATAGCTGATGTTGTCATACACATTTTCAATATCGTCTATCGTCAGCTGCTCGGCTGATGATGATCCAGATATGTCATTGCTGGATGATTCAGTGTGGATCACTTCCAAGTTACTATGACCGGACTGGTCATCATCAGGACTCTGTCGAGCCTCTGTAGCCTTTTCCCCTGCGCTGCTCGCCCTCCGCAGGACTCTACTACCATTGGGCGGCGGGTCAATCTGCACAGTGGGAACCTGTTCGACATGCCAGCTGCAGGGCCGAGCTGTCTTGGGCGACGAGGTGGCTTCTGACCTCTCCGAGGGTGCTTCTGGTTCTGGTCCGCTTGGCTCTGTGGGGACAAACATCTGGTAGATGTCCTCGTCCTCATCATCAGGCTGCATGGTTCTCTGGCGGGTAGGGAACATGGCCCTGCGAGCACGGTGGTCTGCCCAAATATTCCTCACAGCAGGGTCACTGTCAGTGACTATTACAGAGGGAATGGGTGTCTCTGGAGGTTCCTCCATCACGTGAGGTGTCCTGAGAAGCGGTGGGTGGTGACTTCCTTCCCTCACTAGGGATTCTCTGGCTCTCTGTGGAAAAGGAAAGAAGAAGTTGTTAGGACAGTCTAAAAACTAGGGCTGGTCAGACCAATTTCTCATTGGTTTCATTGTCCCTGATGCTACTTTTATAAGAAGAGATGCACCTCTTCCTTTACTTTTGGTTGTTGGGGGGACATATGCAGACCTGATGTATTTTATTTTTGACTGACAAGTATTTACTGAACATTTACTCTGCTCAGAACTAATTGATGCCATGTCAGAGAAATGGCACAGATCGCTACATCGGCAACCAGCCTCAGAGGACAGAAGAGCTGAATTTATTTTTGATGACAGCGTGTGTGTGAATTTTACATCAGTGGACTTCTTTCTCAACAAAGGTCGGGCGGTACCAGTTCAAGCTCAATACATCTGTCTGTTACCTGACTTCAAACCCGAAAACTTTTTCCATGTTTTATGATGTTTTAGTGTTTATTTTGTAGATTAGCCTGTTGCATTTGGCATGAGCATGTTGCTAACATGGCTACTCCCACAGGCTGGGGCGATGATTAATGTTGTAATATCGAGGGACAGTCTCGAGAAACTGTGTTAATGTTAAGCCTCATTTGAAGCAACTAAATAATAAGAGTAGTAAAACGGATGTCCACAACTGTTTAATGTTACAAAGTTTATAATGTGATTCAGTGCTGGCTCAACTAACGTTAGCGTTGCTGTTACAGAAGCCAGTGTGTGTGTTGCTACTTTATGTAAAATTATTTGCTGGACACCTGGAGGTAAAATACACCTACATGTGAAAAAGAAATGTAATTTTCCTTGAACAGACCAATCAATGGGTTGAAGAGTAGGTTGAATTGCAGTCGACCAAGATTTTCTTTGACCACAGCCCTACTAAAAACACCAAGACAGAGGTAGATTAAAGGGGTGTATTTGTGATCAATACCTGTAGGTCTGAGGAGCTCATGTTGAAGGCTTTCCACTGTTCTATACTGTCGACAGATGCCTGAGGGTTCAGCCTCTTTCTGCTGCTTTTCCCAGGGACTCGCAGCCTCTTTCCACCTCCCTGAATTCAGAAATGTCAGCATTAACATGTTTGAAGGACAAGAGATGAAGGTGGATTCTTCTTGGAAGTGATTATATAATGAACATCATTCGCTGGGCAGATTTGAACTCACCAGACCGCTGTCGTCTTCGTCATCAGCATCTTGCTGATGTGGCTCCTCTTCTCTGTCACTGTGGTCATAGTGATCGCCGGGATCCAGGGACTCCTGTGATTGGTTGATGAGGCTGCGGCTGCGACCGATAGTGCCCAAAGCCAGCTGGGACACTGGGGAGAGCAGGGTGGCACCCAGACTTGTTCGCTGAAAAGGAGCAAGTCAAGATATTTAGTTAAATGACACATGTGTGAGTGTGAGTGTTTGTACTCATGTCAACTTAAAACATGCCCACCATCTCACTGGACCATCACTCACCTTTTCGCCGTCTGTGTTGGCAGCATTTTGCTTGGCGTTCTTCAATAATTTAGACAGAGGTTCTGGGAAGTCAAACAAATTAATTAATGGTGAGCTTTTAAAGTGCATCCTTAAAAAGTTGTGTAATCTTTTAAACACAGTATTTTGTTTTTTGTTATATCTTACCTTTCCTGCGTCCTCTACGAGGGGTGGGACCCTCCTTGGTCTGAGGGGAATCCTTCTTGTCTCCATCAGGGCTGTAATGAAACCCGGGATGATCTGAAGAAATAACAAGAAAAGATGTCACACAAAAAATACATGAAGAATGCAGTGCATTAAATATGGTTAAACATGTGGCAAAAGAACATAAAATACATGGAGGTCATCCTCACTGTGCAATACGAGCACATTCATAAGACTTAAGAATGCATTTATAAGGCTTTAGTGTATTATTGATTAAGTATAAAGCACTATGAATTTTGAACTTATGATACATTATGTGCACTGCTTATAATACTTCAGAAATCTTGTTGCAAGTTGTCATACATGATTAGAAAGTCTTATGAATGTGCTTAAAATGTATTGCAGATATGGCCTTCATAGAAAGTTTTACCAAAATATGTAGCAGGATATGATTTTCATTAATTTATTTTCCTATATAAAGCAAATTGGCACTTACGCATCGCATCCATCTCCAGAATGGCTTGCTTAGCCTAGAATTCAAGCAACAAAAAAGGGTGAGTTCAACAGGTTAGATAATGGATGTACATGAGCTTTGCCACTAGGTGGCGCCACACGACAGGCCGAGGATAAGTCTGACAGTTAACAAGCAGCCCCTTTATGTAATCACACTGAACTTTCTCAGTGACCTTCAGCCCTGGAGACAAACCCTCAGTTTCCAGTCGCGCACGGCCAAAGGCAGATGAAGACACAGAACAGGGATTGTGTTTGAATGAAAATAAATGAGTGGAAGAACTCCGAAGACATTAAAGGAGAGCGAGGAGGGGAAAGAAAGATGGAGATGACGGAGATAGGAAGTGGGCTAGAGGGAGTGACATTTCCAAAACATCCCACTCAAAGCCTGTGTTTACGCCATCAGTGAGCTGTCAGGAGACAAACTGCTCTTACCTTGGCGGGGATTTTGGCCGGATGATTTTCAAGTATGAGTCTCTTGAGGTGTAGGATCCACATGCGCTTGTCTTGCTGCGATTTGGCCTGAGGGTGGAGTGGGAAACATCACAGAGAAGATAACATCAGACATGCTCTTTAAAAGGTGGCTGAGAGGGTGGGATAAACGCTTTAACATTTGGAACATGGCTTTCTTACGTCACACAGATTATCTTATATTTTTGTCCAGGACACAGTGGTTAGGTAACAACAATGGCTGAATTAGCCTCTGAGCGCTCAACATGTCTGTGCAGCTCGCTGAGGTGAGCCAAGGCTCTCAACAAAACAATCAGACACCTGCAAATAATCGCCACACTTTCTGATTGCATTCTTGCTCAATGCTGCAGGTAGCTGCACACTTCTACCAAAACATGTAATTACACTCACAAAGACTTGGACTTGTGTTATGATGTGTTATCTCTTATGCAATGTCGCCATACCTGAACCGTGTGCTGAAGTTTAGGGTTCTTGTAGTGAAACACGCTGAAACTCAGCGGTTCTTTCGGAATAACTTCCACCAGCATCAGGTTGCAGCACTGCAAGAGACACGTAGGAACCGGAGTTAAAAATACTTTTACTGAGCAGAAACGTGTGTGTTTTTAGTGTCTCTTTGGGACCTGTAATGACTGACCAGTATGTGAGCCTTGTAGGTGTAGGTTTCTTCTCGTTTCTTGGTAATGAGCAAGAGCTTGTCAAACAGGAAGAGAGTTCTCTCGTTTTTGGCTCGCTGCAGACGAAACGTTCCTTCAAGAACCAGCTCTCCGTAGCCGATCAGATCGGGGCCCTTCCAGTTCGTCAGCAGGCTCTGGATTTCCTGCAGAAAGCACAGAGAAATACAGTGAGAGGAGTCAAATAATGTTGTTTATTTTAACAGAGAGCAGGAAACAATTTCAAATAAAACAGAAAATAATAATAAAAAACAACATTGCAGAAAAATTAACATTTGACCTACCACACATAAAGAATAAAGCTGAATTTAAGTATAAAATAATCATCTCCATACTCAGCAGTTTAGCAGTTTTTGGGTTTATACTATTTATTACAGATTCGGCACAAAATGTGACCATTTTTTACCATTCAAAAATTTATAAAAATTGTTAAAAATCTCTCCAAAACATCACATTAAGACACCGAGACCTTGAGGATCACCATAGAAAAAATCATGGTGTGATTTGGTATCAAAACCTTTTGATATTTGGATATTTTCTGGAAGAATTGCATTTTTTACTGGCAAGCGCTTCTGTTCTGGACATTGCTTACAAACCCTGTTATTGTCAGTATAGGTAGGAAAGCCAGGCATCGTCTGAAGGCCTCAGGTCTCAAGTTTGTGGTTGTGGATTTTCATCAGGCTGTGATTATCCACATTTTATAGAGTGAGGTCAAGTTTTAAAAAAAAATGCCTCACTACAATGAAATTGCTACTATGGAGACTCACACATGAATATGACCGGGATCACTGAATCCTCGAGAGTCTCAGCTTTCCAGTCATTCCCAATTTATGCAATTCCAGTACTGTTTAGGCACTCCAGTATGTGGGAAGGCATTAGGTAAAAATAACATATTTATACTGTGGTTCACTGTAGCTTTAAATGGAGAAAGGAAATGAGAATTTAGAGCATTTCTGCAGAGCCATCATGATTTTTAGCTAGCAAACAATATAAACTTACTAGCAAAACATGCAATGTCTTGATTTTGTTTTTTTGTTAATAACTTTAACTTTTTTAGCAAACAGTGTAATGTTTTGTTTTGTCAAAGCAAACATACACATAAACACATAAACACAACTTTCGGTTTAAGTTCGATTTATATTCCATAAACTTGGATTCATTAAACTAAGATAATTTTTAATTGTGCAATAGGCTCTGCTTAATTTTACATCTGGATTTACTCATTTTAAACCTAGTTTTGCCAAACTCTCATCAGAACTCATCTTAGATTTAATTATTCTTTGTTACTGCATCCCACTCTAAAGACAATGAAAATGAAAAAGTTGAGGCAAAGTACAAAGAGAAAGGAAAAGTTCTAAGCAAAAATAGATGATAATGAAGAGGACAAAACAATAAAAACTGAAAATTTTAGTCAAGCCAGTTCTTTCTCCAGATTCTCCAGACACTGAGAGTAAACGCTTCTACACACATTCCTGCATCCATCTGACCCTTCTGGCTCCCAGCTGATAAAAGAAACAAGCTTCCCTTTTATGTGTCCTCCTTATGCAAGGCCATCATTAGCTCAGTGGAAAACACAGCGACTTGTATAAGACGCGGGGAGGATCAGAGGCTTGGCTGAATCGAGCCGAGAGTTCACATAAAAGTTCTGCACAACAATAAAAGACTTCTGCTTCTTGAAAGACTTGAACCCATCGTGTCTGTTTTATTTACAGGAATAATGAGAGACGTGGAACAAGTGGAGGATGAGATCACACGCTCAGCATTTAATGATTCCTACCTGCAACCTAACGGCGTGCTCGTGTTTCCTCTTCATGTCATTGATGTGCCAGGCCACTCTCTGCATGGTGTCTATGGCTTCCTGCACAACCTCGTAGGTCTCTGTGTCCTTCTCCATGTGGTTGGCTATCTCCTGCACACACACACAACGCTGGGAGTCGACACTTGCACAAACTGTATGCACAAAGACACATGCATAGGAGTGCGCTCATAATACAGGCACCCCTGTGTGTGTTTCTGCACATAAACACACACTTGTGCATGCACTCTAATGCAAGCACATGTACATACACAGGAACGTACATACTGAGCACCATATGGCAAAACATTTGGCTTCTCCAGTGGAGATTTTCACTGGGAGCTGAGTCAAAAATGCTGTTATTTAACCGCACAGATCCATTTGTACTGGTATAGATAAAAGCAATAGTGTCCTGTGCCTGTGCTTGCATGTACGTGGGATAGAAAGCAACTGTTTGCGTGTAAGTGTGTGCGTTTGACAGACGTACATGCAGCAGTAGATGGTACTTGAGGATCCTCTGCACTGGCTTGAGCAGATAGGAGCCCAGGGGCAAGGAGTGCCGCAGAGATTCCTGGCGCTCGCGGAAAAACTTGGCCAACGCCTTGTTCCTCATGCACTCAGTTAGCACAGCCACCGACCTGCGGAGACAAAACACGGAGAATAAGATGTCAGGGATGTGTAGTAAAACATAATTTGACAAGCGAGAAGAAGTGTGATGACAAGTGAGATTTGTATCCTGACAGACAACACTAAAAAAAAACTGTGTGGGAACATATTCGAGTATTTGTATGATCTATATGACTAATATACACAAAATAACACATTTAATAATATTCTCTATATGAACCATGGTGTGTCGACTTTCCAGTTAATTATAAGTGCTAGCTGTGACGCTCTATAACCCATGTACTACCTAATGCATGCCTGTACACCCTGCCTATAGTTCAAATGTGCCAAATCACATTAAGAATTTAACTTAAATTACAGTTTTGCAAGTGTATAGGGTGCAAGATTTTTGAAACTTTGCAAGTATTCAGAAGCGATTTTTTTTTTTTTGCAATCCAGTGGATTATGGTACTAATTACAAGAATTACCATGTAATTTGTGTCCACTAAGTGACTATATTTTAAAGTAATTTGACCCAACTGCTGCTATAATTGTTCCTCTTGTTCATACTGACCATGAAACAATCCTTTTCTAAACATGCCTCCAATGTAAGTGATGGGAGACAAAATCATTCAGTTCAAGTTTTTTTTAAGTTAATATGAGACTGAAGCAGTGTGAGTTAAACAAACAAAGTGGGTTTATTCCAAATGTAGATACTGCTAAAAACTCACATTAACTACAAGCGTCCTCTGTGGCTCATTGAATGACTCATACTAAGGTTGCAAAAGCATGATTCTCAGATGATTATACACTCATCAAAAACATATATTGTAACAATAGAAAACAAATACTAAGCTCAGTTTCTTCCACATTTTCCAACAGATGCTTGTAAACCTTATGCACTGGACATTAACTTCAAATAGGCTTTGGAATATAACTTTTAACAGAACAAGGACTGTAGATTTTGTCCCACATTAATGCCATTAGAAGCACATTAGTATGAAAACTGTTCCCACATGTAAAAATAAACTTTTTAAATTCATTTTTAATTCTAATTTGCTTTTGATTTCCACTGAAGGTTGATAAATGATTATCGTTTGGTCCAGTTTCAGCCTCAGATCTCAATCTCAAACTACATTTGATGCTTTTATTCTTTTCCAAGAAAGAAATTAATTGATTTTTTGGGTCCACACTAAACCAGCTGAACCGTACAACGTTTGAGACCTGAATCTACTGGTCACTGGAGCTGCTTTACTGTGGGACCGACTGGGGAAGAAAGAGCCTTTTTCACTAACCAATGTAGGCTGCACGTGTGTGTGCGGACACACGCACAGTGGAAAAAGACAGAGAAAAAGACAGTTGTGAATTGCCCCAAACTTATCTTTCTTCTGTGTCTTTGTGTGTGTGCGTGTGCGCGTGCACGCATGTGCATGTCTGCATGCCTAAATTCCACTGAAGCTGCACACAGGCCTCACATTGTTCTGGAGGAAACCCGACCTTAGTGATACATCTGCAGCCCCAGTGTGTATGTGTGTTTGTGTGTGTGTGTGTGAGTATCTCCCGTGTGTGTGTGTATGTATGTTTGTGTGTGTGTGTCTGTTGTGTGTGACCTTGGTTGGGGTCACCAGCTGTGGTGTGGAAGTGGGAGAGGGTCTATCTCAAACAGCTGACAATAGTCCCTTCACACACATGCGCACACACACACACACACACACACACACACACACACACACACACACACACACACACACACACACACACCTCATTCAATTAGTCATGATTAGCTTGTAAATATTCTTCCCCACGCGTCTTTTTCATCACACGGTGAGAAACAGAGAAAGATGGTAGCCGCAGGTGGAGGTGTGTTCAGTGGGTGCAGTGTGTCAGTATGAGGGATACACTCTTAGAAATAAGGGTTCCAAAAGGGTTCTTCATGAAGGACCGAGGTTCTACTCAGGACCATTTGCTTCCGAAGAACCTTTTTTGAAGAAAAGGGTTTGTCAAGGGTTCTTTGTAAGACTAAGGGTTCCATTAAGAACCCTTTTTGTCCAAAGAAACCCTTTTTGGAAGAAAGAGTTCTTCAAGGATTGTTGAGATCCTTAAAAGGACTCTTTCATCAAGGGTTCTTTGTACCATAATATAAAAGGCTTCTAAGATAAAATCCTTAGAATCTAAAAAAGTTCATGGTAGAACCCTTCTTAGTGTGTTCTTGGAACATAAAAAGATTCTTGTTAGATCCGCCTCAATGGGTTCTAGATAAAACACTTGGAATATAACAAGGTTCTCTGTAGAACCCATTGAGCATGTTCTAGATAAAACACTCAAAAATATAAAAAGGTTCTCGTTAGAACTCTCTGACTCTGTTCTTGATAAACCCTTTGAATATAAAAGGGTTCTATATAAAACTGTTTGAATATTAAAAAGGTTCTACTAATCATGTTCTAGATAAAACCCTAGGATTATAAAAAGGTTCTCCATAGAACGACCTGGGTGGGTTCTGAAGAAAACCCTTGCAATATGAAAAGATTCTCGGTAGAACTAGACAGATTTTGGGTGGAACCAGTACATCACAGACAGGTTCTGTTTAGAACCTCTCATAGGGGGTTCTGGGTGAAACTTATCACAGATGGTTGTAGGTGTAACCGTTTATGTTGGGTTCTACATAGAACTCTCTGACAGGGTTCCAAGTGGAAGCTTTACGAAAGGTTCTACCAGGAACCAAAAAAGGATTTTCCTATGGGAACAAGCCGAAGAACCCTTTATGGTTCCGGTTAGCACCCTTATTTCTAAGAATGCGGCCTCATGTTTCAGCTCATTTAATCACACACACAGTTTAAACACACTGACACACAAAAACTTCACATGGTTCCTCCTCACGTTCTCCCACAGGACCACACTCACACAAAGCTTAATAAAACATTAACAGTGTCAGGTATGATAAGGTGACAACCGTAATAACCCGTCTGTCAGTGTGCGAGCTGTAACTCTGTCAATAGGCAGCGAAGAAAAGAGTGGAGGAGAAAAAAAATGGAGCACGGCGGAGGGAGGAGGGAGGAGGGAGGGAGGTGAAGAGACCCTGAGGCACAACTGAAGGTAGACACTTTGACTCCTGCTTCTATGGAGTGTGTCAGTTTGTCAGGGAGGGGGGGAAAAAAAAGGTAATGCATTGATCGACGTACACAATGGAGCCATGTGAGACGCTGGGAAGACGGTATGTGGAGGAGGTGAGATCAAGATAAGATGACAATGGCAACGAGAAGATGAACAGCAGATACTGTAACACAAACACACACACATTCTGGATGCCGTCTTACCGTGGGTAGTTGGTGCAGTACTGTGTGTAAATGTGGAATTCTTCACTCTGTAAAACACGACAAGGACAAATTAGATGATGCGTTTAAAGGCATAATATGCAATGCTTTCATAAAAAAAAAACACACGTCGACACTGAATTCCCCAGATACCCCTTTGTCTGACCCAAACCGGCAGCATCCGATCAAGTTGCAGGACAGAACCATGAAGAACCAACGTTACATTACTGAGCTCCAGCTGGAAAAAATGATCGTTTTGTTTGCAAAAAAACCCAAAAAACTACACGGTGGCCAACAAACTGCAGCATGCACAACATGCGGGTTAAAAATCACAGACGGAGACGCAACAACTTCCACAATAAATCATGGCTCTGGTGCAAAAATGGCATTTCATTTGGTAAAGAGCGCATTACGACTTGTTTAAAATTCGAAACTCGGGGATTAGGTCTTGGGACGTGACGTGGGAAATTGCTTATGACTTGCAAAACAATGACCTGTTCCCACTTCTGTAAAATATAACTAAATGTTTAATTCAATACAAATGTTTGCTGGTCATGCAGCTATGAAGATTTTCTGTTTTTCGTGTCACCATCACAGACAGCTGTGATTTGCTTCTCAGCGGTGAGAAAATCTATTAGCAGATGACTGATCACATTGAACATCAGTTCCATATTAGCTTTTGTGAATGTTACACAATTGTTTCCTTGTACTGCAGTTTAATCCTTTGATTGATTGACTGAGTTTCCTTGTAACAATAAAGTTTTGCAGACATGGTGTTCACAAAGCTGGATTACACAACCACGGCAAGTTTCATAAGTCTGCTAATAAATCTTCATATCATACAAAAGTGATTTGAACACAATGGATGCCTGGAACAAGAAATAAGTTTAACTTTCTAAAACACAGCGGCGCAGTTTGCAGAATGGTTAGTTGTAATATTAAGTATATGTGCCTTGCAATAAAGGACTAAAACATACAAAACAGCTGTTACTGTACGATCTTTTTATGGTCGAGATTTATCGTCTCGACTATTTTCGTCTCTTAATCACTGGTTGTACTGTTTCTGCAGTGGTCCGGTGCAGTTTTGATGACCGGATGGTTATTTCATGTTTACAGCTCTGCACACTCCGAGCACACAGACAAGGCATCCTCTCTCCTCCGCTCACCGCTACTAATTGAAAGTCAACCCTGTAGCTTGTGATTAGCCTTTCGTCCTGGCCTTTAAGTCTCTGTTGATCCCAGCAGCCCTGAGCACTCGGATTAAATATCTCCTCATACTTCATAGCCGCCCCTTTAATTGAGACTTTTCCCACCTTGCATGCCTCTCTGAACATCAAAGACATCAGAAACGGCGTGACTCGTCAAAGCCAGAATGAACCTCTTCCTCTCACAGAGACTTCCTTTGCTCTCCATATCCATATCGTCCCGATTTCTATTTCTGTAACACATTTTCCATCTCATCTCTTCATCGATCTTTTATGCATACTCCTCTAATTTTCCTCGCATTCATAATCTTGTGTTCATCCACTCCTCTTAAAGAATGAATGAAGCCTTTCTTGCGACTTAGGGAATTTGTGAACATAAACGGACACCCATACAACATATAATATAATATAAAACATCATAAAAATATCTTAAAGGATGTCAAGTGCAAATTCAGACAAAGGATGTGATGCCTCTTTTAGTGTGCATCCTGTGCGAGCCACACCTTCGCCCTGAAGATAAAAGTACAATATCAGGTCACAGAAGGTGCAGTGGGTTTGCTATGATCTTGTGAGCTAAATTCATGGTGTACTGGTCTGTCATGTAAGTACTACTGCACACCCCTGTTATCTTGCCACCTAGTTGAACAACTCTGTCCAGTTTGTTCTAGTTTTGTAGGGACATCATGACAACCGATGCTTCAGTAGTCGATTTCTGAAACTCTGAAAACGTGACCGTACTTATTTTTCTACAGTTACTGAAGGTACCAGACCCGACAAGGACAGCATGTATGCCTACAAGTGTTTTAGTCTGTGTTTAAATGCCAAAGGAAGAAGAAAATTGCCTACCAGCTTGGAAGAAGAAAAACAACAACAAGTGCAGCTGCGGTGACAGCTCTGCCTCGACTAAATCAAACAAACAAAAAAAGAGTTGTGTATGGATGTACTTTGAGTTTGAGGCAGATCATCAGGTATTAATAATGAATCTGCAATAACCAGTACACAAATGGTGCCATCGACCCTCTCAGATGAAAGCAGGAAACCGTTTCTGACTTAGTGAGGCACCTTGAAGACAGCAGCCTTTACTTTCCTGACATGGGCAACAGTGGTTTGCATCAGGCTTAGTAAATATCCCCCTCAGTCTTTTGCCCTTATTGTCTATTTTTACCATTGTGTCGAACTGGGTATCAATAATGGGTATAATTTCTCTGGTACTGACATCTTGACATCCCTCGTAGAGATAATGCTTCTCTTTGACACTGAATACAAAATATACCTTGGATAAAGGTCTTGTAAACTATGTCAGGATGGTTACGTCCTCCTGAATTTCCTTCAAAAGTAGAGACGTTGTCGAGCCTTCTGCTCTAGCCTCGGTGTTAGTTTGTCCGTTCGTCGTGCTGTGCCGGAGGCCGGGAGATGAACCCCTCACGGTTGCATAACGTGAGAATCTAATTGAACTCTATTTGTGTCCATAAACACTTGGGGGTTGCAGGATGTGGACAACTATCAGGAAGCAACATCATAAACACACAGCGCAGATGACAGCGGTCTGTCCTGGTTCATAATGTACAAACACACACATGTACAGAGAAATGTGGACATTCACTCACATTTTCCAACATGTGATGCATAGTGGACTTTCTGTATGAATATATCAGGATGTATGTGAATGTTTTGTTTCTTTCTGCAGGTAAATATAGATTCCTATTCAAGCCACAGCAAACAATTCAATCTATACAAAATACACACAGTGCATCCCATCCAAAATATACTGGACACACACACACACACAAATGCACACAGACAGTTTGTGGTGATTTGTTAGCCTGAGGTGCTCCGTGGGAACCGTCCTAAATTGAAGAGCAGAGCTCTCCTCCTCGTCTCCAGCAGTCTGCCGCCACAGACCAGGGCTAAACACAACCAGATGTGCCACCATCGATTTCTGATGACACACACACCCACACACACTCCTAATACACACTCTTTAATATCCTTCTGGACCGTGAGTGCAAGACCGCAAGATATACAAACGCTTCTATGGAATACAAAATTTGTGCCGATCATGCATGTCTGCAAACGCTCTTTGAACCCGACCACGGAACCGGCAGACCCTGAAATAGCTCAGATCTATGATATACTTCCCTTTAAGAAATATACAAACTCTGTCTGATCATATAATCAGCATGTCCAAATGCTGCATGTGAGTGTTTTGAACTCTGAGCTGGCTGAAAGTCACACATATCCCTCTCCGGAGTATCAGGATACAAATTATATAGAAAGATTTAAAAGGTATACTTTGGATAATTTTATTGACAGTCAGTGTATTACCTAAGAAACACTATAAGTTTAAGTGTATGTGATACTGAAAATATTTTCACCACTTTATTTTGCCGTTTTCTGATGGGAAGCCGCTGTTACATAAGCCAAATATGGCTCTTTCCAAACCGACTGAACTCCATAGACGAAATCGGTAATTTAACCTTGCAGGACACAGGAGTTTCTGGTCTACCGCTGCCTCAATCTGTTAATGTCTTTGTGTGACCTCAGTGTTTTAAAAGGTTAGTTCGGATTCACCGTACCTTACACAACAACCACAACAAACTAACAGGACAAGGCAGCGGTAGACCAGCCGCTCCTGTGTTTTGTGAGGTAAAATGAGTAATTTTGCTCATGGAGCGTGGCTGATTTTTTTAGGTGGACCTTTTTTAAGTTGGCTAAAACACCTTTTGTTGATGACAGCACTACATTACTTAGCTTTGGTGCCGGTGCTCCTCTCTGTTTTTCCAAACTCGGGGCACGTCGACTGTCGATAAGTACCTCTCCCACCCCACATCGAATAATCCAATCTATCTCTTTAAGTTTTTTGAGCCGTGGCTAATGATGATGACAGTGAAACAAAAAACAGCAAAGTCAAAGTCATAAATCAGCAGTTTCTGTAGTGATTTGTCGAGACTGGACTGCTCGCAGTGAGTCATCAGGTGAGCACTGTCATGACAGATCACTGTGGAGCAAAAAAAAAAACAAAAGGAGCTTCTGATCTTGTTGTAATTGTGCCCTCTGTGCTTCAGTCAGCATGTAGCAACCCATAAAACGCTTTAAAGGCTTACTCAACACATAGCACAGTGAGGAACATGAGGATAGATGGCCAATTATCTGAGAGAGGGGAAGAGATTTACAACTAGATCTGTGTCTTCTTCAAACACTACGCTGGGCCACTGTATGTGCGTGTGTGTGCGCGTGTGTTTGCATTTCACAGCAGATAGTGAAAGAGAGGTTTTGTGGGTTTTCTGGGTCTTAGCAACCATGACTAACCACCAGCAGAACAAAAGAACTCTAGTTACTATTCTGGTTAGAACCCTTTTACCAGAAGTCAGACTGTAAAATGATGAAGGCACACACACACACTCTCACACACACACACTTGTTATGTTAGTCCTTGGATGTCTCAATGTAAAGGAAGGGGGAGGTTGTGATGGTCAGTGGTGACTAAATCTTTCCAGGCGACAGTCTGGCTGCAGACGAAGCTCTCCTCCTCCTCACTAATAAAATCTATAGAAGCTAAAAGATGCTATCTCTATAAACACAGCTACTGTATTTTCATCTCAACTGCTTCCAATATGAATATGACTATATAGGGGATGTAATTAATTATTTTGGATATTAAAACTATTTTTTATTGAAAACATCTGCTCTTGAGCTTTAAATCATATCTTCTTCAGCAGATGAAGTTTGACCCGCTGCAGTGTGCTTGTGATTCAATTTTGTCTGACCATTTAAAGGACTTCTTGTGTTATTTCCAAGGTCAAAAGTACACTTTCAATCTCAACTTTTAAGGCAGCCTGGATGAGGAGGGTTTAAAGTGTTCAGAACAACTACAGTCCCACAGGAAATGGGCCAAAGTCATCTGCTGATATGATAGAAACCTTCAGAACAGCTACTAATGGAACCTGAGGTGAGATTATTTTTCCGCAAACTTCTATTTCCAAAGTCAAGAATGAACTTTTAATCTAATCTGAAACATTATGTTTTCATACAGTAAACTTCAAGTTAATAAATGTCTGATCGAGCCCAGATTTGACAAACACAGCGACTAAAGAGTCAAACTTCACCAGGTTAAACCTGTGTACTGCAGTTAAGTATTTATACACTTTAACTAACTAACCCTTCCTAAGTCCCGCCCCTTTTTGCCCTGTGCTCCAATAACAGATGAGCAAGCCTGGAACCTGGTAGAACTTCCCATCAAGTTTCTCCTTTCCTGTTTCACTGATCTCACACCCAAGTTGACCACACTCCAGTACAAAAACTTTTTTTTGGTGACTGTAGCAACGTCCATAACTTGACACCTTTCACTGTTGTTGACATGCAGAGCAGTCATCTATTATTTTGAGGTTGGGGTTGGTGAGGTTCCTCGGACTTTCAAGGTCGTCTTGGGTTCAACTTAGCGTTTCAACTTCCCAGCGGAGGCAGTGATTCTGTGTGGGTGGCTGTGAAACGCCACACAGGTGTGTATATGCACGCATATGATAGGTCCTGCAGCTCTTCGAGTAAAAAGTGAGGAAAACTTTTAATAGTTTTAATGGACATCTGCAGAGAAGTTATCTGAGGCTCCTGGCAGGATGTGATTTGGACTTACAAAGGTGGAGCTTTGCTTTCAGCTGGCTTTAACCCAGTTTAATCCCCGAATAAATCACAGAATAAATACCATAAGGATGTTATACTGGTTTTATGATAAAACTGCAGTGGCTACAGGATAGAAACGAACAATAGCTTGTCTGATTTTCAGGATAGAGGATTATATAAGACCAGCCTCTTTCCCCGTTGAGAGTTTTTTGTGACACTGTAACATGAATCAGTTGGTTACGAGATGTCATCATGCTGGTTTGTTTATGGATCTCAGTTAATTATGCAGAGCGGTGCTGTGGGCTGCTATAAAACGGGTTTGTCTCAACAACAGCTGCTGTATTTAGGGAGTCTGTGACGGTGACTGTGACTTGATGGTCAGACAGTTGCTCTGCGGTCTTGGGTGTAATTGCAGTCGGGCAGGGAGGGAATGTAAAGTGTTTTAGAGGAAGTGCTGGAATGCGGCACATTATCATGGGACATAATCATGCAATAATTTTGTTTTTTAAGGCACGGACGGGCGAGGAGCGCAAACAGAACACACAGAGAGAAGGAGCGGTGATGCCAGTGTTGCTGAGTCCAGTTTTTCTTGATGAAGCCCTGCTATTATCCCCTCCTGTAAAAGGTGATTATACATTTGGACGGTCCTTAAAATTCCTCTGGAGTTGTCCTCCCTCCCTCCCTCCCTCCTGATGCACTTAAAACTGACATTCCAACCACCAAAATAATGCTACCAGCCTCAATAAACTTAACTGACCCCATGCTGCGCCTTCACCTGATTTTTGTGAACTTATCTCTTATAAAAAGCCTGTTTCCCATTTTCTGTCTTGTGTTTGCCTGTGTGTGCGTGAGCGTGTGTTCAAACCAGCTGTTTGGACGAGTTCCAACAAGAAGAGGAGGAGTGTGCATGTGGGCAGAGAGACAGACAGTGTTGGAAGAAGTATTCAGAACCTTTACTTAAAGCTACTACAAGGAGTTTTTAACTGGTTATGAAAGTACCAGTTTATTACTGATGCCTCCATATGACCTACATAAGAGACTATTAGTGAGAAGATTGGGTATTTCTATATATTTATTCTTAATGTCACTGGGTCGGACTCTCCTTATTCCAGATGAAATGAGGGTGTGTTTACACTTTCCCAGTCAAAGTTACAGTGTGTCGCGCCTTAGGCAGTTAAAAAGAAGCAGGAGGAGATTATATTTGATGGTTTTGGCAGTGGAAATACTCCTGGTTTTGTTCACAGGGCCTCCAAAATAAGCAAAATAGAAAACTTCCTTGTGATAGTTGTAACTAAAATACTCATTTACAAGTAGTAATTACAGTAAAAATACTCACTAAAAGCAGAAAAAGGCTGCTGTGACTCATATATTATTATGATTCATCATTAGATTGCCAATTCTGATGCAACAATGTTCAGAGAAAAAAGAAAAAACTAAGTCCTGTTTCACAAACTCGTACAATATTAATAAAACCCTTGCTTTTATGGGATAAGTTTTCTCCATTGGGCTTTGAACTGTTATTTAAATGCCACCAGCTGAGAAGTTTGGAGGGGAAATGTCTCATTAACAAGTCATAAATAGGAAATGCGACAAGCGGTCCAAACCAGATACTGCCTTTCTGTCACAAACCAAAAAAAATAAAACCATTTTTATCGTATTTTTCCTTTCATGTGGAAGTGTGCACTATATTTTGAGTATTTTGACCACTTTATCTTGTTGTCAGACGGCTTTTTCTGACAGGACATTGTTGACCCTGTCCACAGCAGTTCATTGCTTAATGGATGGATGGATGAAGGTTGAGAAAAAAGGGGGGCAGGGAGGCGGCCGTCGTTACCTTGGATACGAAACACTCCGCGATGGCCACGGGGTCAGCGTTGCACTTCTCCAGATCATGAAGAAGGTCCCTGGAACAAAAACAGAGCGCTCAAAGGAATCAGTGTTCGATGTGAAAAACGTGCACATGAACATAAAAAATGACTCTCCCACGATTCATTGTTCCAAACAGTGAATTTCAGGAGCAAGAGTCAGCCTGGCTACAGAAATTAGGTCTTAGGGCACTCGGCTGTGAACAAATGAGAAACTTCCATGAATTCAAACAGGCATCTCCCGTGTGTAGCCACGTATGTGTGTGTCAGTACACACATACACACAAAAAAAAGGCCACTGTTGGGAGTTATTGTTTCATGGCTGAAGCATGAGGTCACTGTGATCGCTTTAAACTGCTTTTATGCTTCCTTTTACAGGCCAGTTTGTCTGCGCGTGACAGCTGAGAAATGAATAGGTGGGAGAAAAGAGCGTGCGTGTTTGTGTCTGCAGACCACCATGGCTGATGCTTGACTGGCCACCTCGTCTGAACACACACACACACACAGACACACACACAGAGCGGTGCCGGAGGAGACAAATATGCAGACGGGGACTTATTGCGCACACCTGACTGCCACGACAACGCCCTTCCCAGAAATCAACAGGTGGCTCAGCCCAGTTTCACTGTTTGTAAGACATTTTTGTTTGTTGAGCCTGAGAGAGTCAGTGGGTGTTTTAATCATTTCCTGATGAGCCATTCTGTAAATGTTTTATCAGTGTATTACCCACAGTAGATGGCAGTCAACATGCCCCCAGTACAGAGAGGCAGAGAGAGCCAATCTACTGCTGTGGACAGGGTTGGCAACAAAACATATTCCAGTGACTTAAAAAAGGGTCCACAAAACTGTACGCTATATTTTTTAATGTTTTCACTGCCTTACTTTACCATCAGACAGCCTTTTCCAACGGGAAACTGCTGTTATATAAGCCAAACATCGCTGTCGCCAAACTAACCAAACTCCACAGGTGAAATTTTACCTCACAGAACACGGGAGCTGCTCTGCTGTTTCAAAAGACAGTTCAGAATCACCAAAGTCACACAGGTTAACAGGTCAAGGCCACAGTAGACCACTAACTTTGGTTTTCTGCGAGGTAAAATTTCTGATTTCATCCGTGGAGGCTCGGAGAGAGCAGTAATGGCTCATACAATGTAAGAAAAGTTTTTTTTAAGAGGTTAAAATGCATTTTGTTGCTGATCCTGTCCAAGCCAGTACGTTGGTTAGCTTCTGTGCTGCGACTCCTATTTGGTTCTCCAAACTGGGGGCGTATCAACAGCCAACTACTGTATGTAACACGCCGACTATCGATAAATGCCTCACACAACAACACATCAAATAATCTTAACTGTCTCTTTAAGTGAGGAGGGCTAATATTGAAATATTGAAGCTGTAAGGTCTGTCTGATGCTGTCTTGTTTATTTTTTATTGTTCAAGAACACTCACAAGTCATAAATGAGGGAACTGTTCCCTCGTCTACCATCTGATATGACACTGAGTCTGTGTGTGTTGTACCTGTTGAAGTGGTAGATGTCCTGGATGTTACCAAACAGAGAGCCTTTATCCTCAGAGCTCAGGGCCAGACGAGACTGGTTACTGATGCACTCCAAGTAGTCCTGCAGAGAGAAAGAGAGAGAGAAAGCAGTCATGTTAAGAGTCACACGGTTGCCATTTTGAGTGGCACCAGCCTTGGCACACCCACGGATCCCTCACGCCGCCAGACAGACCGCTCACACTGTGACTCCCAGAGACTTTCAAAGCCCACGGCTCTCTTGGGCAACTTGAAAATCTCTAAGTTACTGTATGAATAGTCACATTTTTAGAGCAGCTTAAGTAACATTTCTTTTGTTTAAGACTCAGAGAAATAAAGCATTAGCAGTATAATTTAAGGCTTTTAAAATGGTGTTTCTGTTTCAGACGCAAATGTTTTTTTCAATGCTGGTTTAAAGAGAAGTATAAAGAGTCCCAGTTCAATTTTTTAACTGAAGTTTGAAGGTTTTATTTATGTCCCCTCATCTATCCTGCTCAGTGGTCTGAGCCGCATACGTCACTGTCATGCACCTGTCATGCAGTGAAGTCAAGCGCTGTAAACAAGCAAGAAAAGTTCTTTTATATAACACCATTCACAGACAACAGTCGCAAAGTACTTCACAGTCGAAGAAATACAATTAAATTAAAACTATTAGAAATAATAAAAAATAAATGTGGGAGGTCAATAATGTACTGTGAAGCCTGGCCATTTAGGGCTCTATGAGCGAGCACCAAGATTTTAAAATGGATTTAAAATTAACAGGAAGCCACTGCAAAGAGATTAAAATAGGTGTAGTGCTGGGCCAGGCAATATGTGTAGTGTATGTTCATCAAAGATTAGTTAAAGATTAGTTAAAGTTAGAATCGGATTTGTCAGACGCTGTTTTAAATAAACTAGAAAGATAATCAGTTTTCAAACTACAGTTAACATACAGCATCATCACCAGATCCATACCCCTGAAAAACATACAATATTGCTTGATGCCCTAAGCCTTAGTGGTGTACAAATGCCCTATCTGAAGTAATTGCACAAAAGTCACAAAATTACTGCACAAATGCACGGTAACTCCACAGGTGCCCTAAACCTACAAATAATAGCAAATAAGAAGGTAGAGACGGAGGTTGGGGTCTCTGTGGATGCAGATGCCGCCACAAACTTGGTGGTACGTCGTAGGTGATGATTTATTTTCGTATGAGTCTATAAATAGTTTCTGGAAAAATCCTGTGTAGCTTCCCTTTAATGATGTTACTGAATAAATTACATGGATGTCAGTATATCAAATTTAATCAGAAAAGGGTCTTAGTGATGATTAAGTTTTTACTTCTTTTTACGCTATCCCCCGCTAACTTGAAAAGAGATGTACGTCCACGTGACAATTTTGCAGCGGTTACGTTTTAAAGCAGAAATAAACAAGCCCGCATCCCTGCACTAATGGTCATAAAACCGGATTTGGTGTGAACACAAGCTAACTGTCAAAGCCAGGTGTAAAGCAGATAACAGCGAATTTGTGTAACACACTGCCAAATCCCTGTATTGTCGTTTTGTGTAAACAGCTCGATAAGAAAATAAAACAGGTCAGCAGGTTCCCGAGTAAATTAATCCCTCAGTCAGACGAATGCTTTTAACATGTTGAAAAACAGGTGTAAGTGTATTCAGGAGGATTTCACTCGCTTATCTCTGCCTCCATCACTGTCGTTAGCGAGGAGCTGCTGGGTGATTAAACAGCAGCCCCAGGTCTCAGTCTGCCCTGCAGCAAGAAAGTGAGAGGTGGAGACAGACAGACAGATAGCTGCGTTACACAGGTATTAACTGCATGTTTTTTTTTTTGTTGCAAGTGTTTTTCCAACTTTGCATGCTGATGATGCCTGTTCAGTACTCTGCAGCACCCCTAATCGTCTTTGTGGGATCAGTGAAGTAGTCAAACTAAACTACTATTACATCTACTGCTGCAGGCTGGTAGTAATTTAACAGGAACGTCTCTGTGTCTGTGCCTCTGATAGCGTCTTAAACTCTGATAGCTGCCAGCCTGACTCCAAAAACACAGCTACACAGGAAGAGCACATGAAACACCTGCACACACACACACACACACACACACACACACACACACACACACACACACACAAAACTCAGTCATCAATGCAGCTGTATTTAAACTTGAAACCAGGATCGGGTCTCAATAGGGGTTAAGGAGGCGGAAGCATCCCGGTGACAGTTTTAAGACGCGACCACAACCTGTAGCTGGGCAGGATAGACATTACAAGACTGAGAAAAGTACCGGGCTGCCCTGAACGTGCACAAACACTCCCACTGATCATTTCTGCACACAACACGGGTGTGTTTTTAAGAGAGGAGAGAGAGAGAGAGAGAGAGAGAGAGAGAGAGAGACTCTGTTTGCCTAATTTCCAGTCTGCTGTGTGGTTTCTGTTCCTGGTAATGTTTTATGTATTTAGCCATTATTATTATAATAGCTGAGCCTGAACAGTTCGTTTAATTGTATTTGGTTAGGCGCAGGGAGGGATATAAAAAAGAGACCGAATGATCTCAGCTTAAACAAAGACTGGAGTCCTCTATGCAGTGGATGACAGCCATCGTGGATTATTAGGGTTTAAAGCAGGGGGTCACAAAGTTTTGTTGACTGAGTGCTAATTTAGGGAGCCAGCAAAAGATTGAGGGCCGCGCAAGAAAACCCATAAACTTGCCACAGGATTTGTGATTGGTCTTATTTGCTTGAGCACTGATTTCACCTGTTTGTAGATAAGGCACATCACTTTATATGTCCCCCGAGGTCTGACTATACAGCTTTTTTTCCCGTGGTGGCTTTTCCATATCACTTCCACATTAAACGAGGGCTGGGTACCAAACACTTTGAGGCTTTCAAGCTTTGTTCATACCACTGAAATTTTGTTTTGTTTTTTTCTGCATGCTGATTCATTCTGTTTGAACCCACTATTTCTGCACAGCTGCAGATAAAGATAAGGCTAAACTAATATTATTAGTATTATACTATTAGTAGAAGCAGATGCCAGTAGTGGCTGCAGGATTGTTGCCAACTCATGTGATCCAAACATTTCCAATGAGTCAAAAGTTGTTGAAAAAAGTTTTAATCTAATGAAATATTCTGATTGAATCCATATTTGCCAACATTTAGTCTTTACAAAACAACATTTACCTTGCTGTTTGCTCTCCCATTTGCTGCACACAAAGGGAGGCAAGAAAAACTTCAAGTTAACAAAACATCCAAGTCATATTCATTAAAGAAAATGGATTTAATTAAAAAGAAAGTCTGACTCATTTAATCTTACAAATCACTTTATTCAACTTCAGACATTCAAAGCTTTGTCGAAAACCTAAACAAAAGCTTCAAAACCAAGAAGCCAACATGTGGTGCAGCCCAACATTTAAGACTGTGCTTCAAAAAATGAGTACTGCAGTCCAAATAGTGAGTTGGAGCCACAGATGTCGTATTAAATAGGTTGAAATCCAGTTAATATAGTTCAGGCAGGCTGCAGGAACACTGCAGCACTGCTGTCAGAATAGTGAGTATTTCAACCTAACATATATTCCTTAATCTCTGATGACATATCCGGCTCATTTTATGATTTATTACAGTAAATATATCACTGATTCCTCCTTTAAACTGTAGAGTTATCCACAGATATCACTAACTGTAGCTTGCAGCACTATCATTCGTGACAAAACATAATTATTGTGACAAGGTGCCACTAACTGTCATTCCTAACCTGACAGACGTTTGTTAGAGGTGCAGTTTGACGCAGTAGCTGAGTAGTGAATTGAATGTAGGTCATTGAAAGTAAAAGTGTTGAAATGGACCTTGGATGATTAAAATATAACAAATGCATTTCAGGTCATGTTCAGGAGAAACACAACATGTTTCTGAGGACCGCCTTTGGCCCACGGGCCATGCTTTAGTGAGCTATTTTTCAAAGGTTGAAAGATCGCTTCAAGCCAAGATTTTGGTTATGAGGATTTGAATTACACAATCAGACTAACGGGCATGTTGGTGGTTACATCAGGGGTCACGTCAAAGGGTCATATTTAGATTTTGTTGACTATCGGAGGTGATGTGTAACGTGATGCTTTATTAGCCACGGGGTCACGGATCTGACCCGGCCTGACCCGTTCACTCATCACGCTGAGCCAAAGCCTCAATGAGCTCAACAATGGGCAGTGTTCAGATCCAAACGCACACATACGCAAACAAACGAGCACACACGCCTTAAGGTACACTCCCTGCTAAGCATCAGACATAACATGTACAAACTTGATGCTTTCTCGTGTTAACCATTAACCTCCTCAAGTACACACTCTTTTCCTCCACACAAACACATCCTTCACTCAGTAGGAAGTCATTTCTCCGCACAATGCAGAGTGCAAACATCCAAATCTCTTTGCTTTGAATGTTTTCTGCAGGCTGAATGATTTTCCCAGTTTACTTCCAAACTCCTGGTCAACTTCAAATGGCCTGCTGATGCGTGCCAGGTCTCAGAGCGGAAAAATGGGGGGAAAAGAAGAAGAGGAGGGAAAAGAAAGAGGAGATCTTTGTCTTTGAGGTTGTTTGTGGACACCGGATTGGCCTCATTAAACACACTGATCGAGCCAAGGAGCGGTGATCACACAAAACTAACAAACACCAAACAGTGGTCACACACAGAAATGTTCTCTGGCGCTGAGAGCTCAACACACTGCAGCTTAAGAAAAAAACATGCAAATAGGCAAAGAGAATATCTTCAACATAGCAACATGATGCAAAGTGACAAAACACTAACAGAAAGTCTGCAAATCACACAGAAAACAATGGAATTTATCTACAAAGAACAGATGGGTCCAGGGACCTTAATATTGCCAGAGTATTAATCACTTTTAGTGTTCCCTGGAACAGAAAGTTGTTTTGTAACTAATTTCCATTGTGTGCTGTGTGTTTTGCAGCTTCTCTCTATTTGGCTGTGCTTTCTCTTTTTTTCCAATTGTGCATGTGTTGTCAAATCGGTTAGGGTTAGGGTTTTCTTTTCTTTGGTCTATTTGCATGTGTTATCTTAATGTTCACAGTATAGGTCTGTAGCCCCAATTCTTCGACAAAAGCCTCCAGATCAGTGGCAAATCAGCATTTGCTTCATGCTGGCGAATCAGAACAAACTCACCATGTGTGAACTGTCTAAAGACAAGATCTGAGAGCTCGGAGATGCATCACAGATGCCCGAAAGACATCAAGCAGGCTTAAAGGGAAAGTTTGACTTATTTGAAGTGGGGTTTCCTGAGGTACTTAGTGTATGGTGGTGGGCACGGTCCCAGTTTGGAGAAGCAGAGAAGAATACCAGCATGGAAGCTAAGCAATTAACTGCTGCAGACTAAAGCCAAATATCGCTCTCTGCAAACCAACCAAACTCCACAGGAGCTGCTGGTCTACCGCTGCCTCGATCTGTTTGTTTGTTTTTGTTATTGTGTGACTTGTTTTTTTTTTTTATTTAGTTCAGATTCACAGCAGTGATACAATAACACAAACAAACTAAAAGATCAAGGCAGTGGTAGACCACCAGTGATGTTTGGCTTGTTTAACGGAAGTTTACCTTTTTTATGTGGCTATAATAGTTTTGTTGCTGACCCTGTCCACAGCAGTGCATTGCTTAGCTTCTGTGCTAGTGGTACTCTCAGCTTTCCCAAACCAGGGGTGTGCAGATAATACACTACTGTAGATAAATACCTCATGCAACCCTGCATCAAAACATCTGAGCTATCCTTTTGATATCAGGTCATGTAGCCATGCAATGGGCTACAGCCAATGAGAGCAAACACAGGCTGGGAGAGGAGAGGAATCAAGAAGGGAAAATGGAAGAGCAGCAGCTAGAAAAGCCAAAATATATTTAAAAAAATTAGCAAAAAGTAGTTATACAGTTGTCGTAGTAGCTCCAGCAGCTATAGAATAACATGCTTGACACTGATGCTTCAGTATTAATTAGTTAATGTCACTTCTTGCACGTGTTTGCATGACAAACATAGTTTGTAGACCAGACAGACTCATCAGGTGAAAGATCTTGTAATGTGTGACCCCCCTGTCGCTGATCTGTCATGTCGTGTGCAAACCACAACAAATTCAAGATTCCCGATTACAAGACAAGCCAAAGTCATGTGGGGTTACCAAGGCACGTTATGCTTCCAGGGAGCTTGCAGAAATGCACTCAATCTTGCACCAACCGTTAAACCCTGTCATGTACTGTAAGTAATCTAAATCAACAAATACAGCTCACACACATGCAGGCAGAGAATGAGCGTGTGTGCGTGTGTGTGTGCGGACCACAACACTGCCGCTGACAGATGAAACACAGGTGAGCCCAGGGGAGTCTGAGTAAATATTTGTGTTAAGGCCGTCACACCCTCTTCCCTTGCAGGAAGCAGCACGGGCAGAGGGATTACTGAAACGTGGGCTGCAGGACCGGCTCACAGCGGACAGTGCTGATAATAGATGGGTCGATGCTGAGCTTGTGTTGTCCAGCAGCTAGTAAACTGTCGTGTTAAAAGCTCCATTCACACAGATACAATCAGTGCAATCCATCTACCGTGCACTCACTGGAACTGTCATTAAAGGGGTGAAGAAAGGCTAAATGCATGTGAATAATTAGCTGTCCTGCGATGTAAGTGTGGTCTTCCAGGACTGGGTGGTCTGCTGTTTCTCTACTGGCAATAGGTGGTCTGCAGAGGGTTATTAAGTAGAGCTCCTAAGCTCTGCTCAGTGTTTTCCTAACATACTTTGGACATTGTTATCTCAGAGCTAAATCCCGCTACCTTCTTTCCTCTCTTTCTCCCCCTTTTTCCTCACCCCTTCATCCTGAAGAGGGGAGGAAAGGAAGGAGGAGCAGGAGGAGAGGGTGGGACATCGATCAGGGGTGACAGGCCAAAACCACAAAAACTAAACCTCACTCCCCCTACTTACCCCGGCTCTTGGGAATATGAGTTTCCTGCTCTCTTTTGACAACAGCTATTCCCCGAATGAACCTGTTTAACCCCAAATAACACACACACACACACACACACACACACATATACTCTAGTCCATGAGTGGGGGAGGAAGCACTGTTAACAGGGAAGGATGCAGGAAAAGATGGGCAAAACTCCAACACGTGCACGCTCATGCAAAATACAAAAATTTACATACACACATTTTATAATTTTACATAGCAATCAATTCAAATTAAGCTCCAGAACGCAAATGTAAAACACAGTTCACATGTGCGCACCACATTTAAGCACACATGATATGAATCTGAAAGTTCAAATTATTTGAAGTGGGTGAGTCAGTGTATTACCTGCCGTAGATGCCAGTCGGCACGTCCCTGATTTGGAAAAGCAGAGAGAAGCACCTGCACAGAGGCTATGCAAAGAGCTGCAGTGGACAGGGTCAGCAACAAACCACTTAAAAAAGCTGTCCACTGCAGTTCAATGCTTAGCTTCCATGCTGGTGCCCCTCTCTGCTTCTCCAAACTTGGACATCTTCTGTAAGAAATATACTGGCTATCAACAAGTAGCTCATGCAAACCCACATCAAATAATCCGAACTATCCCTTTAAGTTTCATAGAAAACCAAAAACAGCTGAATAGAGAAACAAAGAGGAAGCAAAGAGAAAAGAGAGCAACCTTTGACACAAACCACTACACCCAACCCTTCACAAAGCCACTAAAGCACTGACTAGAGGCAATGTGTATCCTCGCAGTTCAAAGCCAACCTCACAAAAAGAGTGTATTTATCAGAGTGTGTGCATACAGTATTGTGTGTGCGCTTAAAAACGTCTAAAGTTTTGAATGTGTGCCTGTGCCCGCAGCACAAAGGCACCGGTGTCGTGTAACTCGGCCAAACCCCGCCTGCGAGTGCAGGTGACCTTATTGTATCTGAGGTTCCCAGCAGGCAACGAGCGGTGTGTGTCACGTGTGTGAGGAAAAACCACAAAGACCTAAAGGATGTGTGTTATCTGGTGATTTAAAGCCCCGTATTCCTGAAAAGATCAAGGTCAAGCAGGCGCTGGACTGAAACACATTTATGACGTTGCACTGCTGCTCGGACTTCAGCTGGGTCAGCCAGGAAATATTTTAGTTCAATCTTTCTTTTTACACCTGAGAAAGATGAAAGTGCTCCAATTTTCTGCCATTTATTTATTGAATTAATAAAGTGCTTTCCAACCAAAGGATATCGGAACAAGATATTTCTGCTATGCAAAAGGTTTATTTTTCAGACTTTACTTGAATGTTCACTTTTTTTTTCTCTTTGAGGGAATTTCGTCTCTTCGGGACCCAAAAATCATTCAGATAAAACTGCTAAAACAAAGACAAATTCAACATCAGTGGACAGTGATGAGGGGTTGCTTTGTTTTAAGGTGCCTCAAGTCAAAGTGGGAACCAGAGATTGTAATTTCAGTTTAGCTTCCTTCAAACCTGGGGCCTGTCGACTGCCATCTACTGCAGATAATACACTAACAATCATGACAAACAAACAAGTATATTTACACCGTTGTATTGGTTTATTTCTTCCACCATTGTATAAAATAAACAAAACTGATTCCTAAAGGAAAACTATCAGGATTATTTCTCATTAAACATTTTAAAATCACACACACGTCTTGGGTGAAAGCTGAGACGTCACATTTGGAGCTGATTTAATCTGCTAAGGCACAAATTTGTTCAAGGCCTCACTTCTACATTTGATGTCCTGCCAAATGTGCTAATACACCTTTGAAGTCCTGCCAATATGTGCGAACCGTCTGCTTCTAATTTCTTACACAGATTGTGTTTCATTATTATTGTGGTTGAGTGTTTCTTACCTCCACAATGCTCCGCAGGTCCTGGACGTAGGTTCTCTCTGTGTCCAGTATCTCCTGCACCACCCGGTCCACATATGTCCTGGGTCCCTGCACCTGACCCGTCCGCTCCCCTCCATCTGGGCTCAGCTCCGGCTCTGAATGTTCTGTCAGAGTCTGTCCACTGCCCTGTCTCTCCTGTCCCCTCCCTGAGTCCATCCCTCCATCATTTCTGTCATCTTCCTCCCGGCATCCCAGCTGCCGGGCCGGGACCAGTTCCAACCGGATCGCCCCGGAGTCCTGGTCTGAGTTGACCGGGTTACAGTGAGGGGCAGTGACGAGGGTGGAGCGGCTGCCCAGTGAGCAGTGACTGTCCCTGGAGGAGGCGGAGGAAGAGGTGGAGCTGTAGCTGATGGGCCTCTCGGTGCTGTCGGGTGAGGAGTCCATGCTGAGGGCGGAGCAGTAGCGCGAGGAGGCGTGACGGAAGGCCGGGTTGCGGAGGCAGCGGGCCGGTATGTCAACGGAGCTCAGGACAGAGCCGGAGTCCGGGACTTCAGGGAGAGGAGGCAACGCATCAGGCAGGTAGTTATAATCGTCTGGAGAGGAAAATGAGAGAAAGGAAGAGATTCTCGTTAATCAATTTCATTTCAAATATGTCGGTAATGTTTAAATTACGATTCTGCTTCTTTTGATTTTAAGTTTTAGTTCATAAACACACCATGAACACACATGTACACACACTACCTTCCTTGTTTATTTCAATGAAACCTCTGGCTTGTGAGGTTGCAGAGGCTCCAGCTCTGGTAAAATAATGAGTATACTGAGCATCAAGTATCGAGCGCGTAATGGTGAGCAAATGGTGCAGTGCATTTTCACAATTATCTTGAACCCTTGGTCTTAATTCAGTGGTTCTCAACCTGGGGATTGGGATCCCACATGGACTTGCAAGATACAACTGCCAGTCCTCTGCAATGCAAAGTGAAAGCCATATATCAACAACATCCAGAAATGCTGCAGACTTCTCTGGGGTTGTGTCACTGTCCATGTCATCATGGATAAGTGCGACCTATGTGTAATCTGTGAAGGACCCATTAATGCTGAAATGTACGTACAGGTTTTGGAGCAACATATGCTGCCATCCAAATGACGCCTTTTACAGAGACGTCCCTGCTCGTTTCAGCAAAACAATGTCAAGACACCTTCTGCATGTGTTACAACAGCAAGGCTTCGTAATAAGCCTAATAATAAAGAGTCCGATACAAGATTGACCTGCCTGCAGTCCAGACCTGTCTCATTATTTAGATCCCAATTTTTTGTGAAATGGGTTGTAATGTCCGGGGTACATTGTAGGAAGCAGCATGGAATCAGATCCAGGAAGCAGCTCTCAGTAAAGTCAACCCCTTGATGATATTCAACATAAGGGACAAGCACTCAATTATACAAAATAGAAATGTTACACCCACTAATTAACTATAAAACTATAAACCAGCACAAAAAGTGCCATAATAAACCACCATGCTCTGAACAAATAAAAGTAACATATGCATTCTGTAAAACAAAAACTAGAAAACATAAACTACTCAATCCAGCACTAGGCATGATGGGAAATGAGGACCATATTTTAGACAGGCGAATGGTTTTGATATTACATTAATAGCCCCAAGGTCTCACCAAGTTTTGCAAACCAACCGCCCCTGAAAGGCTGAGGTACCACTGGTCTTACTTCACAAACATTAACATGACGGTCACTTGTTACCATCATTGCTTGCTGTCAAGAGAACCCTCCAAATCTGTGAAGCTCAAAGTTTAAAACTGGACTTCTTAGTTTGTTTCCTGCTCTATCTATACTAACCTGTAGCAACACACCCACACTGATGCAGCTCCTTGCGCTGTTGTGCTGTAGTGCTATTGTTGTACTGAACAATGGCTTTGTCTACTGCATTTTTAACTATATGGTTGTCATATCAATCACGGTGCCTGTGTATAATTACTGAAAACAATTAAGACCACGGTCTAGACAATCAGTATCTCTAATACACGCCAGCACTGGAATTACTGTCCCGGTTTTGTTTAAAAAATGGTTGCATATACAATCCATGTTGTTGCTCTCACACATCGCACAGATGTCGATACTTGGTTTTAGCGCCACGTCTACCTTTGCAAGAAACTATAAAAGTTTCAACTTTGGTAAGACCAGAGGAACAGCGCTCTCACTCTTATTTTTATTTTCTCGTGTTTGTGTGCATGAAATCTGGCACAAAATGTAAAATGCAATACCACGGTTGGTGTCTGACTGGTCAAATCAAGTCATTTTCTTCCATGCAACTCAAATCTATGATCTAACTTTTTAAGCTTACGAGAAATCTATCTTTTGACTTGATTTTGATGAGAAAAACAGACAAGCAATAGGTGCCATAAAACAGAGTAGAGAGAACACACAGTACAAATACAAGTACATAATCAATCAAATTAATTAAGCGTTATTAGCTTAAGTAGGCCTATTTCAGGCAAAGTGTGAAATCTGTAATTATATGCCTCTCAAAATTAATGTCCTAATGATTTCATGATGCTGGAAAGTCACACACAGAGCTGTTAAAATTCAAATGAAATTCAAACATTGAACAGGCAGTGACCTTGTATTTCCCTCTTTCACACTAAGTGCTAAAAAGACTCACTGTATGTCACATCGAACACTTACAATACCACTTTCATATGGTCTTACAGTCTCTATCTGTTTAGCATCCCAATTCCTGACATTTCTGCTGACCACAGTCTGACTGACCACCCGCCACATGAGGACCACCAGCCCTCTCAGATTTGTCCTCAGTTCCACCCAAAGAAACGTTTCATGTAGCTGAAGAGTGATAGAAATCAAGGTTGGGAGGGTTCCTTTAGAAATATATTCTGATACACTTACTAGTATCTGTTTAAAAATGTAGTCTAAGTGTCACGTTAACTTTCCATCATTTTGGATTATTTTAGTAATATGGTTAAATTGTTTAGCCTGATGTAATGTTTTATATTTGTTGTAGGTTTATTAATTGTCTATCCAGCTGTTCCTTCCTTTGTTATATGTCATGCATATTTAGATTTATAAAGGTAACTATGTTCATTAAAGATTTTCACAGTCAAACTTTATGTAAATAGACATAAAGGTATTCTGAGACTTGTATTTTTACCCACAAACCATCCCAGTCACCCAGTCCCAAGATATTTTTCACTTGTAGTAGTAGCAGTAATGATAGATACCGATTTCTGTGTAGCTAACATTAGCGCTTGTTCCATGTGGCTAACATTATAAGTTGGTCTGTGTCTCCTACATTAGCAGTTGGTCTGCGTTGCTAACATTAGCCATCGGTCTGCATCGCTAACATAAGTGATTTATCCGTGAAGCTAAAATTAGCATTTGGTTTATCTAACATTAGCAATTGGTCTGTGTAGCTAACGTTAGCAGTTGATCCATGTTGCTAATGTTAGCAGTTGATCTGCATTGCTTACATTAGCGGTGGGTCTGTGTAGCTAAAGTTAGCAGTTTCTCTGTGTAGCATTAGCTAACATTAGTGGTAGGTCTGTTTGGGTAATGTCTTACCTGTAAATGTTTATTTTATTTTCACAGCTGAAGGCAGAACTGTCACTGTACTGTGATGTTCACCTTTTCTGATTTAAAGATAAGATCATGTAGAAATTTCCAACCAGTGAAGCATTTTTCACTAGAAGCCTTGAAATGACAAGCTGATCAGAGTGGTGTTGTGAGACACGCATGGTAGTGTATATTTGTTTATTTAAAATGTATTTAAAAATTGTAATCCTGAAAATAATCCTTATTTTACTAAATGTATCTGTAATCTGTCTTTTTTCTGTAACTGTAATGGAACAGTTTCCTTTAATTTGTACTCTAATTATGTAATCATGTAATCCGAGCCTGGAGAAAACGCACACAATGACAAGAAACAGAATGTTTGATTTATTTAAATGTATGTGTGTAAGCATTTTCATAGCAAGACAGAGGGGGACATTGTGTTTAATGACGAGATTAACGGTGTAATGCTGAGAAAACTCCACTCTGAGGCGATGAATGAAAGCCCTATTCCAACGGTTTGTGTGTTTGTGTGTGTGCAGCTACAGGAGTCTATTTGGCATCAAGCCGGTGCCAAACTGGCTCACAACCTTGTATCTGTGGAAGATCCGTTACGATATGATTACCGACTCCCAAGGCCCCACAGTCTGGCCAGCCGAAGCGAAACCACACATGCAGCCAGCATATCACACAGACGCCTTCCAAGCTTCCCTCAACGTTTTCCAAGGTCTTGCTTCACAGAAAGACCGGTAATGACGGGAAGAACAAGGAGCAAAGAAACAAGCAAGGGGAGGACAACACAAGCCTCATTCCAGCTCAGTGGGAGTTTGACACCAGTTTCTATCATCAAAGCTTGATACACCAGTGACCCTAGCAGCTCTGGTGTTGTGGCAACACTGGGATCCAGTGCCCTATAGGACGACGGTGTCGCTCTCTCGCTGCCAGCAGCGCCGGTTCAGCCTAAACCCGTCTCACTTCAAAGCATCGAAGATCACAGACCCGTGTTCAAAAACATGAAACGTGAACCTGAGAACATGCACAAAGAATCCCGGTACATACCCACTCTCTCACCTTTCAAATAGGTACCTTGGAGGTCTTTTTGCCATGGTGACACCTCTTTTGAGAGCACTTGAACAGCCGGCATGCTTGTTAGACTGGTCTGTGATGGGAAGATCACAGGTTTGATTCTGGCAACCACCACTGTACTGATACCGGGTTAAGAAACTGAACCTGCATCACTAAATGCTTGAGTTTTTATGCAGCTTGGGGCAGAAGAGCAAATTTAAAACACCACATCTGACATATTATCACCCTATGAATTTGTTAATATGTATTAATATAAAATTGAGGTTGTGCCTCTTCAAGAGCTTGAGATCTGTGCCCGGGTTTGGGTCGGGTCAGGCCTTTATTTCTCACATATTTCATAGGCTTACGTCAGGTTTGGGCTGTATCACTACCAGCAGAAGTAGTGGTATTAATTATTTTTTTCTCCCCAGTTTTGTCATTGCCAATTCAAAGTCCCCTCATGTATTGTTGCTGTCACTGCCAACTCCTACTGTTTGGTGCATAAAAGGAAGCTTGTTAAGAAAAATGACAGGCTGTAATCGGGTTTGAGCTGAAATATGCAAATGAGGGATGGGTTCGGGTCATGTCAGGACAGAATTTTTGTCGAGCTTGGACCTTTTCAGGCCCGATTAAAGTTCTAATCTGTACTTCTTGAGTTAGATGAGATGTTACGAGGGTTGAGCGACTGGACAAATGCATCAGCTATTAGTGATAAACTGAATCCATCGCTGGTTTTGGTTTTGGGGGAATATTTTGGGGCAATTTTTGTAATTTATTTTTCTAATTTAACGGTCTGCCTCCAAAGAATGAGAGAGCGACTGCTCTAACTCAGCAGCACAGTACAAATCCAACAAGCTGAAGAACAAGAGGGAGGAAAACAGCGTGTACAACCAGAATATTTACACGTCTAATGAGGTGAATTAAGGAATTATTTAGACAAAACCATGATCTGTGATTGTTGGACCGATCAAAAGACTAACCAAGATGGTTTTTGGTGACTTTTGTTTTTCTGTTGAGTTTGTATGAAGTTGGTTTTATGATGAGTAAACATGACAGTTAAGTTTGTCTTAGTTCGGTAAAAGAGAGAAACTTGGACTGAGAAGTTTGTATTTTTCTGTTTCACATCTCCAAGCTGACACTAGGTACAGAGTCGGTTGCTGGGCTGATGATGGCTGACAGGGAAACTTTAACTAGGGCTGCAACTAATAACTGGTTTAATATTATATATTACTGATTAATTGATTATCAAAATGCTCGGCAATTGATTTAATAGTTTATAACTGATCAAATAATCATTGCAGCTCTAATTTTAATACATCACTCAACCCTGTTTGATAGTACTGTCACGTATGTGTGTCAAGTGCCAAGTTAGTTACAGGTACAGAGAGGGCAATGAAAAATGGGAGTCTCCAGGGAAAATCGAGAGGGTTGGGTTAGTATGTTGCCTGGTTCTGTCCAAAGATCCAAAATATGCAGACTAACACCTCTAAGGCTAAATAATTAACATCTTGTTTGTTTACATCTTGTTTGTTTAGAGGTCCAAGTAGGCGTTTTCCTATTACTTCTTTAGCCTTTTAGGTGTTACATCCTCCACTGTCTTCACTAGGTAGTCACTAACATCGTCTGTCTACTGTTTGATGCTGGTTTATCAGAGCCTGATTTTTTTTTGTTTTGTTTTGGGTTTTTTTGTCTGAAAAACATCTGCCTGTTGCATCTGGAAACAAGGTTGATAAGACAAGAGCACGCAAGTCAAACAAAACAATTAGCTAAGTTGTTTTAAAATATTTGTAAAGGTGGGGGAACTTTGGTGACAGTTGGGTTTATCACACAAACAGTCATTTAAGGCATTGTTAATATAAAAGACACTGATTGGTGCAGCTTTATTTGAAAAATTCTCTTCTCACAGTTTGACAGATGCAGTGTGTCATCTCTGTCCTGCTTCACTGAACCATCATATACATGTTTTTCACAGGAATATGATCTTAAGTAAATTCCTGATTGTGTAGCTCCTTAAAAGCAAAGTTAAATGTTTTGAAATCCACGTCTCAAAAACAACTGGAATAAAGTTTGATAAGAAAAAAGTATGCAAGCCAAACAAAAATATTGTGTACCCAAGGTAAAAGCAGTCCTAAAATATCTGTAAAGCTAGGGAAGCTTTGGTGGTTTGTCACACAAATAGTAATTTAAGGAATTGTTAATATAAAATATTTTGATTAGTGCAGCTTTATTTGAAAAATTCATGTCTAGCAGTTTGATAGATACGGGCTCTTATGTCTGTACAGGTTCACTGAACCATCATGTACACATTTTTCACAGGAACATGATCTGAAAATTCCTGGTTGCATTGTTCCTCAGAAGCAAAATGAAAAGTTTTGAAATCCACATCTCAAAAACAACTGTGAAAGCAGAGAGTCTGACGCGCTGAATCACAGCTTTCTCCAGTTTTAATTTCACCTCGCCGCCGTGCCAAGAAAAGCAGGAAGGAACTGGAGCGTCCAAAAACTGAAGTGGCATGAAAACTGTATTTTCCTCAGACAAGTTTGGAGCTGATTCATCGTGCGTGCGTGTGTCCGTCCAAATGTTTGCGCTCCCGAAGCCTGACCCACTTTTTAACAATTACAGATCAGACGGCAGAAGGAATCTGGTGGGAGAAAACAACACACGCACACACACACACACACACACATATAAACTAGCAGCCTTGGCTTTTTGATGAGAACAGGCTGCTTTCAAGGCACCGTACACAATACACAAAGGGTTATATTATATCACATGACATTAATGGGTAACTGACCATTTGACAAATCTGATATATACGTACTTATCACAGCAGGTAATTTATGTAAATCTATGCCGTGTGTGTATGTTTCACACAAAATGCATTAAGGTTATCACTCCAAAGATAACACTAAGTGAGCTAATAACTTAATGGTCCTCGCACCAGCTATTGCAGCTAGATATAGGGCGTGCAGAGTGTGCACGTGCACGGACAGACACACACGCAAACATGCAAGGAGAGCAAACACAGAGCAGCCATGTGTTTCCGTTTGCAGTGAAACCAAACATCTCAGGGAGAGATTGCTCCATCTTGTGTTTGCCCAGCCCCTCCTTCCCACCTTCCAGCTTCATGTTTGGGGCACACCCCGGCCGTTTCCTGGGTGAACTGTCTCTCTCTCTCTCTCTCTCTCTCTCTCTCTCTCACACACACACACATTAACACACACAGACAGAGAGCAAAGATGGCCAAGCTTTAGTTACCTCCTGTCCAGATTATGTTCAACCTGATCCTTGTAAATGATCTCTAATTATGGTCCTAAGCATGCAGGTTGGGACTGTTTCTCCTCTCCGTGTGTGTGTTTGTGTGTGTGTCCATGCATGTGAGGATTAGGATAGTGTGTGAGGGCTGTGCTGCCTGCCAGACAAGAGAGAGGGGGTGAATCAGCGAGTGCCTGAACAACCTGGCTTCAATCTCTGGCTTTCATTTAACTTGAAAAAGACAAAAGAGCCGGAGCGCTTTAGTTATTCAGCCAAGTTTAATATGTTGAACATCGGGCCTGTCTGGAGAGCAAACAGCAAGAACCAGGAGGAACCAGACTGAAGACTGAGCAGACAATGTACACAAAGAGGGTACAAAACACTGGCAAAACACTGAGAGCCTCATTTGGGGTTTAACTCCTTAAGAGAGTGTAGTGGTTCTCACAAGTACAACTCTTCTAATGCATTTTTACATTTAAAAATGTTTGTAAATGTATGTGTGTCTTTTGATTACTGAAAAAAATGAAAAACAAATAGATAAAAACAAGAATATGGGAAGAAAATTTAATCTTTAAAGTACCATTTATAGTACAAGCACTTGAATACTCAATTGCTTTCATCAACTCATCTGGATTATATCGTTACTTTTGATTTTCAGGGCTGAAGACGTCCCTGTGAATCAATCAGATTCCAAATTTAGAGGTCTACAATGTAAACAATTATCAATGCATCAAATTTGTAAAAGTTTTAGCCAGCTAGTGCAAGTCAGATCTTACGTATCTGCAGTTGCTCACGTTCTGCCGTCCTCACCAAAACTCAACAAGTAGCCTCGTTTAGAACGACAACAGGACACACGTTTACGTCTCATTACATTTCACCATCCAGGTCAGCCATAAGGAACCAACAGACCGTATTACAAAACTGTTACAGGTGATCAGATCATTTTTCTGCGTACTCTTTCAAGAGAGAATCATGATGCATAAACAAAACACTACTGTGATACAATTAAAAGCCCCCCAACAGATTGTTTCGCCAAATTAAAGGGACAGTTCATACGAAAATCAAAAATCTGTATTTTTCCCTTGGCCTGTAGTGCTATTTATCCATCTAGATTGTTTTGGTGCGAGATGCAGGCTCAAAAATAAAGAAATCATGACCCTGTACTCAAGATAATCCTGAGACCTTGTTGTGAGCAGTTTCATGTAGGAACTATTTTCTTTCTGCAGTAGAATCTGGAAGAGACTCTTCATTTACTGTCATAAATGACAAAGAAAAGCAGCAAATCCGGTTCAAACTTGAACTGCCTCTCAACTACCATTATTAGTAATGCTAATGAAGATGAAAATATAGATATCACACATAATAAAAACACTCTATTCAAAGCATTAAAGGTTCACGTTCACTCACACATGTGCTACAGCTGAGACCTGAAAGTTCCCCTCCTTCGATGCTGCGAGTCTCGAGCCTCTCTACCTGTCCAGCCAGGTTTAATGACTCATGCTACACTTAACCCGTCCACTTCAGCTGCACACTTTATGGTCACCTGAAGTGCTCTTTACTCTGGAGTGGTCAGCAAACAGCTGTGAGCACCCTCGTCTCTTTTACGGCCCCGATGATCCTCGCAAGTAGCTCAAACGGCGGAAACCGCTCTGAGTGTTTTGTAATGGCCGTGTGAACATCCTTTGTGGACATTTCAACCAAATATATCAAGGTATTATGTCATATGCAGACTTTGGGTGCAAAACAGCTGCAAAAAAAAACCTCTCCGTGTTTATTTTAAGTTGCATGGCATCCCTAATCATTGGGTTTAAAACAAGTGTCATAAACTGCGTAGTATGCCAGTTCCAGCAACAGAACCTACATGTGACTGCCAGGGAGTATCCCTCAGCGGTAAAACACCCAGAAAAATCAAAGAGGGGACTGCAAAAACTTTGGAAAATACCTACTTATTTTGGCTGGATCTAAAGGCTCACATTAAATTTGGCTGAACTTTGAAGACATTTTTGCACGGTGAGGACTGCAGAGAACACTTCAGGGTCAGTTTGGAGCGGACGAATGATTACAGTGACTAACAAAAGGGAAGATATGCTGTGGATTAGGTCACACGGAGCGTACAGACCGCAGACTTGCATGCAGTTACACTACAGCTGCTTGGGTGTCTGTGTTTGGGTGTGCACAATCCATGCAGTCATAAATTTTGGGCTGCATTGGGACAGTCAGTGGGGACTGTGCGGACAAACTCTGGGTAAATTACTAAATTTATGTTGTGGCAATGAGGATGCAGAGAGTATAATTTGGCTTGAACTTTTTGGGACTTCCTTTAAGCCTTTAATAAAATCACCAAGAACAGAATGTGATTTCCAAAACAAAAACTGTCCCAAGAGTACGTTGCACCTCGCCTGGATCTCTCAGTCCTTCTGCGATTTACACGGGGTGTTATCGACGGGCGCAGACCAAAATGCCTCTGCCAACTGGATAAACCTAAAACCAATCAGAGCAACAAAACGTGTGACGAAGCACTGAGCGACACATGCAAGTTAGGGCGCTGCTTGGTTTGTTTCAGTCAGAAAAAAAGCCCACTGAAATGTGTTTCTGTAAACATTTGAGGTGGGAAATAGTCAGTACAGAAACAGAATCTTGATTGATATTTGATCAGCACTGTTTAGTTTGACACTTTTAACGTTTTGTGAGACTGGTGCGTTGTTCTCGAAACGTATGACATCACTGACCGCAATTTCTCAAATCGAAATAACGAGGCTCAAAGAGACAAAAATCTGGGGGAAACCTGTCTTAACAGGAGGGTGGCCAGATGTGTCTGTCAGACCAAATAAAACATGAGCTTGCAGATTCGTTGCATCAGTTGCATCAGTATTCATTACAAATGTTTGGAACAAAATCAGTTTATGTCAAGGAAACTGCCTACATGAGTGGATTTGCTCATGGAGGGAAAGTAAATTTGTATGGTACCTTCATGTAGAGTTGCTGGTTATGTCTAACATGCAACTTTGCCCCTTTGACCTTCCCAAGTCCCACCCCTTTTTGGTCTGTGCTCCAATAACACAGAAACAAGAAGAATTTCAGTCAACTTCCTTCTTTCTTCTTTCCTGTATTTAGATCTGCTATGTGCCAGGTTCATATATGTTAAAAAGAAAACTAAATTATGAAGGTGGTTAAAAAGATACACCTGTAAAAACAACATATATAGTTACATCATTAGTTAGCTAATGTTTGCAAAATGCTAGCTAACAGCTAGCTAAAAAGCCTAATGTTACTCTATTATTCTGTGGTGTATCAGTGAAGCGGCCAGCAGCAGTGGTGCTTTCCTCTTCATATCAAAAATGAACCCACAGAGGTTGACGCTGGACGATCCACAGGTAGTCACTACACTACCAATCCTCCAAACCACTTATTTTGAGACGTTGCACATATGAAATTCACATTAACATCATTTTCAACATGATTTTAATGAGGACAAAAGGCTATGCTTCCATCTTTGTTCCCGTCTTTTTTCCTTCCTTCTTTTCCACTCTCATTCTTTCTTGCTTCCACTCGCTCACTCACACCTTTTTCATCATTTACATCAAGTTTTCACGACATTCCAGCCACTGTCTTGATTCCTGCCATTTTCTTTCTCGCTTCCTACCATTGTTTCCCCCCCCTCTCTTCCTATTATCCATTCAAACTATGAATATGTTCGGCATGTCATCTGTGCATATGAGCTCTGCAGGACATTCCTCTGGGCTCAGACCATCCCTCTCCAAGCATATACTTTACTGTGTAAAAATACACATTGACCGGCCGTGTGTATGGCTACAGACCACCAGGGCTCATATTTGCATTAGAAGCACATGTGTTCATAACACTCCCTGTTCACACTCGAATTACTGAGTCTCATGTGAAGGGAACATTTAAGAGGACGTCACAAAGGATGTTGTGTCTCAATACTTGTTGATCATATACATGATATGTAGGAGGGTTTTAAACCTTTTAAATTAGTTTCACTATCAGCTGAAAAGAAGATTTTGTGGACATGTTTTAGTTAGTCAGGGTGCATGCAGGAAACTCAGACTTTACCTAAGTACTGAATTAAAATGGATGATCCACTGATAAAGGAACAAATTTAAGACAAAAAGAAAGCAGAACACATCCAAATGCAACATGCAGAATAAGAAATGGTGCCAGAGAATTATTTGTTAAAATATCTTAAATCCCAATTGTGTGTAAAGCAAATATGATAAGATATAAAGACATGACTTGCATCTCAGAAAATAATGAGCAGGACTGTGTTTCTGGAAGTGCAATGATCAACATTTGGCACGTACAGGTACCATGTAGCATGTTCTGTGACGAAACTGTACTCTCAAAAGCCCAATTAGGCACTAAACAGGTATAGATATGGTGACATAGTGATGATTTCAACCTAAATGGATGGGACAATAATGCACAGAAAAGATGATTCCTTAGTGTATCCATCAATGCATATCGCGTACGACAGAAGTAACAAGATGAAAATGACATAACAAGACGACCAATATGTGATAAAATGTCATAAAAGTAGTAACAAACATAACATAAAAGAAAAAAAGGTAACAAGATGTAAAAGATGCAACAAGAGAAAAAACAACATAAAAGAGTTAACAAGACATAAAAGACGTCAAATATGTCACAAGACCAAACAAAATAATAACATACATAACAACAAGGTGAAAAAGATGAAACATGCCATAAAGATGTAACAAGACAAAAAAGACGACAAAAAATGAAGAAGTAATGAGGCATAAAAAAGATGTAAAAAGATGCAAAGTATGTAATAAGATGTAACAAGACAAAAAAAGAAGTGGCATGAAATAAAAGATGTAACAAGATGTAGTGTAAGGTGAAAGACGTAACAACAAAACAGACAGAGGAGACTCAACTACAGAAAAAAGACGAGGTTCATTTAGCTTCGCACAGAAACAGTCCTTCAGAGGACTACTTTTTACTTGAGTACATTTCAGCGCCTGTACTTCTACTTTTACTAGAGTCTTTTTTGCACCAGTATATGTAATTCTACTTGAGTAAAGACTGTGTGTACTTTTGGCAGTGAGTTCACCAGGCAGACTTGACCACACACTTCGTACAGCTCACGAATCCTTTAATCAACCTTGTTTGTCCGTGTGTGTTCTTGTTTATGCAGCACCAGGCGTACCAGATGGCGTGCACGCTTCAATGCCTTGCAGCTCGTTGCTGACTGCGAGCATTTAAAAACGTAACTGAATCCAGTGGTTGTTTTGATGACAAGGGCAAAAATTAGAATGGATTGTTTTTGTGCATTTGGAAGCTTTCGGTGGCAGCATCTTAGTAAGAGACGACGTAGTGTGGAAACGTGTGTGACTGTGAGACAGAGAGTGAGAAATGAAGAGGAGAGCACCCAGAGGAATGAAAGTAGGAAGAAGAGATGAGAGGAAAGGCCAAAGGTCAGACAACACCCACTCCCCTTGCTTTTTCTCTTTTCCATTTCCCACTCGCTCTGCCTTTTGTGGAACTTTAACCCTTAAAAAAATCCTCTCTATCTCAAACCACTTAACCAAAATTCTCTCAGGATGTTCGTCTTTCAAAGCATCAAAAACAATCTTCGGAGCGAACCCATCTAACGCCCTCTCTCTCTCCATTTAGTCAAGGCCGCACATCCTCCACCGCGTCCACTTAAGGTCAGTCTCCGTTTCTGATAGAGACGCAGGCTTGATCTCAACTGACGCTAAGGACCTTAAAATGTCACTCAGGATTTCACACCGCGGCCGAACAACTGCGGAGGAGCAGAGGCAGAAGAAGAGAGAGGGCAGAGGTGGGAGAGACAGAGAGAGGCCACGGATGGGATTTGAGACAGGAGGCGGGGTTTTCACTGAGCAACTTATCACTGGACCAACAAAGAGCTGTGCGGTCTGGGGACATACATTATAATGCAGATGTTCCGGAGGACGGATGGAGAAAGTTGTGTGTCGGCGCTGCGCAAGCTGGAGACAGTATTTCAAACACCTCAACAAACACACGTCATGACTGGTAAAGACAGAAGTTCAAACTTGATGTGCAACTTTTAATAGACTCCTGTGGTTTTCACTGCCCCACAAAACACAGTTAAAGTAAACACAGACACAGCTGGGAGGCTAATTGGCAACAAATGGCTTTTTTCTCGTGATCAAGTAAAACCTCTGAAACAACAAACATCCACTCACACATGTTAAATTCACAGATTAACACCTTCTTATCTGCAGGTTTTGTTTAAGGGAGTTAAAGGGATAGTTTGGATTATTTCAAGTGGGACTGAGTCTGCAGCAAAATAGATTTTAGCCATTTAAAAGAGGCCCACCTTAAAAAAAATCATTTTACTTTGCCATCAGAAAGTCTTTTCTAATAGGGAAACCATAATTATAAAAGCCAAATAATGCTCTCTCCAAACCAACCAAAGTCCATAGACAAAATGAAGAATTTTGTCTTACAGAAAAGGGCGTTGCTGGTCCACCACGGCCATGATTTGTTAGTTTGTTTGTGTTATTGTGTGACTTCAGTGAATCTGAACTATCCTCCTAAAACACAGAAGTCACACAGTAACACAAACAAACTAACAAATCAAGGCAGCAGTAGACCAACGACTCCAGTGTTGTGTGAGGTAAAATTACTGATTTCACTCATGGAGTTTGGTTGGTGAGGAGAGAGCCATATTTAGCTTATTATTTGCAGTGAAAATATTCTAAATATAGCATAGATTTAACTGATATAGACTTTTTTAGGTGGGACTTTGTTTTAAGGAGCTAAAATACATTTAACTGCTTGACTGACGCTCCTCTCTGCTTCTCCAAACTGGGGACCAGTATCTACTGTAGCTACCCTGACTATCGATCAGTACCTCATAAAACTCGGCTGCAAATAATCCGAACTATCCCTTTAAATCCTCTGGTGAAGACTCTCTGTCATCGACACTGCGGACATCAGTGAGGAATGTGCAGTGTAGTTTTCAGCTGACAGCACCGGTGTTTAGCCACTGTGGGAAAAGACGTCCACCCGCAAACTTACACCTCCCCTATTTTCAGACACAAACACACCCTCACTCCCACCCTTGGGACACCGACGTGACCCGTCCTGCACACACCCTTGTCCTCCCTGTATCCAACTGTGACACACTAGCCTCATTCTCTGGATTTCTGCCCAGAGAAAACGCTCGCCACTGGACTCTCTGCATCCACACCAGCCACTCCCTTGTCAGTGGACACTGAAGCGTAAGATTGGAAAACTATTGATTTGTTTTCTATATTAGACAGATTACTCCAAAGGGACCTGCAGCCCTCCCTTCCCCTCCGCAGGGCTGCAGTTCCTCGCACACGAGTTGCTCAGGATGGGGGGCAGATGTCCTCCCCAGAGGACTGGGCTAGCAGGGTGGGAGGAGGAGGAGGACGGAGGGGTCCATTGTCTCTGCCACCTCTAAACCAAAGAGTTTTCTCTAAACAGTAATTATTCCCCCCCTCTCCTCCCCTCCTTCCCTATCCCCATTTGTAGCCAGCCACCCCCCAACTGCTGCCCTCAAGGCTCTAATTTGGGTCACAGGCTGCAGAATGGCATCTCAACACCGAGTCAAACGTACACCCAGCAAGAGGACACTGACATGAGGACGCCTGAAGAGATATGAGATAGAAAACAAAAGCAGAATAGACCAACCTTTCTCGAGAATTGTGACAAATCATGTCCTTCCCAAAAAAGAAAAATTTTAAATTATTAATACTGACAATTCCAGTTTTTGGTGTAGATGTATTCATTAAGGATTTATGTATCTAAAATATATGTAAGTTATGAATTGTTCTGGTTTCAAACAGTGAAATGAAAAAGTGTAATTTTGTCGACTCTTTTATGAAATGTCGATGCCAACTCCATCAGATGGACAATCTGACGGAGTTGGCACTGACATCGATTAAAGAATTTATTCACTAGGAGGTTGACCCGTTTCAAGGTTTAATTGCAAAGAGTGTGATCTTTTAAAATAGATTTTCCCAGCATAACTGAAGAGTAAAAATCAAAACCAACTTTAAATACCAGTTCTCAAACATGAGTGAGAGTCAGGTGTCGTGCAAAAAAATGACTTTACGTCTAGTACGGCAAAGATTAGTCAATCAATCGATTTGTCGACGACTATTAAATTAACTGCCAACCTATTTTTAAAATCGATTAATCCTCCTTTACTCCTGATGGTAAATTGAATATCTTTGGTTTGTAGACAAAACAAGACATTTGAAGACATTACTTGGGTTTTGGGAACATTTTTCATCATTTTCTAACATGTTATATACCAAATAACTAATTGATTTGAGAAAATCATTGACAGATTAATTAATAAGGAAAATAATCGTTAGTTGTAGCCCTATTTGTGGTACATTTAGTTCCTAGAAAGTTTCCACTTGCAATTCCTGAGCAAGTAAACAAAACATTCCCGCATTTAAAGCTTTTAACTCTCAATTTATTAGCCTCTATATGACCTACATAAGTTAATGAGACCATCAGCAAGAAGATATTTCTGCATGGTTGTTCTTAATAGCTGCCAACAGGTCAGAGTCTCTGGTGAAACAAGCCTGTGTTTATATTTTCACAGACAAAGTTAAAGTGAGTCATCGTTAGCCAGTGAAAATGAAGCAGGAAGACATTTTTATTTAGATTATTTTATTTTTGACGCTATATTTTGTGGTTATTATGATGAAAACGCTGCTGCTTTTCTCCACAGGGCCCTCAAAAATCTACAAAATATTTAAGTTAGCTGAAGTAGCTTTAAAATACATCTCTACCTGCCAACAAATAAACTTTATAACCACCATAACCCTTAAAACGCGGCACAAAGCTGCGAACGCCATCATCTCAGCATCATTAGGACTCTAACCCGCAACCTCTCCGAGAAAGCAAACACGGTCCATTCAACACCAAGGGTGTGAAAACAACCAGAGGACGCTGTTCATACAACTGTACTGCTGAGAGACGGACGCTGCAGAGACACTTCACACAGCACTGTCAGCTGAGCAGAAAATATCACACACACACCGCACAAAAAGAGCCACTAAGACAAACACCCAAAACCATCAGTGACTAGTAAAAAAACATGTATTTAAAAGTTCCTGAGGGAGGTTTTGACCAGATGCCACTTGAAAAAGAAGCGTTTTTTTTGTGATGCCACACATGATTTCTTAGCCTGATCGCTTCATTTCACCACACAGACTTCTAAAAACAGGAAATTATGCCGCATAAATATGATTTAAACCTGTTTGATGGGGTTTGTAGGCATGCAACACCTTCTAGTCCCACCACATCACAGGAGAAAAACTTGTGTGAGGGTCTTTAATTTGAGCATACTGGGAGACATCACTGAATATATTTGAGAGGAGAAACATCTTACCGGTAGGCATTGTGGCTTGGCTCCCCTTCAACAGAAATCAGAGTAAATGAGGCTCAGTTTCTTTTCTTTTCTTTTTTTTTTTTTTTTACAAAAGTGAGGCGCAGGTTTAAACAGGATTTCCCCGAGCAGGTCACATATCCAGAGTATTCCAAACAGGAGTATTCCCAGCAAAAGCCTGGACAAAAATCCCCTTAGATTTCCCAAATTGTCCCAGTCATTGTGAATCCTTTCTCCTGGGAGCAAACATGCAAGTCCGCTCCACCAAAACACACAGCGGAGCATACACTCCCTCTGAGGCTGTGAACACACACTCCACCTCTCACTTTAGTTTGAGGATCTCCTCTGTCTGAATGCCTCTCTCCTGTGGCAACACATCCACTGCCTGCATTAGTGTGTGTGTGTCTAAAAGTGTTCATGTGTGTGTTTGCATGTGTGTGTGTGTGTGTGTGTGTGTCAGAGTGAATGGCCTCTGCTCCCTCCCTGCTGGGTATTCCCCTCCCCCTGACTCCTCCTCCCTCTCTCCCGCAGCAAATTACAAGGAGCTGGGAGTTCCACATTAAGTGCCTCCTCTCCTTTTTCCTCTCCTTCTTTTATCTTTTTTTCCCCCACTCTTTCATTTCTTCCTCTTTTCCTCTCCTTCCAAAACTCAAACTTTTCTGCTCGGTCCCACGAAGCTCGTGCAGGGGCCGGCGACACCTTTTGTGTGCGCTCGTCTGCTGCACACTCAGCAGGCAGCTGGACTGCTGCTGTTCGCGCACAGCTCCAGAGATCACACGCGTACACACACACACACACACACACACACACACACACACTTTACAGAGAGTGGTGGGAGAGGGGGTTATGGCTGATCAATAGGCCGGGAGCCAGCTCAAACAAAAGCTCCTCGTCCACTGCGAGACACTGCACCGCTCATTGTGTCCCAGATCAGAGAGAGGCTGGACTGAATGAGCGCAGAAAATGTCAGAAGTGGGACTCAAGAAGTACATGAACATCAGTGAACACAGAGGAACTACACACACAGTTCACAACCTTTTTGGATTGTTCGCTATTGTTGATTAACGCTGAACTGTCGAAATATCTTTCTAAGTCTTTCACAAAACGTCTCAGTGCATCTGTGTTAAAAGACACATTTAGTTGAGTTTACTTGTCAGTCAAGAGTTGCACTGGCTTTTTCACTATGATGCCTGATTCTGTCCGTATGAGCCCTTAAAGTCAGGACATCTCAACCTCTGAGGCTTTGATCGTGACCATTCTTTAATCTTAACACGGCTCCCGAGTTCCACACCTTCATGGAAGTGCGGTACTAAATCTTTGGAGTAACCCTTCAGTGGCCTTAGCAGGAGACGTCAAACGATAACTTTGCCCGTATAAAAGAAGATGATTTACAACAGTCAATATTTGAGCAAAGACAAAAGACCAAGCAGTCAATGCCAACTTTCAGTACTTCACAGTTTCCAATGCTCAGAACATTAAAAAAAAAACTCAAGAATCAATATTTGATATCTGGCCTTTGGCAGCAGCTGCACGTCTACAGGTTGCGACCGGTTCAGCTGAAGAGTTTGTTTTCATTTTTCACTGTGCAAAAACATACAGGAATTTAGTGGAATCAACTAATCATTTCACGTTAACTTAATGCAAATATACAACTTTTATTTATTTTTTTCTGGGAATTATTTTCAGAACACTTCAGATCTTATAAACATGACGTCTTCTATGTATTTTGACTGGATGATGATGAGTTGAATGAATCTGCTGCACAGAGTTCAGTCAACTTGGCAGAACAAGAAAGTTGCTGGTCCATCACTGCCTCAGTCAGTTTGTGTTGTTTGTGTTATTGTTTGACTTTGGTGAATCATAGCTATACTTTGACAATCTGCTGCCTTACTGCGCATTTTTTCAAGTACAACTGAATTAACATAAACTTTATTTAACTCGAAATGTTTTGTTTTGTTTTAGAAAGTTATCTCAAAATGTAAGGCAGCTGAACACAGCTGAACTTTTTTTTAAGTTAAAGCTAATAGTTTATGTTTAGTGTTTTAATTAGTACTGTTTATTGAAATTATCCAGAAACAATCAAGAAAAGTTTAAGAAAAACACAACTTTGTCATTTTGTTCTCCCTCCAATTCATCTTGTGACCCCTCTTGGGTGTCACAATCCCCATGTTGAGCACCACAGCTCTAAAGTGTATATTGTCAGAAAGCAGTCATAGTTCAGGACAGGCCATGTGTCCCATAAGGAAGACACACGTGAGACAATGGGCCTTCAGTCTCACGCACTAAAGCAAATGTGTCGACTATTAGTCGTCCCTCTTTAAAGACAGGGACTGGTCCCAGCAGCATGGGGCCCTGCTAACACCACCCCCTTCTCCTCACCAACACAATAATAGAGACCCCCTGGACTACCCTCACACACACACACACACACACACACACACACACACAGACCAGACCCCAAGAAGCACGACCCCTCTCTCTAATGGTCTGAGGGTCCGCTGACCCACGAAGCCCCCGAACCTCCACTCTGAATCTAAATACAGACCCCCTGTCATCTCCACCCCTCACACACACACACACAAACACACACACACCGTCCCTAACGAGCACCTCTATCTTGGCAAACACACAGAGGGAGCGTCTAAACTCCTCGGTTCAGCCAAGCACGACCTGTCGATGACAGAAACCTGCAGCAGCGGTCCGGCTTATCTGATGCCCCCTGCGTGCTCCGATGGCCTCCGCAACACTCGGCGCGGGATACCGACCACAGAAACAATATTGTTCCTCTTTGACTGGACATGACAATCGCTACATGAGCTGCGACACATGTAGACGCAGTGCTTTCAAATGGGGGATGAAGGAGGAGACGGTAAGGCTCAGGACACTGATGAAATCAAAGATCAGCTCAATGTTTTGGCTGCTGATTTGATCCGGTGAAACAAAAAACTTCCTTTGCTAGACGGTCTGAAATGTGTTTTCCTTGATGAAAGATTACAACAGCTTGCTCCTTTGGTGATTATATACATTACTGATCAATCTGTTGATTATAATTGTCTGTAATATCAGAAAATCTTGAAAAATGTCATAATTACTCAAAACCCAAGGTGACATGTTCCTTTGTTTTGGCTGGGAAACTCAAAGAAATGGTGTGACATACACTTATTCACTCTTATTCTTGTCAAGAGTTAAGATGAAAACATTGATAACGCTCTTATGTTTGCGTGTTAAATATGAAGCTGGAGCTAGAGATGAGGAAGTTAGCCTAGCTTAGCATACACACTGGAAACAGCTAGCTTGGCTTTGTCCTCCGACCTTAGACCAGCTATGAGTATATTACACAAAATATCTTTCTTCATTACTGACAATTTGTTACTTTTAACAAAACAACGTGTTCACAGTCAGGAGAGAGAAGAGACTGAAAGACATAGATGTTAACCAAACTGTGTCTGCACAGAGGTTCGGACCAAAGATGCTACTGAGATGCATTAAGAGAAATGTAGGATTTTAGAGCTTTATCCATACCAGGGATGAAAATTCAGGATATGTGGGCATGTACTGACCAGACTTATTGTAGTTTTGTATTTTTTCATTCATTGTTGTTGTTTGTTTATTTTGTTTTTAATTTTTGTTTTCACTTCAGCTCAGTTTCAGGTAGTTTTTATTGTTTAAAAATGTTCACTTTTAGTTTAGTTTTTATTTGTTTCAGTATTAGTTTTAGTTTTGTTTTTACTATAATATTCATTGAGGGCAGAACAGGGATTATAATACAAACACAAGACTTTGTGAAGCCAGTTGACCGACAGTCATGTAGACATCCTAGTCTCATACCTGTTGTGTTGTAGTATTCTTTTATTTTAGTTTAGTTGTAGTTTTGTTAGTACACAATATCATTTTGGTCAGTTTTCATTTTCTAAAGTTTCTTTTCCTAAAGTCTAAGTTTTATTTTTATTTCAGAAACAAATGTTTTTTTCACACCTACTTTTAGTTTTCGGTTTAGTTTTAGTTAACTATAATAACCTTTTTTAAAACCTTTACAACTGTGCTGCTAAATTGCTGGGACATCAAAATTTAAATTAAGATAACAAGATATTCCTTTATTGCTGCAATTGCAATTGATTAATAGTCTCTGCATACAGTCAAGTCAATAATGTGATTTTTTTCACTATGCACTGCATCCAGTGCTCCACACCTAACTCCTTCTCAGCACCACCGCCCTCACTCGGCTCTGCTCCGGTGTCATTTCTCTACGTAAGTCATCCTTCTGCACTCGGAGCAGATTTCCCAACAGACCTCCCTCCTTTTCAAGGCCAACAAGCTACAACAAGGACTTTCAAACATCTCTTTCAAACTCCCCCTCATGCACCCAGAAACAGTATTGATGGTTTGAGAGACTGCGGGGTTGCCAAGATGATCGGGCCCATAGCGCTGCGGTGGTCACTATGACGACAGCGAGGCATTCATCTCCCAAGGCCAGAGTGGCATGTAGAAAGGCAGATAGGGAGAGGGAAGAAAATGCTTATTGTCAAATAAACCACTCCATTCCTCATAACACTCTGGAAGTGCAAACAGTGCAGCAGGGCACAGGGTTCACACACACTCTATTCGACTTTTACACACACACAAACACACACAATTGCTTGTTTTCCGACAGCATTGTAAACTTAAAAGACCGCAGCCTCTTGAAAATGTTTTAACATGTGAGTGAGTGTGTGTAATCAGGAATAAAAACTGTCCAAAAGCACTTAAGCACGTCCTGGAGGGAGGAGGGCTGCAGGCTGAGAGAGGCGGAGAACTTATTTGATGGTTGTTATTGCAGCGGGCAGCGTGTGTGTGTGTGTGTGTGTGTGTGTGTGTGTGTGTGTGTGTGTGTGTGTGTGTGTAAAATCGGGTCCAGTCTCTTCCTCCGGCAGCCTGAAAGCTTCTTCATTTTCTCAGCTGTCCACAGTTTAAAGTGAAGACGTTTCTGTGGAAACGTATCCAGCACACGGAGGAGAAAACGAACGCAGAGGGAAACAGATTCAGACTGTGACTAATGACAGGAGTTTGTGGGTGGAGGGGGTCATTCATATACAGTTTCCCCCTCCCTCTGTGACCCTGTCTGTCTTTGTCATTGGTGAGATGGATCATCTGCAGACACACTCTCCATCTTTTTTTTCTTTCTCTCTATGTCACACATAGATTCTTCAAGTGTCACAACTCTTAAAGCTTTTGTTCTGGCCGCCTGAGCTCTTCATTAACCCCTTAACAGACAGTTTGGTCCCTTTTCCCCCCTGAAGTAACTGTAAACGGATAGTTGAGATTACTTAATGTAGGTGTGTCTTCTTGTATGAGGTACTTATTGATATGCAGTGTATTAACTACAGTATGATGATGATGGTGAGCACGCTCCCAGTTTGGAGAAGCAGAGAAGGTTACGAGCATGAAAGCTAAGCAATGTACTGCTGTGGACAGGGTCAGTAGGTATTTTAGCAACTTAAAAAAGCTATACCTAAAAAAATCAATATCAGTTTAAGTGTACACTATATTTAGAATATTTTAAGCACTTTACCTTGCCATCGGCCAGCCTTTTCTTAATGGGAAACCACAAATTTATCAGCCAGATATCTCCAGCCAGCCAAACTCCATAGGAAAAATCAGTAATTTTACTGCACAGAGAACATGAGAGTTGCTGGCTTGTTTGTGTTATTGTGTGACCTTGGTGGTTTAAAAGGATAGTTTGAATTCACACAGTAACAAACAAACTAATATTGAAGCTGCAGTAGGTCAGCAACTTTTGTGTTCTGCAAGGTAAAATGATTGATTTCAACTATGGAGTTTGGCTTATACAACAATGGTTCCCTCTCAGAAAACTGAGAAAACTGTCTGACTGTAGACAAAAGTGGTGAACATATTCTAAACAGAGCATACACTTAAACTAATATTGATTATGGTGGCTAAAATACCTTTTGTTTGTTTAGCTTCTGTGCTGGTACTGTGTGTGTTGTGTGTGTGTCATCACGGCAAAATGTGGTTCTGAGACCATCAGAAGAACGACCACAGACGCGGTTTCGACTACTTTGCCAGGTGTTTATATGTCTGTCTGTGGACAGATTTAGTCAACATGATAGCGTCACAACCATGCAAAATGCAGTTATGTAACTTTACAAGCGTGCAGTTGAATGAAGGCCAGGTCTGAAGATGGGTGTGGTCAGTGTCAACATCTCGACAGCCATTGTGGCAGGTGTGAACCCATCTCAAGACGGTTAAATGCAGCACCACTTTATGCATTGGCAACTAGCTGCATCATTTTATCAGTCTAATAAACAGCCAGTTGTTGGTAGTGGGGTTATTTTGCTTTGACCTGACCAAACAGTAGTGAATGACATATTTGCCCGAAGGCTGTCTGTTAAACATGAAGGTAAAGCCACAGGCAGTTAGCTTAGCTTAGCATAAAGACTTGAAACAGAGGGAAACACCAAGCCTGGCACTGTCTACCTATCAGCAACTGTAAAGGTCCGTAATTAACACATTATATCTTGTAGCTTGTGCACAGAAGCAGTGTAAACATGACTGTTTTTAGAATTTTTATTTCCATACATACACTTAAAGCAACTTGATCAGCTGCACTGATCTCATTCATGTTTGTCGCTATTTTTAATGGATGTAACCAGGTAGCTATCTAGCTATGTGGGAAGGCAACGTCTCCATCCTTAATCCTGCCTATTAAGATCTAATTGTTTGTCTGTGAGGTTCAGCAGGTTTAATTCTCTCATTTCAATTTATTCAGTCATTAAAATAAAAAATCACTGAGGTTTCCCTCATTTGCAATGAAGTCTAAATAAAGAGAAATACGCAGTTTAAAAGAATTTAAAGAGGAGAATAGTCAGTCAAAATAATTGCACACTGAGGTGAAGTGGTTTGAGATCATCGTCTAAGACTCGATCTGCAGACTTTGTTGTGCACAATTCCATGTGTTAGTTGCACAAAAACTAAAAGCAGATTTTCCAAGTTACAAATAAACCCACAGGACTCGAAGCCCATCTACTTCAGACTTTACTTCAGGCTTGTATGTATGAAAGCGGTCTTTTGTTGTCTAGTTAGTGATCCAGTGCAGCACACTTGTTACAGCACATTTTCCTGTCTTATTATATCATCAGAGTCCATAAATCAGATTTTTGGCCAAAAACACCCAGTAAGAAGCTTTTAACATTCTCTGTGCCGAGGCTAATTTCATCTGTGTAAAATCGACAATCCTGATTAACTCTGTAAAGTCCTGTATTGATTTTCCTTTTCCCACATTTATGAGGTTTCCAGATTCCCGAACGGTATTCCTTTGGGCTGCAGCAGTCAGCTCGCAGTGCCAGGCAGGACAAGTCCAGGAATTTTCTGACTCTTGCCGGCCAGAAATCTTACTGGAGCACCGGTTTCATCTTATATAAGAGCAGGATTCCCTCAAAATTGGCCCGGAGGAGCCGGAGGGAGCATCCAGGAAAACAAGGAGCGTCTTCGCCATTTGAGCAGACTAAACAACAGCGACACAGAAATAACTGCAGCTGCTACGTCAACAACAACAAGGTCAACAGCCGCAGCTAATGATAGAGCTGGGTGGCACCACGGCCACAGCAGAACCCAGATAAAGTATTTACGATAGCAGATAATGTCAGTATTCAGCTATGCAGCGAGTTGGTATTCACATTAGCAGTTCCAGATAAATGACAAGACGTCAGGAGGAGGAGGAGAGAGGGGGCGAAAGAGCAGAAAAACAGGTGGTTTACAGGAATTACAATTTCCATTTCCTGAGAGAATATCATCTGGCTGTAGGGGTTGTAGATAGATATTTCTTTACACATCAACAGTACGTGAAGCAACATATTGTTAATGCCTTCTGTCTTTTTATTGAGAGATAATAACATTTAATTTTTAAGGACTACAGATTGCAATGTGACATGTTTTATAGAGTAAATCTGAGATGAGTGTGGGACTGAAAAGAAACTATTGTGCTTTGTTTCTTTATGGTCTTGTATCACTCTGAGTGTGTGTGTTTGTGTATGCAGAGTGTGTGTTGAGTGAGTATGTGAGCATGTGTGGCGGATATGGGGAGGAAGCTGTGTTTGGCCCCAGATTAAAATGCAGGACAAGGGTCCCGCTCCAGGAAAGGAGACCAGCAGAGCGGACACAGAGGGACTTTTCTCCCATTAGGGAAACACGTAACGCAAACGAAAATAACATATTTATATACAGTACTGATACTTTATTTACTAAATAAAAAAATATATCTTCAATACATAGTAATGTGTTCAATATGCATACTTTATGTCATGATTTTTTAAAGGCCAGAAGAACAGATTTAACGTGATTTAGGAGGAGAGTATTGAAAATCTATACTCAATTTTAATATTTTTTTTTACGGTGTACTGCAATTAGGGCAAAGTTTGTGCATTTTCATTAACCAATAGTTTAAAACGCTGACAATCAATTAATCCTTAATAAATCATGATAGAAAGCATTTTTCAGATGTAATTTTCTCTTTTTTTGTTATTTTAAACTATAATTTTAAGCTTATGCTTTAAGTGTGTGGCTCCACCACACAAAATTTTTTTAGACTATCAATTAAGGATCGATCAATACAATTTGAATTGGTTGAATTCTTAACAGCGATTAATTGATTAATTATAAATCATTAACATCCCTGCAGTTATGAAAGTAATGTCAATGCTCAAGGTGGCATTAGGTTAACTGCTTTCCAAAGCACCGATTTTAAAGAACAACAGAGCTCCAGTGACAAGTTCATGTCAGTGACATCAGAGAGTAACGTTACATATGAAAAAGTAACAAAGCTAACGTTAGCTCGGCATTTAGAGCAGACTAGTTGTAATGAAGGTATAACTTGCAAACATAATTAAGTTTCAAGTAGATTAGTGGCTCCAAAATATACTCAAGTAAAAAGTAAATCACCGATGCTTCTGATGATGACAAATGCAAACATCTGTGAAAATATTGGTTGTTTCTGTGCGGTTGTTCTTAATGGCACCAGGTCGGATTGTCTGTGAAATCAGACGACACGATCCTGTGTTTACATTTTTCCAGGCAAAGTCACAGTGAGTAGCATGTTACCCAGTTAAAAGGAAGCAGGAAGGAATTTTTCTTTAGACAGATTTAGTTTTGATTTTATATTTTGTGGTTATTACAGTGGAAAAACTACCTCTTTTGCACACAGGGGCGTCCAAAATCAACAAAATACGAACGTTCCTTGTAGCAGCTTTAATGTCAGTAACAGCAAAGACTGACGCAACACATGAAAAACTAGCATCAATAATATCAGCCTGGCATTTAGAGCAGACTAGCCTATATTTTGTAATACTGCATCGATTATCAAAAACGCACATTGATAACTCTGATATCATGATACGTGTCATATTGTTAGATTCTTTGCTCATATAAGCCCTAATAAATGTACAGATATTTCTAAAATCTGCAGCATATATTTCAAAATGTGTTAATCAAACTATGCAATGATGGAAAATACATGTATATCAGAGGAAGGTTATCCCTGACGTTACGAATACTACAGTTTATCACCAGGTTATCATCAACAGTAGCAAATAATAATAAGTCTCAACAACCAGTTTACAAGAAACCATGACCACAATTACAAAACATAAGAAGTCAGATAACCAATAGTCAAGTGACAGAAACCATCAAGCCATAAATTTCGACAACAAATGAGTTCATCCCACTTTGTCCGCAAATCTGTGTCCCTCAGAAGCTGGGTGCTCCAGTTAGAGCTCCCAGAATGAGGACAGACCACAAAGGAGGACACACGTGTATGCGCGCACGCACACACGCCCACACACAAACCAAACACTTAAGAGTCTCAGGTTATGGTATTGAGATTAAACTATAAAATAACTGTGTCTCAGGTTAAAACAGACCAGTTTGATTTCTTTTGTGTCCAGTTATTCATCATCAAACGTTCCCTGTGAAGATGATACCTCTTAGACTTTTCTGATCAAAAAGTACGTTCAAACTGTACTAAGACCTACATCGAGACATAACAAACACACCTACAAATGTTGATCATCCTCTCATACATGCAAACATGAAATCATTATTATTGCCACGTCCACCAGCGACTCCCAAGCTTAAACCCAAACTGGTACTTATGGTTTCTAATTAGACCAGTGGGCAAAGGTGCCATTAGAGTTAATTGAAACTTTGGACAAAGTAATTGGAGGTCAGACTTGGTTTGGTAGAGTCGACCTCTGCAATTATGATTCAATAAAGAGCTTTTAGGAAGGAAAAAACTCTGCACTGTGACGTCTGAGTCCATTTACAGAAAATGAAATGATTTCACAGATCGATAACTGAGGCCACACACAAAGACAACGACAACCTGCCACTCACCTCAGAGAGACCATTCCCACGATTAGCCTGTCCTCAGCCGCTGGTATCCCAGTATCCTGTCACAGGTTAGATCCATTAGAAAGGTTTCATGTGCAGTCTCAGAAATGCTGACTGACTTTAGAGAGGTAGGGAGGGAGGTAGGGCTCGTGTCAAGGCGGCCCGGTCTGCGGTCCACCCCTCTATGAGGTCAGATCAGAGAGACACTGAGAGGAAAGAGACAGAGAGAGGGGGGAACAGATGGAAGCAAAACGCAACTGAACTGACTGCCCACTGGGAGGGGAGGGGGAGAGACCGGGAGAGACGAGCTCGCACATCCAAGCAGCCCACTTCCTGACCAATTACTGCTGCAAGACTAGTCACTCTCCCCCTCTCTTTCCAACTGGGCCCTTGCTCTTTCTCTCTTTCTCTTCCTCTCTCTCTCTCTCTCTCTTTGCGGTGTGGGATCGCCACCAGAGCTGGAGAACGGCCAGCTCTGCAGGCGACACGAGTGGCAGAAATCACACTGGAAAAAAACAGCGAGAGGAGCTGTCACTGAAACCGTGACGAAGGGGCTGGTCAAGAATTAATAGTGATTAACAGAAGAAGAAGGGGTGTGGGTGAGCGGGCGGGCGGGCGAGTGAGGCAGGAGGAGACCAGCTGATGCAGAGGAGGAGAGAAAAAGAGGGCAGCGCAAGGACGAGCCGTCTCGTCTAACCCCAAAAAACACGACAAGTGGGTCACACCGCACTCAGCATCAATCTAGAGCCTCTTTTTCTGACACTTTCTTAGTCTTGACTCCCCAGTGTCACTTTCAGTATCACAGCTTCTCTTGGATGTAAGAGGTCGGGTCAGGGTAAAAGGTTAGACTACCTAAAAACAGCCAGAGAGCCGAGATCACAGAGCTCAGAGCTCAACCTGCTGTGAGCTAGGGTTGGGTATTGTTTGCATTTGAACTGATTCGAAAGCGAAACCGTGAATTCGGTACCTTTTTCTGTACTTTCCTCTCTCTAATAGTAATAACAAAAATGTAATTCCTGTAAGTCCAAACTTCTCAATTTTAATGCGTTACTTTTTAAAGAACATTTTGTTATTCATTTATAAGGATTCAAACACCTCATGACAGAAAACCTGTCCCGTCAGTCTGATCCCAGGGTATTTAATGTTGTTGTTTGTGTCTCGGAGGAAGCAAATGCGATATCCTTCCTGTTATGTTGTTGACGTTACTACCGTAGTGCTTTCATGCTGTATAATTTCCCCATTAATGGTGTGCAGTAGAGTGCTGCAGGGATGAAATATTTTTGCGGGCCAATCCGGAGGTTAGCATCACTCTGGCTTCCTTCAAGTTTATGATATTTACACATTTTGTTCAGCAAGATAATCTTCACAAAAACCACTGTTATGAGGTCTGAAGTAAAAAGCTAAAATTAGCAAACAGCTATAAACAAACTACACCATACTGACTCAAATTCACCACCAATTCATGTCTAGTGTTTGGTAAGATGACGTTTAATGTCAGCAATATTATTGTAGTCTCATTTAGCCACTTATTTCAGGAAAACAACAAAAAAGAAAAACATACTGACTTTGAGGCAAGCGAACCAGAACTGCTAATATGCTAACTCACTTCCATGTTCTGGACTCATTCTTGCAGCACTGTGTTCACAAATATCAGTTTCATACTAAGTTTCTGGACATACTAAGTGTTGGTGAGGAATTTTGGACGCAGCCAGTGGTTGTTAGCTAGCATTATTAAAAATGCTAAGCCAATGTGAACCAAGACAGTCAAAACCGGCCCTGTTATCTCCAGCAACGACTTATAGCAATCACTTGAAAATGTCGATGATGTCCATCGCTCACTTGAAGGTTTGTTATTCACACACAGGCAATTTTCCATTTTCAAGCTAAAGCAACACACACGATGACCTATTAGTTACAATGAGACAGCTAACTTTAGCATTCAGCCACTTCCTAGCTAACACTACCATTTGATAGTGTTACATGACATGACAAGAAAGGCAGAAATTATGTCTAAAGTATCAAGAGCAGATCTTGGACACATTTATTTAATGATGAGCCTGAAAGTATCGCACAGGATGTAAACAAGCGCGCAGTGTAGGCTAATGTTGTCCAATTGCAAGTGTGCTAATGTTAGCTGCGGCTGATGCGGGGGACTTTATTTTCAGCCTATTAAACAAGGTTCAGCTTTTAGACATATTCTGTGTTCGTTAGTCATATTGCCCTTACCAGCTTTGCTTTTCACACTACAAATATTGCAGCAAGTGTTGTCTGTGTCAAGTTTTGGAAAGTTAAAACACACTTTCAACTACTTTTTGCTCGCTGTTTCCCTGACTCACTGTGACTTGAAAAATTTGCTATGACTTAGCGCCACTCTCTACTCTGAAATTTGTCACCGATTGTACAGATTGACAAAACGTGAATCAATACTCAGTAGTACTGACGTAATTTGGTTGGTACCCTTAAATGTACAGAGTTCGGTACCCAACCCTGGTATGACCACACACAGAAAATATCCAAGCCAGTAGTCATTGTGTGTGTGTGAGTAATTTAGTCATTGTTCTGCATCCTAACGGAGCAGGATGGAGGAAAGTCCCCTTTCTGGGAGCCAGTGGCTGTTGTGTTCCTGCCTCCTGGTAGCAAGGCTTCCGGGGATTGATAAAGCAGCTCCTGGCCCTGTCAGCGCACACACTTTCTCACTTCCATGTTTTCACCGGTCTTAAGTTTTTCCAGGGAAAACAAACCCGCACGTGGTGCTGTGCAATCGCAGACGGAGGCAAACATTGACCTTTGATAAGAAACAGACTAAGATACGCTTAACTCTTAAAAAAATTGACCTAAATCTTAAAAAACATATATGATCTGTGCACATATACAATGGAGCATGCAGAGACTTTTAGCATGTCACTCAACATGAGGGGCTTTTTTAGCCACCGCTGTCTGTGACCTACTGTAGCGGTGACCAGTGACCACACAAACAGCTCTGATGTGGGTCAGTGATTTGCTGCTATTATCCTAACCTGGATTGAGCCTTTGTAACCAAACACCACACCTTGCACTTTAAAACAGGCAGAGACAATGACAGACGATAGCACCGTGTGTGAGGAAAAACAAGCTGATAGCCTCCTGCCAAATGGTCATTCTTATCATTGCTTTTATTCTGCCTTGAGGGCAACATGGGCGGAGTTTACCGCAAGTGTCAGGTAGGTTGTCAAACACAGAAAAGTAGACAAAACTGACTTTTCAATGATTTCCTGTGATTGTTTGAGATATCTAGAATCTGATAGCATATGGTCATGACAACACTTTATGGCAGAGGTATTCCTTAATATTTATTCTGTCTATGAATAATCTACGTATATGCAGTGAGGCTATAAACAGCAGATGAACAGCATATAGAGAGAGTTATCAGAGGTAATAATGAATGCTGTTTCAGGACAATTTGAGGTCATGTTTTTTATCCATTTCTTGGCTAGACTGCAAAAGCGATGCCAGCCTGACAAATGCGATTGTCCGTGACTAAGTAGGTAAGTAATCAAGTTAAACTATTGATGTGGCTGGCTGAGTTTTGGAGTTTCTCAGCTGGCTGTTGCTCTTTCAAACTGAATCCTGCAGAATGGCAACTGATGACAGTATCGCAAAATTTACATATATTGCAGAATTATGAAGTGGCAAATTTTCCAGGGAAAAAAGTAAAGTTACTGCTAATGCAAACTGAACATTTCCTTCTGCAGAAGCTTCACATTTAAAGCATTTAACTGGTGAAACACAAGTTTCAAGTCAGTTTGAAATAATGCAGGGAGTAATGAAACAAGGAGCAGCGAGCTGTTAGATAAAGAGCTGCAGGCAACAGGCTGCACACCTCCATCTTTTCACTGTGTTCATAGACTCCGGCTGTATGCAGCTTAAAATCAGATCAGGGTTGCTCATTGAATGATGGACGAAGGCCAAATATTACCTAACTTCTTTATTAAAAGAACAATAGTTTGTTTTGCTGCACCAGAATCCTGTAGTAGGAGTATTAAACCACATTTGCTGTTGCCACTTTACATTTCCTTTACAGATTTTAACCATCACTGCTCAGTGAACTGCCTCATTTTGTATGTAACTGAAAACATTAAACAATAATAGACTAATCAGACCTACATAAATGTGATTTATTTTATTTGAAAGTTTGGTCCCAGCAGTGTCTGCTTAGAAAAATTCAAATGTAATTGAAGGCCCCTGAATTTGTCGGTCGACAAGCAATTCATTCATTCTTTTGATTTTGGATATTTGGTCAGACAAAGCAAGTAATTTCAATTCTATAAATTATAACAGCCTTCTTACTCACTATTTTCTGACCAAACTATTAATCATCTAATTGAGGAAAATAATCTGAGGATTAATTAATCATGACTGCGTAAGTGCGGCCTTACAAAACACTTAAAGCAAGTAGGTGAAGTCCAGCTTGCGCTGATGTCATGAGCTACATTCAGCTGTGTGATTATTAAGAGGAAGCCTGACACATCCCATTCCACTTTGTCCTATATCCCACTGAAAATCAGAATAAAATAGCTGGATGCAATGGAAAGAGAAAAGAGGTCACTGTATTTTTGTCTGAAGCCACTGGTGGCTACCAGGGGATCATTACAGTGTTGACAGACGCTGATGTTCCAGTCCAACAGGAAAACAGAGCAGACTGAATCAAAGTGGACAGATGAATTGCACAGCAGCACAGGGCCTCCCCAACTAACAACAGGAAGAAACCCGCCTCCTCCCCCACCTACCATTTCCTGCCTGTCTTCTGTTGCTTGTTTACAGACGGAGGAATCAAACAGGACGTGACATCATCAGGCAGGTGAATCATAACTCATGTGCCGGCTGTGTCATTCCAGCGTCACCAAACATTACGCTCTTATCATTTATCTCCTCCACCCAGGGGATTTCCTGGTAGCATCAAATGGACTGCACAGGAAATGTTAATGAGTAAAACTTCATTTCTTGCTCCTTTATTCTCTCAAAGTGTTCTTTGTTTTTCTGATGTCATCGAGGTTGAACGTGACTTGGTGGTGAGTTTCTGATACTTAGCTCCACCCTTATCGGACGTGTTCCTACACCAAACTAACACCTACTGTTGTTAGATGAGTAGGAAGAGGGAGAAATTAATAAGTTAGTTTTCTGAACACATATACCCATGACATGGCTCTGCTAGCTTTTATGACCTACAAGTGAATGATCAAATGCAGGAGATACAGGGTTAGAGAGTCCCTTGAAATCACAGTTGATTGGATCATTTTGAGTTTAAGAGAACAAAAATATTTTCAAAAAACACTAAAATGTTTGACGTACATTTGTCATGAAAAATAACTGAACAATTAACACAATGGCACTGCTTGACTATATACAAGATGCCAACCACCTCACCACACCTCCTGCTCCTGCTAATGTGTGCCCAGCGATGCTTTATATAACAAGATAACGCATTACAAGCCGTGCCAATGGTATGAAATCATACAGCCTACTCTTCCTGTTTCCTAAGTAGGTGGGTCAGAAGTGTTGTCGGCGTTGTGAACATTGTATGAATGGGTGAAAGCAGATACAGTGCACTAAACACAATACAAATTTCATGTGTGCACCTTATTTTGTTGTCATCTGCTAGCTTAATATTCTTAATATTGTTACATAGATCTTGCACGCATGAGAAAAATTGGTCCAATATTTACATCAGTGACTATCTGGCAAAAGAATCAGAAAAAGAACAAAATTTGTACTCACGGTCACTTCTCTCATGGGTTTGAATAGATTCAGGAGCTGCCGCTTGTCCACTAAAGGGGCAATGCAGTGGTGAAAATTATGTGACACAGATACAGGAAATAACTCTAAAGGGTGTCGTCTTCTCAACCAAGGTAAGACATCCCTGCTCCAAGCCAACATGTCTCTACGCCAAGCTAACATGTCCCTGCATCAAGCTAACATGTCCCTGCACCAAGCTAACATGTCCCTGCTTCAAGCTAACATGTTCCAACACCAAGCTAACATATCTCTGCAGCAAGTTAACATGTTCCTACACCAAACATACACATCCCTGCATCAAGCTAACACAACTTGCACCAAGCTTACATGTCCCTGCACCAACCTAACATATCTTGTACCAGCTTAACAAGGTCCTGCACCATGCTAACATGTCCCTGCACCAAGCTAACACATCTTGTACCAGGTTAACAAGGTTCTGCACCAAGCTAACATGTCCCTGCACCAAGCTACCATGTTCATATAGATGTAATAGATGAATGTAGATAAGGCATTGCCACTTTTTCCTAGTGGCTACTTGCAGTATTGCAGCAAAAAATTTTTGGAGTTTGCACAAGATGAGCAATTCTCATTGGATAGTTCATTGTAATACATCTATCAACATGTTCCTGCACCAAACAAACACATTCAAAGAGAAGAAAAACTCCATTAAACTCCTGGTAAGACAGGAGATTAATAACTGTAATGAAGTACTTGTGCCAAAAATCTAACAGGGTAGAAATAAATTTTCCAGAAAAACGCAACTGAATCAGGTGCTTTTCAGTTCAAGAACACCAAACTTCACCAAAAAGGGGTTTCAAACTTTTTTACAATAAAACTGCAATTCAAAAACTTATAGCATATTCAGCACATCGAAGGTTGGCGACAGTTATTGCTACCTGACATTTGACAAAGTGCGCTCACTGCAGAAAAGCCTTGACATCATCAGCAGCATTAAAGGGACCTCTTGAATGAGTCATCACCACTTTCATGTTGGCAGCTCTGAACTACACACACTTCGATTAAAATAATATTTCTTGGTGTGGTTTAAAAACTGTAACTGATACTAACCCCCGCTGCTATAAATATGAATGGGACATGTCGGTGAGTGCATGTGTTTGGCATTAAGATTAAAAGCTTTACATTATAGTTAAAAACAGAGGAGAGGCCACGGCTCAACCGCTGGGCTGCTCTCAACAGAAGTGGGAGCCAAAACACATTATTGCTCAGACTAAGATAAAGCAGGGGTGAAGTGATGTGTGTGTGTGTGTAGGCGCCACACTCAGTGCATGTCTGCTTATGTGGGTTTGAGTGGGATAAAGAGCCAGGAGTGCGTGTTGGCAGGTTCCCTTTGACCTGTGGAGGCTTTATTTTCCCTCATATTCATATTGGACTAATACTCTGCCTTTCCCATGCCAGTGAAAACCCTGGAAGCCGAGCCCTCTCCGGCCCTCTCCTCTCTTTAGGGAACCTAAGATGTCACTGCACACAAAAGGAGCCGTGAAAGCCGTCCAACTCAAGCAGGGGCTATTATTTACAGTACCAAAAGAAAATCGCTCTTCTCCCGAACAGTAACTCCCCCCTCCCCTCCGAGCGTCAGCCGTCTGTCTCCTCGTAATGCTTCCCCCTATTTCGCCCTTTTCCAATCCCTTCCTTTCATTTTTTTTAAACTCTTTTCTCCTGCTTCACTTTCCTCCAATCATGTCTCTCCCTCTTCCCAGCCCTCTCAGCCCCACCATAATAAAGTAAATAGTGGGTTTTGTAACCAGTAAGCCCAAAATTAGGAGTAAGCCCCAAACTGTGGCTTCACCAATCTTCATTGAGCCATTCAAAACAGGCAGAAATATCCACGCTGATCATATAAGTCCCTCTGAGGGGAGAAACTCAACTTGGTGAACCCTTAAAAAATAAATAAATAAAAACTTTACACAGCAGCCTCACATTTTATCCCTCAGGGGAATTAATATGAGCACATGAAATTATGTACTTAAAAGTCTGCACACACAAAATACGCTGGCGCTCACTGTAAAAATGTCTGCAGATTTTACGGTGAAAAAATGTCAAACCGTGACAGTAAAAGACCACAAACTTATGTTAAATACAGTTTCTGTAACAGTGAAAAACAGGGAAAACTTTCCTAAAAAGTAAAAAGGTAAATAAAAACCGAATGCAATGATACATTTTGACGTGTATTCAATTGAATACAGTACAAAGACAAGATACTTTATGTTCAAACTAATGAACTTTATTGTTTTTTTGTAAATATACACTCATATCTAAATTTGATGCCTGCAACACGTTTCAAAGTAGTTGGGAAAGGAGCAACAGAAGACTGGACGGGTTAATCGTAACATAATAGTATCATGATTGGGTATTAAAATTCTTTAAATTTTGTTTTTTATTTACATTTTACAATGGGGTTGTAATAGACTTATCATGGACTGTTAATTGCACAGTAAAACACTGTTATGTTTTGTTGCACAAACCGTTATTTCTTGTAGTAGTCATATGGTATTTTCATGTTAATTATATGGGCAACCACAAGCACGTTTTTTTGCCGACCATAATATTTTTAAAATAATTTTTAAATTGACTTTTACTTTCTTTCTTTTTTTTTTTTTTTTTACAGTGATCACAGATCTGAAAAACTACCCATTTTGAACTGACTCCAGCAGGAGATTATTGGTCGATTATAAACTTCAAAAGTAATCTGGTCTTTCTGAAAGTTTCCATGCAGTTAAAACACAGGTGCTGCACGCACTAGAGTGACTTATCCAGTAAAATAAACTAAAGCAAATGTTGCTCTGCCCAGCTTCTTACTCTCTCTTTGAAGTCTTTGTGATGAACGCATTTGATTAATGAATCAAAATTACGAGGATATCTGTGCTGAAAGATGATAATTGCTAACATGCGTTTAATCCCTGACACACTGGCATCAGAGTATCAGCACAGTTTCCACTGAAGTAAATGTTTTACAGATGAAAGTGTCAGCCTGGCTTTTACAAGGACAGATGAAACAGCAGAGTGATTTCATCCCAGGTATTAGCATAACTGGTTTTTAATAGTTGCCTAGCAACATGATCAGTGTATTGTTGAGAAGCTGTTGTTTGATGGACGGCCAAGTCCTGCTGCCGCCACTCAGTTACAAGCTACTGTTTGAACAGCAGTCCAGACTGTGGTCCGGCTGATGGCTTTAAGTCACTGTCACATGTCGCTGTAATAACAGCTAGACACCAAAAACTAGAAATATGTTCCCAGTCCGTCTAAATAAAGTTGTTAAAAGGCTCTGACTGGAACTAGAAAAAGTTCCTTCCCTCATGTTTACAGTAAATACAGATGTTAGTGACAGGTCTTAACCAGAGCCAGATGTGACCAAGAGGAAGATGGGCCCCATAAACACTTTAACACCCACAGACAGCCTGACACAGCACTTTCTACACCCCACAGAAACCAAGAAGATAATATGCAAAGCATCTGCAGTCTCCGACCCAAAATACTGAAAATGTCGCGCTAAACAGCACTGAGATAATACAGCATTGTTACCATGGCAACTCATATACAGCATATTCACTGTATTATACAGTTGCCACAATAGGAAAATTTTAAACTTTAATAAAACAGATAAAAAGTAGGCACTACAAAATTAACAACCTGTACATAGTGCTTGAATCATTTGGGGTTTTCTGCTTTTTAAATGGTAGGGTGCACAAAGACCATTTCATGTGGACTGACTGCACAACTGAACTTATGTTGGTTGTTGCCACCGCTTATTACCTTATTTATATACCTTTATTTAACACATTTCAGTCTTTACACCTTCATATGGTAAAACTCCATGTTTGAGGACTGAAGCAAAATGAATACAAGTGAAGTGACGGCATGCTGGATTTTTTAGTTCTTTCACAGTCAGAGTGTATCCTGAACTTTTGGTAACACTTTGTTTGAGGGGGTGTGCATAACTCTATCATAACACTGTCATAAGCATGTTATGAAAGCTATCATGAACATGACGGAGTCTTTATCAATGTTAATGACTGTTCTCGTTAAGAGTCATTTGGTCAATTATGTCATTTTTAATTCAATTTTTGTTATTTTTTATGACAACATGATATCATAAAGCTTAAAGAAACATTATACCATTGGAGTTGTCAATAAATGTCATTAAATGTTGTAAGGCCAGTTCAATGACACATTTTGCTCACAGAGTAGGCTGATGGACAGGTAGCGGTTAGCTAGTTTACTTGTTGCTAAACTATGCTAACCACTATCTGCTGCTGTAGCTGGTGTTAGCTAGTTAGCTCAATTAACTGAAGAGCTAGCTGCCAAATTAGCTGACTCAGTTCTGACTATTTGCATAAATAAATGCAGGCCTTTATGTCACTGACTCTTGAATCTGTACATAAGCAGCGACTCTACAAACAGTGTTCGGGAGGTAAACAGGAGTGTTACAGTACGTGGGATCATGAAGATGTTATCATGAGGTCAAAATCAGCAGCTGAATAACAACTTCTGTCTGTGCTGACACAGGTGAAACTGATAGCCTCTGTTTGTGCTGCATCATCACCACTCAACATGCGAAAGATCTTTGAAAGCATCACACAGTCACACGATTATAAATTAAGCCTGAGACACTGCCAGCTTTTTAATTCTACTGTAACTCTATCTGTCTTTATTTCCCTCCCTGTGTTTCTGTTGTTATTTGTCTTTAGGTTCACTGCAGTGTTCACCGCCTGGATTCGGTTTCAGCTGAAGTGTGCTGCTGCTGCCGCTGCCGCTAATATAGGCCATCAGTGACTTCAATAACAACACCCAGCCACCCGAGCCCAGCCCGGACCCCAAACCTGTCATACGCACACACACGCACGCACACGCACACACACACACACACGTCCCCATGGAGCTGTAACAGAACTCAGGATCTAGGATGAGAGAGAGAGAGAGAGTAAAAATGGCTTGAAATGAAAACCATAAGATGAAATCAAAAGGAGAAAAACAAATGTCTGCAATATTTCATTTCTAAACCTATCAAATATTGATGTTAACATAAAAACACATGACTTAAAGCTATAATATGTAGCATTTCCACATTAAAATGTCTACAAATGCTAGACACATGCTGTATAGGCCTATATTTTGTTGAGTTGTGTGCTTATATCATCCTAAATGTCCCTAACAACGTTCAAACACAGAGAAATCTGTACTCAATTCAAGATAATGATGTGTTTCCTGCTAGCCTTTACTAGCCAGTCGCTATAACTTCTGGGAAAACACAGGATAAGTCAGAGACTTGCGACTAAACATATCATGAATAAAAATTTAATATTACCTCATCCATAAACAAGATTCCTGGCTGAGTCATGTCAGATAGAGTTTCATCAGCTATGGTGGTTGTTTAACAGTGAAGAAAACAACTTCCATGATCCCACGCCTCACAACGTCACCAGCTACGTCTTTTGTTATTGCTTTATATTTATGCGCTTTATTGTGAGGGAGATAATTGTGCATTTATGCACTGAAGTGTACTTCAAACTTTACTCTTTTTCTGGCTTCTACAATGGGTTAATAGGCTACACAGTTAAATAGTTTCTCTCTTTTGTCTGTTTTTGTGATTGCAATTATTTTGAAAATTGACTGGATTCTCTTTTTTATGCATCCAACTTCCTGCCTGTCTGATCTGCTCTGTGCAGATTGACGTGGCATCTGTCAAAAAGTGGGGTGGAGAATCACCTCTGGGATGTCGTAAGATGTTGGCGTTCTTGTTAGATGTCAAAACAAGTGAGACAATATATGTCATCTGACTGAACATAAGCGAGGTCCGGTTCGGTCAGGCCATGTTAGAGGTACTGTGATGTAAACAACGGAATGGGGTAAATGGTGAATACTCGGTTTAAGCTATTAAATGATGTCTAAACCACAGAAAGGTTTGAGAACTCGGTCCGCAGGAAAGGCTGTGATATTTTGAGAAACTAAGGTTAATAGAGTACAAGTTGGCCCCTCCGTCTTGGAATGACGACCCTACAATTTTGCCTTCTATTTCCTATCCCGACTTAGTGAAATAATTGTTTTTTTTCCCTAAGCCCACACACAGCTGACGAGGTTAACTGTTACAAAGGTTTGGAAGCCTATAATGAGATGATATGTGGACGGTGAGAGAGGCTCAGTATCATATCTCATCACTGACGTGTGCTATGAAAGCCAAGGTAGGTGATCAGCTGATCTTTACATTTTCAAGATTTAAATATCTAAAACTTTTAGGAGTTTGAGTCTGACAGTCAACTAGGGCAACTTTTTGGATCAAGATGCTGATCTGTCAAACACATAAAACAATCAGAACCTCCCCCTTCAACCAATTTATTAACGAAGGCAACTGAGGAGACACTGGTTTGTAGATCATCTTGTCATGCTGTGGTCAGTCAGCCATGAAAGTCCCCGTAAAGTACACAGTGGACCGCCATGAAGAACTGCTGCGTCAGACGACTGTCACAGAATACACTGCGAGCAAAAGTGACTGCACAAAAAAAAAGAAAGGTAGTACAGTATAAACATGTTAGAGATATTAAATGACACATGCACTGGTGCCGTGCACTCTGGTGAGGATGAATGGCTGTGGTCTATATGTGGCCTGGATACACGAGAGCCGAGGAGAGAGCTGGATGGAAGAGGGGAGGAGGCTCCTTTATTTTTAGCGTTGTTCCCCTGCGCGCTTATCACCAGGATGTGATTTAGAGACGAGTTTCTAACTGAGCCTCAGTGCTTGTAAAGACCTGCCAGGCTGCTTATGAAGAACGGTTACGTTTTTACATCACAGCGACAGACGGACGGAGATGAAAAATCTGACCGGAGAGCTTTGGAGCAGAGATGTTCTCAACTAAGAATAATCTAAGTCATGTCAAGTTTATTTGTTTAGTGACAAATCATACCAGAAGTTCTCTGAGGACACTTTTAGAACAGGTCTACACTGTTCTCTCTATAATGTTATTTACAGAGACCCAACAACTCTCACACAAAGGTGCTAACTAGAACTGTAAAGGGTTCTTCAGCTTATGCCCATAGGGAAACCCTACTTGGTTCCTGTTAGAACAGGAATTAAAGGATAATCAAAGGTCATATTGCTATGAGAGATCCTAGAGAGAATCCTTTAATGTAGTATTGGTTCCACCTAGAACTCTCTCTGGGGGTTCTTTCTATAACTTTTCCATCCTCTAAAGGTGCCAAAGCTCTTAGAACTCAGCCAGGGGGTTCTGCTGAGAACCTTTTTATATCCCAAGGGTTTTGTCTTGAACACACCTGGGGGGGTTCTACTGAGAAACTTTTTTATTCCATGGGTTTTATAAAAAAAAAAAAAAAAAGGGTTCCTTGGATGGAAAAGGTTCTTAACAGAAGTCTCGACAAACCCTTTCTTTAAAAAATGGTTCTTCAGAGGAAAATGGGTTTGGATTGAACCTCAGCTGTCCAGGAAGAACCTTTTTGGAACCCTTATTTCTAAGAGCGCACCAAGAACAAGCAAGCGATTCACAATGAAAGAAAAAAAAAAAATCTTAGAAAAGGAGACACCAGTTAGAAAAACAACCACTGGAAATATTGCTGTGCTGGGGATTTACAACTGTTTGATAGTTTAGAAAACTGCACCTGCAGAGCACTCAGTACAGGGCAACTTCCTAAAACACAATTCCTTCACATCAAACAGGATCACGCACACACACACACACACACACACACACACACACACACACACACACACACACACACACACACACACACACACACAACACAAGAACTCCACTCATGCAGACGTAAGAGGCTATTTATACACCACTTCCTTTTATTTACCCAGCTCATTGTTCAGACCACATCTGCTGAGGGCCATGGGCACAATGGTCAGTCCATATAGCTGACCACACACACACACTCTCTCACACACACACACACACACCCCAGCATGCACAGAACAAGCCTACACGCACACACTCAGTGTGGCCCTGCGGCACAAAGACTAAAGGCAGCAGCCAGACACAAGCCAGCATTCAGAAATATCCACAACTTTTGTTCTGGGTCCGAGGGACGAACTCCTCAAGCTGATGCCACCTGTTACACAGGCTGACATTCTTGCACTTACATGCACACACACATACACACACACAGGAGCTCACACCCACATCCAAACACACATTAATTCACACTCGCCTGCACACAGACCTGCACAGATGCCGTATGTTAGCTCTATTGGCACAGTTGGACATTTGGCTAAGTGCTGGAGATGACAGCTCATTACTGCCTGTCTGCTTCATGTCAGCTTCAATACAACAGGAAGTCAGTGAGGAGCTCTAAAGAGCCACTGGACAGCTCATAACCCTCACGGCCCGCAGGCTGTCGCCTCACAACAGAAGCTAAAGAGTCAAGCACAGCAGACAACTTGCACACAGTCAAAGTCTGTATCAGTCCATGGGCCAACATTTGGATACCAAGGTGGCAACATTTCTTTGGTACCAGTTCTTTTTTTGTAGGGTCAATATGTTCTTTAAACTATGACAAAAGTTTCAAATTCCTTAAATGTTTTGAACAAAAAAATTGTGAATTTATCTGAAATAATAAGGCTGACAAGATTAAAAGGCAATACATATATAATCATATTCATATGAAAATTGTGGATTAAACCTAAAAAAAAATCTTGCAGCAATGAATTTATTCTTAAAAGTGTCCTGGAGGTAACAAATCTGTAAGCTGCATAAATCCAGTTGGATCAAATCAGCTGTTAATCAAAAACACGCATTCACAGACACAATGACATTCAAGTCCCATAATTCTAGAAACACTGCTCTCCTTTTTAGCAATTTACTCTGAGTTATTTCCTATGAGGACAGGAGCTGCCCGAAGCGGCCCCTGCGGGGTAAACAGCTCAGATCATTATCTTCTCAACCCTCCACCAGCAAGCCACAGGGGTACAGTGGTGGGGTAGACGAGGGGTGCAGGAAACCAGTATGGTTTTATTCACAAACCACAAACTCAACCATTCAGCCACAGATATCCATAAATCAGATCCAGGTACACAGTAACATGGTGTTAAAGCCTGCAAATTGAGGTACTTTACACCTTCTACAAGTTTTATTGCTTAAAGTGTGAGCAAAGTTGACTTTATTGCAGGCTTTTCTAAAATTATTCAGATTAAAGTTAGTTTAAAAGGTGAAAAAAGCACTACAGTCATCTCAGGAAAAGACCTGTTCAGAAGGACATTTTATGTAGGACATACCGTACAAATGACTATTGCATGAGCTGAAATTGGATCAACAAGAAGACAAGCACCTCAAGGGAAAATAATCTATAGTTCAGTGTACATAACAGTTCCTCAATAAAAAACACTTGCACACAAATGCACCCTGAGGCTCTTCCTACCGCCGTTAAGACTATGTTCATGCTGAGTGGCGGTTAGAGGATAAACACACATCCCTCATGTTTTCATGAGGGTGCTATGCTTTTTGGCTCGTACTGCAGAAATAGAGGCTGCTGATTTTTTCGCTCCCTCTACATATTTTCTTCGCCACGCAGGAAACAGGCGTTTGTCAACACCACAAATAAATGCTGTTTGTTTCCTGTCCTTGACTGGGGATTTTTCGGTTCATTTGGAAGCAGCATGACAGATTTTGGACCTGAGCGTGGAACTGAAATTAGATCTGTGTTTTTCCAAGCCATGCAAACCATAAAAATGAGGGTTGCAGCAGATATTTACAGAAAATGTAAAGCACACCTCAAACTTAAGTGAGTCAGCTGCAACAGTTTTCCCTTTAACACGGGAACAAACTGGTCTGGGTAACAAAGAGGTGTGAAAAACAGACTTTACACTGAACATAACACTTTTTGACACAGTAAAACAAATTAATTTTTCCTCTTTCTTGTTATATGCTCTGGGCTAGGTTGAAAAGAAAATTAAATTTTTGTTGCTGGGGACCCGTAAAGGTGACATGTATATGACATCTTAACTTAGCTAATGTTAGCAAAGTGCTGGCTATCTAGCTAGGGATGCACTAATACCACTTTTTTCAGACCAAGTACAAGTACTTACAGTTGGGTTCTTGCCAATACCAAGTACCAATATGAGCACCTAACCTTTTCCCCGCCATTAATGAGATATTCCGTCAATTGCTGATTTCACTGCCAGGCTGTGGGGGGGCGCTGTGACAGATCATCTGACAAAAACTTGTCTCTCTCTCTCCAAGAAAACTGCCGCAAAACTGAAAAGCAGCAGACGCTGCATGAAAACATCGGTGCTCAGCTGCTGAATATTCTGTGGGTGTTGAAAAATGTGAGGGAACAGTGAATTTTGTCAAAAATGCTGGGATGGCTGGCAACTGTTTTTTAAAAAACACTGGCGGGGACAGAGTTGATAAAGCCGTTAGACATCTTACAATGACTTTGATTTTTATTTTCATCACATGTTCCTCACTTTCTAAATGTAACAAATTGTTGTTGCTGTTTCCCGCTGCTAGCATTAGCAAACTCCTTGAACTCTGCGTTGTGTTGGTTCTTTAGATATTTGATCAGTTTGCTCATGTTGAAGGAACTACTTATGATGAAGTGGTATCAGAGTAACTCTCTGAGTACGAATGTAAGTGTATGAGTAGAGTATTGGCCCGATATCCTTATATCTAGATAATCTATATCAATTGGTTTGCTAGCGTTATACTACAGAGCAGAACACTTGCTAATTATTTAGATAATCTACATCAACTGTTAGCTAGCTAATTCATTTCAATTTTATTTGTATAGCACCAAATCATAACTTAGTTATCTCAGGGGACTTTTCAAATAGCGCAGGTCGAGACTGTGTTCTTTATAAACTCAGTTATTCCCACCAAGAGCGAGCACTGAGGCAACTGTGGAAAGATAAAATATACTTTTAACAGGCAGAAATCTAGTTAGCTAGTTACATCTAATGGCGAAAGTTAGCAAAATGTGAAACGACTGATCGACATAAGTCATTAGCTAGCCAGTTAGCTAGCATTTTGCGAACATTAGCTGACTTAAGATGTAATTATAGCTTAAATGTATGTATATATATATATGTCACTTTTACAGTTCCCACAGCAACATCTTTCGACTATCCTCATAATTTGGTTTTCTTTCCGACATAGACGAGCCTAGCACTTAGTACAGGGAACAGGACTGGAGAAAGTTGAGGTTGCACCGGGTACCAAGCTTGCTCAACTATTATTGAAGCAGTGAAGAGGTGAGATTTCAGGGTTGGTTGTCGAAAACCTTTAATATCTGAATCAGCAGATATTCAGTTTTAAAGCTCAGTTTTACATCTGAAACAGGTGTTAAAATGGGTCAAGACTAACGGCTTAAAAACATCCTGACGTTCATTTAGAAACCAACTGTCCAACCGTCTCTCTTAATCCTCTGCTTATGCGGGCATCCACACTGCTACACCCCGGCGTTCAGAGGGAGTCGGACCCCTGCCCCTGCCCTCCAGACGGGGGTTTCCCTGCCAAACGCTGCACAACAATAAAACAAAGCCATCACACTGGGGCCGGCGGGGGGAGGTGGGTGAGCACGCAGGGGTGCAGGGAGGGCGGAAAGTGAGAGGAACAGCTGCTGAGTGGGAGAGTCGGATGAGTGGGGGGGCGCCACGGGAGAAAAAGAAAGCTCGAGGAAGGAGGAGGGGGCGAGTTCTCTCTTTTCTCTGTCGGTGAAATAAATTACTTTTATGTTTGCGGCCTGTTCAGGCTATGCTTTCGTTAGGGTGAGCCCCCCCCCCCCCCCTCTGGTCTCTTTATGCATACACAAATTGACAAGTGCACAATGACACAGCTTATGGCTATACTGTTCCCTCCACAATATTGGGGCTCAGTGTGGGAAGTTCAGCGCAAATGTCTCAGAAAGCTTCACCGCGCGGACCTGTTGGCATCCTAACATGTAAACACGCTCACGCACAAACAGTATAATCAGTCACAGTCTGGATTTTTTGCTTCACAGACTCTCCTGTCCCTCCGTCTCTGAGGAATTCTCCCGTATTAGAATCAGCGTGTTGTCACTCCGCGACCGAACTCGAAGAGCGCTGACGGATCTGCTAAACACAGGGATGGAGATGACAACTGGAAGCTGCTGTTAAGTCGAGAGCTGGAGGCTGGCCAGGTGTGTGTGTTAATGTGTGCAGCGTGACAAGGTTCAACAGGTCAGACTTTAACTCAAAAGATCTTCTGCTGTCGTAAGAGCATCAGAACTGTTGTCCTTTACCCTCCATGTCAGCAGACACATGTTGGCAATTCTCTGGAAGAGTTTACATCATAAATTTACAACATAATCACTAATCTTTTTGGATATTACATTAACAGTTAATAAAAGAACACATCCTCATTCCACTGATCCAATAAGTTTTACAGCCTGTTGTTGGTTACCTCACTGTTTCTAAGAAACAAACCGGTGGAGTACAAGTATGCGAGCTTAGGGGGTACACTGCAAGGCACACTTCATACACCCCTCCTGCACGGACAGTTGGTCTGACCCGCAGGTCACTCGCCTGATGTTTGAGTTGGTACAGCCCCTTGGCGACATCCAAATACAGCTGCTCACTGCACTCAGCTGCCGCTATAAAACACCAGTCAGCAAATAAAAAAGAATGGAAAACAGATTTGCAACTCACTTTATTTGGGACATATTTAAGGCAAGCTGGTTAGTCTCTATTTTAACACGGGGGCTAAAAAAAAAAGTTTGTTAATCCCATTTCGCCAACTTCCTCACCGCAGCTTTTTATTTATTTTAGAATTTAACAGCCCGTCCAGCTCTCATCCGCTGTTACCCTCTTTCACTCTTCTTCTCTCAGCTTACGCCTCTTTCACTCTGCAGCGCCTTTACATTAAAATGAATGGATGCCAGAAATAGTGCAGTGTATTTGGGGGGTGAGACTGTAGACATAACAAAAATCAGGGAGGAAAGAGGCCAGCCACATATACAGGACCTCTGGGAGTACACTGGGAGGAGGGAGGGAGGCGCCGAGGCCAACAATGGCACACATTCACATTCTGGTTCAACCTACAAGTTTCTGCTGGCCTCATTATTTAGTCGACCTGAGTGGAACAGCATTCGGTGTAAGAATTCAATTCTGGTGATCAAACTGAATTGAAAAAGTGCAGCGGAAATTAAAGGAAGTGTACTGTGAACAGCTTGATAAACAACAGATGGGGGACTAATTGTTTTTGGATTAATGGCAGTTTGGTTACTCAAAGACAGCTTCCTCTTTGATTAAGTAATTTATACAATTTTCTGCATGATGGAACATTAATAAAGATATTTGTTTGTACGTTGTTGTTCAAATTTAAGAAAGTGAGACATCTCTTTTTTCCACATCTTTTTGCGTCTTCGGTGTAATTTTTCATCTTCTTAAGTCTTTTACCTTGTTTTTTTTTTGTCAAATTAGATCTTTATTTCTTATGTTTTATGTTGTTTTTCATCTTGTTATGTCTTTTATGCTGTTTTCGTTTTGTTACGTCTTTTTCGTCATGCTGCATCTTTATGTTGTTTTTTTAATCTTGTCTCATGTCTTTTTGTCTCATGTTTTTTGCATTGTTTTTCATCTTGTTGCTTGTTTTTCATCATGTTACATCTGTTGTGCTTGATATGCACTGATGGGTACACCAAGACATCGTTTCTAAGTGCTCTTGTCTCATCCATTTAGGTTGAAATCAGTCTTATTGTTGGGAAGGCAGTTGGCAATGATGCAAAACAAAAATAATCAACATGTCCCCTCAAACGCAAAACTAAAGTAAAAAAAAAAAAAAGTAAATGTAGGGAGTAGAAAGTATAGATATTTGTCTTCAAACGTAGGGAGTAAATGTAAAAAGTTGGCAGAAAAATAAATATTCAAGTAAAGTACAGGTACCTACAAAATCTTCTTAATTACAGTATTAAAGTATTTGTACTTAGTTACTTCCCACTTCTGTTAAGAATATGTCTTAGACGGTGTTTCACAAATTTTATAAAGCTTCCCTCAACTCAGAAAACTCTTTTTTAATGGAGTCTGGAGCTGATTTGCCTCCACCTCAAATTACTCATGCGGGTTTTACCCTGAAGGACAGAAATCCAATCTCAGTGACGGTAACAAGGCCACATTAAAAACGCCAGGTGTAAACACAAATGCAAGATTACAAAACGTGCCTGGACACGGATCTCATTTTAAAATCAGGTGTAAATGGGGCTTTAGTTCCATCTACAAATTATCGGTTAAAACAAAATGCATCCATTTATCTTGTTCTTCCTTTACAAATACAGATGGTTCCTCTAATATCTGAGACAATTTAAAAAATATGTGTTGCATCACTTATTGCTGGGAAGTTAGTGGTTGTGTTGTTTGTGGCATGTTACAACAAACTTTGTTACTTATGAGTCAATGAAACAGAAAGGATCATCTCACAACAAAATCCCCCTTGTCGCTCCCATAGTCTCATCTTCAGTCATCAGACTTTAATCTGTCTTATTTATACCTGATGACATCTCATCTTTGAGGCGACCCGCCCTAAAGACAGGAACACAAGGGGAATTCATAAGTTTTTTAGAATTTAAAAACAATCACGGTATAGAATGCTGGCATGACATTGTGCAAGTAAGATACTTAAAAGAAAGGGTGGGAAAAAATGGGTTCTTCATGCATTATCAGATGGAGTAAAAGTTTGTATTAAACTAAATTTAATACAAAGGGACTACCCACAAGCCCCAGGGGGTCGCTCTTCCTATCCCCCTCGCCCTCGCACTTCATCGTTCACCAGCAGATTCCCACTGCCAATCCAGGGCCGAGGGGATATTTAAATAAAACTAGAGGAATTTCTTGTCCACCGCAACATTAAACTCCACATAGTTTCCCACCTCAGAGTTCAACCACCTGATAAACTTAGCAAGGAATCCGCCCGACTGGCATAAAAATGTCACTAGTTGTCATGGGACATTCTCTGGCTACGGCGAGCTGGTGACCCCAGACCCATCCTGGCATTCTCCTTCTTCTTCTTCTCCTTCTTCTGGCCTTTCCCCGAGCAGGAAACATCCAACAGATCATTTCAGGACTATTGCACTGATTGAGATGATGGAGTGAGTGAAAAAAAAGCCCCACGGGGGGGGGGGGGGGGGGGGGTTCAGTTCTCAATGTGGGAAGCTTGGGAACTTGGTTTAAAGCTGCTCTATCACACAAGAAGAAACAGCAATGACTTAATGATAATGACACTTAAGAGACAAACAGAAATGTTGGTGATGGAATAAAATAAGTCAGTGAGCAAAGTGAAGCTGTTCTCTAATCAGTGTTGGGTGATTAGAATTGAAACACTGTGAGGTCCAGGACTTTGTGGAAGAATAAACAGAATCTAAAGACCTAAAGGGTAAAGACAAAGTGCCACATTTAGCCACTTGATAAGCAGGTATGTTTACACGCCCTTATTATAAAGAATTAACTCTCCATTGTACGGTGAGTGCAGCCCAGAGCTCCGACAGCAGCACATTCAGCCCTTCATAATGTTTACAGTCCGTTTAGTGGGCAGCAAGAGCGTCTGCAGCCACCGTACAATAAGTGAGTGGGTCGACTGACCTGCACTCCCATATATAGCCGCTACTATTAGGATTCCTTTCATACTATCTGGAATTAGCCTGCTGCTTTCAGAGCAGGAGTATTTCAGTCTCACCCTGCCCCTGACCTCTGACCTTTTAGCCTTTAGTTTACATGGCCACAACCTGCAGGGAGCTGAGAGAGGCAAGTGCACGGGCAAACACTTTTCAAAGCTGCTGCGGCGAAGACAAAACAAACTGTTGCATTTAAAGGAGAAATCTGTGATATATTTACTGTAAAAGATCATAAAATGACCATGATAATTTGAAATATTCACTTGATCCTTTAAAATTTTTGTTTTTACATTTATTAACTTGAGCTTTTGTTTGCCTGTTTCACATTAATTAGAGTTCAGATTCATGCAGAATGTTTGCCAAATGATTATGTGTCTGTTTATGAGTTGTAAAAAAGCATTAATAATCTTTTCGAAGGAGTAGATGTTTAGAATGGCAAAATTAAGCAATATGTTAATGTAGTCTGGCAGAAAGTGAGACAGACAGTCACTGAACTCAAACTTCAGAGTGTGTATTTTCAGAGTAGTGGGTTTTTGCTCTCAGGATAACAGACTTAGCTTTATATTGACAGACAAGTGACAGTTAGAAACAGTTGATGAACTTATAGTGTTGGACTCGTCAACAATTGTTATTGAGAAATTACAATTTTGCACTCGTGTCGTGTTCCTGTAGCCCGCCTCAGCCTTTCAATCAATTTAATATACCGTCTATGGCTCCAACTCACTATTTGGACTGCTGTTCTCATTTTTCACCTGTAAACAGACTTTGATTTGTTCCTCTGGCAAAATAGGGCATCAAAGTACTGAGAGGTGTTGGGGTGTTATGGAGGAATATGCAGGGAAGCACACAAAAACAATGCAACTATTACAGGACTCAACAATAAGGACTGCTCACTTGCCCAGGACAAGTACAATGCCACTTCAGGCTAGTAAATCTCATTTGTCCAACTGGGCAAAAATGGCAGAAAATGCTATTTTTCGTCCCTGACTTATTGAGATTTCCTGCTGTTCTCCATTTATTATTACATTAAAATGAATATCTGAGTGTTGGACTGACAAAACAAAACATCACCTTGGACTTTGAGAGACTGGGATGGACATTTTTCTCTATATTCTAACATTTTATAGATGGTGCAGCACTAGATGAAACATGACAATTAATCTCAGTCTATGTTATTATTTGGTAACCACTAATAAATAGAGCAATTTGTACAAGGGTAGATGTAGATGTCTGATAACATTAACAGTACAAGCATTGTGCATTCAGACACTGTGTATTACATGCTTGACTGATTAACAGTATCAGCCCTTTGAGCATTGTAATTTATACAAATATAAATCTTTGCAGAGCAGCACTTACAGTAATCTAATTATAAGTAACTCTCCAGTCTCCAGTAATGCTTCTCTTAAGAACAGCTCATGTTCAACCAGGTGGGTATTAAAACTATTCTGAAAGCATGCATTAAAATATTTTCTAAGGTTAGCACTTCACGTGTTAAAGTGGGCCAAACTTTCCCTCTCCTCGTCACAAACCTTGTAATTAGGTGAAACATGTTTTTACAGCAGATCTCTGAAGTACTTTAAGTAGTGGTTAGTAGTATAGAAAAGGCTTGAGAACACACGCGGACTTAAATCACAGCCTATAGGTATGTCTGCTGGAATGCTTTTCCTGAACAAATGCAGACACACCGGTGTGTTATCAGACGCACAGGACGGGTTGTGACATACAGTGCATATGCACTAATACGCGAACACACGCTTCACTTCACATCTGAAGTAGGCGTATTAAGTGAGTGAGGAACAGGCATGTGTCACATCAGCAGGTTTCAAATGGACTCCTTTTGACAGCTCATTGTGCCCTCAGTAATCCAAGTGTCTCAGCTCATCAGAGCCATTTTCAGTGATTCAAACCAGAGACGCACACACACACACACACACACACCAGCACAGACCTAAAAACCTGGGATGACCTGAGTCATTTTCGCACCGAGCCTGAAAATGGCATCAAGTTTAAATGCTACCATCTTTAAGCTCCATCAGCTGCATGGAGCTGTCTGAACTGACACTATTTCAAGAGGGACTTATGAGTCTTTTCTATCAGCCCGTTCTATTCAATCTGCGTACAAATAACACAGTTTAGACTTTGAAATTATGTGCAGTCAGGGCTCAACATGAAGGACTGCCCGCTTGCCCGGGGCAAGTAAAAAATGCCAAGTCAGACTCATAAATCTAGCACTCCCTTTGACCAGTAAAAAAGAATTATGTACAACAGTAGATGCTCCCCTTCTGTTTTATTAGTACTTAGAAAAAGTAAAAAATGTTATTCACTGAGAAATGTCAGTCACATGTAGCAGTAAAGGAAAAACCTCAGATGTTCACCTCAGATGGGTGGTGTGATATGGACAAAATCTTCTGTCATAATATGGGTAATTTCATATCTCGACAAAAATATATTTATTTATTTAAGGTTTATTTGTAAAGGGACAAGTATGGATCAATGCCACACACCATAGCATTTATACCCTAAGCTAATTTGCAATGCCTGTCCCTCGCTGGGCCTTAACATACAAAAGACTCAGCAACAAAACACAATGCAATACAATGACAGTGACACACTGCAGATTCTGCAGAGAAACATGGAAAAACAGTCTCCTGCTTAATGTCCTCGTCTGATTGTGCAGTTGTTTTGTAATTACATTCTGGATGGTGCCGATGTCTTTCGGTGACACGGCGGTTTCAAAGGTTTTATTTGTTGACGTCACTGACATCACGCCTCCCCACGAGGCTCAGACGCTGCTGTGAAAACTCAGTGGCAGGTGAAAAACTACAAAACACAAGCAGTATTTTTTTGGGTGACTTAATAAAACATCCTGCTGACGGTGAAAGTCAACAGATCAGACACAAACTGTTCAAGGAGAGAGAAACAGAAGGAGGGTGGGGCGAGCCCCGGTGTGTGTGTGTGTGTGTGTGTGTAGGTGTTGGTGTGTGTGTGGGGAGGAGGGGACAGAAGAGAAAAGAGAGGTAAGCAGATAAAAGTAGTGTGTGACTAAACAGGAAATTAGAATTAAGAGTTAAGTAGAAATAGCCTTCATGGCAAGAGAAGCGATGGAGGAAAATTTCTATAGATATCAGCCCACAAAATATATTATCATATCGCACAGGCTCAGGATGTACTCCACAAGTTCATTTGATGATTCTGTGTGTGTACATGTAAGTCTGTCCTCTGTACAGATCAGGTCAAGGTTCCCTATGTGGGTTATCTGTATTTAGCCCCAAGGTAAGGAGGTCGGGTCAGTTTTACATCTAAATCAAGTGTTGACAGAGGACAGTCTTCTTTTCACTCCTGGAGAATATTTCATCCTCAGACTCAAGACTGCTGTGAAGTGTTTGCTTTCAGGTGAGGGTTAATGCCACCTGTGTTTTTTTTTTTTCACCACTGTCAGCTTGCACTGCTTTAATGCTTCACATTCAGTTATTCACTATGAATAGACAGTCAGCAGTCTGGTGCAAAATAGACAATCCAGCCTCCGAGACCTGGAAAAGAATCATTTGGTTTTGAAAAGGAAGTTCCTCAAACAGTCTGTCTCACAGTAACACAACAGTCCAAAAATATCCCGGTGCAGCAGCACGGAGCAGGTCTCTGCATGTCCGTCTGCTGCTCCACTCTGGGCCACGGAAACATGGGCTGGACCTGCAGACACACGAGCGGCCGCGAACGTGCAAGCACACATATACACACCTGAGTATAACAGGAAATACATGGTGATATCCATCAACCTTTTGTCCTCTGACATCCACACACAGACACAGACACACAAGAGTGATGACGAACCGTGAAATTTGAAAATTATAACAGGAAGCAGCAGCGCAAGCTCATCCATCAAGGCAAAAGGGCGGCATCATTAAAGCATATAAAGGGATTATCAGAACCTACACAAATGCTGACCGAAAATGTGTGTTTAGCTAAACAATCATGTATAACAATCTTGTCAGAGGTTAATTAATTCAACCAGGATGATGCTGACACACTAAACTTGCCAACCTTAGACCTAAAAGATAAGGATGTGATTTTTTTTTTTTTTGCCCAGCCCCAGGAAATGAATGCTGGAGATTTTACAAAATGCATGACCCTCTCCTTTAAAACTTTCCCCAAGAAATGGGAATTCTTCTTTCCAGGAAGTACAGCTTGGTGTTGTCTGGGTGGAAACAGCAGATTTTTAGAGTTGTCAGGCTTGTAAATGCTGTACAGTGTCAGAAACAGGTTGTGATCATGCAAAATAGGTGTCAAACTGTGCTATATATTGGGAGAAATGTGGAAGAATTGTGATCTCGGGAGGAAATAGGGCGAGGGCAATGAAAAATGGAAGTCTCCTGGGGAAATCTGGATGGCTGGCGAGTACATGCAACTCTGACCGACTATGACCGTGTCTTTACTCAGACATTTCTGTCTACGATGTTCAGCTCCATGTTGTAGCTTCCACACAGCTTTGCATGTGAAAGGGCATGCTTTGCATGTCGGCCCAGATGGGTGGTGTGTTTGCATCTCCACTCACGGCAGGTAGTGAGAAAATGACTCTGATAGAGGCAGCAGTACCTGTTTTGATGCTGACATTTCTATCCAGACAGCTGCTAGGCAAAAAGCTTTTAATGGGAGGGTGGTGCTAATGCTAAAGAATTCACTAAAGGTTAACAGCATTCTCTACAGAGCAAATTTTCATACCTCATACAATGCAGGGATTTATGAAGGAGTGTGTGCCCCGTGTGCATCTGTGAAGAAGCTAAATTTAAAGCTGGATGGCCTGCTTGTTAGCACAGCTCACTTCCTTTTCCTGTATGACAAGCAGGAAAGGTCATTCAGCTGTGCCGCTGTAAGCATGGCTGTCTGACTGAAATAAAGCTAGGTGATGACAGATGTGCAACAACGTGGCAGCTTCTCAGGACTGCAAGACCATCTCATTTCTGCTTCTTTTCCTAGTACTACAGCATTGTTGATACTCTCAATTTTGTTTCCTCCTAATTTTTGTTTATGACTTGATTCGACAAAATCAAACACAACTTGCAAGTTAAAGATGTAAAATTTACGGGTCAAAAATTACAGATGGAGACGCAACAGCTTTGACAGATATTTAAAGTTGCACAAAGAACAGAAAGTCAAGGCTGTGTTGTTAAAATGGCACTACATTTGGTGAAGAGCACATTATGACTTGTTTAGGACTTGAAATTCAAAGATTAGGACTTGGGACTTGCCTGTCTTGACTTGGGACTTGACTGCAAAGCCTTGAGGCTTACTTGTGACCTGCAAATCAATGACTTAGTCTCACCTCTGGTTGTATGCATGAAAACTTAAAGGGCAGGTGAATTATTTTCTGTTTCTTGAGGTTTTTATATCATTCTGTAGCTTCATATGCTGCATCAAAAGTCTGTTTTCCCAGGCCCTTCTAAAAATGTTTTCCCATGTGACCTAACAAAGGTTTCTGCATGATGACGTTGCTGCATGCTAACCCCCTAGGTAAAGGGAGGGCAGGGCATCAGCACTCTAACCTACGTCACTGCTTGTTGCTAACAGGCCTTTCCATTTGAAAAACCTGGAAAAATCCCTGTTTAAAACAGCTTCACTTGAAGGTAAAACAGCAGACAAATAATTTAAATATTTGTCTGTTTATGAACTTCTTCTTTAGCCATCTTCTTCTCGCTCCCTCTTTTCCCATCCTCCTTTGCTCCCCCCTCTCTTGTCAACTCCTTCACGCCTCAGCTCCTACATGTGACCTCCCAGCAGGGAGGACGGCCAGCAGCAGGTGAAAGATCGTGACCCCACACACAAAGACTCGCTGCCCTCCTCCTGCAGGCAGAGAGAGCTCAGCTCCTGCCTCAAGCAGAGATTAGAAAAACAAGAGGCATATCACCTCTGTCAACACTAACAGTTTATCAGAGGATTTAAAAACACTAACAAAAGGTAGCTCAAAAGGTAGAAAATGGAGATTCAGAAAATCCAGTCATCAAAATGCCTTGATATAGCTACTATAATTCAGGCAGACATGAACGGAAACAGAGGAGCTGATATGGAAACAATAGAGAAAATCCGGTTTGCTTCAAAAATAAATCTAACTATTCATTATTTTCTCATGAACTCTCCTTCCAGTCTGTTATTATTGTTGTACCAGTCTCCTAAAAAGTACTGTAACCGCTCTGGTCATCCAATATACCCCAGATATGTATCATGTCTCCTATGGAAACACAGTTGGGGCTCGTCCGCCTGCCGTGCGTTTGAACTCCGCATGCTATCTGGAAGTGCTTTAGGCAGGACAGAGATAAAAGTGTTGGATCACACTGGACATCAGGATGGCAGGTATATAATCATTAAACACAGGCACACACACACACTCACGCACTTTACTGTTTTCCCTATAAACCGTCGCCATCAAACACACTGGCGCTGTACACTTGCACACACACCACCTGGACCTCAGTATAAATAGGGCAGGTTGTGGAGTGATTTAAGATAATCTTCAAGGGGGAGAAACGTGATACAGCGCGGGACCAAAGACATCCTGTGGAGCCATCCGTCTGAAAGACCTCCAGTAAAAACATCAATCAGGAGACACACAGAGAAAGCTACTTGACAGCTGCAGCTCATCATAAACTTGACCAGCCGTCACTATGACGAGTTTGTTTCCACGTGACAAAGATGAGTATCATAGGCCTGACAATGACGGTTTGAGGCTATGTGTCTGCCCCTCTGAGTTTCCACAGAATTTATATCCTAATTACAACTCCAATTCTAAAAAAATGTTATGTTGTGTTAAATGTCAATAAAAGCAGAATGCTATGACTTGCAAAAAAATAAAAGAAAAACGTTAGGACAGGGGCAACAAAAGACTGGGAAAGTTGTGGAGTGCCAACAGGTTAACTGGTAACAGATGACAGTATCATGATTGGGTATTAAAGGGACGTCCTTGAAAGGCTCAGTCATTGGCGAGCATGCAGTGAGGTTCAACACTTTGTGAAAAACTGCCTGGGTAAAGTTTAAAAACAAAGTTTCTCAACACAAAACTGCAAGGAACCTAGTAATTTCATCATCTACAATCCATTTTATCATTAAAAAACTCAGGAAATCTCTGCAGACAGAGGTGCAAGGCTGAAAACAAACTCTGAATGCCTCTGACCTTTGACCCCTCAGGCAGCACTGCATTATGAACTGTCTTAAAAATCCACATAATTGTATCAAGGCTATCAGTAAACACAGTTTGTCTCTGCTCAAAAACAACATCAACCTACACGCTAGCAACCTACACGCTGAAAATGGCAAGTTAGCACCTGGGTGCTAACAGTACAAATGAAAACAAGCTAGCAGCTGTTACCTTTTCATTTGCAGGGATTCAGCCATTTTAATGTCAGGGCTCTTCTCTCCACGTGCAAATGTTCCCCCAAAACAAGTTATACCTGACGCTATTTTGCAGGGGCACTGTCACTGAAGTGCACCACTCAAGACAACTGTAATGTGCTTCTTCAAACCCAACGCAGAGCATCTCCCCCTATGGCATAACGATATTGTGTTATCATTGTGCCATAAAGTCATTCTAAATTCTAAAGTCATTAGAATTCATCCGCTGGAGATCACAGATGCTTGTACAAATTATCGTGCCATCCAATAGTTGTATTTCAGTCTGGACCAACCAGCCAAGCGACAGACTGACAAACAATGTCCCAAGAGCCAAGCCACTAGTAGGGTTAAAAAGCCCCTACAGCCCGATGCTAAATAAACCCAGGGCCACAATGTCATCAGAAGACAAGCGGAAGAACGTAAATCACCACCACCGAACTACTGACAGGACATGTGAAGAGAGGGTCTGGTCTGTCCTGGGTTTAACGTTACTAGGGGGTGAAGGTGCTAAGGTCGTCCGATCTCAGATTACAGTCTCACGAGATCTAGAAGTAGGACGAACACCTGCCATCCTTCTCTAACTGTGAGGAAGGAAAATTACCATCCAACTAACTGATCAGGGATGAAACATTAAACACAACGTTTGGACAGGGGCAATATATGACCCAATCAGTTTTTTTGTGTTAAAATGATCGAGAGTTAAGTGAGAAGACTGATATCACTCTGTAGTTAACTATGGAGCTAAAGTTAGCAGTCAACAGTTAGCCTTGCTCTGTCCAAAGTAATAAAATCCTCCCAAGAGCACCTTTAAAACTCACTAACATGCAACATGTTGCTTATTTGAAGGGTAAAAACTTGAGAGGTAAAAGAAACAGAGTGGACTAAGACACAGTCTTTGCTGTATCCAGCATCCATTGTGCAAAAGCAACCAAAAACCAGCCACACAGATTAAGGCTGGCACTACCGTTAGCTACTGTTCGCAAACCCTATCATTAGCTACTGTTAGCAAACATAACTACTACATACTGTTCGAGAACACTATACCATTAGCTACTGTTAGCAAACATTATTATGTACTGTTAGAGAACACTTTATTGTTAACTACTGTTAGCAAACACTACTGTTAGTGAACACTACCATTAGCCACTGTTAGCTAATGCTACTGTTAGCCACCGTTAGCGACCACTACCCTGAGCTAATTAGTAAGTTAGATACCACTACAGGTGGAAAAGTGTAAGTTAGGACATTTATCCTACAACTAGGAGAGCTTATTTGAGATTTTGGGAAATTATGATGCTTATATAATACATTTTTCCTAAATTAGAATAGGATTACTGAATGAAGAACTGTTGATCATGTCTTTTTTCACAAATTTAAGTCCTAACCATAATTGCTTGGTTACCAAATAGTTAAGATAGGATCTGCAAGTTGGGAAGATGTGGGTCCTGACAACTGGATCAAGGCTTGCTGTTTCTCCTCGTTTACAGCACTTGGTCCCAGCTAATATAACTGACTGCTTGCTGTAGCTTCATAATAAATCTGCATGATTTGTTAAAAAAGTGATATAGCGATTATTTTGACTGAAATTGCAATTGCAATTTCAAAAAAACTGCAATTTGGTTCTGGTACTGCGATTCTGGATATTGCACTTGGTCATTTTATTGTGATTAATTGTGCAGTCCTACTTCCTATCCTGCAAAAGCATGACAGTGGTATTGGCCTTCTCATCTAACGCTCTGCCAGAAAATGAATAAACAAGTTATGTCAAACAATTTATTTAATTCAGTATGAAACAGCAGGAGCAGATGTCCCGGTGGGAAAGGGGGCCTTGTCAATCACTGACACAAACTTTAATATGAGGTTCGGGTTGAGGCTCAGCATTAATCATCACTTATGAAAAGTGAAGAGATTCAGTGCGAAAGTCACCTGTGAATGCCAAAAAAACTGTAGCCTCCAGTTCCACCCACATCCTCCATCTGCTGCTGTTGCATAACATCCTGAGGTCTGTCCAAGTAAAAAAAAACATCAATGGTTGTTGATTTGAAGCTGTCAGTTTTTTACAGGCTACTAGGCTACTGTGTCCAGAAAACAACATCAATCTCTGTCTGGAAGCTTCTTTTGTAAGATTCTCCAGTTATGTAAGATCACTTTTTAAAAGGGTCAGTGTCAGAGTTCATCATGTCTCATCACAGGACCATAACTCCGTTGAAAGCAGAACTTCATGTTCTCTCTGTCCATCATCTCATAGTGAATCTCACGCTGCCCCATGGTCTTCATTAGTCCTCCCTCTTATGCAACCTGCACCACCGTCAATCTCTCTATTATCTTCTATCATCTGTCAGCGTTTATCTGTGTGATCCAGCTCTGCAGTCCGGCCTGCAGGCTGCTGCTGCTGCTGCTGCTGACAGGAGCTGAGCTGCACAACAAACACACCCGCTCCTCGTGATGTGAAGCCACTGCATTAAAAACACCAGGACGCGTGTTTTTTTTTACTCTGCATATTCACATTAGTTACACACAGAGAGGCGGGATCAACATTTTCACTCACGGCTTTTCTTTGATGATGTCGTTGCAGGGATCACGAACCGTGGATTCACTGCTGCTGAAGACAAGTCGTTCCTCATGAAAGCGGCTAAAAGTTCTCCTGTACACTTCACTGAACTCCTTTCACGTTGACCCACTTGGCGGGTTTGCGGGCTCAAGCTCTGTTTGTCCTCGTTTGTCCTCGTTTGTCCGGTGGTAAAACCTCAGTGACGGTGCACGGGTCCATGAAGCGCTGCGTCATCATCACACTGACGGAGGAGACTCACCTGACGACACGACACCTGACGACACCTGACGACATTCCGCTGTTTGACTTCCAATAGAGCAAATCTGCCCTCCGAGGTGCAGAAATTTGTATTATTTTTTTGTTAAACATGAATAGGAATTTCCCTTGAAATTTCCCTTGTTGATAACTTACGTTAAGATCATTATTTTTTTGTGTTGAAAAAATATTTTAATTTTGAATATTATAATTTAGGGAATGCCAAAAATAGCCCACATGTTTGAAGATACTACTTTTACTAAACTTAACTTAAATTAGGATAATTAATTAAATACTAATGACTGCACTCATTAATTTTATTAATGATAAATTAAAATGGTTATAAGTTCAAAATTCTTGTCTCATATTATTGGCATATTAGAGTCAAAAGTTTTCACAGAGCAAATTTTGGAATCATAAATCAGTCTTTATTCAAATGAACTGAATTTTATTTTTACAGCACCAGGTTGAGGGAAGAAAACAGGTGAACAGGATGAAAATATGTCACCATAAAACTCTCTCCAGGTGACATGTGATATTGGGCAGAAAACATGGCAATTTATTTCACCTATCCTTAAATTCTATGCATGAAATGCAATAAAAAAAATCATAAATGCAATCCAGTAGACAGTAGTTTTTTCTGTCTGATAAATTTAATTGGTGTAATATTTCACAATGGTTTATTTTATTTATTTAACCATGCATCAATATTCTGTTAAAGTAAAAAATAAAAAGATGACATAATAAAGCCTGAAAGCTAAAGGTATGAGAGGAATTCACTCTCACAATATGACATCACAAACATTTTTGTAGCCTACAAGCAACACTTTTTTTTTTTTCACATTTTCAGAATTATCTCCAAAAGATCTGAGCACTGTCCAGTCCACACTGAGCCTGAACAGAACATGCTGTTTTATGCACTCAACTTCACATTTTCTCTCCATTTGGCTGAAGGCGATCAGTCCTTAAAGGTGCTTGTAGGATTTAAGGACAGTAGCAGAGGTCACATTGTTTTAGTTTTTGCCAGGTGTCAGGTTTGACCTCCTAAAAACAGCCTAACCAAAGCAGTTCTTTTCCTTTTATGTAACCTCTTCATGATTGAACTTGCATTATTTTCCCTTTGTTTCCCCCTATTTTGATATTACAGGGAACCATATAACAACTCTGTATCATTAGATAAGATAGGAAGGATGAGGACTTTACCCCATTTGGTGTTATAGAAGCAAACCCTAACTATATTTATCCTAATTTATTTTACTTAATCCAGCCATATTAACTTTAGGAAATCCAAATATTCAATCAAACATCACGTATCAATGTTTATGTCTGTCACTTTGCAACCAACATTTTTTTCTCATTTCACTGAGCTGTGGAACCATTGTTTTTTTTATCATTGAAACACCTGAAACAAACACCTTTTTACTAATACATCAGGAATCTCAAGGTGTGCCTCTGCATAGATCATGTTGTTTTAAAAGGCCAGCAGTTGATACTTCTTTTGTTACGCTGATATTTATGGTACCAGTAATTGATTCCAGTTACCTCCCTGCATGCAAACAGAATGTAAAGGAAACCTAAAACCAAACTCAGCCATTTCCTCTGTATTAATAGCCTATCACGAGGGCACAAAATCACAGTGTAAGGGGCAGGACACGTCTGTGATCAGTGAATGGAAACTGGGTCTTTGTGAGGAATCCATGGGGAATGAGCAGCACAGTCCTACCTATTCCTCATATCCATGCATCTCCTTCCTATTGACTTCGCTGTAATCTAATTTTCTGGAAAAGCTCTGAAATAAAGAGGATGTTGGCCACAGTTTGCAGCTTGTGTTTCTGTAGAAGAGAACCGTAAAACTGTACTGTTATCAAAAATAATCCTTCCTTCCTATTGTGTATTTTAGGTCTCATGCTTTCTGTTGTCTGGTGAGTAATACCTTTGGCAGTGGTGAGGTCGCGACCTAAATGATTGTTCTGCAGGGGATAGGCTCGGCCTCGGAGCCTTATTCTGTACAATATCACCTTTCTCACTGCCAGATGACTTCATTGTCAACTGAAACCGCTGAAATCCTGAAAGTGATAACGATTTCACCCTCAGGTAGCAGCTGAACAGACAAACATCGCCGTCCTCTCGACATGTCAGTGTCTAGTCTTCCAGTGAAAGAAATTATAGTCTGCTAATAACAGTTTTTGTCCATACATGTGCAGGCACGCATGGCCATTTTCAGTTAAGTGGAAGTCCCATAGTCCAAATAGTTTTGAGTTCAAGTAAAAAGGCTGCGGTCATGAACTTAGAGGCAGCCTGAAAAGTATTTCTACTATACTGATAGCAACTTAATTGATATATACTAAATCAATATCAGTTTAAATGAGTATATAAATCTGTTCCATCTGCTGTTTTGCCAATGTGACGATGCCTGTTTGATTTTATCATTTGTTGTGAAATCCACTCTGGAGCATCCTGTATTTTCTGTCCCAAAGCTTAGCTGCGCTTTTACAAAATAAAGGGAATTCTGATAAATTTGGTTTCATTTCGTTGTCACGTCTAAAGTGTTGTATCATGTGACACTCTGCAACATCAGGAAACGATGTGCTGCTCAAAACAGGCATTTATCTGAGATGACTTGGGCTGGGGGACACACAAAATGACTTCCTGGCCTCAAGATAAATATTTCCTGCGTTTAACGATGTTTATGCACGTCTGATAATGTGTGTACATGACCTGTTGTGTTTTTTTGTTGTTTTTTTTTCACAAAATTTTCAGCCACAATTGTCTATCTGTACTCACTGTCATTTGAAGAATATTATTTATAGCACATGCTGCCATTTCTCCTCAAAACGTTTTTAATATTCTGTTGCTAGTAGTAACCACTCATGGCACCGTTACATTTTAGTTGTTTAACAGTTGTCTCTTATCTACTCCACAAATGCCAGTCAAGTCAAAGCAAGTGAACTTTTATTTATCTAGTCGTCTAATCGTGAATCACAGTTTGTCTCAGGGTGCTTTAGGATCTGCACAGTGGTCAACATCCCGTGTCCTTCGACACTTGAGACTCCTCTCCCAAAAAAACAAAACAAAAGAGAAAACCTTTGATGGGGAGAAAAATGGAAGAAACCTCAGAAAGAGCCACAGAGGAGGGATCCCCCTCCCAGGGCAGACAGACATGTAACTGACTGTCCTAAATCCCACCCCTTTTTTGGTCTGTGCTCCAATAGAGCGAGAGACAAATAAACTGTGGTCAGTGGTGAGAGACAAATATTTTTTTTATCCTGTTTGAATTGTGCCACGAATTACACTTCTTTTAAGAGATAACTGTTCAAGTCAAGGCAGTCGCAGCTTGTTGTGAAATTGTTGAAGTACAGATCAATCCGGCTGCCGCTTTGTGTGTTGCCGCCGTCTTGCCGCCATTGCTGCAGTCATGTCCATCACTCTCTGTGTCTGCTGGTTGTGTCTAGGAAAGAACCCGAGACTCTTGCAAGATTTTTCATAGTTTCAGTCAGTGTTGACTCTTGCAAGATCTCGTGGGTCTGAGGTTCCCTTCTAGACACGGTGTCTGCTGTTGTCTGCTGACAGAGACAGCATGTATAACTGGATTGATGACGCTAAACAGCGGCCCTCAGTAACTGATGAAGGCACCTTTTAGGACGGCGATATTAATGTTCTTCAAATTCACAATAGTAGTTAGACACTGGTTGTGACAATATGGAACAGGAACCTTTGGTTTTATCATTACCACCACAGAAATGAACAAGTACAACTGAATTACTGTAAAGATTATTGAACTCCAAGAGCACATCTTATTGTGATCTTATGAATATCTGTTATGTTTTAGTATTTTATAAGATAAAGATACAAAATCACAGGACCAACATCTTGTTCTTTGCAGTTCTAACTAACAGTTTCCCTTGAAAGAGCGACATGTGCGTGTGTGGTTCTAGAGATTCGATCACTAAATTAGTGCGTGACTCAGCTGACTTGTATCATACCGAAAGGCAGGATGGTTCTGGGCAAGCTTATCTGTGGCAGACTGTGGAGCCACGACCGCTGATGAACGGTGTCACGCTTGAGATAAACGGCGTCTTGTGTTCAAAGTGTCAAACGGCAATATGACGGATGAGAAGCTGAAAATAGCCTCGCAAACAAGGGCTGTAACTGAAAGAAAGATGAGGGCAGCCATAATAAAAATCATTTTAGACTTGACGGGGACTGAGCATGAGAGTTATGATCAGATGACACATGCACACAATTTTGGTTTTCATTAAACCTTGCAGACACAACAATGCAGAACAAATACACTGCAGGTTAACTCATGACCCCATGTCTTTGACTTAAGTTCGTCCGTTTGGATTAGCACTCGCTTACAGATGTTTTTGACAGAGATTTTGTAGCTTGGCATCAGTTTTACAATTTCCCAGACAGTTTTTCCCCAGGGCTGAGCTGCATACACTGCAGATCTCTGTTTTTCTTCCCATACATGCACACACACACAAGCATGTGCACACCTACACACATTAGAAAGCTTATCTCCACCATCGGCTGTGAAAAACTAGGAGCCCCCAGTCTGCTGCTTTCATTTCAGAGCGACAACTGTGAGAGGGAGAGAGAGAGAGAGAGAGAGAGAGAGAGAGTCTTTGTGATATCAGACCCTGAGACAGAAAGAGCTGTCGCGAGTTTGACAGGATTAATGCACATTAGCACATGAAGTCATGAAGAAAGCAGGAAACGCCACAGGAAATGCCTAAGAGGGTGTGTAATGCTATCTCTGATCACTGCCCAAGTGGTACCCGCATTATGTATGCAGATGTGGTGGGAAAATAGTGGGAGCTTTTGTACATTTATCACACAACTGAGATGGTAAATATACTGAGAAATTTTAGAAAACGTGATTGTATTGTTGCTGCTGTAAGACAGTATTCTAATCAGAGCAATCACAAAACTCAAGGAAGTACTAATTAGATACATTGATTACAGTTTCACCAATTAATTACATTTTATAAGCGTGTATATCCTGTTATTTTTATTTATATAACAGTGTATTGGGCATGGCTGCAAGTGAGGAAACTAAAATAATTTCTTTGCTCATTTGCTCTGCAGTTCTCAGCTCTAAAATCAGTGATGATGTTCTGTGGTATTTTCTTCTCACCATGGAGACCCACAGCAGTTGCCACTTAAAACATTACACTCTGCTATAGTCAAGTCTTCAGATTAAAGTATTTCACACCCATTCTCACTTTCGCAGCTTGATAATAATGGCCCTTGTTTAAAGCTTTAAACACTGCTCCCTTTGTGGGAGACGAAACCAAAGTTTGTCTGAGGTGAGCCGGAGACTCTTGGGGTTTGATGACCGAGACTTCCCCTGATCACTCTCCTGAAGTCGTGGCTGATGGGGAAAACAGACACCCATTTTAAACAGACCCCCCACCTGCGACTCACCTTCCTGGGGTTGAGGTTTGGCGGGTGGATCGAGGTGCTCCCCTCAAACTCAAATATGATATGTAACACAACCAACACTCAACAGATGACAGGAGAAGGAAAGTCGAAGGAAGATTATGAGGGATTGATTTAAAGTCAAGGTTTGTAAGGTAGCAGCGGATCAGGTTTCTGGGAAAGTGAGCTGCGGGTCGTACAGAGGTGAATGCAAAGGAGATGGAGCACAGTGGGACTTCACGTCTAACTTACTTGTTTAAAGTGAACATACAAAGGTATCAGTCACAGGAGATGGTGGTAAAGTGGCACCAGGTTTAGAAATGTCTTTACCAGCTGCAAAGTGAAATGCTCTTGAAAGGTATAATGTGAGATCAGAGGTCAGGGTGTGGGATGCTGCTGCTGTAGAGAAAAATGTTAACCCCAATGGTCAGTTTGTTTCCATAATTTGTTGCCTTTACCAAATTTGTGGGCCCAGTTTGTGGAAAAACAAAGGGATACCACTTATTTTCTTCCACTTATCCAGGGTCGGGGTCGGAGCAGTACCACCAGTAGTTGTGGGAGGCAGTGTAGCAGTGTAAAAAATAGTTCAAGTGATACACGACCACAGGACACGACGTATAACTTAACATCATGATGTATTTAATGGCCACACAGACCACCGCCATCTACAATGCTGCCTCCACTTTTGCCTTTCTCAAGAAGCACATTATTACAACCTCTCCCAGTGTTGCCATGTTTGTTGTCAGAAACTTTTGACCCCTCTGCTTCTTTTTTTGGGGCATATTTGACTGAAGTATGTTACATTGCTTGAAAAGGACATTATTTTTTAAAGCAAAGGGGGCATAAATGAGACTGAAGCAGGATCTCTCCCCATCAACTCTTTCCAGCTCCTCCTGGAGGATCCAAAGGCATCCTCAAGTCAGATGAGATATATAATCCCTCCAGTTAGTTCTACGTCTACCCCATGGTCACCATCCAGTTGGACATGCCTGGAAAACCTCCAGAGGAGGGCGCCCCTGAGGCGTGCAACCTAATCAGATTCACGAACCACCTCAGCTGGCTCCTTTCAACACGAAGGAGCAACAGCCCTACTCCGAGCTCCCTCAGGATGTCCAGGCTCCCTCTCTATGGCTGAGCCCAACAATCCTGCAGAGGAAACTCATTTCAGCCACTTATATCCACAGTTTCTTTCATTTGGTCACTACCTGAACCTGATGACTATTAGGTGAGGGTTGGAACATAGATCGGCTGCTAAATCGAAAGCTTTGCCTTCCTGGTTCAACTCTCTTTTCACCACAACGGCCGCACTACTGCTGTCACTGCACAAATTCATTTCCCACTGCATTTTACCGCCACTCATGAACGAGGTCCTGAGATATCCAATCCACCAGTTTCCAGCAGAGAACGTCAGACTTGGTGGTACTCACGCTCATCCCGGCTGCTTCACTCTCGGCTGCAAACCACCCCAGTTCGTGCTGAAGGTCACGGCCTGATGAATGACTTTTCTATGTATATTGGGTGTTAATGAGGTCAGAAGTAAAGGAAAAGGTTTTCCTGTTATTATTATTACATATGACGCAGTCTGGGACTGTGGGACCCCGAACAATTAGCAAATAAAGCCAACGACACACAAACTAATGTAAGAGCAAGTAAACCAAGTCAGGAAAGGAAATTGAGAACTCCTCTTGTGACGAAATCTGAGGGAAAATGAGTCTCGGTTTTGGGTTACATTTATTCTCTCCACGGTTTCCGTACATCTACAGATAACTCACGAGTTCCTGGGATGATCCATTCAGTCACTTCACCCAGATGACATCATCATCCCTGGACAACCTGACACCAGGTAGTGATGTAACGATGTTAAAATTAGAAGAAAAGGGCCGGAACACCAGACATGATGCATAGAAATGTTCTCTATTGAAGGTCAAGCACTTATGGATTGTGTGGCTCCAGGTGTGTCTGTGCTCCTCTTACACTCATGTCATTTTTACGTAACACCACGAGTCACATCTCTTCACTGGGACTTTAAATTTATCATCCAATCTTGGGCCATTGTTGGTTATAGATAACATACATGCAGGCAACATGTCTGATATTATATGTGATGGAAATTACTGCCCCATAAGGAAGCATAAGTGATGCGTGATGGATTTATAAAACATGTTCTAGGCGTTATCTGATCACCCGCGAGATACAGTAACACCCACTTTGTCATGAGAGGCAGTTCATGCTGGCTCCCGTCAACCATCTGCTCGTATGTCCAGCTTCATTATTTTAATCCTTTCACATCTGTTGAGTTAAAAAGAAAAGAGTTTCATTGTTAATCAGTGAACTGAGAGGAATGACAAAATGTACCCTTCCAGAGGATTTTGTATGAACCAAATGTCAGTGATGACAGACTGGTACTTTCTTCCTGTGCTGATTAGATAGCGACTTGCTGTCTCTCTGTTTCACTGAGTGTGAAATATACACATGGGGAGGGGGGGCAGGACTGGTTTCAGGCCCCTGTGAAATATAAAAACCTTCTGTAACTTGGATTTTTGGAGTTATGAGTTTGGAAATTCTGAACAGTTAAATAATGCATCACACCTAATTAAACCTATTACATTTTAGTCGACTAAATCCACTGTAGGAGAAGTTGTGGTTTTATGTTGGGGTGCAGTGACTTCCTTCCCTTGTTGTCACCGTCAAAAGTGGGGCTATAGCCATTTCATTCATATTTTGTATACAGACATGAGATTAAAGGTGCTGTATTGGAGATTTACCCTAGAGGTCACTGCAGAGAACCAACAACTCAGGCAAAAAAAAATGCATGCTGTATTTTTTTAAATGATGTTGGAGGGAAACTGATCAAACTGTCAAACAAGGAAGTGCTGGTGAAATATGCATCAAGATTATGTTATTAAGCATATTTTTGTGATTCTTTAGTTGTAAAATGAGAAAGGCAGTTCTAGAAGGGAACCTCAGACCTGCAAAAGATCTCGCCAGAGTGGTCATTCTATCCTTTAAACCTACCCTGATTTTAAACAACATGTTGTCACAGTAAGAAACATTTGTACACGTTTGTACAACATGCACGATGAACAAATAACGTGTGCAAATCTCACGAGAGTTTAACAAACTGAGGGTTCCCTCCGTTTCAAAACGTGACTCCTGCAACTAGCTGTGTTGATCAGAAATGGCACCAATATTCTGTTACTACGTCACCTATTTCTCACCTAAAATGTTTTCAGGAACATATTTTAGTGTACAGGAATATGTCAGAGTTACTCACCAAATTGCCATGTTGAAAATGAATGCACTAATATTCACGCTCACAAGCACGCATGCTGTCCCAGCTAAACAAAGAAGACTAAACAGCAACAAAGCCAAAGGTAGAGTGCTGCTATTCGCTGCTCAGGAAGGCACAACTTCATTATATATATTTATACTGCACATAGTTTCTGACATCTTATGAGGCTGAATCTTGTATTTAGCACCTTTAATCTTCTCAACAAAAAGGGAATAAATGTATAAATATCTGACAGTCTGATGGATGATCAAAACAGCTGGAGGAATGTTTCAAAGGATTTAGTTTTTCCATGTTTGGAAACTTGATGTTGAGTCTCAGTAAACCAGATGAGCGCCTGCGGTCGATTGGAAAAGGTCTCAGTTTTCTTTAGTGTATTGCCAAACTGACAAAAGATCATTTAAAGCAGGCTGGACCATCTTTCAGGCTCCCGAGGTAAAAGTTCTTGCTAGAATGTTCTAAAAGGAGCTTAGATGTCACCAGAAGGCTCTACTCCATCTCCCTCCATACTATATAGATAGCGGACAGATGGAACTAGGCTGTCGCTTTGCTAAAGTTAGCTATGCAATTAGTTCACACACTAATTAGCTGTGAGAGGAGCAAAGGCACACAAGATTTCCCCAGTGTCTAAAACCCGTTTCCCAGCCCTGAATAAGAGTAAATGAGGTCCTGGCAGCAGCAGCAGGAAATATCCAAAAAGAAGAAAAACATGGCAGCCCCTATGATACAAAAAGGTTTATGAAACCATTGAGGCAAGTGTGGTTTAGTTGTGGGAAATGAGAATGAAAATTTTAATTCCTCTGTGTTGTATGATCAGGATTTTTCACGTTGCATAATCAGTAACAACAAGAACAACTTTCTTTATTTTTCAGATCAGTGGTTCCCAACCTGGGGATCAGGTCTCCCATAAGAGGTCAAAGGACGAATATGAGGGGTGAATAAAACAAATTAAAAGATCAATCTTTGTTTGGACTGCTCACAACACAGTTACTCATACAACCGATGCAAGACGACATTGCTACCTGGGTGTGACCTTTTGTATTTTGCAAAATTCTTCCTTGCTTCCAGTGAATTTTTCTGCAGCTCCGTCTATGTTTCTTCCGGAGTTGTAACAGTATATTGCATTGTAGAAGTATGATTCAGGTATTTAATTTGACTTACAGTAAGTGTCTCTCATACTTCCCTCTTTGCTCAACTCCACTTGGATACAATATGGTTTCAGTTTAGGGCCAGCGATTCCTGACAAAGCCACATTCCCACACGCTTGTATTTGTTATTACTGCTTGCCAAGCGTAGCACTTCATTGGAAAGAAAAAAAAACATGTCTGATGAGTGTTGCTTCAGTCTGTTTGTGTACGTATGAACATGTGTGTGTGAGTGTGTGCCGAGATGAAACTGAAAGCCCAAGAATGTGGAAGGGATAGAAAACAATTAAAGCTTTGTTAAGGGAGTGCTGCGCTGGCAGTCACCTCACATCAGGTGCAACGGAGACCCAACAATGGAGCGCTATGGGCTGGTGAGCAGATCAATGTCAGAAGTATCGCTTATCATGAACGGGGCCAAATGCTCCACTTGACTGACACTCCGAACACATTAGACATTCATAATGGACACGAGTCACGAAGAGGTCAGCCTGATGCGTTCCACCTTAAATTACACACCTGTAATTTGAAAAGGATACTCCTGCTTATCTTTCGAGGTCTTCGATCAGGATCAACACTGTTTGCACTGATTTATTTTGCTGCCTGTCCACTGATCAGGTCACATTTGTGGACAGTTTTATAGGCTTTACTTGTTTTAAAGCATCCAATCGCTACAGCTGATACCATACCAGTAAGATGAGTCATTGTAGTTTCTTTCAGGAGGTGCCAATAGGAACATAAATCACACATTTACCACAATCTCAGTTTGTTCTTCCAGCCGAATCTGGAGGGAGATATTGAAACTCCTCATCTGACTCGGTTTCGTAAGAACTTGGTTGCTGACCAGTGCACAGCGTAGACCTCACATTGTTGCTTCTCTTACAGTGGAGAGGAAATTCTCTGGCATCAAATGAAAGTGGGGGAGGTTTCATTGGAACATTAGCTATTCATGCACTTGTACTCCCCTGGAGGGACGGGATCAGGAATCCCACCCATTTACCAGAAAAAGGCAATGTCTCAAGGAAACTGATCCAGATCTGAGGGCCCGGGGTGGAGCGCAGCTTAGCTGTTTTTCTTTCACTTTTTCTTTAAAACTAAATCTTGCTTTTTTTTCAGTGCCTTTCAGCATTTTCTCCAAAGGCATTAACCTTTTCTTTTTTAGGGATTTAACTGTCACTCCTACACAGAGGGACTGACATTTGAAAGAAACTGTAAATGACAGTTAGAAATACTTCTCAAATCTCCAGGGTAAAAATGTCCCCCGTCTGAAGGGCAACTTGCTTTTGTTCGTTCACTTTCATCCACAAAATGTTTCTCAAATTGCTTCACACGGTATAGTTATCACTCTGTGGATAGATAGAGAATACCAGCAACTCTCCTTGAACCAAGACATGAGGCAGCGTGTAAAGACCTACACACATAAACAGCATGTCACGTCACGTCACGTGTTCCTCATCCAGAATATGAGGTTAGGTTCCTCATACAAGTCAAGGAAGTTTATAGCATATCAAAATTGAGAAAACTTAAAAGTGATTTTCACCAGTGTGGGAGCAATAAAGATAATCTTATTTAATCTTGAAAATTTAAACAAACTGCTGCAAAGCCTTTTTGACTAAAATCAACTAAGGGCTTATTAAGGATAAGAAGTTTGCTCAAAGTGCAGTCTTAAGTTAATCAAACTTAACATTGCTAATCAGATCTACTCATTAAATCCATTTAAAAAGTACGATCTTAAGCTTATCAAACTTAATATTACTGTTTAGATAAGCTCACTCAAAGTGCAATCTTAAGTAAGTCAAACTTAACATTACTACTCAGATCTATTTATGTCCTTAAGTTCACTCAAAGTACTATCTTCAGTTTATTAAATGTAAAATTACTCTTCAAATAAGTTCACTCAAAGTGCTATCTTAAGTCTGTCAAGCTTAACATTACTAGTCAGATTTTTCATGTACTCAACTTCATTCAAAGTGCTGTTTTAAGGTTGTTAAACTTATATTACATTACACATTACATTATGTGCTGACTCATGTCTTACATTTTATGAACTGGAAACTGTGTATTCTTATTTGACTTATACTGTACACTACAGTATAAGTCAATGTATGTCTCAAAGCAATATCCAAAGCTTTTAAGTCACATTTATGCAGTACTATAAGTCACATTTATGCAGTACTATAAGTCACATTTATGCAGTACTGTTGATGTATGTATTCAATCTATAAGAACACAAAGTTACCAGCAAATCAAGTGTAATAATTAAAGTTTTTTTGACTAAAGGTAATCTCAGTAACAATGTTTCTACATTAATTTAAGAATATTAAGTATGTACTCTATTTTTTTCAGGCTTTTCTGTATCTTCAGCCTTTACCTTTGGCAGCTACAGATACGTCACATCCATAAGTGTCCACTTTATTACCCAACACCCAATCCCCAGTCAAACCACCCACGTATGGCTTACCCCTTTAAACCACACGCCGATCCCTATGATTCCTCCCATGACCGTCCCAGCAGAGAGACTCCGTCTCCCCGTCCTAAGTATCAACAACAATACCCCCACACAACCAGATGGAGAGTCATAAATCACAGGCCCATGCACACCCAGGAGAGTCCATAAATAGTGTAACAGTTCTGAGGGTAAAGACATCGTGGTAAGCCCTTGGTCCCCCAAGGGTCGTGATGGCCGAGGCAGCATGTGAGCCACTGGCCCATAACTCTCCCATTCTTCCAGTGACAGAGAGCCTTTTTATGCTCTCGTTTACTTGTGAGTAAATCATAGAGGGGAAACGCTGCTGTGCACTTTTTCTTCAGCCGGCGATGATGGTTGGTTGTCTGAAAGTGTTCTGCAGAGACAAACCAGATGTTTGGTTGGAGATATTGTGTGTGAAACAAAGAAAGAAGGGAGATAAAGATACAGACAGGGAGAGTGAGGTTGAGACAAAAGTTATCGCGTTGTTTTTACCGGTGCCAGACTACTGCGTTTTTCCACACAGTAGGAGGGAATAAGTGTCAGAAGGTGCTCAGATTTAGAAGATCCTATCTGTGCTACCTTGATTTGACAAACCTTAACCACCGGCTGCGTCAAGTAAACAAAAATTACCCCCAGGAATTTCCCTATTGGTCATATAGTTTGATTTCAGACTAGACTAAATACAACGGCAATTCCAAAAAAGTTGAGATGCTGTGTAAAACAACAACAACAAACTTTTAGACCTATATTTAATATTTTAATGTTCTGATAAACTTGTATATATACACTAATTCTGAATTTGATGCTGGCAACATGTTTCAAAAAAGCTGGAAGAGGAGCAGCAGTTACTACATGTGTCCAAGACAAGTTTCCTTTCGGGACAATTAAGTCTGTCTAATCTAATCAGGAAGACTGGGAAGGTTTTGGACTTCAACATTTCACAGGTAAAGAGGTTTATTGGTAACAGGTGACAGTATCATGATTTGGTGATGATTAAGAACATTTCTCAAGACAAACCTGTGAAGAATTTAGGGATTTCATCATCTACAGTCCATAATATCATTAAAAGATTCAGAGAATTCAGAGAAATCTCTGCATGTAAGGAGCAAGGCTGAAAGCCAACACCGAGTGGCTGTGACCTTTGACCCCTCAGGTTACACTGCATTAAAAACCCGCACCATGGTACAGGGATATACCATGGGCTTGGAAACACTTCAGAAAGACATTGTCGGTAAACGCAGTTCACAGCTGCAACTACAAATACAAGTTTCATACATTTTCTTGTCTTATCTCCTCCAGCAAGTCCTTGGTAGTCTTTTCTATAGCCAACATAAAACACATTCAGATGCCAGACCATGAGAATTGATACATTTAATCCCTTCATCATTATAAAAGGGGCTGAAGCGTGGTCATGGTCTGAAGGGTCAGGTAGTTGTTGCAAGTGTGTTTCTGTTAAACCCCCACGAGTGAATCTATTTTCTGAGGCACCTATGACACTCATCTGGACCACAACAATGCCCCCTTTCTCCTCCCCGCCTCACGCTTGGCTGGCTTCTCTGAATACGACCCAGGGCAAAATAATCCATACCCCTGAACCCCCATGCAGCACTCACATAACACACACATGAATACACATGTTGGCACTTAAATGGTCACACGTGTTGGGGCTCACTGCAAATTCAAGTCTCACTTCTTGCAGAATTTATACACTCACAACTTCAAGTCTATAATCAAATAAACTACACACGATATACTCACATTCACACACAGAGGAGCAAATAAAACACATACATGCAAGAGTGGAGGCAAATGATACACATAATGCATGCAGGGCCACCAATGCTCCAACTTTTTCCACAGTAGCACAAATGAGATGCTCCAGTATGACAACACCGCCCCCATGTGGAGAAATTGAAGAAGTAAAAGAAACTCTGCTTCATGTATTTTATACTTCACACGAAGTTGAAGGGACAGTTCACCCCCAAATCAAAAATATGTATTTTCCTCTGGCTTGTGGCGTTATGGATTCCTCCAGTTTGTTTTGGTGTGAGCTGCACAGTTTTGCAGATAAAAATATTCTAGACACCTCACTACAATATTGCATATGTTGCTGTCTTACACTGTTAATTTCTGTTGTTTTTTCTTGTTTTAATGCTTATCTTTATATATTATATATTATATATTATATATTATATATTATATATACTATCTAATACATTTCACAGTATGATTACTGTAAATTTAATCACAGTACCACAGTACTTTAATTGTTATTACAGTAATCATCTGCTGTATTTTTTATCACTTAGTCAACCATTGTAAAAGGCATCACCATATTTAATACTATAAATGAATAAGTGCAGAGTAATCAATAATCATCAATTGATTGAACTTCTAAATACTGAAATACACATTTTTTTTAAAAAAAACAATTAAAAAACATTTGTGTTGTACTGTTGTAGTTTTGCATATTAATCAGGTTTCAAAAAATTGAAGTTTGTCAGATAAATTTTTTTGTCCCATTGACTAGTCAACTTACCAGCTAATTACTGCTAGTAAGTTAGTAAAATATTTTCAGCATTCTTGTTACAGTGAACAATTAAAATGGTGAAAGTTTTCAAGATAATCGCAAAAACATAAATTTGACTGTTACAGCACCACCTTGTGGTCAATGCGTGACATTTGCTGACTGTGTAGTGTGTTGAGCCCACCTGCCAGTTGTTTTTGGAGACTAAACACTTAGAGCAGAGAAAAAGAAGAAGAAAGAAAGAAAGACTAGTCATAACAAAGACAAGATAAATAAATAAAATGGCATTATTCATTGGATTAAACGGAAAATTCTGCATTTTTTATGTGGATGTCCACAGTGCCTACATGTACCAGGATGCATTGCATGCAAGCCAATGTTGCTGTGTATCTTAGCTTAGCATTAGATGACAAAACCACTCATCTACCTTGGCCTCTGGCTGCTGAGAGGAGGTGACTACCCATCCAAGCTAAAATAGTCTGTATTTCTTCCAGTGACATCACTGTGACATCACTTGATGCAGGAAGAAAAACAGAACTAACTTTTTTTCAGTCAATATAGCATACACTGCTTTATTGCTTTATTTATCAACACTGACTGGACAATGTTTACTTTTAAGTTCATCATAGGAAGTCTAAAAATGGCTGTAGGATGTAGGAATTATTTCAGATGCCACCGGTCACACAACTAAAGTTTGTATGAATTTGCTGATATGCAGCATTCAGTGTTCAGTCTGTAACAACATCATGACATCTTCACAGTGGATATAGCGGTGGGCAGAGCCACTGTGTTCTGGACAGGAACATGTTTCACACACAGTCTAGCTTATCTTCAGCCTGCATGCTGAAACATCCTGGATGCTCTCAGAGACACAAGTAAGACGTAATTTTCTTATTTCATGCTGATACGGTCGTTAATTGCTGTGTATCTGCTAAAATATATGTTTTTGCTCAATAATACAACCTCAATAAAAACCCCAAAATTTGCTGTTTTTCCTGCTGCTTGCTCTGCTGTGTTGTTGTTGTGTCTGTTGCTACCAATAACAACTACTAACAAATACTACTACTTTTTGTGCTTTGGCGAAAAACTAATATTGTGCTTTTGCTTCCCTCTAACATTCTTGTTTACTGTTGTTTGTATTAACTTTGACAAGCGAGAGATTTGATGTGGATACTCAAGGGATCACAGATGGTTTGTAATATTTACTTTTATGATACTTCATTTTCTTATTTCCATCATGTAAATGTGACAGATTTAGTCATGCAGGCTAATTTTCATCTGCAGTCCCTGGCAGGTTGATGGCATAAAAAACATTAAAAGAATACGTACATAAGCATATAAACACAGATGGTTTTATGAGATTGAATCTATTGTTTTTTTTTGCTGTTGTCAATTTAAGAATTTCTGCTCACCATGGTGTTTTTGCACTGATCTAAGATGCAACAAAACAAAACTACATTTTCACTCATGCGTAACACGAGTTTACTGTGTTTTCGGGTCCACATTTTTTTTATTTTACAGGAACACAATCATTACAGTTAACTCACTGATATTTTCTTCTGGGATTTTTTATGGTTATCGATCCCTGACTCTTCCAAATTAGTCCAGTCCTAAATTAATAATTCCTCACTGCTCGTCTGATACAGCTAATATTTACACCATTGTCTGAGAGAGTCTTTCCCTTGACGTCGGCCTCCCTGCAGCAAGTTGGTTTGTTTTGATAAGAGACTGAAGGTGGTGAGGTCACCATGTCAGCTCCTTATCTGAACAGCCATTTAAAGGGTAGGTTCCCAACATGTGCTGGCTCTTTAACATGCTTCTAAACACGTGGTTTTTCTCATTACACTGTTTCATTCTGTGTTGGAAAATATTGCTGTTGACCACGTCAGAGAACAGCTCATTAACCTCTTCAGCTCCCAAAACACTATTGTTTGTCATACTGTCCCGTTTCCAGTCACACCAGCTCCAGCATGAATTTTTCCACGGTGTTCCCCAAGGTCTTGGTGTCTAAATGTGGTGTTTTGGAGGAACTTCTGACCATTTTTTTTTATCAGTTCTGGAGTGGTCAAAAATGGTTAAATTGTGCACCAAACATATGTAATAAATGGTATCACCCCCAAAAATTGCTGCAGCAACTTGAGACATAATAGAGCTATGTACATATTTATGACAAGAAAAACGCGACACATCTTGAATTAATCTTCAGGTTCCCAGTTTTCAGATGGTGTGTACAAATTTTATGTGACATATACTTTTGACCTGCTAACTCCCCCTAAAAATAACAAAAATGAGTCTGTAGGGGGTGGAGTATGGGAGAGGTTGACTTTTATCTCTACAAAACATTATCAAACAAACATCAGTTATTTCTTGAAACGTGTTCAATTTTTAAAAATTCATTAGTATATCAATTAAGTATTAAATAAGAGTGTAAGTGTATAGCCTGACTGTAAAACATATTTCATTTTATGGGTTGTGAATGCACAAACTAACTTGTACTACATGGACTGAACTACTGTAGGCACATTTCAGATTATGTGCAGCTCCAGTGTTTTTTTTGTTTTTTTTAGTGGAGCGTCCTTCACCAAATGAGCCATCAGAGGGCGCCATCGCACAATCTTCTTCCTACAACTCATTCTGCATTAAACACCTAGGATAAACATTTGTAGAGGAACATTATCAGCACAACATGTTTCATTTAGTGGACCATTTAATTTAAATACAAACTACATGTGTAAGCTACTGATGTAAAATGGCAGAATGAAAGCTGCACACACACATCAAGATTTTAATATGTGGGCCCACACATAGCAGCACTGTGGAATAACCATCTTAAAATTAATGACCAGAAAGTGGTTGATTTTTTTTCTCTATGCAGGTTTGTGATCCTGCAAATAAAGAGAGATCTGTTTCACTGCTGCGGTGCTTTACATCACATCACACTGTAAAAATAAACTATTTTGTTTTAACTTAAAAAAGACAATTTAAAATTGGCTGAATTTAAAAACAAGTTGAGAAAATTTTGTAATGATTTAACACAAACTAGTTGAATAAACCACGTTAATTCAGTTGTACAAACTTATGATATTAAGTTGAACCAACAACTGATTGATTATCTTTGACATTTTCTCAGTTTAAAGGGTCAGTTATTCATTTCACACAAAGACTATACAGCTGCAGCACTGTAAAAAAAAAAAAAAAAAAAATGTTTTGCCAACCTATAATCTGTTGTTGAGATAATTTACTTTTCTTCTTCTGACAAACATGAAAAAAATGTATTTCAAAGTGAGCTGTGAACCTAACATAAACTGTTCATTGTATAATAACTACTGTAGCAACTGCTGGTGAACATGTTTATCAAACATTGTCTGTGCTCTGCTCCTACTAAATCACTGTCTAAATCAGAGGCAATAAAAGTGTAGCTCACCTGTAGACTCAGTCATTGCTGCCGTCTGGTGGTTAAGAGTATTAAAAACCCCTATTAGTAATAATGGGCACAATGATCAATAGAAAATTTGACAGTTGTCGCTAAGATATTATGACTACACTAATCTAACTACACTAGAATATATAAAATATATATATATATATATATATATATATAGAGAGAGAGAGAGATAAATACAAAATGCAAATATAAAAAATAATATAGCTCAATTAAAATACACCTACACTGAAATAATAAAAGTACAATAAAATAACATAGTGATACTAGAATAATAAAGTGTGCATTAATATGAGAAGTGGATATTTAGAAGTAACGCAAAAGTTATTTTCTCAGGTAACTAATTACTTTTATATGCTGTAAATGGTAAAGTTATTCAGTTAAATTTTGAGAGAAGTAACTAGTAACTGTTAGTAATTACTGAATTTCAGTAACTTGCCCAACACTGGGAATTACTCAACAAGTTCTCTAGCATTCCAAACACACAAGGGAGACGGAGGTGTCAGAGAGAACAGAAAAGAGATTATATTGTGCGTACAAGTGTGTGCATGTGAGTGACAAAGCCACCCACAGATGAGTTCATGAGGAAGGGGGTTAATCTGTCTGCTCAGACAGCCGTGGCAGTGAAAAGAGGCTGGGCGGAGGGAAGAAACACGTAATCTGATGTCCCGCCTGCCGCTCACCCGAGCCAGCAATGGTCTGGACAGAGAAGGGTGCTGCTCAGGATAGCAGGCCTTAAATGGATTACAGGACAGCACATGGCAGTGAAAGGGCACCTGGACACACATACACATATAGAGCCTATACACAGACACTGTACACGCAGGTGCACAAGCACAGGAGATTAGTCTGAAGTGCATTTCTCACCCCCTGCAAGGAGCTTAAAGTTATTACCAGCTGAGAGAGACAACGGGTGTTAGAGCAGCTCTGACATCTCTCAGCCTTTTCCTCTTAGTTTTTGAGCTCCTTCTGCCCTCTGACCTTGGCTAATTTGGCTAAATGATTCCCTTTTCTTCCAGATATCTGTTTTACTGAAGTCTGACTTGAGTATCAGTTGGGTGAGAGCTGCTTCAACCTGAGGATGGAGTCAAAGTCGGACCCAGAGTCTGAGGCCCAGGCTCCGGACAACAGCCAGGACGGGACTGCGGACACAGCCGGGTTTGAGGTGACCGCCGAGCGCCTGGAGCAGCTGATGAAGAGCATGGAGGTGCTGCTGTCGGACGTGGAGCAGCTGCGGAGCCACTGCAGCCACCAGGCCACCGAGCTGATGCGTGCGGCCGTGGACCTGAGGCAGCAACAAGAAGACCTGAAGCAGAGTTACGCGGATCTGTCGAGAGAAATGCAGGAGATCATGGATACAGTGGATGACCTGTTCAGCACCAAGAGTGCCTTTGAAGCCAAAGAAAAGCAAGCACAGAAACTGAACCGGCAGCTCTGAGGGATGGAAAGTGTCTGACCGAACTTTGTTTCTCAATGAGGAGCAAACAAAAACTGTTGGTGGGGGTGTGGTTTTGGATTTGGATGTTTGAGTCAGAATTTTAATTTGGGTTTGGCTGTGGGAGACGCTGAGGTTTGCATGGCTTTGAGACAATGCTTTAATTAGATTCTTAAATTGCATTATATAAACATTTTGTTGTGCAACTTGTTTTTTAGGTCTTTACCTGACAACCACATTCACTGAAAAGCAATATGTAAAGAATTAGCAGAGAAAAATAATAATATAATAATAATAATAAAAAGAAATTCAGAATAATCAACCTTTGACTTAAAGTGAAAAAGTGTCCAGTCAGTGTTGGTGGTGGTTGTAGTCAGCTGAAGCAATGAATTCCTCACTGTGTGCTGTATTGACAGAGAAAAGTTCTGCTGCAAAATCAATATTTTTCCTTCATCCAGTGACATCACAGTGATGTCACTGGATACAAGAGGAGCTGCAGGCTATTTCAGCTTAGATTTCTAGTCTTCACCTCTGGGTTGTCAGGGGGTATGCTAGATGAGTATGTTTGTCATCTAAAGCTACGGTTTGGCCAACAAATGAATAGCTATAGGCTAGGGTGGTAATACACAACAACATGGGCATGAGAGTGACCAGCTCACCCACAGGAAAAGTACCAAAGTTTCCCTTTTATATGACTTCAATAAGCACTTGAAAATGAACCACGTGCATGAATTGCTACATTATTGGCTCACAGGAATTGGCCTGAGGATTCAAACCCTGCATCTTTGTGTATCAGAGGAGGTGACATGGGGCCTGTGTCCACATAGCATTTTGGGGGGGGCTTTTTTCTGGTGCCGACTCTCCGAGCATTTTTTTTTCTCGTGTGCACCAGAAAGCTGAAACTCATGTCTGTGCGGATGCTAGAGGGAAAGACTGTACTTTTGTAGCCTCTAACTGAATTTCTGTGTTTTGAAGTTTAGTTTCTCTCCTTCGTCACTGTTTGTACTCTGAGGTATCTGCTTTATTTTTCATTTTACGTTCTTTCAGCTAATAGGAGTTGTTAATTTACCCACATTTCTTGATTTTTGCTGCTTCATAATAAAAGCTTTTAGATAGCAGAATATTGGGGGAGCTTTATTGTGAAAAATTTTATAGGAAATGGCCTGTTGTTAACCAGCGTTTTAGAGCCCCTTGACACATGACAAGCCTGTATCAATACACACCTTCAAATGGGTAGCCCAGATGAAAATCCCCATGGCGTGGCAGCACGTCTTCTGGTTGAAGAAAATGTCGAATACAAATAGATGACAAAAACCAAAAGGGTGATGCTAGACTGTGCAACAGCGACAGTCACATTGATTTTCAAGATACTGTTGTCAGAGAAACAAAACTCACGTTCAGTGTTTTTTTTGTTTTTTTTGTTGTTGTTGTTTTTAAATGGCACAGATGCTTCACCCAGCGCTCTGCAGTGCCCGTCTGCAAGGGAAAAAAAGCTCTGTGGACGCAGGTCCTTCCTCATGGCGCAAATAGAGAGACATTATTTTCTACACACCCTCTCAGATCTTGAGGCAATGTCATCACATGTCAAAACTGGGGCATTTGTTTGTCTATCTAAACTTAAAATGCATTAGAGATTTATATGCAGAATATGGCCAAAATACAATATAATATTAATTAGTATGTTTTCATCAGTGTATAATCACCGGACACAGCCTACATACAAGCTGGTTTTCATTTTCCTGATCAAAATTCCACCAAACTGCAGTGGTTCAACAAGGTGTCAAGCTGTTAGCTCAGGGCGAGAAGGGCTGCTGTCTGCTGCAGCTGGATGCATAACATCTTAAAGAGTTAACTGGCACTGTATGACTAAAATATCAATAATCAGTTTAACTGACTAGTATTGCTGGTGCCAGCTAGCAAGGGTAGTGACGGATCATTTAGTGGACTAATTGTGCACATACTAGATGTCTCTAAATCCATGCATGTGTCCTTTAAAGGTAGAATAAAAATGATTTCTCAGTCTCTGTTTGTAAACCAGTAAGATTCCCATGACGTCAAATACCAACATTTTGGTCTGGTAAAGCGTCCCGGGCACAGCGAAATAATGAGAAAATAAGAAGGTATAGGAGGAGGGCAGGGCCTCTATGGCTGCAGGCGCCACCACACACTTCCTGTGGGTGGTTGGTGATGATTGAGAGATTTTCGTAAGAGTATATACATCGTTTTGTGGGAAAATCCTGAGTTTGCCTTTAAGGAAACATCACATAAAGTTCTAGCCCCCCCTCCCCACAAAAAAAAACATAAAGATGAATTTACACCTCTGTGTTACAGTTTTAATAAAACATGAACATTATGAGCTTAAGAAGGGTACAATTTGTTGCATTGCTTTCATACTAGATTGCCATGTGCTGCTGTCTTTAACACGTGATGACAAGACCATACAGACTTGTGCTGCGTGTCAACAAATGATTTACTATCACTTCTGCTGTCATTGCATTTTTTTTCCTGCCACCCAAGAACAAAGACACGCATCACAGCTATGATTTTCCATCACCAATGTCTTCTATGTTGAGAGTTAAATATATATGTTACTCTTGTCAGCCCAGATGACTCCAGCGCTGCTCCTCACTGACGGATGTTGTTGCATCCCCCATATTCTCTTCCCGTCCAGCATGCTTCACTGTGGTTTCTCGCTAAAATAAACCTAAATAGAGCCTTAGGGTGATCGTTACCTCCCCATGAGCTCCTCTTCTGTGACTTATTGGTCTGTATTTAGTGGTTATGGGATGTGTGAAAGGGACATTCAGTGGCCAGCAACCTGAGAAAAAAAAAAAAAAACAGCAAAAAACTTCAAGATCTGTTTCACCCTTAAATCTCAGTCCAGTGTGTTTCTTCTGTAAAGGCTTAATGGATATTATTGCTTCAGCATTTTGCAGTTTATGTATGTAAACAATAATTATGTGGACTCAGGGCATTTGTTTTAACCTAAAAATAGTTACTGTCATTTAAAAAGAAAGTTTTTGGGGGGCTTTTGTTGTTATTTAACAGCTGAAGATATGTCAGGTAGGGGGGGTAGAGAGATGGGATGACATGCAGGCCTGGGCTGCAGGCAGGCCAGAATCCACTGCAGAGGACCTACAGCCTCAGGACATGGAGGGCACGTTCTACCAACTGAGCCCCCCATGAGGTAATTTTGTAAGAATTCAAAACAAATAAACTCTTCTTGTTAAATAAACTTGATATTAATTCAGGTCAGCTAGAAGAGGTCACTCAGTCAAGCGCAGATCCCTGCCAGACGACAGATGGAGAAGCACCTACTGCAATTTCACCTCAACCGCAGACTGCAACCAGCAGAGATCAACATTAACATGACTTCCACATACGCTGTCCCAAGCTGAAACAAGACTTTCATACTGAAGCAGCTGTTGATCACTAGTGACCCCTAGTGGCCAATTAAGAACAGTGAAAAGTCAGCTGTCAATAGTCGTATAAAACAGAGCAGTCAAAAAATAGAATTAATGTCTCACAGTTGTATGTCTTCACCAACCAGACAAGTTACAGTTTACATCCATGTCTGTCCAGACTCACTTTAATATGGAACTTTTATCACTACATTGACCTGTAACTTTGAAGGTATTTAATTAAGGGTACGAGGTGTTTTGTTTGCAAAATGAAAGTTATCAGTGTTGGATTGAAGTGAATAATTTCCATTGAGAAACATTCTGCTTTCTATTTCTGTTCCGACAGAGGAGGGCAGAGGAGTGAACATTATGATGTCACAGTGAAGCTGGCCTCTGACCTTTTGCATCTAAACTTTCAAAACCTCATTATTTGATCCAAATAGATATTTTGGTGTAATTTTGTCAGTATTAGCACATGAATTCTTGAGTTATGGCCAAACACGTGTTTCGTGAGGTCTCCGTGACCTTTGATGACCCAAATTTAATCAGTTCATCTTCGAGTCCAAGTGGACGTTTGTGCAAAGTAATTCCCTCAGGACATTATTTAGATATCACGTTCACAAGACTGGATTGATCTGAAAACATAATGTCTGTGGCCACAGCTGTCATTGGCATTCGTACCACATGTTAAGCAGAGGTCCTGCTCCAGAAAATTTTGAGTATCACTTCTGGGGATTTTTTTTTATGCACCAATATGTTCCTTTTCTGTATGAATTTATTATGTCAGTGTCATTATTTATGTAAAGTAAAGCACAACATTTAATTGATAATTCAAAATATAATGGAGTATAATACATTAAAGATCTTAGGCAAGCAGTTTGTCAAATTAAAGTCTTCTGCTACTTTCATGGAGGGTGGGGTTGTAGGGCAAATGCACATTCTAAATATTGATAGGGACGTGTTTAACTAAAACACGTGGATGGCTGCTAATAAAAAGACTTGCTATAAAACTATTACATAAGTGGTCTCAGTCAGGGTCTTAACTGCAAACATCCTGTTACAAATAGAAAACTTCACAGCTTCTATTCAACACCCAAAAAAAGAAGTCAAAATCTTTTTTCGGGAAAAAAAAAACCTTCTGTTTCTCTGTGTGGTTGAAACCTGACACTTTGTGGGCTGTGGTGTTGGTGAGCAGAGAGGGTGAGGAGATAGAAAGCTGGGTGTCAGTGCCTACTTTCACTACTGAGGTGCACATCCCTCTGGACTGTGGGTCGACGGCCGGGGAATTTTCTTCAAGAAGGTAAGACGTGAAAGGATCTGATGATATTTATTATTATCTGTTTAATCTATCCAGATGAGGCACTTTACACCTTCAGTGCATGTATATCTTTGCAAACAACGATGTGCTAAACGTTAGCAAAGACGTCACCAAGGATATAAAGGAATTTAGGTATCATCTGATACACATACATGTAATAAATGGAAGCATTTTGAGGTGTTATCCTAATGTATTCTGATTTTAATTACCTTTATATCTGTTATATATGTGTGTGTGTGTGTAGCATGAAGGGACTGCAGCTGTCTTTTTGTTGTGCAACATTGTGCTGTATATTTATAATAAATTACCTTTATATTTGCATTACAGTAACATTTAGTTATTTCATCAGTAGTTCTGCAGTAACTTCTGGTGAACATGAACATCCTGCAAGTCCTGGGTCTCCTGCAGCTGCTGGCTGTACCTGCTTTCACCGTGAGTCTTTTAACAATATTAATATTTGACTGTCCATTTCAGCAATGAGTGCTTTAGTACAGATGGAAATTGCATACACAGTAAAGTACAGTACGTCCAAAATCTCAACACAAAAAAAAGAGAAAAAAAAGTTTACACGTGCCCGCAGTGATGCTGCTGGTTTATACATACGTTACGCAATGTTTAGGGGACGGTTTGTGGTCAAATGTTCCAGCTTCTATTTCAGTCCTCTAGCATGCTCTTAGTGTGTGTTAGTGGTTCGTGGTGGGCTATGATATGGTGTGTGAGAGTACTGTGTGTTCCAGAGGCTCAGCAAGGAGGACTTTTACTGTTTGTTTTTTTTTTAGCTGACACAGCCAACCCATGACTACTGGGGAGAGTTTGGAGCCTATGGGCCCTGCAGTCGCACCTGCGGCACAGGAGTGTCAATGAGAACCAGGAAATGTATCACTTCAAGGTGAGACATCAGGATGTATGTTAGTAGGATGGGATGATAGTATCATTTACTAAATATTTTGCAGTGAGCAGGGAACACTTTATAATGACCATCATTAATGAATGGTAAAATAGTTAATCAAACTTATTAACTTATCATTTATTAGCATACTTATTTTGAACCCAAACCAAATTTCTTTCCCCTAAACCTACCCAGGATATGTGTGGATTCTGAAAGTTTAGACAAACGTTTGATATTTTATTATTGCTAAATTGACAGTAGAGCCCTGCATGAGCAAAACTGACACAAGAGAGGTATGTACAGAGTCATAGTTTAAAGTGTAGAGCCACTGACCAAGTAATGAATGGTTTACAGAGCATGTAAAAACATTATTTGACAGTAAAATAACTGTTAACTATGGTTTAATTAATTATCAATTTACCGTTTATTATGATGGCTATTAAATAGTAGATGTATTTAACAAAAAGGAGAAACATTTGGTGTGTATGCAAGTAGGATTATTTAATATTTATAATTAACAGGATTCTTTTTTTCTCTCTTGCAGGACAGATGGAGGACATAACTGCCAAGGATCCTCTAAGTCCTTCCGAACCTGCAATACGCAGGTGATTATCCTTAAGCTATTTTTTGTCTTCTTTATAAGTTACATCCACCCACAACCTGTATTTTTCCTAAAATATGCCAGTAATACAACATTCTGTGTCGCTGCAGCCATGTCCAGTTGGATCCAAGGACTTCAGAGAGGAGCAGTGCTCCCAGTTCGACAGAACGGAGTTTCAGGGAAAAAGCCGCGCATGGATTCCTTATTACGGAGGTATAAGACCTATAAGACCTGCACATACTGCGCATCCACAGCACCAAAGTCTGTTGATGAAATAAAACTTTGAAATAAATTCTTGTGTTTTATTGGACACCATCAGAGGTGTGGGTGTGTATGGAGTTGTCACTTATACAAAATCAAGTTGGTTTTGAGGCTCTTGATGATTTCTAGTGTTGATATCTGGGTTCTTGACTTTTCTTAACTTTGTTATCTGGGTTCTCCATGATTTTTAGCTTTGATAACTGTGTTCTAAACCATTTTTAGCATTGATATCTGGGTTCATGACTATTTTTAGCATTCATAATGAGGTTCTTGACGATTTTAACCATTCATATCTTCGTTCTTTACAATCTGTAGCGTTGTTATTGGGGTTCATTATGATTTTTAGTGTTGATATCTGGATTCTTTACCACGCTGTGCTTCAGTATGTACAAAACCCTGGTTCATAGCCATTAAACGATACAAAAAATGAATGTAGATGCTATTTGAGCCAGGTCTTACTGTGGATTGTATATATTTGATCACATTTTATCATTTTATTCCATAATTTTTATTGTTATATCTGTTCTGTAGGACCCAATCCATGTGAGCTGAACTGTGTCCCAAGAGGAGAGAACTTCTTCTACCGACACAGACCTGCAGTGGTGGACGGGACACCATGCTATGTGGGCCGCTCTGACATCTGTGCGGACGGTGTCTGCAGGGTGGGGAAAACAGTACAATGACAGACTTTCAGAGCTCTATATTATATTGTATATTTGTGACACATCATGGGCAAAAGTGCTGTCACAGAATTGTCTTTGAATAATTAGACTTTCCTCAGAATCACTTAGTTCCTGATTTGGTATCAGTCATAAAAGCACATTTCTCATGACCTTTCTTCAACGCAAAATTAAAAATCATTTGTCTCTCTCTCTAGACGCTGACTCATGCAGACTTCATGGGCTTGGATGAAGACACTAATTCCGTACACTCTCCCGCTCCAGTCGCTGTTGTTCCTCACCCAAGGGAGACGTACTCGTACATCTACAAAACTGGTGTGTATGGCGAGTGCTCTGCCGCCTGCAATGGAGGCATGCAGTACCGCAATGTGGAGTGTTGGGTTCAGGATTCAATGAACCCCCGTGTGGTGGAAGAGACTTACTGCATCACCCAGCGCCTGCAGAGACCAGCAAGCCAGCAGGCCTGCAACATGCATCCCTGTGCTGCTGAGTACAGTGTGTCCAGCTTCAGTGTGGTTTGTACCTCATTTTGACGACACATAAACCTGGTGAAATCATGGTTTCACTTCAAATTATGTTGCACCAAAATTTTAAACTAGCTTAAAATGAAGAAAGATTACATTTAAAACTCTCTTCAAACCTCAGTTTATTTTTTAACTCTCAACCAAGATTAAATTTACTACATTTTCTAAAAATTGAAACTCCAATTTAAAACATGATCCAGCATTAACTTTGAAAGAAATACTTGAGGAAATGTAAATGAATAAAGGTAAGGGACATACTCAAGTTTCATGATGTGTCTCTCTTTTTTCTTTTTTACTCCAGTCAATAATTGGACAAACTTTTACAAAGAAGGAAAAATCTGTAACAACTGACTTTTTACCTAGCTAGCAAACAATGTCACATTTTGCAAACTTTTTAGTCTTCTAGAAAAGAATAGCAGCGTTTTGTTTCCTTTTTTTTTAGCTAGCTAGCAAACAATGTAACACTGTGTTAAGGAATACAGAAAAGCTGGAAGTTAACAATACCCTCTCCTCTTCTCTTTATACTTAACAGATCCCATCAGCACTCAAATTTATTAATTGTTTATTTATTTAGTTTAATTTTGGGTGAGGAAGCATCTCCATATTGACTGAATTTGGATTCAGTAAACTGAGTGGTTTTTAATTGTGCAACAGAACTCTGCTTAATTTTAAATCTGGGTTTACTCATTTTAAACTCAGCTTTGCTAAACTCTAATCTTACATTAATCTAATCTTTTTCATGGTCAGTGCTCGGTGACTTGTGGAGAAGGCCAGCAGACGAGGGAGGTGTTCTGTGTGGGCTCAGGAGGCGAACGTCTGCCTGATCACAGATGCAGTGGACTGACGAGACCTGCTTCTGTCCAGCCTTGCCGCAGACCCGCCTGTCACACACACATCACCTGGCACGTGACTGACTACGGACTGGTGGGTGAATTGGAGCAACAACAACAAAAAAAACTTTCCCCTCTCCTCTGTCTGTCTCCACATTGTTCACCCTGACCTCCTGTCTCGTCTCTGCAGTGCACCAGGAGCTGCGGCGGTGGTGTGAGGGAGAGGAGAGTGGGCTGCTACGATACAGATTTGAACCCCTACCCAGAGGCCCGCTGTGGAACGGCGAGCAGACCCGTCTCTGTGGAGACATGCAACTCACAGCCCTGCCCCAGAGCACAAAGTGAGCACAATCTGAACCACCTCCACACTTTTTTTTTTTTTTGCATGTGCTTGTTTGTGTTTAATCAATGTACTTTCTCTGCAGCGGTCCCAAGTGTACAGGACCCCAGGGCACATGAGACCACCATGAGAGGATTTGTGCCCCATATTCCAGGCGACCCCTCAGGTATGTAGAGCATGTGGGGGATATTTTGTTGAAATGTTCACTTCTTTATGTGCTTGAACGTGCAATTATTATGTACATGTTCATGTGCAACCAGTTATTTGAGCTCAGGTGTAACTTTTTCAGTGAATTCATCCTCGGGGCAATAAAGAAAATGTGCTCTTATGTTGTAATTGCTGCTGTCTAGACCGTGACTGCACCGCTTCCCCGCTGCTTTCTTGTCCCTCGTTCATAAACATAAAGCTTAAAGTGTGTCTGAAAGTCATATTTAGACTCTAAAAACATATCCAGCCGAAATAAAACATTCAGAAAGGGACAAGCATATTTTCATAGGTCTTGATGTACAGACGTACAGCAGCAGGATGCTTCTCTGACCATGTCTGTGTCTGTGTTTACTTGCTTTAGCTTCCAGGCCACAAACAAACATCGAGTCCTACCCTGCTGTGGTTGGTCCTCACTGCGCGCAGTCATTCTATGGCTGCTGTCCTGACGGCTATACCTCCGCCACGGGGCCCCGCAACCAGGGCTGCTCCCAGAGTGACTGTGTCAACACCAGGTAACACTTCCTGGATCACATTCTTGTAACCAGTATATGACATGAAACTGATGAGTACTGACCTAATATAAAGTGTTAAAAAAAATCTCTCTGTCTCAGGTTCGGCTGTTGTTTGGATGGAGTGACTGCAGCTCTAGGATTCGGTAGGGCTGGATGTCCTGAGTACCTGGTACCTGGGGTGACCGTGGTAGGAATCACACCTGTTTCCAACACTTTAAAAATCAAACAGGAATTGAGTTGAATCAACTCATTTTACTTAACTTAACTTAACATTAATTTACAACTTTTATTTATTCAAGTTAATTAAGCTTAAAAGAGAACACTTAAGAAATTAAAAACACGAGTTCCTCCAACTTGAAGTCTTTTAACTCATAGCTAATTATAATAATTAAATTAAGTTTCCAAAGAAACATGATCAGCATACTCTCCCAAGACCTTTCTTTTTTAAAGTCTGAAGAAAACATGTATGATAGAAACTTGCTGTGTATTTCCAACACACTTTAGGATAAGTCAGAGTTGTTTATTTTCACGATAATGAAAAATGAAAAATTATGAAGCTAATTACTGAAGTCAGTTTCTGCCCATTTATGTTTAAAATTTAATAAACTCACTGGTTTCACATATCATCTTTGTGCCAGTGCAACAGGAGCAGCTGTAAGTCCTTTGTATGAAATAAAGAATGACTATACAAACTGATAAAATTTTTAAAAATGGAAAATTTGACCATTTGACTAGGAAAGTTTATCATTACAAAATTACCTCAACTAGTCTTTATCTTTTTTTTTTACAGTGCATCTTATTTCAATAAACTCATTAAATTGTTAAATAATGATGGGTTTTCACAAGACTAATAAAATGCTGCATGGAAGATGTATGTTTTAAACCAACCCAGAAGTTAGCATCATTAAAAAATGCAAATGGCCATTGGATTTTGGATTAGCGTAAAAAATAGATAGTGTGGTGAACACAAGTTTATGATCCTGACACATTTTGTTTAGCAAGATCTTTGCAAATGAACACCACTTTTTTGTGATTTTTGAAGCCTAAATTCAATCACCAGAAATAAAAAAAAAACAGCACAATTAGGCTGTAATCAAACTACACCAGCCATTTTAGCAACTGCCTCATTAAAGATATGTAAAAGCTTCAAAATTCACGAGTGGTGTGTTTACTGATGTATTTTATTTCGTAGAACAAGAAGTGAGAATCTCTTAAGCTTGTGTTAACCACAGATCTTTTTCAGATATCTAAATATAAGCATGTTCAAAAAACCCATTGACTTTGAGACGAAGAAACCAAAGGTGAAAATATGCAAACTCATTTCTGGGTTGCAGGACTCATTCTTGCAGCACTACAGTTGCATTAAGACTATTGAGTTGCATTATGGGAAGTGTAGGATCCACAGTTTTTGGATATGTTAATCTCTGCAGCATAAGTTTTGATCATTATTGCTTTAATCTGTCTCTCACAAGTCCTACAACTTTAAGGAAGTGCAAAATAGACACATGCAGCGATTCAGGAAGATTAAATATGTCTCTCTTTCTGTCCTTCTCCTTCAGCAGCACTCACCACCACCCGTTCCTGCCTCTCCACCCACTGGTGTGTGCTCCCTGCCCCGTGACGAGGGCCCCTGTGATACTTGGAAGGTCCGCTACTACTACGACTCTGGCACTCGCAAATGCACAGAGTTCTGGTACGGAAGCTGCCAGGGCAATGGCAATAACTTCATGACCCTGGAGGCGTGCCAGAGTCAGTGTGGGGGTGCACCTCGCAGTGAGACCCCAAGGAGAGGGTCGCCCAGGGTTGCTCTGAGGGCAAGAGCATAACCGTGCTCGCCACTAATACCTCCAATTCATGGGATAACCAGAGTGCTGAACACATCACATGTTATGTGTACACATGTAGTACTTACATATATGAAAACACACACAAAGATGTATTGTAAACCTCATCCTACCTTTCATTTAGGCTTTATATTAAAAACGGTGTACATAACCTCACATTATGACATGATCCCAGCTCATGGTTCTGATTTTGTAATCTTTTTGACATTTGGTATTTTGTTTGTGGTGCTAAGTTCATTCATTTATGTATATTTCATTATACAGTCCCAACAAAACTAAAATAATGTCAGCGTGTTTTCCCAAGTTAAATCGTCAAGTAAAATCAATAAACTTTCGGCTATCCGGTAACCTTGGGGAAAAAAAAACAAAAGAACAAACTGGTGTGGTGTCTGTGTCTCCATCTGCTTTTGCAACGTATCTAAAAATGCATTTTTGAATTTGACAATACATTTATTAAACTATGTCAGTTTTTACATAACAAATACAATGGTTTCCCAAAATGTATCAAAATTACTCAAATACTGTAATTAAATATGATTTAAGAGGATGAGATGATAAGTTTACTTGAGGATTCTGTTATTTGATGGTTACATTTCAGGGGCAAATATTGTATTTACTCCACTACATTTGTTTGGCAGGTGTAGTTACTTGCTACTTTGCAAATTAGGATTTTACACTCAAAACATATCAACATGTGATCAGTTTCTAAAATATCAGGCATTGTTGCACAACAACATCGACTAGCTACAACATCAAAATACTAGCTACACATGAATACATCAGTAATAATAATAATCCAGTAAAAAAAAAAAGATAAGCAGTATAAGACTGATAGAAGTCATTACAGTGCATTACAAGTACTTGTACTGTATAATAAATGATTCTACCTATACCTAAAGGTTGAATATGCAGGATTGTGCATATTCCAAATTTTGTGTCAATACATCAAAGTAATCCTCAATCTCCTCCTGTGCGTGTGTGTATGCATGTAAAACTCTCTCTGCAGCTCTCACACACAGAGAGCAGAGGACAGAGATGTACAGAGAGTTTTGACCTCAAAACTTGTGCTTTGTAGTGGCTGGGGGCTACATACTACTGACAAACAGGCTGAAGCACAGAGCGATCGTGAGTACAGCAAAACATGAGAAAATAGTAAAAATCCAGGCACAGTCTCTCTGCAGGTACAGACTCCACCACACACTTTTAGGTGATCAATTCAAGGGATTATGTTTATATGAGTCTGTACATTCTATGTAATATTGCATAAAATGCTTTTGAGTAAGATTCTAAGCTTTACTCGCAGTAAAGTACCTGATACTTTTAATTAAGTAAGGGATCATGTACAGTGAACAGGTCATTATTGCAAAATAAACCCTGACAGGCTGATGCAGGAGGTTTCCAATCATCCTGCTGGGGTTTATCTCACAATAATGACCTACTCGCTGTACATTATCATGCTTATTACATAGTTACTTACCAAAAAATAAATAATTTCACAGAAAATATTAAGTTAAAAATGATTTCACGGATTTAAAAATGTTTTTTATTGCTCCTCCAGAGTCTATAATCAGAGCTGCATCCGTAGCAACTGTCCTACATTCCTACATAGCAATTATGTGTAACAACAGTTTGTTCTCCATAGCAATGGTCTCTTATACATATTATTCAACAAGGCCATGTAATGAGTAAAGGTTAAAAATATTTTTCCAACACAAGTAAAATGTTTCTACACTCGAGAAATGAGACTGAGCCTGTATTCTTAATGCCAGACTTTTATTTTGAAATAAAAACTTTATTTTGAAGGCACTGCACTCACAATCGGAAACAAGATTATTTCATTTCCCGTGGATATTTTTCTTCAAACAGCTGCATCGCACGGGGCACCGAGAAGCAATAAACAACGATTTTCTTTGCAGTTTTGCATCCCTGATAAATATACAGGGTCTGTGGTCCGCACAAACATGGTAAGAGTGTTTTATTTTACGTTTTCAGAGGTAAAAGCTTGAATTATAAGCTTTATTAGCTCCTGATAAACCACATAGCTAAGCTAACAAGCTACGAGGCTAACGTTTACTCTGTCAAACGTAACGCTGAATTTTCCAATTTCTTCTTTTTTTTTTTAAAAAAAGCTTTTTTTGAAGTTGACGCTTGATTAGCTCATCTCTATCGCTCAGCCTAAATATGAATAAATTATTAGAGATATTTTGTGATAGACGAGCATTACATGAACGTTACAGTTAACTAGCTTACTAACTACTTATCTGCTGCTAAACAATCAGCGTTTAACTCCTGTTTGAAAATCTTTAGGTAAAAAGGTACCCGAAACGCTTGATTGTGTCAGAGAAAAACACTGAACTGCGTGTCAGTAATTCATGTAAAGCGCCCGTATTGTTGTGTGTATTAAACAATATTAATCATTTTTGCAGTCGCACACAATTTTGCTTGTCCAGCCTACCAAGAGACCTGAGGGCCGCACATATGCTGACTATGAGTCAGTGAATGAATGCATGGAAGGTGAGTCTTTAGCTGTTTAAATAACGTTTTTACCAATAAATCACGGTGCTCTCTTGTATGCATTGGCGTAATACACACAATATTCCTCAATGAGGTCACTGAAATAATTTAATTAAGCTGTAACCATAGCAATGCCCTCCCATCATCATTTGGAGGGTAAACTTTCTAAATATCTTATTTATCTCTCAAACAAAGTATTTGAGTCTAATTACAGTACAGGTGAAGAGACAACTATAAATCTATATCATCTATGCCTATGTTTTCATATGTATTTTGTTATTTCTTGCTTATTGAAGTTTATATCAATACGTTGGGACATACGTTGCAATACCACAAGAGCTGCCATGATTAATCGATTATAAAACAATTATTAAATTAATCTCAAACTATTTTGATAATCAATTAATTGGTTTTGTGTTATTTTTTAAAGCTTCTTCAGCTTCTTAAATGTAAACATTTTCTGGTGACTTTAGTCTTTTGTGACAGTGAACTAAATAATATATATACAGTGAACTAAATATATATAATAAGTGGTGGGCAAAATTAGACATTTGAGGGAGTCATGTTGGGCTTTAGGAAATATTTTTCACCGTTTTCTAACATTTTATGGACCAAACAACCAATCGATATTTCAAACAATTAACAGATTAATAGATGATGAAAATAGTCATTAGTTGTAGCCCTAGATACCACATGTTAAGCACGATACAATATCTGTCAATTATAGGATCAGAAGTACTGAAACTATCATTCAAGATCTTAGTTTAATTCAATCTTTATTGTCCTGCCTGAAATTTAGAAATTTCGTTTGCAGCAAAGCACTTTTTATGTGCTGTCTTTCTCTTTAAAAAAGTCCTATCTCACTTAACAAGGTCATTTTTCTTATTGCTGTGGTATCAAGAAAGCCACCATTTTCTTTTTTTTTTTTTTTTGACTAGTACTGTAATAGTTTTAATTCTGGTATTGTGTTTGGTTTTGGTGTTCTACTGTACACCAAGCACAATAAACCTATAATATTTCAACTGTACCCTAGTCTGCTGACTGTTCTTTTTTGAAACAGATGACCAGCCTTTCTAATTTCTTTCTTATTTCTCCTGCGTCTCTGTTTTTAGAGAAACATGTAGCGTTGTAATTGACTCTACAGTCTCCGATGAACTTTGTTTCATTGTTGTGAAAACATTAAAAGATGTTTATTGTTATCTGGACCATTTTAGCTAGTTTGTTTTCATGCACACTTGTGGAAATTCAGCATGTCCTCCTGTACCTCTCTTCCAGGTGTTTGCAAAATGTATGAAGAGCATCTTAAGAGGATGAATCCAAACAGTCCCTCCATCACATATGACATTAGTCAATTGTTTGACTTTATTGACGACTTGGCAGATCTGAGCTGTCTCGTGTAAGTATGAAATATGAAAAAACCAACTGTGCATTAATGTGGTGGTCCTTTCCAGTGAAAAATATGATTAAAATTTAACTTTTTATACAGGTACAGAGCTGACACTCAAACATACCAACCATACAACAAAGACTGGATCAAGGAGAAGATTTATGTCCTGCTGCGGCGTCAGGCCCAGCAAGCATCAAAGTAAAGGCATCAGTGAGGAGTTGTCCTGCTACACTTCAAAGGAGTTTACTGTACAGTGGGAAAGAAAAAGTCAAAATTTTTTGGGCTTTATATAGAAATGGGAGTTGTGCTTGGCAGCATACATATGTTTTTTAATTTGTTACACTATGATGAGAAAGGGGCTGATGGCTGCAGGGACTAACTTATTGATGAAGAGGGATCTCTGCTGGAGGAATGCTCGCCAGGCTAGATAAAAACTTTTTGGTTTGTTTGTTTGTCAGATTTTTATTAGTAGTGTGCTTTCAGTTTCTCTAAAAGTTATGTGATGTTTTTTATATATATATATATATTTACCTTTACTGGGCAGTTGGATTTGAACATTTTGAATGCAGATAATTTATTTTTGAATGACATAAATATCTGCAGACTGACTGATCCATTAATTTATGTGATTTATTTTCCATATTTCATCTGTTATTACTGTTGTTACTATAGCCTTGCCCATCATCGTGATGTAAAATGCCTGTTTTTGTAAACATTTCATTTTGCATAGAATCTAATTTCAACTATCCCTGTTGCTGTTCTCTTTGATTTGAACAAAATAAAGTAATAATGTTTTCTGACTGGTGTCCACTCTTGCATATAGGAGGAATACATTTTCCTTTTCATTCAGTATCTCTATCAAAATTGTTGGTCAACTTGACAACTCTGTGGATCCAAGTATGTGACAAATGTTTGGACTACTTGTTGAATATGATGCAAAGTGGCTGTGTGGTAAGTTACAGAAAAAGGTATGGGGGGGAATTATGTTGAATGTTGCTGGAGCCTCTCGGCCATAGACAGTGTAATAATAATATATTGTCTGTGTTATTATGAATGGTAATTTTTTATTATTATTGTTACTATACTGTGGTCTTTGCGAGTCATTTCTGCTGATCAGCAGTAGAAATAAAATTCGTGGGGTTTTGTGTTACTGTCTCTTTAAATGTGGCGGGCTGCCCTGTTGTTGCTGTGCTGGAAACCCCGTACTGACTCTGAAGGGACCCAAGATGGCTGAATACTCACGGGGGGGCAGTTAGCAATTATCTGAGCAAGACGTCGGGAATGAATGGCAAATAGCGTTATAATGTAAAGCGTAACCTTGAAGTAATTACACGACTACAGTTTGTTGGTTTGCATAATTTTTGGGATGCATGAATACCAGTAAGGAGAGAGTGGTCTCTCCGCGGCCCCGAGCCAGAACATGGCGGAACACTTGGGAAGAAATAGCAGCTAACGCTAGCTAGCTGGCGTATTATTCAGACACAATTAGAAACATTGGTCCAAGGTTTAACACGGTGTCTGCGGTCCGCAAGTTCGAAATAATGTTATCGGTGCACAGCTCGGGTCATTTTGCTTCAAAGGGTTGTTTAATATTGAATATGTTGAGCGTAGGCAGTTAGCGTACTAGCTAGCTAGTTAACTCGTTAGGTTTGCTAGCTAACGTAACTGGCAAACGTTGCCCGAAAGCGTACACACTGTTCTAATAAGAAGGTTTAGTGTTTTGGGAGCCAGACATCGTAACGGTGGGGCTTTTTCTGAATACCCCTCTCTCTGCTGTGTGTTAGGACTTAACAATGTCTGCCAGCCCTTGTTTTGTAGATTAACATGTTAGCTAACGTCAATGCCCTCCGCACTGTATATTAGACTTTCGTTAGCTTGCTACAATGGTCTGTAAGCTCATTTTGTGTGGCGTGTTGCCTATAACCCTGGAAATAAGTTTCAAGGCAGCTCTTTAAAATAATCAGGTATTGTAGTTGAAACTGCAGTATCGCTCGGGAAATTTTCCTGGATACTCGTCCAGGTGTTCCACTTTTAAGCTCCTTCAAAGAACTATTAGCCTGGTTGACCCCTACTTAAGTTAGTATTGCCTTGTAGAAGTGAGCAGGTGTGCAAAAAGTGAATTGAAGTTGTGGCGTTACTAGGTGAAGCAGACACCCTGTAAAAGCCAAGAAGGTCCGGGAGGGGGGAAACCGGTTACAACTACCTGCCAGGATGACGGACACTCGTCGACGAGTCAAAGTCTATACCCTCAATGAGGACAGACAGTGGGATGATCGTGGGACCGGGCACGTCTCCTCAGGCTATGTGGAGCGTTTGAGAGGCACATCTCTACTGGTGCGAGCAGAGAGTGATGGTAAGGTCATAGGAATGGCATATGTCAACTTATAGATCACCAGCAACGTGTTTGCCACTGTTAGAGCTGCTCAGCAATTGCTTTATATCATATGTGTGCACTTCAGTCTAGAGCTGCAACAGTAAGTCACTTAATCGATTAGTTGTCAGCTATCTTTCATGATTTTGATAACCGGTTAATCGTTTTCTGTCATTCTGTGAGAAAAAAAGATGTCCAAAATCTAATGTGTCAGCTTCCCAAATGTGATTATATTCTGTTTTCTTGATCATCTTTGACAATAAATTCAATGTATTTTGGTCAATTTGGGAAACAATGATCAACATTTTAACAGACACAGATTAACACAAATTAATCAATAATAAAATTGGTTGTTAGTTGCAGCCTTACACCAATCACACAACTTGGACTCAAGTGACAAATTTATTGAAAAAACACTTGTAACTTGGCTTGAGCCTTTTTTTACCTTCCCCCAAACCCAAAGATTTAAAAGTATGTTACTTAAAACTTGTTCTACTGATCAGGTAACTTCCTGACATTTCCTGATTCAACTAATGTTATTGCTATTCAGTCCCAGCAAGCTGACACTTAGTTCCCGACATCCAGTTTGCTTGAACTAGGGCAGAATGCTATGGTAAAAGAAATCTGTTGCGATTGTAATGAGATTCACAATTATTGGAAATGACCATTTCTACATGACAATCTTTATTTGCACCCGTGTGACCCTTCAATGATAAGCAGTTATGGATAATAAATGAATGAACAAAAAAAAAACAAAACGATTGAAATCATGGTGATGTGACATTTGTTGGGGTCTGTATCAAACAAACATATTTTCTTATATCAGGAGAACAAGATTTGTAGGCCAGGACATCTCTGCAGCACCATATTACTTCATTGTATTGTTGTTGTATCAACCATTTGTGTCTGTCAATTTGAATATTGCACTTGACCATATAGCAATTGCTATATTTTGATTGTGCCGCCCTAGTTTGAACAATCAGACAACGTTCAGTCAATTTGCAGGCCAGAGCCATAAAGCCCAACATTATATTACTGAATTCCAGTTGGAAAAATGACACCAACTATAATTTACGTGTGAAAGGACTTTGGACTCAGTGCAAAGACTTGAGGCTTAGTTGTGACTTGCAAAACAATTACTTGTTCCCACCTCTGCTGTATGTAAACAGTACCTTCCATCCTGACTTATTTCAACCAGCTGTATCAGTTGGAATCATGGATGTAACCCCCACTTGTATGTAGCAAACAGCCTTACTTATTGCCCTCCTCGTGAAAGTCATTTTGACAACACCTTTGTTTTTAACCTGACAGGTTCCTTACTGCTGGAGTCCAAAATCAATCCAAACACAGCCTACCAGAAACAACAGGTCAGCACATACAGCATTGTGCACTATACTCATGTAGAATGTGTATTTTCCTTCTCTGTGTACTGATTGTAAATTTACTTTGTTTTTATTTTGGAAAGGATACATTGATAGTATGGTCAGAGGCTGAAAATTATGATCTGGCACTCAGCTTCCAGGAGAAGGCTGGCTGTGATGAGATCTGGGAGAAAATATGCCAGGTAACTGTACTGTGTGGGTGTATGTTTGTCTGTGCCGTCTGCGTATGTATTTGATATCAAGTGTGTTTGGGTGTTCCTAGTGATAGTTTATGTTGCTTACTGTTACATCACTAATTTCTTTGTCTGATTATTAAGGTGCAGGGAAAGGACCCATCAGTGGACATCACCCAGGATGTGGTGGACGAATCTGAGGAAGAGCGCTTTGACGACATGTCGTCCCCAGGTCTAGAGTTACCACCATGTGAACTGAACCGCTTGGAGGACCTGGCTGAGCTGGTGGCCTCCTCGCTCCCATCCCCACTGCGGCGCGAGAAACTGGCGCTGGCCGTGGAGAACGAGGGATACATTCGCAAGCTCCTGGAGCTGTTCCGCGTATGTGAGGATTTGGAGAACAGAGAGGGACTGCACCACATGTATGAAATCATCAAAGGCATCTTTCTCCTCAATCGCACTGCACTCTTTGAGGTTATGTTCTCTGACGAGTGCATCATGGACGTCATTGGTTGTCTGGAGTTTGACCCAGCACTCCCGCAGCCACGGCGGCATCGGGAGTTTCTAACTAAGACAGCCCGCTTTAAGGAGGTGATCCCCATCTCTGACCCTGAACTGCGTCAGAAAATACACCAGACGTATCGGGTGCAGTATATTCAGGACATGGTGCTGCCCACACCCTCTGTTTTTGAGGAAAACATGTTGTCCACCCTGCACTCCTTCATCTTTTTCAACAAGGTGGAGATTGTGGGCATGCTACAGGTGAGACAGGCAGACATGTATTGTAACATTTGACAATGAAGTATATTTGTTAGTATTTTTAAATTGGTCTGAGTCGGAAAAAAGGTTGAATTTAACCACTTTATTTTGAATTTAGGGGGATGGTTCACCCCAAAAATAGATTTCAGTACATTTTCTCTTACCTGTAGTGCTATCTGTTCATTTAGATTGTTTTGATGTGTGGTGATATCAGCTGTGGAGAGTTCTGTCTTCTCTCAAATATAATAGAACTAGATGGCACCTGGCTTGTGGTCTTAAAATCAACCAAAAAAAAAAAAAAGCATTTGTGTCTTTCTAGAAATCATGACACACTGACACGATAATGCACAGACCTTGTTATTTTGAGTAACCAGGCTGAGATTTCTGGAAAAGAGACACTGTTCTTGAAGTGATTTTTTTTTTTTTTCTGTCAATTTTTGGAGAGAAGGCAGACATCTCTGTGTGCGATATCTCTAAATCTCTGCAAGTCACACCAAAACTATTACGAATTAGATAAATAACACTACAGGTAAGAGGGTTTTTTCCTCCTGCTTTATTTATCCAGGAATATATATACAAAGGGAAAAAAACTAGGAAACTGCCATGCTGGTGAGCTCATCTGTCATTTTTTATTAACAATTTCCTGTCTGTCTGCACCAGTTTTCTCACTCCACACTGTTTCTGTTGTTGTGTCACATATTGATGGTGCAAGTAAACAAGACACCTGTTAAATGACTGGCTGTTTGCCTGTCATGCTCCATTATCAAGAGATTTGATAGGCTGTTTGAGCCAGGATATATTTGCTACGTGCTTTAATGACAGTTTGTATTTAATGCTTTTAAATGACACTATTCAGAATTTGAATGGACATTTTTTTTTATTCCTATTGGTGAAATATAATTGCAGATACATATCACTACTGTAGTATTATTTAAGTAGTACTATTTTTAAGTAGTATGTGTGTGTGCTCCATTTTTTTGACTTCATTGCGAAAGCAAATCTTCCAAAATGCATGACCTTCAGACAAACTGTCATAATATCTAACATCAAAATGCACACATGAGAATATATTTTAAATTGGTGTTCTTTCTGTGAGGACAGGAAATAACAGTAATTGTAGGATTGTACAAAGGTTTTATTTTTGGCTGATTGTGCTTTACCCTGTCTGAGTTTGTCTGCTAGTCTTTTATGGTCATGTGATCTTTGTGTTTTTGTACTGTGTCAACTCAGCAGTGTTTATGTATGGGTATCTCCATAGAGATGGAGAAGTGTTGTGTAAATCAGTTATGCTGCGCTAGAGGAAAACTGAAACTGGCTCGCTGTTGACTCTGGTACACTGTGCTGAGTGAAATTTTGAAGTCAAACACTACTGATATGGACCTTTTCTTCCTCACTTATCTTGAGGCAGTCATGCAAAGCCAAAATGAACAGACCAAGCGTTGTATTCATTTCAACCAACACCAGATATTCTGGATCACAGATATTAGTGAATGGGTCTGGATTGTCAATATAAAAAACATTCAGGAAGTTTTCTTTAATGCTGACTACAATAGTTCTAAACAGTGAACAAAAATATCTGTATTTCTGGTTGTGAATTGAAGCTAAAGAGGTGCTTATAATGACAAATTGTGTCACACTGAATTCAGAATCAGTTGGTAAGAACATTGGATGTAATTTATGTTTCATAGCTATTTGTACTGTTAAAGTATAGATAAATGTGAGGGTCAAGGGTGATTTATTTTTCCATATCCTGATTTGTTGATTCTCAACTCCTCTTATCTCCACTTCCCTTTTGATGTCAGGATGATGAGAAGTTCCTGACAGACCTCTTTGCACAGCTAACAGACGAGGCTACAGATGACGACAAAAGACATGAACTGGTACGCCAGACTGTCATCAGAAATTATTTATCGAACACTGTTCTTATTTTTTTTTTCCTTGTTTCATAGACCTGTGTCAATTTCTTCCGTACAGGTGAATTTCCTAAAGGAATTCTGTGCATTCTCACAAACGTTACAACCTCAAAACAGAGACGCCTTCTTCAAGACATTGTCAAACATGGGCATTCTACCTGCACTAGAGGTCATACTGGTGAGTGCCCCGATCTTATATAAACTGGAATGATGTTCACTGGCCAAGTTTGCTCAGACATGCAAGGAATTTGTCTCTTTGTGTCCGTGGCTTTGGTAGTGGGGTGACCTTATTTGCAAGTATAAAGGAATGTGCTTTGATAAATTGGACAATTGGACAACAACGGAGACAAGCCAATATGTTCGATGAAGATGATATTAGGATGTTGGCAGTGCGTTCATATAACTGTGTATCTATTCCATACAAAGTTATTTAGTTGCCATTGATTGTTCACACCTCAAGAACACCTTGTTGAAAGGGGAGAATCAGACTCTCGTTCCTGTGGTATTAAATTACAGTATGTTGAGACTGAGGAGGCAGATTTATGAACAGTATTTTTTGCAGCTTTTGTTCAAGTGAATGACAAAAGGATAGTTTGGATTTTTTGATGTGGGGTTATATGATATACTTATATCCTGTTAGTTTGTTTGTTTGTGTTGTTGTGAGACTTCATTGAATTAAAAAGAAAGGTCATTATTAATTTAAGTGGCTAAAATACTTTTTGTTCATGACCCTGTTCACAGCAGCACATTGCTTAGCTTCTGTGCTGGTACCCCTCTCTGCTTCTCCAAACTGGGTTTGTGCCCACCACCATCTGCTGTTGCTCCTTAACTGAATATCAATAAGTACCTCCCATCCCGTGCTTTGGCCTCTTGTTAAAGGGTATTTTAGCTTTTTCTAAGGACCATGATGCAGCATTTTTTTTTTTGAAAAAGCAAATTAAGTCATATTACAAGGCACCAAAGTAAATCAGATGTTGTTTTTTTCTGTATAATGTTAAACCTTGAAGCTTACCATATATTTAGCATACATAGTTGAGTACACACAAAAATAAACAACCATCAGGGTGGCTGCTGCAGGTTGCCCTGGTGTGATTGGGTAGAAGTGTAGAGAGGAGCATCTGATCGATTTGGGTTATAGTGCAGCTGAATTCTCGTCCTCAACACTTATTTGAACTGCTGCATCTAATCATACGTGGTTATATTATCTGTGTGGAGAGATCAGCTGTTGGCCACACCGAAATCCTTTTTCAGATATGTACAGGTCGAGGTGGTAATGCCACATTTGTGAGCAGTTTTGTATGGATGGAAATTTCAGGCTGCAATGTGTAGAGTGTAGGGGTTGGAGGTAGAGTTGATTATTAGATGTACTGTGATTCTCTGTTGAAAGATTATGAATGGATGCAGAAAAGTCATACATTTCTCCACATAATGAGTGCCTGTAACAATTTAGACAGGGTGGTATGTGCTTTGGATGGTGAAACCTAACAGATGTAAATGTGCATGTTGTGCTCATGTTTAAACTACGTTACTTCCTTGGTGTTTTGTGAGGATAGTTGAGTGTGAGCAGCTGTAGACACAGTGAGAAACAGAAAAAATTTTCATGCATCGGTAGTTGTTTTATAATTGCATCTTAGCCCTCTGACTCAGAATTAAATCCTAAGTTGCTAGTAAGTTCTCACCCCTGGTTTTGTGGCTGTGTGTGGTGGTAGTGGTGAGTTCACATGTATACCACTTTTCATTCAAGGGCAACATGACTAACTGGTAAAGCGACGTGGTGACAGACCAACTCCATTCACTCTCAGATGTCATGTGTAGACAGGGATTGTGTAACATGGTGAACACAAAGAGGTTTGGCTTGATTTACCGCTGATTCAGTTTTGACTTACAGAGCTGAGTTGGGTACCTTTCCAAAAAAAAAAAAAAAAAACCTCAAACAAAACAACAGTATTTTAAACATTATCAGTAACAGTATATTAAAACACCCAAACACTGCGAGTGCATCACAACTGTCACAGTCTGCATTTTCTCAGAAACTTCTTCATCACAATCGCACCATTGCACCTCTTTTTATGTTAGGTTAAACTGAGCAGTTTTTAGTTTGACACCTTCACTCCCAATTTTGTCTGCACATCAGTGACTGCAGGAGAATGAACAAGAAGAATGGATTTGATACAAGGGGACAGATCAGACAGCCAAATACACTTTGGTCTCTGACAAAATAAACTAGCAGGTTTTCCAACTTCAAGGCAGCCCATGAACATGCAATTAGTTGTTTTAGTACCCTACAGTACAATCACATAAAATAATAAAATTGGAAGACATAAGCCCTTGAATTTCAGTGGAAATGCATAAATTTATGATCATATATGTCAAGATATGTGGACTTGTTACATACAATACATGAACACCTTGGCACATACAGACATTTGTGAGAGTAATATCTGCTTCCCGTATCCTTCCTGTTCCCACACACCCTGAGAAAAATGGAAAGGAATTCACTGTTAAAGTGAAAGTCAGTGTAGTTGTGGGCTGTTTTTGATTATTACTCTTGTTTCCATGCAGTTTTTAAGATAAACTAAGACTTGGATTTCTTAGGGGATATTTACAATCCACTGACAAATATAATGTGTTCTTATGAAACAGGGAATGGATGACGTTCAGGTGCGTGGGGCAGCCACAGATATCTTCTCTTATCTTGTGGAGTACAACCCCTCCATGGTACGAGAGTTCGTTATGCAGGAGTCTCAGCAGAATGATGATGTGAGTATATGAACAAAGTCAGACAGAAATTTATCACACAGGTAGATATGAGGATGTTACTAATGATTATTTCTTTGCCTTCCAGGACATCCTCCTGATCAACCTGATCATAGAACACATGATCTGTGATACAGACCCAGAGCTAGGTGGAGCAGTGCAGCTGATGGGCCTACTACGGACTCTGGTGGACCCTGAGAACATGCTGGCTACTGCAAATGTGAGTTTGCATGCTACTCCCAAACATGTCAGTTTATACAGACAGTCATTTACCAGTGAAATGTTAGAACCTTTTCTGTGAGAAGTGGAGATGCTGCTTACAGTTCTCTTCAAACTGGATCAAGCAGAAACACCTTCATGGTCCTTCAGTTATGCTGTGAAAGATTTTTTTCTCACAAGGAGGAGAGAGGCCAAGAGAGACTCCCTAAAAAATTGGTATTTCACATGTATGGCTGTGTTTTTGCTGGATGTAGCAGTGCACAGTTCAGCGAGCACTGTGACCGTCTCAACCTCTGTGTTGAGTACAGGCATACCATATGAGATCTGTTTATTTAAGGCATATCTGTATATAGGTAAACAGACTAAACTATTCTGTAGTCTGACTCATCGGATGCACATTACCAGTATAAGTCTCCCATGGGTTTCTTGGTTTCTGGCAGCATCCGCTGTCTACACTTTCAAAGTCCCCGGGAAACAATAACAACCTCAAAGGTGCAACCTACACACTGAAAATGGCAAATTAGCCCCTGGGACGCTAATGGTACAAACGTAAACAAGCTTGCAGCTGTTACCTTTTCTTTTGCAGTGATGTAGTCATTTTAATGCCACAGCTTTCCTCCTGGCGTGCATGCATTCAACCCTTGATATTACTTTACTGTAGCACAGTCGTTGCATCCTAGGCTTAATGCTGCTCAAGACGTTTGTGTTCAGCTTAAAGAAATGAAAGAAGGGAGGGCATTTTTTCCCTTACAGCAGAATGTGCTTATGTGATGCCAGACCCTTCTCCAGACCAGAGTGCTGTGGAGGCGGGTCTGGCTGTGCGAAACTATGTGCCTCCCCCCAGGTTACAGTTAGGCTAGCTTATCCAAAAAGGGATGAGATGACCCAATGCGAGCCAATGAATATTACGCATCAGACACACAACACTCAAAACACAAGGCGTCACCCCAACTCCGATACCAAGTTTTAGGGCGTCTGTAGCCAAGTGTTAGGAGCAAACGGAGGTAGTGTTCTAAATATGGCACAGTGCCACATTCATTTTTAAATGTGCAGAAGAAAAAAATGTGGTCTCTGTGAGTATATTGGATGTTGGAGTACAAATACAATGGTGGTATCAGGAAAAATAAACATCCATACCAGAAAGCTGGATTTTCTTGCTAATCAAGTTACTCTTGATTAGCACTACCCAGTGCCAGCAGTATAACAGGTTGGGTCAGAGCTCTACACCTCACCATTTATCTATATGCCTAGGGTACTGTATATGGTAGCCATATTTTCACACCACCAAGGGCTCTGAAAGAGCCTATGACTCATGGGCTAGCAACAGCCTTGACAATGACACATTAATTGATTGACACACATACAGACAAATCAGTGTTGAATTCAGAAGCATGGAGCATTGTGTATGTTATTTATAGTCATACTGGGTTAGGTCAGTAGTTCTTTAAATGTAGGGTGGCCCCACAGGTGACACAGAGAGCCTCTACAGGTGGAGTGTGGATAACCAGGGTAAAATATGGAGGGAAACTGGGTTGAATGTCCTAGTTGAATGAATATGATTAATGTAGAGAACATAAACAAGAGTTTGCTCATTGACAGTTACTGAACTGGTGCATAAAATATTCATGGTTTGATTATTATTATCTATCTAGCTGTTGGCCACACTGAAATCCTTTTTCAAATATGTGCAGGTCGAGCTGATAATGCCACATTGGTGAGCAGTTTTGTATGGATGGAAATTTCACCATAATGATGTTGTTGTTAAACATCCTTAGCTCTACAGATTCAAAAAAAGAATAATAGGTAGGCTGCAATGTGTAGAGTGTAGGGGTTGGAGGTAGAGTTGATTATTAGATGCACTGCAATTCTCTGTTGAAAGATTATGAATGGATGCAGAAAAGTCAATAATTGGAAAGCTAAACCCCAGTTCTCCTCATTATGATTTTGTAACAATTTTGTAAGACCAGGCTGTCTGGAAAAAATGGAGTGAAACTAAGTTGAATGAATATGATCAGTGTAGAAAAAAATAACAAGAGTTTGCTGTTGCTATTTCTGACTTTTATTTCACTAAAATTCAGCTTGGATCCTTTTTTATCAGTTGCTTCCCCTTTCCTTGTTAATGATTGCTCAGAGTTGTGGGGTGTGATCTTTTCTTGGCTTCAGAAGTGGAACATGGCATAAAAAGTTTGAGAACTACTGGGTTAGGCAATATTGAGTGGGCCAGAGCATAGTAGTATAAAAACATTAACTGCAAAAGATATCAAAGATGTGTTACTCAGCAAAAAATGTTTGTTTTTTTCCACTTCAGAAAACAGAAAAGACAGAGTTCCTGAGCTTCTTCTACAAGCACTGTATGCACGTCCTCTCAGCTCCACTACTGGCCAACACCACAGAGGAAAAACCGAGCAAAGGTATTGCTTACCTGTGATGTATGTGTGTACCCACGTGTGTTGGTTTTGTGAATGTGCCATTGAAGTGAATGCACAAGTATTTTCTGTGTCTTACTGCCTCCATTCTTCTTGTAGATGATTTTCAAACATCCCAGTTGCTGGCCTTGATTCTGGAACTGCTGACATTCTGTGTTGAGCACCACACCTACCACATCAAGAACTACATCATCAACAAGGACATTCTCAGGAGGGTACTGGTGCTCACCGCCTCTCAGCATGCCTTCCTGGCACTATGTAAGTTACATAACGACAGCAAGATCTTCAGTTCTTTGAACCTGTCAAATCAGACACAATGTTAAAAGTTTTCTGACTGATTTTGAATACAGATCAGTTAGTTTGAGCTTAATATTCATGCTTATCTTTCTTCGTCTGTCCAGGTGCCCTGCGCTTCATGCGGAGGATCATTGGTCTGAAGGATGAATTTTACAATCGCTACATCATGAGAAACTTTCTCTTTGAGCCCGTCATTAAGGCGTTCCTCAACAACGGCTCACGCTACAATCTCATGAACTCAGCCATCATTGAGATGTTTGAGTATGTCCGTGTGGTGAGTGTTTCTTCTGTGCTTTCGTGTCATTTCTCATTCTGTTGTTGAACATTTACATTGATTAAATTTTCACTTTCCCCCAAACAGTTGAGATGGCTGCTGTGCCCTTTTTCTGTGTAATAGATCAACAAAACCTGGAAATATTAAAGAAAATATTTCACATATGATGATGTCTGGCACTGAATTTTGAGTGGTGCCCTTTTTGTTAACAACATTTAACTGACAGTTAGGCCACAGAGCTGTAGAAACTGGCAGTTCACCATCAGCCTCCTCTTGCCTTATGCTGGTTTTGGTTTAAGAAGTTGGAAAAAAGTAATGCTTCTGTTCTGCTTAGTGCGTTGTTCTTTTTTAATACATACATACATATATATATATATATATATATATATATATATATATATATATATATATATATATATATATATATATATATATATATATATATATATATATATATATGTATATATACACATATATATATATATATATTTGACTTTCTTTCCTGTTCTGTTGCTTGTCTCCTCTGAGTTGAGCAGCTTGTCAAACCAGTACAGACCTGTCCTACAGCATCACAATGCTGGTGTATGGCTTACTGGAGTACATCCACTGATGCACTGAGGACACTTCAGTTGCTCAGTTGACAGAATACTTGTCCCAGTCAGTTGTGGGTTGTTTTTTCACTTTTCCATTTGAGCAAGTGATTAGGTAAATTATCAGCCAGGCAGTCATTTTATACACCTTAAAAGTCCATATCATTTTAGATTTGATTGAGTTTACACTGATTATAAATATAAGTTGACTTTCGATGAATTTTTGATGAAGTTTCTGATCAGAGCTGTGAAATAAAGCATTATTTGTTGATCATACAGTATTTTATTGATTCATTTTAACTTGTTTGGTGTGTTCTCCCCTGTTCTCTATTTCTCTCCCTTGCTTCATGCTCCACTCTTCATTCTTCCTCTGCTGTGCCTCTCTCCTGAACTCTTAACAACTCGTCTTACCTCTCTGTACCTTTTCCATCAATTTCCTACTCTACTGGGTCTCTACACTCCTCTCTCTCCCCTCCCATTGCTCCCAGGAGGATGTGAAATCTCTCACAGCTCATATAGTAGAGAACTACTGGAAGGCTCTGGAGGATGTGGACTACGTCCAAACGTTCAAGGGCCTGAAGCTGCGGTATGAACAGCAGCGAGAGAGACAAGACAACCCCAAACTGGACAGGTGAGAAAACCAAGGCTGCACCACTTCTACAACTATGACACTCTCAGTAATGAAGAGAATCATAATAACAAGTGAGTCTGTGAGTGTTTCTCACAATAAATAAACAAAATTAAAGTCAGTGTGTCAGATATTCAGGTTGATAAGCTGCTTAAATTACCATTGCATTTACCAGTAACAGCTGAGATTGCGCAATGTGTCACTTGCTCATATATGACTGACTGAAGCACACAGTCAAATCAGAAAATGAAACTGTGCAGAGCGCATCACTTAGGACCAGTATTATGTTGATGTAACAGCTGTTTCCTTTTTTGAAACTTCACTTTGCTCCTTTGATTTTTCCTCTTGTTATTTTCTGCAACTTTCAGGAACAGTTTGTGTTTATTATATAGCATATTTTTGTTTATAAACACGCAACAGCTTGCATCGTTCTGTTTATACAGATGACCATTTAAACATTTCACATTCTTGTGGTTTACAATGGAAATAGTGTACCAACAGCTGCATTATATCATACCTCTCTATTTGTTGCTGGTACAGATCACCCCCAGGGTTCGACACCCATGTGAACTGTGGACTAAATTTAACCATCATAGTGCGAACAGTACAGTTATACTGTTACTGTTTCTTGTCAACGTAATAATTCCTGAAATCTCAATGCAAAGTTGAGGTAAAAAAGATGTGTGCTGTGCTTATCTGTGGTTTGAAAGTCATGGTTTTCCCCTACGTAAAATCCTGTAGGCTGTGACTACAGGTATTTTCAGTGGGAAACTTAGCAGGCTCATCACCCTGGAATTAGATCATGAGATTATGATGTTAAATGCAATATAACTTAAATGACTGCTGCTTTCCCTATGACTCACACGCCCCTCACCACAGCAGCTGAGGTATCTCACTCTCTCTCTCACTCTCTCTCTCTCTCTGACACAGAGTTCCTTAACCCATTTATTGTTTCCTTTTTTCCCTGATCTGATATGTTCAATTATTACTGTAGAAAGGTGGCTCAGTTGCTAGAGTGTTCGTCCCATTTACTGAGGCAGTGAGTCCTCTGCAGTGGCTGTGGGTTTGACTCCCACCTATGGACCTGTGCTGTGTGTCGTTCCTCTATTCTCTCCCCACTTTCCTGTCGTATTTTCAGCTGTCCTATGATTTAAAAGCGCAAAAGCCAAAAAATTGGTATTAAAAAACTTAACTGTAGAAATTTACAGTGTAGCATGCATAGATATCGCTCAATGACAGATGTCAAGAGTTGTCACTTACATTAAGTGCAAAATGCTCTTTAAGGGGGAAGCTGTTTGAAGGAACACTGTCTGAGATGTTCTATGTAAATATATGTGCATGTTGTGTTTTTTTCACTGCTAAACTGTGTGTTATCCTCTCCAGCATGCGCTCCATCCTGAGGAACCACCGCTTCCGTCGTGATGCAAGAACACTGGAGGATGAAGAGGAGATGTGGTTCAACACAGATGAGGATGACCTCGAGGATGGTGAAGCTGTAGTTCCTCCCTCTGACAAGATGAAGACGGAGGAAGACCTCATGGAACCTATAAGCAAGTTCATGGAGAGAAAGAAATGTATGTATGATAAAGCAGCATTTTCCATTCTTAGTAGACAACTTTGGGTTGAAACTGGTGCATTTGGAGAGAATCACATGTTGTTATTTTTTAAGACGATACTGCCACATCTCTGAGTGCGAGAGTCTGCCGAAGTATGTGTGACATAAATCCCGTCATCAGAGGGTGTATGTACACGAATGTGAGACATGTCCTCCAAGTGGACTCGGTGGTTGTCTGCGTGATGTATGTGTCCATAGCCTTGGTGCATGTATCAGTCTTGAAGTATAGAAGAAGCTTTACAAGACAAAATATTTGCTCTAATGGTGGTTAATCACAGATCGTTTTGAAAATGAGAATTTTCTAACTTGTTATGCAATTTAAAACCTGCAACCTTACAATTTCAAAATATGAGGCTGCACTTTTATCTAATATCTAATATCTTTACAGTATTGGACTGGTCAAATTTTTTTTACAGCTGTTTAGGTATCAAAATTTGGTATTGACTGCAAATAAATGAATGAAAGTATTGAAGCAATTCAATCAGTACCATACGAGTGCAGAACTTTGTCAGCCAGCCCTAGAGAAGGACCAAGGAGGGATACTTTCAGGACAAGACATGTCATCTGTGCTGCTTTTGTATGTTTGCTTTGTCATTCCCTGGTGGGGGGAAAAAAAGACAACCTAATGAGGATATGAATAAAGCCAAAGCTCTTATAAAATTAAATTTGGCACTTGTTGCAGGCAAGAAAGCAGATTTGTAAACAAAACAACTGTGTGATTAGAGTGACTCACTGTGCTGGATTGCTGCCAGACTCTCTTTGAACTTCCCAGAGGTCGCAGAGTTTTATTTAGTGGCCCCAAATAGTCATCTGCAATTAGTCAATATGACAGTTAAATAGACAAACTTTTTACATGTTATTTGCTCAATACTTTGTTTTACTGCTGCAGCTGCATGATGAATGCCCAGTGCATATGGTTATTATGTTTTTACAATTAAATGTACCTCCACACCTGAAAGTTACATGCAGTCCAGGTACTTCCAGTCAAGTGTCTGCTTATTATAATACCATATGCAAAAAAAACTGTGGTTGCATGTATTGGCTTAATTTGACATGGCTGTACCTGAATACTCAGCCACTCAAGCCCTTTTAACACTGATTTGGCAGAAACACTGAAGGAATGTTGCCTCTGTCAGTAACTTCCACAACCCTTTGCTCCTTCTTCATACACATGTGCTGCTTGGGGTGACTCTGATTCGATGCATCCACTTGAAATTGTGTATTTAACTGATTTCTTATTTCCTATAAATTATTCACAATAAAATCCCCTGTTATTTTGTTGTCAAAAATTGTTATTATGAAGCAGCAAAATCAGATGTCGGATTTCCATTAGCAGTAACTTAACCCTGGGGATGTGTGCCATTAATGCACTTAGTGGACAATTAAACTTTGCCTCTCTAGCTAGTCAGCACCAGCAATACTGGTAGGTTAACCATTTATCAATTTTTTATTGATGTACAATGTCAGTTAACTGTTGCCTCTCAGATGTTTAAGTTGTTAGTTGAGATGGGACCTTTTCTAGAAATACAGTCACTTGTTAGGTTGAACACACTCACAATAGGGGATTGGGTCTTGTACAAGCATATTGTGGTTAAAAGATATATTTTGTTTACTCGTGGAGAAATAAAAATGATCATTTCTTGTCCACCTCTCCCGCCGTACCTCCAGTGAAAGACCCAGAGGACAAAGAAGTACTGGGGAAGTCAAGCTTATCGGGCAGGCAGAACCCCAGCTTCAAGCTCGCCTTCTCTGGCTCCACAAAAACCAGCCTCTCCAGCCCTCCTTCATCTGCCTCATTGAACCCAGGGTCTCCGGGATCGCCGGGTTCTCCGGGCTCAGTGGCGCGGAGCTCACCCTCCACCACAACTGTAACCACAAAGGTAACCATGAATGTCAGCACGTTGATGGTGTGGCTCTTAAGCTTGACCTGTTCTCTGTGAAGAAAGTCCAATCATTGAGGACAAAGCCTAAAGTTATTTTACACAATGTCTGCTCTTTATCAAATGCTACTTAACTGAAAGGAAGGAAGACTTTTGTGAAAATTGTGCTTTAACTATGAATCTTCACACTCAGACTGTCAATTTTCACACAACTCCCACCATCCTTGTTGTGTATTACAAAGAATGGTCATCACCGCCAGTGTGTCACTGGACAGAATTTGTATGTGTTAGCTTTATTTAGACAGATGGAAAATGGAGGTTGAGGTCTACAGGTCAAGTCAGTTTTAAAATGAGTTTATTTACAAAAGATGTGATGAGACATAATACTCACACAATTTGAGACAGTTGGTTAAGCATCAACGGGTGTTTTTAGTTTGTTGAAAATTTTCCCAGAATTGATACATTTCTGCAGCAGAGAGATGGTCGTGGTAGAGTTGTGAAGAGAAACAGAATAACAAAGTTTTCAACAAAACAGAGCTGCAATATTATAGTTGTCCATTTATTTAATTTGTTGGTCTACCAGCTGGTTTGTAGTATTATCCCAACCAGAATGTACTTTTAAGTGTCTGACTAGTAGGTCAGGATGACTGTTTCTTTTATGCATCTGCATTGGTGACAACTGTGGCCAGATGCTACTGATATGCCTGTAAATTTACAGTGGGAGTCACTGTGCATTTTTTACTGGCCATTCTGTCTGACACTACAGAGTCACCATAGTTGATAAGTAAGATGTCATGACATGCCAGTGCTAATAGCTCTGTGCTATTAACTATTAAACATTTTAAAAGTACCAAAACAAAACCAACAAATAACTCTGGCTTAATAGAGTGTTACAGGAAACATTGTATTAAGCTTGAAAATATTAAACTTACATGTATTATAGTGCTTTACTGAGTGTGTCTGGACAACCAGGCGGAGTAGAGGGCAGAGCTGCTTGCCAACAGACAACTGCTTAGTGCCATGGAGCTCTGGAGGAGAGAGCTGGTTAAAGAGCTGCAATTTCTTGAGGAATAAACACGCAGAGTTCTGTTCTGATCTGATGTACTTTAATTTGTATACTGATGTACAGAGAGGGGAAGAAGAAGAGAGACTATAGTAAAGTAACAGAAAGAACGGGAATCTCATGAGTGTGGTACTTAGTCAGATGCTGAACTGAATACAGACATACACCCTTGGTACTCCGTGAGGAGAAAATTCCTTTCACTTTCTGTGTGAATGCACCAATATTGACCAACTACAAATACAGAATGTTGGGAAATTCTCATACCGAAGTGTTTTGAACCAAGAAAAGTACCTACATTTCTGTAGACTTCTGTATACTGTGCAACACTAATTACTCTAATAACAACTAATAAATGTCACACAAATGTCTAATAATATTAAGAGATGACAAGGTCAAAGGTCGGCTTCACTGCAATATTTTTTAGCATCAGCAGTGTTCAGCTCAGTCCTCTGTGTGGTAACTGGTACGTGTCCCAGTGGTGGCACACTAACTCCCTCTGGTGGTATGCAAAGGAATGTCATTTTTTTAATGAAATAAAATAATTTAAAAACATGTAATACTATCAGAACACTACAAAATTTCTATGGAAATCCAGAAGAAATCAGATTAATAAAATGAGTATCAGCCTGTTATGTAGTCATGGTTATAGCGTGCACATACGTCATCCATTTGCTAGTTACTAGCTAGCAGAGGTAAAATCAAGAGAATGAAAATTAATGCTTCAGAAGCATTGTAATTGGCTCCAATTGGGATGAGTGCAGTTTAGGAGGAGAATATTTTGAGCAGCTGTGTTGAAGTGGATGAAAGTGAACCAAGCACAAGAAGTAGTGGCTACTTATGAGGCACCAGTGAAGTGTTAACTAAACCTGCTCGCACCAAACGACGTGAAACACTTAGGTGATATTTGGAGAGCTCAGCATTTTCTGATGTGGTACGTGGCATAATAAGTTTGAGAAACCCTGCGCTATATTGTATAAAAAATAGTCCCCAAGTAAACACAATATGTTTCTCACTGGAAATGATTCGCTAGATTCACACATCAAAAAATAAACTTAATACATCTTATTAAATTCCTTCAAAGTCTTCTCTATACGTGTTATGAGTCTTGACAGACATGGATGGAAACTAACTTGACAGGTTTGTGGAAGCATACAACCACAAGGTGTTAATTCTATTTTTTTTCCTCTCTTCTCTTCAGGGTTTAGTGGGACTGGTGGACTATCCTGATGATGATGACGAGGAGGAAGAAGAGGAGGAGGATGGTGAGAGTAAAGAGGACCCTCTGCCACCTTCGAAGAAGTCCAAACTGAGCTCTTAAAGAAGCTCCGCTGTCTCGGCTTGGTGCTCCGCTCAGACAGTTTCAGCGCATAGACTTCACACGGGAATGATCAAACTTGTAAACAAATTGAATGAATGAAAGCCGCCACTCGCCGTCAGCGGGCGGCCAACAGAGGAGCGGACTGTGAACGGATACGAAGCCTCCTCAGACTAGCCCACTTCATACAAGTGCCAATCAGGAAACCAGGAGTGACAGACCGTCTGAAAAGTGGATCAGACGTGTGACAGTTGGGGGAGAAAAGATCACGCTCAGCAGACTCGGACTGTATGAGGCCGGTTTGAGTTTGGTGATTTAGCAACTGGAGGAAAAAAGACCACATACAAAAAAAACACACACGTACACGCAGAGTGAAATCCCAGAGAGCTCACGGGCTCGGACCATAACCCACTGCCCCCCCGCCCCCCCACTCAGGGAAGGACATCACAGCGGCCCAGACGGGTCGGCCAATTCAGACCCAGAACCACCACTCGCACCCCCATCCCCTCCTCCTCCTCAGAATTCACCTTCCTCCTCGTTTCTTTCTACTTCTTTTCTCCTCTGCTCTTTCTCCCTCTCTTTGTCTGTTGCTTTTTGTCTTTTTTTTTTTTTCCTTTTTTTTTTTTTAAGTTAGTATATAGGACCAGACGGGAGGCAGCATGTGGCAAAGAGCTGTCCTTGTTGTCGTTTGATGATGTCATCAGTGTCGTCGTCGTTCCTCAGCGGACGTTTCTTTCTCTGAAGAGAAAAAAAAGCCAGCAGTTTCTTCATTATTTTCTTTTTGTTCTCTATTTGTCTCTCGATCTTTTCTCCTGTTTTTTGTAAATGACAAACAAAAAAGACCTGCCTTTAAATGTTCAGGACGTTTTCAGTCACACTTGAACAGGTTTTTAAAGACCTCAGTAGGTGAGCTAGTTTTACCCTTTTTGCCCTTTGAAACTGCAGATTTTTTGGAGAATTTGTAATCCCGTCTTGATTAAAGATTGAGTGGAATTCTAGATGTGATGAATTTTGTCATATCTTCTCATTTTTTTCCTTTTACATGAGTGTACACTTAGTTGTTAAGAATATTTGGGACCATTAAAATGATCTTTGCTGTAAGATGTCCTAATAACTCAAGTGTTTCCTTGCTGCATTGTGCTGTTATACTGACCAGTTTGGTATTTCTCAACACCACAGGAATTTGTCCTTATATCTGTAGCACAGACAGTTCTGTTGGCTTCAACATGGTTCCACCAGATATTAACAGGCCACTCCACACTCTGAACAATAGGGCTGGGTATTGTTTAAAAAATTTCTGATACATTTAGCGATGCCTGTACCTATATGGTATAGTCACACTACTGGCAATATTAACCCAGAAACTGACATCTGACACTTGTCACCATGTGTCGGATGTGAGTCGCTGCAAAGTTGAGCTGGTCTCAACTTCTTTCAGTGCTCCAATTATATAGTGACGAGTTAACCAATTGTATGTCTTTGTTTTGTCTACTTCAGTGTCCCATCACTCCTTGATTCCTGTACTGTGTAAACAAAAGAAGAGAAACTTACTCTCACCGTCAGCCAGTTCAGTTTTATTTTGCCATACCAGTTTTTCAAATGATGACATTAAAAAAGAAAACATTCAGCTTGACGATCCACATTTGCTGACTCTACACCCAAGCGCTCATTGACATCGAGCATTTAAGCAGCGCTTCACCGGCGACTCACCGACAATGTAGCTGACCACATTTGGCCATTTTGTAGCTGCATCATCTGTAGTGTGAACACGTGATACTGATACCAATAGAGTCGTTCCTCTTTTTTTCTACTTAATTTGACGCCCATCATGTGAAATGAAACTTTGCTGAAATAATCCTGCATTTTATGCAGTGCAGCCATTTGGGGTGTAACAATACTAAGAATCCATATGAGTCCACCATATGATATTTATCTTGGTATTAAGAAAAAGAAAAATGACAACTTGAAAAAAGAAATTCTTTATTAAATAAGAGATCTGATGCATACAGCATTTTTAGTTAGTACATTTTTTTTCCCTTGTCACTTAAAGTACTTCTGCTTTGCTTCTTTAATAAAAATAAAAGTAGTCAGCCATGACCCGAGCATGTGCAAAATATTGACATGAGCTTTCTTTGGCAATGAAGGTTTAAATTATGTTTGTACAACTGCAAAACAAAAACAATGCAGCAGTATAAAATAACCATGTACTAGCATGGTAGATATGATCACAGGTATTGAGACACTTTATTGCAATATTCTGATATATTTGATGTATTGTTACATCCCTAATAGCCGTACTGTGGAAAGTTTGGTGTGATGCTGGTCAGCAGACTGCGCTCGACTTCACCACAACACAGACTGTATGTGGGGTTCAACAGTGCTGTTTTTTTTCCACCTTTGTCTAAAGTCTAAAATCCAAAAATATTCTGTTTAATATGATAAGCAAAAAAAAAAAGAGCATGAAATCTCCATTTTTGAGAGACAGAAAACAGCATTTTCTGCCATATTTACATGAAAGTGTACTTTGATTACTTGATTATCTTTTTATCTATAAATACTTTTTAGTTAGATTAACTTGCCTGTACTGATACCCAGCCCTAATACAGTTTAAAGAAAAAACATTTTGACTATCTGAAGTTTTAGTGAACATGCCAGTTATTTCTTAAAACACACTGTGTGACACCATGTAGACTACAAAATGTATGGTCAGTTCTTTTACACTAGGACAAACAAGATTTGACTTTTATTTCACACTTATGTTGGTGTTCATCCAGGAATCAAAGCACTGCTATAAAACTGTGAAAAGTAGATTTAATTCTACATTTAGTGCTTCATTTTATTGGTGAACCTCAGTTGCTGATGCCTTTATGATCCACCAGGTGGCAGCCTTAGTCCATAACAGACCTGATGAAAGAGGCACATAACCTGACCTCATGGGTCATGTTGTCTGTACTTTGAAAACAGTTACAGTAAACATGTTTGTGACGCTGTCCTTTTGGGAAAATGTAGATAAACACTACTTGAGAGTGTGTTGCCCATAGTACTGGCCATTAAATAGCTGCTATTTCTGTACAGCCGAATGAACGGTGTCTTTTGATCGGTGGACAGGCTGATCCTGCATATGACGGCATCACTATCATTTTCCAACGATCTATTGTAACTATCATTTTCAAAGCAGGGATGTTGTATAAAATTTAAGTAAAAACAAAATGCAATAATTCACTAATACATTTCAACCTATACTCAACTGAGAGTAGCACAAAGACGGAATGAAGATGATCATGTTAATGTTTAAACTGATAAACTTGATGCCTGCAACATCTTCCAAAAAAGCTGGGACAAGGAAAACGGAAGACAAAAAGGTAGCAGAATGCCCAAAAAAACACCTGTTTCGAACAATCGACAGGTAAATGAAAGGGGTGAGGTTCATCACTGTGAAAAACAGAGAGGTCAAATAGTCCAACAATTAAGGAGCAACATTTCTCAGCACACAACTGCAAGAAATTCAGGGATTTCACCATCTATAATCTATAATCTCATTAAAGGATTCACCTTTAAGGGGCCAAGGCTGAAAACCAACACTGAATGCCTATGACCTTTGACCCCTCAGGTGGCACCGCCTTAAAAATAGCATTGAAAAACATCTGCATCCACAAAATGCCTGTTTCTACTTTGTACATTGAGCCATATATCAACTATATCCATAAACGCCCCTGACTTCTCTGGTGTTGGACGGACACAAAGTGGAACAGTGGGGTGTGACCTGAGGAGTCCACATTTCAGATCGTTGTTGGACATCATGCATGTCATGTCCTCTGGCCTAAAGAGGAAAAGGACCATCCAGATCGTCACCAGCGCTAACTTCAAAAGCAAGCATCTGTGATGGTTTGGGGGTTGTGTTAGTGCTGATGGCATCATGGCTGAAAGGTACATACAGCTGTTGGTGCAACATACGGTGCCATCCAGATGTCTTTTCGGAGATGTTGATGCTTATTTCAGCAAGAACAACGCCAAGACACATTCTGCACGCGTTACAACAGCGTGCCTTTACAGTAAAAGAGTTCAGGTACTGGACTGGACCATCTCCCACTGAAAACACAAAACATGATAACATAGAGCCGAGACCGTTGAGCACTTGAGGTCATACAGCAAGCAACAGGGGAAGAGAGCTGCACTTTTAAAAAATTCAACAATTAGTGTCCTCAGTTGCCAGACGCTTGTTTAGTGTTCAAAGAAAGGGTGATGTAACACAGTGGTAAACAGTCTCCTGCTCCAGCTATTTTTTCAGATTCAGAATGAGTGTACATTTCCAAAAAACTATCAGTTTAAACAATAAATATCTTTGCACCAAATTAAATTGAATAGAGGTTGAAACGTTTTTGCGACTCATTGCATTCTGTTTGTATTTTACGTTTTGCACAATGTCCCAGCTTTTTTGGGTCATAATTACTGTTATTCAGGCTGAGAAAAGGTAGAGTTAATCTATTCCTGCCATTCTGTACTTTGAGTAAGATAACTAAAAGTCACAGCACCCTGGTAGACTTTAAAGTGTCCTCTTTTTTTATGAGCAGTGAAACTAGTTTAGGAAAATTGTCAGCACCTCCCAGCGTATGTGGTCACCTCAGTGGGAGTTTGAGTACGACTCAAAAACAAACAGCATCAGGGCCACCAAGGAGTGACTGTGTTGTCCCTCCAAGTGCATTGTGGCCTTCAAACATTGCTTATTAATTAAAACCCAACAGAAGAGGATCACTCGGTGCTCAGCGTGCAGCGAGGGCCGTCACACAACGCCTATTAAAGCCCCCATTCACATGAAAGCCATCTCCAGACAACGGCAGCTTTTCAGGAGCAGCCCTCCCTGCCAGCCTCTGTTTGCTCCTCAGCAGGAGCGTGGCAGAGTGTGTGTGTGTGTGTGTGTGATCTCCTCTGCTCCTGGTGCCAGCCACCGCTCCTCCACCAGAATGCCGGCTCCACTTCTTCCAGTGCCAAGGCGCTCACCCGGCTCTGCCCGCCTGTATGTCTGCCAGACTGAAGAGTCCCCATCGGTGACACTGCTGTCCAGCGTCCTGCTGGGCCAATGAAAAGCCCCTTTGACAGCTCTCTTGATTGGCTCGGCTCCCTCAGCATCCAGGCTGCCAGTTATCAGCTCTCTCTGGATTGATCACATCAGGACACATCTAACAGTCGTCCATGACGATGCGCTGCTGACAACCAGGGTTTCTGCTGGTCCTTGAAATGTCTAAAATCTACTCATCTGAATTTTAGCCCTAAAATATCAACTTTAGTCTCACTTTTAAATTTCTTTTTTGGAAAAGTTGCATTCATCATGCTGTCACAACTATAAAACAAAAACGTCCTGAAGAGGAAAAGGACCATCCAGGTTGTTACCAGCGCTAACTTCAAAAGCCAGCAGCTGTGATGGTATGGGGGCGTGTCAGTGCTCTTGGCATCATGGGTAACTGTCACATCTGTGACATGATGGCTGCAGTACCCATGATGGCATGACAGTTACCCCATTAACGCTGAAAGGCTCATACAGGTTTTGGAGGTGTCTTTTTCAGAAACACCCCTGCTTATTTCACTGGCCTTCAAGTCGTACATCAAGCAAGAACAAAAAAGAATTTTACTTTATATATATGCTCCTGTCCCAACTTTCTTTGAACGTGTTGCAGGCATCAAAGTCAGTTTGAACAATCAACATATTGTCTTTGTGCTATATTCAACTGAATAAAAGGATTTGCAAATGATTGTGTTCTGTTTTTATTTACATTTCACACAGCGTCCCGTTTTTTGGAATATAGGTTGTTCTTTTTTTGCCAGTATAGATGTGAAACAGGTCTTAAATTGCTTCTTAAATGTAACTTGTTGAAACCTGCAGAAACCCTGGCCAACGTTGTGCTGTGTCGGGGTTAAGTCGTATCCATATTTTCATGAGATGCAGCCATAATTGCACGCTGCAAGCCAGGGTGAAACTAGGAATTATCCTGCCGCCATCCTCCCCAACACTTTGAGTAAACTCAAACACACCTCCAAATGTTTCAGAGATACTCCCCGGTCGACACACAGTGGTTTGAAACAGCAGTCAGTTGTTTAAAGTTTTTCTAAGAAGGACAATCTATTTTTTAGGTCAGTGGTTCCCAAACTTTTTTTTTTTTTATATCAAGGACCCCTGAACTTCCACAAATTATATCACAGACCTACACTTGACCAAACCCCTGACTAAAACAGTCAAACGCAATCTACTCATGCTTTTACAGTCAATAGCTCCAGACAAAGTGTGTATACTGACTGAAAAATAAAACTACACTAAATTTATAATATATAGTACCTGAAGTCCACTAAAGACAGTTAGTCTAGTCCCTCCTAAGGTTTGGGGGAACTTGAAAAATAACTTCCCCAGAATGGACAAAACTTTAGATCAACTTTTATGTGGTTTTTCTGCACGAGTGTCACATTATTTTCCAAATGATGCTTTTTCCAAACTGTCAACTACCTACCTACATAGACCAAGAAAGTCTATGATCACTTTATAAGATAAAATATATGTTTTTTGTGTGATATTCCTCACAAAAAAAGCAGTGTCCAGCTGTAGCTGGTTCTAGTTCGAGACCCAGTACAGAAGAATGAGATATGAATCCAAATGTATGTAGAAGAACTGTGTATTTTCTTCTTTCTCACCCCATTAATCATCCCATGACCACCCAGATTGATCTTGTGACCCTTTGTGAGGGGCCTGGACCCCTCACTGGATTAAACTGTGTATACAGCAAAACTGCCTCCACCTTTAGCATTATTGATGTTATTTATCATATCAGTCACAATGGGCCAGTTTTCTGCAAATGAAGCACTTTGAAATTTAGCTGATAGTACTTAAATCTGTACTTTTACTTTGTAGGGCTTAGTATGTTTACATTGTTTTATTGATACTTCTTTCTTTTAAATACTTTTGAATACTTTCGGTCAAGAAGTAAGTTGTTTTTGACCTTACAGCATAAGACACTGTTCCCCAACTCGTGAGGCCTTCTTGATTTTAAAATTGGTCCGAAAAGTTCTGAAAAATATGAACAGTAGGCCTGTATCTTGGTATTTCATCCATTTCTGTGAAGAAATCTAAATTAAATTGTCATTTTTAAATTTTTAAGATATTTAAGAGAGATATTTTAGAGTTATTTTAAGATAAAAAATGTAAAAAAAAATCTCAGAGGATAGGAGCACAGTGAAGACCTGAACACAAGCTATATACAAATTAAGACAAGCTAACAGAACAAGTGTCAGAGAGGAAAACACTGAATTTGTCAAAAACAAGTTCCCGTTTTATCAGTTATTTTATTGATAACAATGTGATAACAATTATAGCACATCACATAAATCAAATAACCAAGAAAATAATAAACAGATAAATAAGAAAAAATATATTAAAAGCTCCTCAAAATATCTGGAAACCTCATGTCTGATCTAATATTCACAGGAAATAATCTGTTCACCCAAATTCACCAAACTTTTTACACAAACTTCTTACAGTTATTGTGTTCAGTATTTGGGTTTATTGTACAATTTGTTAGCTGTTCTGTTCGGTCAGCTTACTCAGTGTTAGACAAGTGGTCAATTAAGGGAAAAGTTTGGGAACCACTGATTTAAAAAGTCCCAGACCTCTGAATTTTAATCGCGTATTTATTGTAATTAAGAGCAGGTATGTCCTTTCTTGATAAGTTGTTTTGTTTATAAGTATTAAAAGTCAATGTTTATTTGCAATGCACAGTAAGTTACACACGACAGGCTGCAGGGGGCGATAGAGACCACCACTGTAGATAAACTGCAGAATATCAATTAAACAAATAAGTAATACTGATTGAAATGCGGCTGCAGTTGGACCACAAACTTTTAGCTGCTAACTGTTTGTAAAGTGACTTTAACAGATCAAAGCGGAAGAAAAACGACAACACAAGTGATCTATTATATTAATCCCATGTAATCCTGGTGACCAGGCCAGGATATGAAATAGGAAATGAGGCACACATGCGGTTCAGGTTGTCAAAACAGCCGCACACAGTCCACCTTCACGTCCCCCCGCCGAGCCGGGGCGTCGCGGCGGACAATGACCTGTGTTTCCCCGGGCACAAAGTGCTCTCTGTGTCCGCTTTAATGGAGCCGGTTTGGCCGTGTCGAGCACAGCACGTCCGCCGCGGCGTGTGTGTGTGTGTGTGTGTGATTAATCACCGTGTTAAAACTGGAGCCGAGTCCCCCCGAGGTGGAGCCGAGGAGAGGGCGGCGGCCCGGACGGCCCGGACGGCCCGGGTCAGCAGCGGCATTCGTCGGTAGCGAATGAAAGATGGAGAGGAGTCATCATCCGTCACATCTGGTTTACATTAAGACAGCAGAGGTGAGATACAGTGACAACACACAGGGCCAACATACTGTTCATGAGCTCCCTGTTTAATGTCTGACAGATATATTAACCCGTGAGGTTAGTCCAACTGTCATCCTGATATTCAGTATGTCCTAAAAAAAGTGTATGTAAGGCAAGAAGGCCCATTTCCCATGATCAGAAGCTTAGCTGGATGCTAGCTAACATAACAGTCCAATGACCAGGGCCTCCTAACAGAACTGCTGTTTAAACTGAGTATTTAAGTCTTGCTCCTAAATCTTATATCCCCTTAAGGGATAGTTCACCCAAAAATTAAAATCCAGTCATCCTCATGCCGATTGAACGTTGGGTTTTGTTTTGTAGTCCAGTGAAACACTGCTGGAGTTTCACAGGAAGTGACCACCACAAAGAAGAACCCCACATGAAAGGTCTCCAAGCTGCTTGTCCGGCATAACCCAAGTCTCCTGAAGACCCAACACCAGGGCTGCCACCACGTCTGTGTGACAAAACCAGTCCAGTGGCGAATAAAACCAGCACAAAACGCCCAAATACTGGAACTCCAAATGTGCCAATATAAAATCATATACACAGTTCTTTGAAGTCCAACGGCATTGCTGTCATTCCTAAATGTAGTATAATACCTATGAAAAAAATAAATGTTAAGTCTGCCAGCGTTAAAACCAATTTTCCCAAAGCTTATTCTTTCACCTATGTCCTAAAACAGCCTTGTGTATTTACATACAGTATATTATCATGTATAAAATACAGTCTGGACATCATAAATGTAGTGATTTTACTTCATATGTGTTTATTGTAGTTAATGTAATACCTGTTAACGGCATGTTGGGGCTTTAGGAGTCTTGGATTACACCAAACAAGCAGTATGGAGGCATTTTGATTTTTTTTTCCAGTTGTTTCTTTTGTTAGAAAACTGGTCACCATTCACTTAAATTGTTTTCAAAAGTCTGCAACACTGTTTTCCTGTGAAACCCAAGCAACGTTTTGTAGACTAAAAAAAACTAAACCTGTCCTTCAATCAGCGTGAGAGTGAGTAGATAATGACTGGATTTTCATTTCATTAGTTGAAGAGATAATTGATTATGCGAACAAATTAGCATGTTGGAGTGTTTGGGATGGAGCCGTCTCACAGCCTGAGGGAAGAAGCTGCTCTTCAGTCTGGTGATACTTGTGTATCTCTTGTCTGATGGCAGGAGGGTGAACAGGCTGTGACCGGGGTGGGCATTGTCTTATAGTGTCCTCTGGGCTCACCTCCGTCCTGGTGTCATTGATGCTCTGTAGGTGGGAACCAGTGATGTTCTGGGCAGTTTCAATGAGTTTTTCTGTCCTCTGCCTTGCACGTCCCATGCCGGTTTGTGATCTTTCCAGACTGGATGCTTTCAGTTGCTCGTTTGTAGAAGTTAACAAGAACGTGGCACGTGAATTTTGCCATCTTAGGTTTCATTAAGAAATACAGCTATTTCTGAGCCTTCTTTACCAACTTTATTGTGACACATACAACCATACAAAATGTAATTATACAGTCAGATTCATTCTCTGTAATCAACCCATCCTAGTAATAGAATGCTGTCATATACAGTGCCTGGGACCCTGAGGGCCAACTCCAGTCCGAAGCCAACTTCCAGCACCTTAGTCTGACAGGAGAATTGACCTAGCATACATATTTCTGATGGAAACCCACGCTGGGAGAACCGCAAACTCCAGGATTTGATCCCACAGCCTTTCTGCTGTGAGATGAAAGTACTAACCACTGCACCACCTTGTGATGGGTGCTGATTTCCAGAAACCTAAAACTGTTCACCTGCTCCACCTCAGCTCTACTGATGTAGACAGGACCCTGACCCTTCTGACCCCAGTCAGTCAGAAGTGTTAAATATGTTGGCAGAATGAGTTTAAATACACTGAAAACTGTAGCCTAGTGCAGTGATTAAGATAAAATATATTCTGTTATTAGTCCCACAACGGGGACATTTGCAGTGTTACAGCAGCAGAGTGGATATCAACATATAAAGAAGCATCAATAAAAATATAAAAATATAACCAAGAGGAAATATAATAAATCAGAACCATTTAAACAGAGGAAGTATAATAATAGGAACACTATAAACAATATAAGTAGACTGAGCAGTTGAATGAATTTACACTACTGCATGGAGGGATTATTGATAATTGTACATAGAATGATGATAATACACCTGATTATTGCAGTAATTAAAGCAATATTCAGTAATGAAAGCCCTAATTGTGTTTTTTCTAGTAGATAGAGTTGCATTTATTAGTCGATTGAAAGAAAATTAGTCACCAGCTATTTTCATAATTGATCAGTTGTTTTTGAAGCAAAAATATCAAACATTTATCTTCTAAAATGTGAGTATTTGCTGCTTTTCTTTGTTTGAATGAATGACCAGTCTTTGGGTTTGGACTGTTGGTTGGACAACAGAAGCAATTTGGAGATGTCACTTTGGGCTCTGGGAAACTGTGAAGAGCATTTTTTACACATTTTTGACATTTCGTAGACCAAACAATCGACTAATCATGAACATAGGCCAATTGTCAGATTAATCAGTATTGAAAATAACTGTTATTTGGAGACCTTGAAGGATTTTTAGGGGTCAGAAAAGGTAAAAAGCGTCCTCTGTTTCACTAAAGTAAACAAAACAAATGTGTTTTTATCTTCATTATCCATTTAATCTTGTGAGCCTTTTTATTTATCGTGGGAGCCTTTTGGGGGAGGAGTCTCTGTCCCCACATTGCACATATGCCTTTTGGCTCCGCTCATAATTTGCATTCACTGCAGCTCAACACTTGAGTTCAGAGCAGATACAACTGATCCTGAATGTGCACCATTAAAGCAGCAGTGAGCCCGTGCTTCCTTTGTTTCTCGGTAGTGGGTCGTGGTCCCTTCATAACTCTTGTGGCTCTAAATCACAGATAAATAACGAGCTTTCCCATGGACACGTCGGGAAGTGGAAGAATTCGGGGCTGATCTGCCATCGCTAAATGTTAAGTGGTCAGTATTGTGCCTCAGCATGGGGCACAGGAAACATGGATGTGAATGTAAGAGCTCTTGGGCTGCGTGTTAAATGAAAATGTCACAGTGATAAAGAGCGCACCTTCCACACCCAGGAGTGTGTGAGTGAGCGTGTGAATGTGTGTGTGTGTGTGTGTGTGTGTGTGTGAGATGGGTCGGAAGTATACTCGGGCGGCAGGCTGTAAATCCTCACCATGAGCTGCAGATAGCTGCTCACACACTGCTCACATTGCACACACGCACACACACACTTGGATCTATTCCTAGAAGCAGCGCACTTTCCAGGAGTTTAACATTTAATGGCGCTCCAGAAATGTGGAGTCACACGTTGGGATCTAGCTGATACAATCCCCACCCGTATAAATTTCTGCGCCTATTAAAAGTGTGTAAAACTCACAGTGAATAAAATAAAACCAACTCCTGCGGCCCTCTGGGCTCGTTCAGCGGCCCGAGCTGGAGGTGTTGTTTAAAAATGAGGCTGAGCGGCCGAGCGCTGAGAAACAGAACGAGCTTCTGTGAGGGAAAATACACAGACAGCAAACATGTACGCTCTGAGGAATAAAGGTGCTAACTAGAACCATGTAGGGTTCTTCAGCTCGTAACCATAGGAGAACCCAGGTTACAGGTACAACCAGGTTCCACTTGGAACCCTTTCAGAGAGTTCTACCTAGAGCCAGGAGGTACTTCTGAGACCCCTTTTATACTCCAAGCGTTTTATCTAGAACCCACCAAAGAGGTTTTACCAAGAACCCTTTTTTTCCCCCTGGAATTTTATCTACAACACAGTCAGGGTGTTGTACTGAGAACCCTTTTATATTCCAAGAGTTTTATCTAGAACCCACCCAGCCGGTTCTTGGAACTTTTTTTTTAAGTTTAATATCTCGAACCCACTTGTGGGGTTTTATATTCCAAGAGTTTTATCTAGAACCCACCCAGCAGGTTCTAGTGAGAACTTTCTTATAATTCAAGAGTGTTATCTAAACAAAAAACACTGAGGGGGTTCTACTGAGAACCCTTTTATCTTCCAAGGTTTTTTTTTTTTATCTAGATCTGACCCAGGGAATTCTAGGAGCTCAACAATCCTCGAAGAACTCTGTCTTCCAAAAAGGGTTCTTAATGAAGCCCTCCGTCTTACAATGAACCTTTGAAAAACAATTTCTTAAAAACAGGGTTCTTCACAAGCAAATGGTTCTGAGCAGAACCTCAGCCCTTCAGGAAGAACCCTTGGCAAACTCTTATTTCTCAGAGTGTGAAAATCACCGAGGGCCAGACGGGGAATGACCAAACCTCGATGCCTGAGCTATTGAATTTACCTCACGTAATGTAGCATGAATGAAGCCCTTAAAGGTATCAGTTTCCAGTCAATAAACAGGGAATCGGACGCACGGTTCAGCGCGAGTTGAACATGTGGGACCAGTCACACACAAACACACACACACACACACACACACACACATGCAGTGCCCCGGTCATCCAGTCAGGATACTACTGTGTACATTCAACTTAACAAATCAAACCTCTAGCTGTATGTTAATCTCCTGGCAGGCTCCGGTAACATAAAACTAACCAAACAGAACGTTTCCCGAATACAGTAGCGGTCAGAATGGTGTTTGACAGTCACAATTTGTGTCCACTTTTGTTTCCAGCGACTGAATGCCTGTGTATAATCAAAACTGTTTGATTTTTTTTTCCTTTCTTCTTCCACGCAGCCATGCCTGATGGCCCCCGCTGCTGGAGTGTCTGAGGCTTTGACGGCGGCTCTTGTGTCGTGTGGCGTTGGCGTCCGAGCTCTGCCAGGCGGCGTGTGTGGTCAACAGGCGACTGGTAAGCGGCAGGAGTGAAGTCAGTGCCTCGCCATGTATCTGTTCGCTGTCCGCTCCTCGTTTCTGCTCGTCTTTATGTTTCTGTCTCCATCGCTGGTTGACCTTGAATAACTTTTTACGTACGGTACGCATGACATGTGCCTCTTTTACGACTTTCTGCATCCTGGAAAGATCTTTTAATCGACCCCCGCCCTCCCCTTCCTCCCTCCCACACACACACACACACACACACACACACACACACACACACACACACACACACTTACACCTCATCTCTCTCCCCCCTCCCTCCCCCTGTGGCCTCGGGGCATATGGTTTGGCTGGGCAAGAGATAAGAGAGATGTGTCAGCCTGTGGTACTGAACAAACACATCTTTCATTTCTGCCTTTCTTCTCTCCTCCTTTGACTCCTCTTCCCTGCCCTTCCTCTTCTTCTTCTTCTTCTTCTTCTTCTTCTTCTCTTCTTTTCTCTTCTCTTCTTTTCTCTTCTCTTCTCTTCTCTCAGATAAACTGCTTGGAACTGCTATAAAATTGTGACTACATTACTGTCATAACAAATCGATCTCTGACTCAATAGTTGGCTCTTTAGATAAAGAAATAACAAGTCAGAGAGCCTGATTGCTTTTGCCTTGCGCTCGAGCCTCACTTCTCGCTGCCTGTGTGGCTACACTTTGTGTGATCCGTCTGTCTTTGTTCATCTGTGCCGTTTGATGGAGCAGCGAGTGGGAGGTAGAGGCTGAACAATTAATCGAATTGTTTTCGAAATCACAATATGGTCTATCGCAGTTTTCAAACCGGCAGAGGTGCAATATGTTGTGGCCGAAATGTGTGTCAAAACACCATTTTAAATAAAATACTGTTGTGCTGCAGGAATGGGTATCGTGACAGTAGAACAACTGTTGAATCTTTCACCTCTTTTCCCATCATTTTCTTTATTTTTTCGCACCAAATTATGGCAACTAGTATCAATAAGAATGTTTATAAGAATTATCTGTATTGACATCATCATTTTAATGTTTTTTTTTAATGAAAATGAATATAAGGATGTAAAAATTTTTATGAAATTGATTCTTATTCATCTCGTAATTGTTTGAGTGATTGTTTTATATTTGCTCAGCCAGGTTATATATGATGCCAGGTCTTCTTACATGACATTTGGAAACATGAAACTTTGATGTGTTCTCCTTTTAATGATCAGGTTAGCCATCACAACCTCCTCCACAAAAAGTCCAGATTGCAGAACGTCATGGTGATATTTCTGGATATCTGTTGGGATGCAGATGTCTTGCGTTTCTCAGTTGATGGTGCTGCTGTTGGACTTTAAAGTGTCCCACCTTGAGACACAGTCTGCATTTCCTGTCCAGTTGGTCCAAATCTTGAGCTAGAGGGCTTTTTCTGAGAAGCCATCGTTCCGTAGTAGTTGTTCCATGTGATGACTTGCGAAATTGCTCAGAGCTCGCAGACTTTGACTCTCACAAACATTAAGGCTAATTATATCACTGGTATAAGCAACGTAATGTAACAAACATTCCTCGGTCTAAAATAGGGCCCTCATTTCCCATCATGCCTAGTAGTTCATAAAGTTTGTTATTTTATGTTACAAAATGCAGATGTTACTTTTTGTTTGTGCCTGTTCAGAACATGCTGGTTTATGTTGGTAATTGTCATTTTTGTTCTGGTTTGTAGTTTTAAAGTGTTTAAAGTGTCTCCCGACCCCAAGCTTGAGAACCGTGGGTTGATTTTATGTGATGAAAAAGATGATGTGCCATGTCCCACAGCTGTAAGGTGCTGGAAAAGCTTGGAAACACACCTTGAAAAGTGCTTGAATGTGACTTTGGGGAAGATGTAGGAGCCTACTTTTTCTCCCCTCCTCTCCTTGCCCAGTCTCCTCACCTCCTTCGTCTCTGTGACGGCTGGGTACAATTAGGCGCAAGAAGCCTTTCGTCTTCTTCGCGGAGAGAGAGAGACGTTGTTATATTTGCGGGTGATGGAGAGGGGAAGAGAGGGAGAGAATGGGCTTCAGATGCTCTCGAGGAGCAAAGACGAAGAGGAGGGTGTGTGTGTGTGGGGGGGGGCAAAGGAGCAGAGACAGATCTCCTCATGCTGAATGAAAGGCCCTCTTTCCTCTCCTTCCTCTCTGGTAGGGCACATCAGAGGCATGCGCTCTTCGCTTTATGGAGGGAAAAGTGGTTTCCACCAAACTCTGCTTCCATTTATCTCTGGCTCGCTTCGCCCCGCTCCCTGCACACACACACACACAGACACACACACACCACCGTCTGCACACGCTCACATTTGTACGGCACATGCACGCTCATGCACATACTGTACACAGGCTGGATTTGCTTTGATTCCTGATTGCTTTGGTTTCTGCGGTGGCTTGATCAGGTTACTGTTCAAACTACGTGCCAAGCCTGTGTGTGTGTGTGTGTGTGTGTGTGTGTCTGTCTGAGCCTGTGTGTGTAGAAGAAGTGTGATGATGGATCCTCAGCCAGTGGTGGGAATAGCACAGTTTCAGCTGCTATTATTAGCCCTCTGTTCCACAGGCCTGATTCTTTCCCCCGTCTGCTGTCTGACACCAGCGTTTCATTATTATCTGGCTCCAGTGCAAGAGGGGCTACGCTATCACAGCTAGCTACAGGGAGGACAGCCCCGCTCTCATTCCAACAAGGCTTTTTATAGGCTCCACTACTCCTGCATACATTCTGTTAGTTACTCAGTGTGTCAAGGACTCGGGGTGAAATAGTTCCCAGAGCCAAGCGACACACTTTCTTTCACTTGTTGGCTCCAGGTCCTTAAAAAGTCTTTAAGTATCAGACATTCAGCGTACTAATAAATGACACTATGGCCGCAACTAATGATTATTTTCATAGTTGATTAATCTATCAGTTATTTTCTTGATTGATTGGTTAGTTGTTTGGTCAATAAAATGTCAGAACATGGTGATGTGTTAATTAAATTTAATTCAGTGTTTCCCGGAGCACAAGATGACATCCTCAAATGTCTTCTTTTGCCCACAACCCAAAGGTATTCAATTTACTGTCACCATTTTCTGACATTTTATTGGCCAAAACAACTCGGTGATGAAAATAATCATTAGTTGCGGCCTTATGGAAAGTAATCAATCAATCACATTTTTAAAGTAAGCCTCCCAAACCTGTTACTGTCATACAGGGCAAATTGACTAATAAACATATTAAGACAATGTTCTTTAACTCAATCATTTATTGTCATTTTGTCATACTTATCATTTTGATCTGACAATATATGTATTTACTAGAAAAGTGCGCCTTTATTTTGACGTTTTGATGGTTAATGTTATTGCGAAACTGACCTTAAATTTAATTAAAAAGTAGAATTAAAAGTCTCTCGTTTAACTTGTTGATGTAGACGCCCTGATTTCATTGTGCACTGAAATACTTGCACTAGCACACAGTTGGCAGACGCACCCTTGACCGGTGAGTATTTCAAGGGCGCACTACTAGCTGCGATCCTTGCATATCACACTTCAATCATTTGACACAGTTGCCGCTCCCCGCATACAAAGACGAGTACGCACACACCCTCGTGCGTAGCACACGGCCTGCGACCCCCCACCTGACTATGAGCCTCGCGAAGTGTCTTCCATTACAGATAAGTGCAGCAGCGATATTGACAGGGTCACGATGGACCATAGCTGACTTGACCTTTGAGACGACTGTCCATTTGACCAGCCAGATGGTCAGAGAGAGAGAGAGAGAGAGAGAGAGAGAGTTGACTTCTTGAGGGCTCATTTCCATGTGCAAAACATGTGCTTTAAAGCTACTACAAGGGCTTTTAAGTGGTTATGAAACAGTCTCATTTTATTACTGATGTCTCTATATGACCTACATAAGTTAACAAGACATCTGCACTGGCTATTTCTATGCAGTCTTAATTCTTAATTACGTTATTCTTAATCCGGGTCGGATTCTTCTTGAAATCAGATGAAACCAGTCAGTGTTTACATTTTTCCAGGCAATGTGAGTCACAGTGAGTCACATGTTAGCAAGTTAAAAAGGAGAATAAGATTTATTAGATATTCTTCTTATTATTATTTAGATAATTATATTTTTGATGTTGTATTTTGTGGTTGTTACGGTGGAAAACTACCACTTTTGTCCAGAGGAGCCTCCAAAATCACCAAAATATGAATATTGCCTGTAGTAGCTTTAAATGGATAGTTTGTAGTCAGTTTGAAGTGAGGCTGTATGAGGTTGTCCTCATCGATAGTCAGTGTTAACCACAGTAGATGGCAGTTGGCACGACCACGCTTTGGAGAAGCCGAAGGGAGAACCAGCACGGAAGCTGAGCAATGAACTGCTGTGAAACAGGGTCAGGAACAAAATGTAGCCACTTAAAAAAGGTCTGCCCCCAAAAAATCTATATTTGGAATATTGTTGTATTGGAATAAATCCCTTACTTAGTCATCAGACAGCCTTTTCCGAAGGAGAACCATAGTTATATAAGCCTAAAATTGCTCTCTCCAGTGCAACCAGACCCCTCAAGGAAAAACAGTAATTTTACCTCACAGAACACATGACCGGCTGCCTTGATTGGTTAGTTTGTTTGTTATTGTCTGACTTCAGTGAATCTGAACTTATCTTTTAAAACACCTAAGTCACACAATAATACAAACAAACAAACTGATGGAGGCAGCGGCAGATCAGCGACTCCCACGTTCTGTGAGGTAAAATTACCGATTTTTCCAATGGAGTTTGGTTGGCTGGGAGAGACCAATATTTGGCTTACAAAAAATACATACAAATACATTTTATTGCTGTCCGTTTTGTTGCTTGGCTGCTGTGTGTTGCTCCTCTGCTTCTCCAAACTAGCTTTACTGTAGCTAATACACTGACTATCGATAAGTATCTCAAAGAATCCCACTTCAAATAATCCAAACTATCTTTTTAAAACATATTGCACTTACTGTAAGACAACATGAGACATGTTGAGGAGGCTGTAGGAAGGAAAAGAATGTGCAGATCATCGCAGTGAAAGGTCTTTTGTCTCCTGCCGAGGAAAAAAAGGTATAAATAAACATAGTTTCAAGGATTGAGACGTTAGTACGACGTAGCGAATGAGGGTCAGAGGAATTTCCTTGTCAATCACTAATGTGTGTTTATGTTTGAAAGTGTGCATGTGCAGTTATGTACATGGATGTTTTGATTGCATGTGAGTCGTACGGTTCTGAAGAAAAATAAACTTCCAGTGAAAAGCGCCCGCCACAGGCCCGAAGTCATACTGTAGCCCCTCTTTTCCCCTGTGCTTAATTTCTGACCTGAGACCAGGGAGATGTTAGTTTAGCAATGTTGTAGATGTGTCCCTCGAGCTCCCTGAAGCCGACCTGGGACAAGAGGACTGTGAGTTTAGGGATCCTGTGTGACGGGTTCTTTGTGGTTTTTAGTCCTGACCTTCAGTGTAAGTTCAGGAGTTCAGGCTGTGGAGTGTAGGTGATAAAGTCATGAGGATTTAAAGAAATTCAAAGTTATTTCTTTGAACTTCGTCAAACATCATTTGTTTTTTTTAATTTATTCTAGGCAGTATCATTATGTTTTTGGGTTGTCCTTCTGTCTTATGAAAGCGATATCTCAACGCCTACTTGGACTAATTAGACCTTAATGATCCATGGTTGTTTTTTTATTTTATTTTATGAAAAGGACTGCTACTGACTGCCGCATTGTTTTTGTTTCGCAATTGTGCGTACATAATTCAAACTTTCATTCCCAAAGACAATTCATGCCATTTTTTTTATAGGTCATGGCTGGCTACTTTTATTTTTTTAACCAAAAAAAAGGCAAGCAGAAGCAGTTCAAGATTTTCTCAAATTTTTTTTCCCCAATATTGTGATAAGTATTGTGTCATGGATGTTTTTATTGTGGTTGTGGTGGCATTCTTACTTACTAGGGTTTGATTCTCTATTCTGATTAACGCTTATTTCACATTAACTACAAACAATTTTTATAATCTGCATTTTTCATGCAAAAGCGTTTCTTTTTTTTCATGTGGAACAGGTTCTCGATGTGCGACCCTAATCCCAACCGTGCACACAGATATCATTATTGCGCTATGACTGTTGCTGAGCTTCATTGTTCACCACTGTAGTGGCACAGATGGATGACGTACACTGATGACGTTTTCTTTAATATTAACTTGTGTCATAGCCTCTGAGTCAACTACAGTCTACATACATCAGACTTGATGTTGTACCCAAGTTTGTTAGATCCAAGTTGCACAGAGCGGCTTCCAATAAACTTATAAGATTGCTGAAGTCTGAAGGCATCATATGTGAAGAAAGAAAATACACGTAATACTATTTCAATAAATTCCCTCTAAGTCTTCAGTACATATATACGAGTCTGGACAGACTTGACTAGTGGGTGGAGGCGACTGTGAGGCGGTAATTCTAATTTCATACTTACTCTAAATCAAAGAATCATATCTAAATATAGCATTTATGGGTTGAATTCTAAATTTGTCTCTTCATGGTGGGACATGTGGGTCTTTTTCTCTCTTTCTTTAGCGCACACACACATGCACACACACACACACGCACACACATACACACACTCTCTCATCTAGAGGATGTGAGCTGTTAGCCACGGTTCCCTTTGTCATTTCATCAGCCTTGATTTGGGGTGTGAATATATGTGAAATAGTAGCAGGAAAGAATCCGTGGGGAACCGTATTTCCTCTTCCTGTTACAGTACCAAGCTTTTATTGTTCCAGCAGAAGCAGGGGAGGTGGTGACGGTGGTGGTGTTGGGGTTCAGTTAAATCCTGGACCCGCTGGTCATGTCGCTCACGAGGTGCCGCAGCATGAGGATCTGATGCCGGCTAATGGGCTGAAACGGCTCACTGTAAATGTCACCGGCCTGCTGGGTGGTCATGTTTGTCAGGTGGGGTATAAACCCGACTGGTGCTGAAAAGGTTTTGGGCCGGGTCCAGAAAAAAGTCCTCAGTTGGCCCTCAGGCTCCTCCTGGAAAGATATGAAAAGACTGACCAGAGAAATAGTAGATTTTCTCAAACCTTATGGCACTAGATGGTAGTTTTTACTGCCAAGTTGTTAACAATCCCTTGTTTTCAGCAAACCTTGATAATAAGCACTGTCGGTAAAGGCAGAAAACATTTAACAGAACGGGTTTAAAGTGCAGAAGTGTTTGTCCCTCTTGAACTGTGAGTCGTTTCTTTATTTCATTGTAGTTTGTTTAACTTGTCATGCAATCAGTTCAGTGTAAACCTGCCCTGAAGCTCAATTTAGCAGTATTTAAGGAAATTGGTCGTAAGATTTGCTCCTGAAAAGTTTTTATAGAGCATTCATTTCAGTTTCCGTCTGTCTTAAATATGTTTTCTACCGGTTGTAGGCAATCATGATAGCTCTGAAACATTTTGTATGTTATTTTAGCAAAAAACTGTCTGGAAACCCCCAGTACAACTGTCCCACACCTCTTATCTTGTTTAAAATTAATACATGGACCTTAATTTATTTTTTTTAACAGTTTAATCCCTCTATCCATTAGTTTTTATGCTCCTTATCCAGGTCTACCTCATATTTAATGATTAATTACTTGAATTATTTGGAATTTTTATCATATACTGCTGATAAGTACTGACAAAAATGTCATATGTACCTCAATAAATTTATGCACTTGGTAAATAATCCCAGGCTTTATCATCAATGATGGTTTTCACTGACTGTGATTGGCCAATATTGGTAGACTCATATATTAGTTGGGCTGTAGTTGCTGGTACTGTAGATCACACTGACAATCAAAAACTCAGCTCTTAGCAGCTCAATGCAGGAAATGCAGGAAAATGAACACTAACTGCCCAGTTTGAAATGGCAGAGAGCCAAAGTAAACATGCAGCTGATGAATAAAGTCAAACATCTCTCCTGGAAAAAGGACTCAGGAGTTGCTTGGCCAAACTGAGTTTGACTTGAATGTAACAGGTAGCAAGAAAAAAGAACATCAGTGGGATACCTATGTTGTCCTGCCGACTACTAGGAATGTCATGTGTGTTGGTGGACAAAAACAGATCATATCAGTTGATTCTACAACACATGAACATACATTTATGCACATTATTTCAGCATACTACAAAAATACTTACTATTTTAAGCTGTCTTTGTAATTTGGTGTCCCAAGTTGTCCCAAGTTTTCTGTCGCCATGACTGGGTCCATATTCTCCTTCATTGGATGTTTTTGTCCCATCCACATAAATACCACTATTGCAAGGGCTTTATTCTAGCTTAGCTTCATTGTTTACCACATCCACGGCACAGATGGATGGTGCGCACTGATGACATTTTCTTGTATATTGACTTGCGTCGTCTAGAGTTAAGTCGGTGTGATCATCGTGCAGTCGAGCGACATCAAAGTTAAACCCAAGTTTATTAATGCGTGCCGCGCAGTGTGGCTTACAATATACTTATAAGACTGCTGAGGTCTCAGTCTGTGGGCGCCATGAGAATATCAGGTTAAGCCAAGCAGAGGCAGAATAGGGCGGGTCATGCTTTCGTAATCCTAGGGAAAAAAAATTGCGTCGGGGATTGGGGGTGCATCAACCCAGTCGGGATGTAGAGGGTTGTGTGTGGCTTTAAAGGTTTGGCAACTGCTGCTGTGTAGTACATGACCGCTTGGTTTCTCTTAATTAATGCCATTGTATATTCGGTCTTTTATTGCGTCTGTGTGGTCTGTTTTCATATATAAACTTCTCATTACTAACTGTTATATCAATCTTATCTGTCATCTGTCTGCGAGTCTCAATCTTATCAATGCTTCTACACACCCCACCCAAATACCACAACCTACGGCCTGTAGCGGAGGGGTCAAAGTTCGCCTGTTTCTGATCTGACCCCTGCCTGACCCTTTCTGATGTGATTGACCGCTCGCACAAAAGAGCCCCAGTGGCCAGTGGTCACCGAGGTTCTGGGCCATCCGTTAGGCACAGCAGGGGCAGATAGAGGAAAGGTTTCCGGGTCAGGGGTCAGTGAGATGCCACATGCTCGGTCGTCTGTCACATGGCTCGGCTGTCTCGGATGACAGTGGATGGCTTTGAGAGCCAAGCCCGGTCCCCCTCACAACCCACCACTTACGGATGGACACTATTCATTCAGGCTATCAGTTCCACCTGATGAGGACAGCATGTGACTGAGGGGATGATCCAAATTGGACAGTGTTTGGATGCCATGTGGTGCTACAGCAGTGCAATAAAACCAGACACTTACAATGTTCCTTGGCTGGGATACCCTTCAGTCTAAACTAGCTGTGAATACTGTCATGTCACCAATATCATTTAGACTGGGCTACACCAACAAAGATTCATTTAATCTAAGATTACTACCCATCAGAGTTTAGTAACAACCAAGTTTATGAGTAAATTCAGATTTAAAATTTTGCAGAGCTCTGTTGCACAATCAAACTTTAATCTCCCTTTAATAAATCCAAGTTTCAGTTAGTTAGTTAGTGACGTAAAATTAAATTTAAAAGGTTAATACATGCTTGCTTGAGGAGGGGGAACCATTAACTTCTGACTGCTCAGTGTTCCTTAATGATGCTTGCTAGGTAGCCTTTAAAAGTAAAAAAAAAAAAGAATACATTATATGTATTGTTTGCTAGCTAGCTAAAAAACAAAACAAAACAAACAACAACAACAAAGGTATATTCTTTGCTAGCTACCTAAAAAGTTTTTTTAAGTGTTATATTGTTTGGTAGCTAGCCAAAGAGTAAAAATAAAGTTATATTGTTTGCTGGCAATCTAAAAAGTTAAAAAAAAAAAAAAAAAAGTACACTGTTTGATAGCTGGCTAAAAGGTTAATTAAATTTGTATTTTTTACGAGCTAGCTAAAAATTAGTTAGCCTACTCATGATGGTTTACTGGAATGAAATAAGGAAGAGCTGCATCATAAAATTCACTTGGTAGACTCTGTCCTTGAACTTAATGAGGAACTTGATTATTTTTCTTCATCAAACGACAGCTGTTTTAAAAGTGGTGCAATAGAACAGAATTAAATTTAATCTAGGTGTAGAGTCAAAACTAAACAATCAATCAGGTTTAAAAATGAATTATTTTTGGTGCAACCCAGCCCAAGTCTAGCTTTGTGTTTTAAGTTTTGCTTTCTTTTCCTTTGCTGTTTTATTCATTTCTATCAGTGAAATTATTTCGACACCACTTTTTGCAAGAGAAATACGATTTTAAAAATTCCGGACTAAATATCACAGATATCTCCCGTTCAAATCTGTTTTCCTGTGTCTGTCTCTCTCACACACACACACAGACGGACACATATATAGTGGAGGTGACCCTGTCCAGACGGGATATAGGGCTCAGTTCCATGGCAAAGCGCCGGTGTTAGTGCTGAGGAGGTGAAATGTGAGCCAGCTCACTGTCCTGGATCGATGGACTCGCCTCTACTGCTGTCCCAGGAGTCCGCCACTTGCTCTCTATCACTGTCACCACTCCCTGTCTCTGTCTCTTCCTCTCTCTCTACACTCTGTCTCTTTCTGTCTCTTCTCTTCTTCACTAATTCTCTTGTGCCTCTGTCTTTTCTTGTGTATCCAGTTATCTCCTGTGTTGACAAAGCAAATGATTACACTATTAGTGGCGCAACACGAACACAAGAAAGTAAAATAAAAAAGACATTGCATTAACAAATGACACTTTGTGTTAGCTTTGAGAAACTGTTTTGAATTACATGAAAATCTGCATATATGAGTATCTGTATACATGTGTGTTATTATTTTCTCCTCGCTCCACATCCTGCCCAGCCTCTTCCCTCCCTCCTCTCTTCTTCTCCTCTTTCCATATCTCTCTCTCTCTCTGTCTCCTTTTTCTCTTCTACTTTATTCTCAGTCTTCGTCTTTCTCTGCCATCGATCTGCTGCGGAAGCAACTGGTCCGTCTCCCGGCTGCTCAGGAGGAATGTGGCTGAGGAGCTTTTTCATTCATATGGATTCAACTAGTGTGTGTGTGTGCGTGTGTGTGTGTGTGTGAGAACATGATGACTAGTACACAAGAAGTTCACAGAGGAGGCATGCTGCAATGAAAATATGAATCTTGTACATATGTGTGTGTGTAAACATGTTTAAGCCAGAAACACTGGGAGTTGGCTTTTGTGTACAAATATGATCTTTAACGTGTGTGTGTGTGTGTGTGTGTGTGTGTGTGTGTGTGTGGGTGGGTTCGTATAGCCTGCAGAAGTGGGAAGTAACACAAATACTTTGTTGCTGTACTTAGGTAATTTTTAGGTATCTCTACTTTACTTGAGTATTTTTTGTTTTTAGACAACTACTCCTTGCATTTTCAAAGCACTCTCACACTCAAAAGATGTAACAAGAATAAAACGACATCAGACAGAAACGACTAAAAGATGTACAAGACAAAAAAAAAGTAACAAGACGTAACAAAACGAAAACTATGTAACAATGTAGCAAGATGTAACAAGAAAAAAAAAGATGTAAAACTCCATAACTGGGGAAGATTACATAGAAGATTTAACAGAATGAATATGATGTAACAAGACATAAGAAGACGAAAATGATATAAAAGATGGACCAAGACAAAAATGATGTAGCGGATGAATTTCAAATGGTGATTAAACTTGAGCTGAACTCCATGTGAACACACACCTGCCAGTTAATCAGAAAAGAGTATTCACCCTGACCGAGGTATAAGTAATCATAATTAGTAGACTGACTATTAAAACCAGAATTATCCTTTAAGATTAGGTTTAGGTTAAGGATAGATTGAGAGTCAGGCTTGTAGTTTTGTTGTTAAGGTTGGGGCTCGGGGCAACAGAATGCGTTATGTCGATGACAACCCCCAGAGGTACAGGAGTACAATCTTGTATGTGTGTGTGTGAGTGTGTGTGGCGTTATGCACAGCAGCATTCCCTTCATTATCACTTGGGGAGCACTTTGCCCCGGCGCAGCCATGACTGCGACCCTGTGTTTGGAGTCCAATATGAAAAGAGGGAGAATTCCAGCCAGGAGGATTTTCCTGTAAACGTCCTCCTCTGGGTGAGAGCCATCAATCCGCCTCTGGCAGCGTTCCGCCCGGAAACAAGGATCACATCCAGTCAAAACAGGCCAGTGTTTGGTTTCCACCGCAGAACACGGTTGGGCGCCAGTGGCGAGACCCTTATTGTGAGTATGTGTGAGTGTGTGAGAAAGTAAGGGAGAACCTCTGGTCGTCTGTATGAGAGAGTGAGACACAGGTGAATAGCAAACTTCTTGTATCTAATTTGTTAATTTTCCCCCGGAAGTGAGGAAAACCTTGACAGCGTTTCTTTCTTTACAGAGTGAAGGTTTCATCTCTCAACACTGTAACTGCCCGCCTCACGCTTAGAAATAAGTGATTCAAAAGGGTCCTTCCTGAAGGGGTTAGGTCCTGCTTAGAACCACTTGCTTATGAAGAACGCTTTTATGAAAAGGTCATCAGGGGTTCTTTGTAAGACTTAGGGTTCCATTAAGATCCCTTTTCATCCAAAAAGCCCTTTTTGCAAGAAAGAGTTCTTCAAGGATTGTTGAGATCCTTTGTAACATTATATAACAGGGTTCTCTGTAGAAACCCCCGGTTGGCTTCTAGATAAAACCCTATGAATATAAAAAGATTTTTGGTAGAACCCCTTGGATTGGTTCTACATTAAACCCTTGGAAACTTTAAGTGTAGTGTACTCAGTTGAAGCCCCTAGGTGGGTTCTAGATAAAATCCTTGGACTATAAAGGGGTTATTGGTAGAACCCCCTGTGTGGGTTCTAGATAAAGTACTTGAAATATAAAAGGGTTCTTAGTAGAACCGACTGGATGTTTTCTATATAAACCCATTGGAATGTAAAATGGTTCTTAGTTGAATGCCTTTTGTGGGTTCTAGATAAAAACCCTTGTCCTCATGCTGTTCTTGGTTGAACCCTCTTGGTGTGTGTTCTTGTTTGCACCTTTAGAAGGTGGAAAGGTTTTGTATAGATCCCCCAGACAGGGTTCTAGGTGGAATCATTACACCATAGTGGGGTTCTCTGTAGAACCTCTCGTAGTAGGTTCTGGATGAAACTTTTCATGGATGGTTCCAGGTATAACCCTTTATGTTGGGTTCTAGGTAGAACTCTTTGATAGAGTTCCAGGAACCAAAAAAGGGTTCTCCTTTGGGGACAAGCTGAAGAACCCCTTGTGGTTCTAGTTAGGCCCATTATTTCCCAGAGTGCAGTGCCAGTTGCGAGGATGCCTGGTCTTCTCAACACGTGTTACTGTGCTTCTGTAATGAGTTGAAAACTCCCATCTGTAGCTCGCTCTCTGTTCTCCTTTCTTCTCTGGGTCAGAGAATACAAGCCATTAATCATCACCTGGGTGTGTGACAGCCAGCGTTTGATTGGAGGTTTGATCCCGGCTCTCTGACAGCCTTCTCTCTCTGGCTGGTGTTGCTAGAGGGGCAAAGGCAGGCAGGCAGACAGGCAGGGTGGCGGCGGTGGGGGCGTGTAAAGGGGGGGTTGAACACACATCACAGGAAGCATAATTGGCCGTGAGTGAGCGCTTACTGGATCAGCAGCGAGCTCCCTGACTGAGCGGTGTGTGTCAGCCTCCTTCCTTGGACCCCCTCCAAGCAGCCGGGGATATTTTTAATTTACCTCCGACATCAGGCCTCAGGAATGTCCCCCCCTCCTTCCCCACCTATAGATACCATACTCCACCCCCTCTCCCCGCTTCTCCCTTTCATTCACTCTTTCTGCTTCCCATTAACTTTATTTGAAATGCAGATCTATATTGACTCATCAGAAACACATGTTGGCGACACACGTGCCTATGTGCGGATTGTACATATACGCAGGCGCGTGCGTGCACACAAATTCACTTACTTTCAGTTTGAAAGCCGATACGCGGGTTCACTGTAAAATAGGCCCAAGGTGCACTCCGGAAATACCTGGAAGTAGAGCCAGGATGCATGTTGTTTCATCATGCGCTGCCAGGTCACCAGAGTTCAGGCTTTCTTCATAGGCATACCTCTCTGATTGATCTGGATCGGAACCAAGCAATGGCCCTCAGGTACAGTAGATCGACTCGGTTAGTAATGCACGACCAGGTTGGCTCTGGTTGGACGCCTACTGAAGGGGCCCTGCTGATCAATCACAGGCCTGCCCTGGCCTCTACTCCAGTCTTTAGCTTGACAACGGCAATTGGATGTTATAATGGCTCCCTTGGTTTCGCTTTTGTCACATGACATTTTTTTGGACTCTCAACAAAGGTAACGGTACCTGTGATGTAAAAAGTCCCGTCTGGGTACATACCAAGTCTAAAATACTTGTTCATGTAACAGGAAATGCTTGTGATTGATCTGGATAAGAACCAAGGAATGGTCCTCAGGTACAGTTATTTGACTCGGTTACTAATGCACAGGCTGGCTCTGGTTGGACGCCTGTTGAAGGGGCCCTGCTGATCAAGGCTTGCCCTGGCTTCTACCCCAGTCTTTAATTTGACAACAGCAATTGTTGCCTGTGCCACATGATGCTTTCTGGACTCTAAACAAAGCAACGGTAGAATAATGGAAACAGACCCGTCTTAGTCTATACCAAGGCCCCAATATTGGGGATGTTTTCAGCTTCAGTGTCTCATGTCCGATTCTGTGCCAGTCAGATTCACACCAGTGCTCTACATGATGGTCACGTCATGCGCGCAGCAACACAGACAGTAACCTCATAGTCACAACAGCGCTTGTCCCAGCCACACACACTCAGACGCATGTTTGCATGAAGTCAGCGTAAGCAATAAATTCCAAGCACAGAGAAGACAGACGGTCTACAAGGGGACGGAGCACCTGAGCAACTGATGATGTTGCACTGCATCAATCTCCGGTTTGTTTACATCTGCTTCCACATGAAATCACATGAAATCATGATTCCTGTGAGATCTCGTGAGCTTGTACTCCCTCAGGCACATAATCTTGCTATAGTAACGTAATAAGGCCTGGCTGTAACCTGGAGTACTTTTGGAGAAATTTTACATTAAAGAAAAGTTACAAAAATGTTTGTGTGTTCTGTTAATTGTCGTTCAAGAAAACTGCAATCGGTGCATCTCTACCCAGTATCACTACTTCTGAAATACTTATTCTGGAAGTGTTTGTGATTGATCTGGATCACAACCAAGCGATGGTCCTCAGGTTCAGCAGATATGGTTGGCTGCTAATGCACGACCAGGCTGGCTCTGGTTGGACGCCTGCTGAAGGGGCCCTGCTGATCAAGCACAGGCCTGCCCTGGCTTCTACCCCAGTCTTTAGCATGACAGCGGTGATTGGATGTTATAATGGCTCCCTTGGTTTCGCTTTTGCCACGTGACGTTTTTTGGACTCTCAACAAAGCAGCAGTACCCGTGATGTAAATAACCCCATCTGGGTCCATACCAAGGCCTCAATACCACTACAGTACTTTGAAATACTTGTTCTTGTAACAGGAAGTGTTTCTCCCCCACTAATTATGCCCTCGGGAAACACAGCTTCTAGGAACCAACTAGTTGCGCTCATACATAAACATTCAACGCAACTTAGAAATGCCCTATTAAGACGCTGAAAATTGCACGAATAGTTAGTGTACATGTTTGGTCTTTGAGAAACACGATAATACGAGTGTTAATCTGACACTGTGTTGACAGGTCTGCCCTGTACACAGGAGGCTGAGAACATTTTTAGGATCAAAAGGTGAGGAAAGGCTTACATTTTCCTAGAATCCCACCACCAAGGTTACAGGGAGGTGAGCTCTGCCAGGGTTCACTGCCAAGGTCTGGATGTGTGTGTGTGTGTGTGTCCCGACTCTGTCTTTATGAACGTCCACCTGAGGAGAGGCTGTTTCCGCTGTCACGGTAAATTCCTGTGCAGCTCTCACAGTGTCAGCTCGGCAGCGGGCTGTCTTTGGGGTGGTCGCACTCAAGAGGCCCCCTGTTTCATAGCTCCTCAGGTCGCCCCCTGCCATGCCTGCCTAAAATAAAGAACCTCTCTGTCTTTGTGCTCTGGAAACATCAGTGATATACTTCAGCCAAGTAGCTTATGTTTCAACTGCCAACACAGACATTGATCATAACTCTTAATGGAGGACACGTCTATACGTGAAACATAAAGATGTCTTTTTTTAAAAGTCAGTTAGAGTTTGACTGGAAATAAGAGTGTAAATAATTGCAACGAAGTAGCCTAAGAATAAAGTGGAAATGGACAATTTTTTGCTTATCATTATCAAGTAAATGTTGATTGCACATTGTGGAATAATGACACCATTTAGATTGGCTTCATATAAGCCTCGCTTTGACCATAAAAAATCTGTCTGCCACTCAGCATGATATTTTTCCTGGGAAAATGATGTCTCCATTCATTTGGAGACTCTTCAGTCAACTGAGATCCTTTCAGTTGAGCAGGTTTTTTTTTGTCGTTTTTTCCTGTGTCGTTGTGTATTACAGTAACAGGTTAAAGCAGATAGACGCCTACAAAAATGCACAGGGAGAACATTTCAATGAGGAATTATCAATAAGGAGAATCATAAATCATCTTTTTATTATCTGGCACACGTATTAAAAAAAATCCTTTTGACAACGTGCTGATGAGAGAAGGTGAAACGAATGGAAAACAAGTTTCAGCTCTTGTTTTTTTTTTTCTTTTTAGCTGCATCATTGAACACAGACCAGTGCAACAGCATGGGAGGCTGTAAAGTTTACAAACCAAATCTGTAACCACAAACCACAATAGTAATGTGCTGGAAGCAGGGAAGGGTGATAGAAACGGTGGCATCAGCCACTTCACCAGAGTGCACCAGCAGAGCGCAGGTGACGTTTACTTGTTTGCTTGCGCTTGTTTTTGCCACTGACAGGCTCAGATTGTTATGCTAAGTATCTGACAGCATTATTGAAAGGATCATGATGGTGTGAGACCTTTTTTTTAAGTGTCAGATCACCAACTCTGGTTTGGTTGTAGTAAGTCATTAATTCACGGTGTGAAGGAACACAGAGCTCTCTAGCTGCGTGAATCTGTTTTCACATCACGGATGATGAAGAAAGGACATGAGTCTTACTGGCAAAACATACTCGTGTGCTGATATAGGAATTTAATGTGGTGCACTGAACTGAATAGAATAAATAAATAAATAAATAACAAATTGTAGAATATTTTTTATTGGAGAGCCAAATCTGATTGCACTAAAAAAAATCTTAGTCAGAGATAGGACTAGTCTCCATCATAGTAACAATACCAAAAACTCCAACAAAAAGGTACGATTATACCACAATAGAAAGTCCATGATACAATATTTATTGCAATATTAAAAGAAAAAGAAAAATGACAACTTGACTAGATTGCTTTAAGATCAAGAATAAACCGCAAGAAAGGTGATTCAAGAAAGTCACTGTATCTCACTTTAGGATGATTAAATCTTTTTCCTGTCCAAGATAAATCATCTTGACAAGCACATTTTGCATTAATAAAGTTGTTTCCAGTTAACTGTTTTTGATTGATACTAGTAATTTTCTCTACATTACACAACATTTTGCTTGTTTGTGAGCGAGATTTTTTGCAGTGTACCATCAAGGTGCCCTTGAACAAGGTACTTAACCACCAGCTGCTCAGAGTTGCTCAGCGGCCAGTAAATGAGGACTGGTTGTGCTGGACAGCTCCCAGTTGTCAATGCATGGAACTGTGGGAATGTGCACTCAATTACCTTCCATACATGAATGCAGGATAAGCTTGATTGTCACATAATTTCGGCAACAAGGCTCCACAAGTACAAGATTTCATTCGGACCGTGCGCTTCGGTTTGGAAGCATTGTGCATCAGATTAGAGAGTGATAGTGATCTCCAGCCAATTAGGATTAAAGAACCCGATAATTGGCGGTCTCCTTTTGTCACAGCGTTCATTATCCTAATCATGTCGGGTAGAGGAGCAAGCAACATGCATATGTGTGCAATAAGTGTTTTATTGTTTTTGTGAACTGGACTGTGGAGGGGGAATTGAATGTGGGGAGCGTGATGAGGGGGAGGAGGGCGGGCTGCTGTTATCTAATATGTGTTGAAGCTGATTTTTCCACCTGCAGATGTAACAAAGCCAGAAACGAGGGAGGGGCAAATTAATTTCCCATCGCTGTTTTCTTTGTCTTTAACCCTTTCTGTTTCTCATACACGTACGCTGCACTTCCTCTTGCCCTCCCTGCGTCCCTCTATGCTCTCAATTCTCTCCTCAGCCCCTGTTTTTTCTCCATTTCTCCATCCCCTTTCCTTGCTTTTCTCCCCCACTCTCTTTGTCCTATACATGCAGTAATGCTATAGATAAATGACGTCACTCTGGCGGTTGCACTCATTACTGTAATAGCCTGGTGCGCTCTGCTTGGGGAGGGGAGGCCAGACAGATTTTCCTGCTGTAGTCTGCATAGGTAGTGGATCATCTCCCTTTGTCTGTCTCACCCCTTTTGTCTTGCAACCTACCTTTCTTTGTTGGCCCGTTTCTGCCTTTGTCTTTGTTTCTTTTGTTTTCCCTGTCGCACTTCTGCAGCTATTTCTCTACGCTTTTTTCTTCTTCTTCTCACTATCACTCCTCCTCCCCCTCCCTCACCCCATCCCACCACCTTGGTCTCTTAATCCCACACACATCTCTCCCGTCTTCCTGTCTCTCACGGCAGTTAGTTGAGTGATATGGAGCCTGCTCTTCGCCTCATAATGATGACCCTGTGGTCTGATGTGCAGGATGTCTTCCGCCAATAGGACCCCTCTGGGAAGTGTCAGTACCACTCTGTGACGGGATGTGTGTGTATAAGGGGCATATGGTCCCTCAGGCGTGTGTGTTTCACTGGTAATGTAATGTAAATATCAATCGCACCAAGAGGAGAAAATGGAAGATCAAAGCCGATGGGATACGGGAGAATGGACCGCTGTGACTAAATGTGTCCGAGCTGCAATATCAGTGATGACCCTGAAGTGTTTAGAGACAGAAGAAAATCCTGAGAGGCCCCGATTGCTCAAATATGACGTTAATAGACACAGCTGATTAGAGCATTAGTGTGGCTGCTGTCAGAGCTCGAAATTAACCTTTTCCTCAGTGTCCCGTATCCGTCCCAAATTCTATTTTCAAGTCTCTCATACTTTGCAAGTCTCTTTTTCTGTAGACAGTTACGTACACTTTAACAGTGCAGTTGTTATTTAGACCAGGCATTTTCAAAATCTTAAACTGTGGGCCTCCCCTCAGACAGGATTCCCAGATGTCTGTAGGATCGTGTTTGTTATTCAATCAGATAGACACTCAACAATTGAACCAAGGTTGCTTATTATTGCTGTTTTACATAACTTAAGACTACACCAATGATCTAAAAAGGTCTGTCCAAAGGCATGTATTAGCTTCTGGCTCTGGGAAAGTGGGAGAAGCAGTAAAATTTCTCCAACTACTGCATCTCTGAACTATCTCTTTATCCAAATGACACACATTTCGACCGAGCCTCTCCTGAAACGGTATGTGAGACGAGATGGGAAAAGTGCAGACTTGGCTTCCCAGGGGTCTACTGCTGCTGAATCGGTGGATACACCTTCTCTGAGCTGAAAATAGCACAAAGATGCAACAAAACATAACACTGCCGATTTTTCAAAATGTTTCTGCAAATGTAAACATGCTTGCTTGAAGATGTGTCTTTTAACTGGAGACGAGCTTAGAGAAACAGAGAAGAAACACTTAATTTCTTCGCAGTAAAACTTCTCCCGTTATTTTGTTATTTAAAAGCTTTTATTATCAAGCAGCGAAATCAGCCATCATCTTATCTGAAAGTACAAACTGCAGCGCAGAGGGCAACTAAACATAAAACCACAGAGATTCAGTTAGAAGCTACAAAAGTCCTGAGACAGAGTTTTCTAAAAATGTCTTTCTCTCTGCTCTCCCGCTCACAGTTTGAAGCGGAGAAGGAGGGTTGCTGCGGGTTGGCCGTGGTCACAGTGGCCCTCTTGGTGGCAGGTCGGGTGTGCGTTGCGTTACATGTTACACAGACATTCTGTGAGGCGACTGAGAATTCAGTTCAAGCTTAAATATTTTTTCAGGTGAGAAAGTAACCATTTATGTCTACTTGGAAATTTGCTCTAACATGTTTGCGTAGAAAAGTTTGTCTACTGTCCCAGAAATGTCACAGATGCTGTGCCTTTGTGTCCCAGCTGCTATTTTTATTGTCCCCGGGACAGCTGGACATCCTTGATTTCAAGCACTGGCTCCTCCGTGTGTGTGTGAGTGGCCATGTGCTTCTTCTGGTATTTTCAGGACTACGGTGCAGATTCTCATGCGTCTGTGAAGTTCTCCTGTGATATAGGAGACGGGAGGGAAGCAATTGAAAAGAAAAATGTGAGTCGAGCCCCTCAACTCTCAACGGGGCAATGAGAGATGATGGGTGGTGACAATACACCCTTCAACGAAAAATGCGCTTCCTCTCCACCGGCCCTCCACCTCTTGTCCTCGGGCCCCCTCACAGCTGTCTGTACCACGGGGCCCTGGCTTGAGAACCTTCGGAGGGCTCCAGCAGGACCCCGCCAAGCTGCCCTCCCCAAATTGAGAGCTGTCACCCTGGGCTGCCTCAACCATTGAGCCCCTCTGCTGGGCCTCTGACCAGGAGCCACGGGAAAGCATAGGGAAACTGTAGAAGTCTTTTCGTATGATGTGGCCTGTAGAACGGCCTTGATATAAACCGAATGTGACAACGGCAAATTACAGCCAACGAAGGGCACGGAGGCTTGAGGGAAGCTATCACACAGTGGACAGCACAATGACTAATACAAAGCTACTGTCCTGCTGCATTAGCTGTGTCTAATTTTTATTTCACTTGCTCTCTCCATCTCTCCGTCTTTTTTTCCCGCTCGCTGCTGTCATTACCGCCGTCATGCTGAATGAAGCTGCAGGATGTCCGTTAACTGGACACATGTGGACAAACTGTCAATTATTGATCTCATGTGTGAATTAATTTTGTATTTCTTGTGAGCTCTTCCTAACTGAATGTTGGATTAAGGTTTTGCTTTGCTCCCGCCACGCTGAGATGATTTGTTTGTCTGCTATTGATCACAACCTAGGCACGCACTCTTAGAAATAACGGTGCTCATTAGAACCATAAAAGCTTCTTTGGCTTGTCCCCATAGGAGAACCTGTTTTGATTCCTGGTAGAACCTTTTGTTAATGTACCTAGAATCCAATATAGCGGGTAATCATCCGTGAAAGGTTTCACTCAGAACCGCCTATGAGAGGTTCTACAGAGAACCCATAATGATGGCATAATGGTTTCAAGTGGGTCCAAAACCTTTCCACTCTCCAAGGGTGCTAGCAAGAACCTACCCAGGAGGTTCTACTGAGAACTCCTTTTATATTACAAGGGTTTTCCATAGAACCCAGCCAGGGGTACTACCAAGAACACAATGCCTTTATCTAGAACCGATCTAGGGGGTTCTGCTGTGAAGGCTTTAATATTCCAATGGTTTTATGTAGAACCCATCCAGGGGGTCCTACCGAGAACCCCTTTATATTCTAAGGGTTTAACCTAGAATCCATCAAGGGAATTCTACTGAGATCACTTTTTATATTACAAGGGTTTCATATAGAACCCACCCAGACAGAACTACCAAAAACCCTTTTAGATTCACAATGTTTTTATGTAGAAACCATCCAGGGGGTTCTACTGAGAATCCTTCTATATTTTAAGGGTTTTATGTAGAGTCCATTCAGGGAGAACCCTTTTAGAAACATTAAGTCTTTCAAAGAACCCTTGACGAACCCATATGTTCTGAGCAGAGCCTTTTGGAACCCTTACTTCTAAGAGTGTAATCAATCCTTGTAGTCTGCGGTGAGGACGAATGAGTAATTTCAGCATCGCAGGAGAACCGACCAAGAAGAAGAAGAAGTCTGACTCTGTCTGCTCCTGCACGACATATTGATCCAGTGTATTGATCAAGTATGAATGTTGCTCCTGGCAGATTACCGTATGTGATGCCAGTTGCTTGCAATCTCACCAACTTGGCGGAGGTGCAAACGCTGCCCTGGGTGGTCGCCGTGACAGTGTACTGAGGGTTATGTAACCCCCACTGATAGAGTTGTGATTGGAGACTGATAAGGGCATGTGATCCCTGCAGAGGAATTAACACACGCCTCACTTCACCCCTGATCCTGCTTCCACTCAACATAAAGCAAATTACTACTAACAATCTTCAGGCTGCGGCGGCGGCCCGGGCTTCTAGTGCGACATGGACAATGCCATTGTTCTCCCAACTCCCTCCCTCCCTTACTCCCCCAACAAATTATAAGTACCCCACTGGGCTCGAAGAAGCTTGTCGGCCTCAATTCCATGAAACTTTACACATCTAAACCGTCTTCTTAGACGGCCGTGAAAAGAAAAATGTTTCTCCTTTTTTGTCTTTACCCCTTTGTCCTCGCAGTCCCTTGATTGTCTTCTAATTGATGGTGCTTTGAGGTTCATATTCATCACTGATTTTCCCATGCTCCTGATGGGCTGTGTGCTGATTGGACGGACAGGGCTCTGGGAAGGTGCTGACACAAACAAACACAAAGCCGATGTGACACCTGTGTGAGGAGTAACGAGATCTGAAAACTGAAAACAAACAGAATCCCATTCCTCCAGAGTCCAACTAAGGTTCACACATTATGCAAAGAAAGGAGTGAAAATTTTATTTGGTGCTTGTAAAGCTGTGGCTCTTATTAAAGGGATAGTTCGGATTATTTGACATGGGGTTGTATGAGGTACTTATTGATAGTCAGTGTTATTACCTACAGTAGGAGAAACAGAGAGGAACCACTGCGTGAAGCTAAGCAATGAACTTCTGTGGACAGGGTCAGCCACCTAAAAAAGGTCCACCAATGTCATTTCAAGTGTACGCTATATTTAGTATATTTTCACCACTTTACCTTAGCATCAGACAGCCTTTTCCAATGGAAAACTGCCATTATATAAGCCAAATATCACTCTCTCCAAACCAACCAAACTTCATAGGCAAAATCAGTAATTTTAGCATGTAGAATATGAGAGTTGCCGGTCTACCACTGCTTCAATCTGTTAGTTTGTTTCTGTTACTGTATTACTTCAGCGAATTTGAACTATCCTTTTAAAACACCGGTCACACAGCAGCACAAACAAGCTAACAAATTGAGGCAGTGGTAGACGAGCAACTGCTGTGTTCTGCGAGATAAAAATGCTTATTTTGCCTATGGATTTTGGTTGGTTTGGAGAGGGCAATATTTTGCTTCAATAATGTTGGTATCCCGTCAGAAAGGGCTACCTGACGGCAAAGTAAAGGTGGACCTTTAAGTGGCTAAAATACCTTTTGTTGTTGACCCTGTCCAGAGCAGTTCATTGCTTAGCTTTCATGATGGTTCCCCTGGCTGCTTCTCCAAACTGGTTGCATGATGACCACCACCTACTGTAGCTGATACCCTGTCTAAGGAGAAGTACCTCATACAACCCCACATCAAATAATCCTGGAGCAAGAAATTAAAGTCTCATTCGATATGCCTATAGGAAGGTAAGGAAAGATATTGTAATGTGTGCCACTTTCTGTCTCCTGAAGGTCACCTCAGCATCCAATGTCGTTGAGAGCAGGGGTGTGAGTGTGTGTGTGTGCAGGAGAGGGTGTGTGTGAGATAGAAATGAAGAGTAAGCACAAACAAAGGCAAACGAGACAGGAGTGCATGAGGTCCAGGGTCAGAGGCGAATTAATTCTCCATGCATCAAGTTCAGAATTGAAAGTGCAATTACAGATGAAGCCAGAGCATTTATTCTTCATGATCTGATGTGAAAACACTTGAATATCCATTTTATGAATTTTGAAGAACACACGTAAGAACATATATATTCTCACATAGAAGGTCTGAGAGAGAAGAGACTGTCAGAGGCACGGCAGCAAAGCGCTGCCGTCCCCTGTGAACTCTTCAGCGTACACTGTAAAAAGTGTATTTCAGTCATAGTTGAAGTAACAGAATGTTTTGAATGAGTTCCATTCAGCTTTCTGCTTTAGTGATGACAGTCTATTTTTGTTTTTTATAACAACCTGAAAGTACTTCCCTTTCCCTTCAACTATTCAAACTGTGTTTTCCAATTTTTTGTAAACTGGACCAAAAACAGCTAACCTAAGTCATGCAAACATTAGCAATTATATTGACTATATTTAACTGAAACAACTCACTGAGGTTACGCTCTGAGAAATAAAGGTTCCGGAAGGGTTCTTCTTGAATGGCCTTTGTTGGTGTAAGGGTTTGTCAAGGGTTCTTTGTACGACTGAGGGTTCCATTAACAACCCTTTTTTTAAATGAAAGAATTCTTTAAGGATTGTTGAAATCCTTTAGGCACTCTTTAATCAAGTTTGCACCATAATATAAAATGGTTTTACATAAAATCCTTGGAATGTAAAAGGCTTCTTGGTGGGTTCTAGGTAAAACCTTAACCTATAAAAGGGTTCTCAGAGGAATTCCCATGACGGGATGAATGAATCTGGGTTACATTAATGCAAACTGTTAATTTGAAAGAAATCACTTTATTAAGTACATCTGACTTAAAGAAAATGTGTTCATGACTTGATTTGTTACCAACTGAAGTAGTTTTTTTTTTTTAAGTTTAAGTTATTTCTCTTTTTTCAGTGTGATATTCAGCCTCCATCAGTGTCTTCTTGTGTAACACCTTCCTAACAATGTTGGCTCGCCCTTGACTGTCACTCTCATCATCTCCATCCCTCCTTAAAAATGGATATTAAGTGGGAAGCTGCGATGGAGACACATGTTAATCTTGCCACTTCAGCACGGCCGTTAAATTATGTGCGCTCCCCTCTCTGGGTCACCTTGTGTTTTCCTGAGAGCCCGTTCGCACGCGATGAATTGTCCCCCTTTGAACTCGCTCTCTATGTGAAGAAACAATACAAATTTGAATGAATTTGCCTCGCAGTTGAGTATTTGCATATCTATTTAACTAAGGATGTTCTCATCATATTTCATCGATTAACATATCTCAGAGCCATGTTCAACGAGATTAATTAAAGCCATTTATCTGCTAAAGGTCCTCGCTGTGCCTGAGGACATCACCATTTGTCTTTGTGATGATTACTGTTCGCTGGAATGCCGTCTGAAGAAAGGAGTCAACGCTTTTGGAGACAAAGGAGCCGTGAAAACCCAAGTCTGCACGGACGTGTCGGAGGGGATTTAAGGCGCCTATGCTGATGACATTCTGTACATCATCTCGCCGAGTTCAGTATCCTCACTGAACCTCCTGTTGTTCGCATCTCTCCTCTCGTCTCCTCTCCGCCCTCCCTCCCCTTGCCTTCTTTCTCTTGCATAATAGCTGTTGTGGCCGTGAGCTAGTAGCAGCAGCAGTGAGCTCACAGCAGCTCACCCCGCCCACCTCAGCGCCGGCTGGGTTCAGTCGTTACTGAAAAGCTGCCAGTATTTCATCATCCTCGCCGTCTCCCCTCAGTGACCCTCGCTGCAGCGATACCTCCAGTCGCCTCAGGGTGGCAGCGCAGCCATGCATTTTTTTCTCTCCCTGCAGCTCAGACACATTGTCCTCGTTGACTCTGTGTGTGTGTGTCTAACGGCTGGCAGGAACACCAACCGCCTGGAGTCTGCAACGCTCTCCCTCTACAACAGTCTGGCACTGGCTAACACCAACAGACACAAGGGAGAGGAGAGAAAGAGAAGGAAGAAGGGAGGGAGGGGAAGGAGAGAGACTGCGGAAAAAAGGAAACAAAAAGGAGGGGAGGGAGAATTTAATGCAGAGAGAAGGAGGTGGAGGAGGTAATGTATAGAATGATGAAGTAAGTGAGAGAGATGGAGAGAGACACAATAGGATGCTCCGGGACCTTGAGGGATTTAGGAAAAAGGATTTATGGAAAGGAAAGGGAATGGGAAGGAGAAAGACAAAGAAAAGAGACAAATATAGAAAAACACAGACAGGAGGATGATATAAAGACAGATGAGGTGAGAAAACAATAGGAAGAAGGAACAACAGAAGAAGAAAGTAAAGGAGGAGACAGTGATGAGCCTGAATTTGAGGAGTGTGTGTGTATAAATCCATGAAAAATTCATCTGCAATGCAGAGCACATCAATCTATCAATCTGAAAACAGCTGCGTGTGTGTGTGTGTTTATTCCCAGGTGTGTGTGTATGTCCAGTCAGCGTTAATGGTAAATGTAGTAAATGTAGTCAAATGAAGCAATAAATCCAAGAAAGCGGGCACCCATTTTACACCTGGTATTAAAATGTGATCTGTATCCGTATATGTTATCCAAATAAGGAGAAACGGATGTTAATGCAGAGTGTAAATGCTACGTGATCGGAATGTGATCAGGTCTGTCAGACTACATCTGGTGGTAGGTTGGCGTGCGTTGCGTCCAGACTTTAGGTAGGCGTAAACGCAATGCGGACAACAATCTGGCTAAAGTATCTGGATATAGATTGCATTTTAATACCAGGTGTAAAATGGGCTGCTGGTTTTCCTGCAAGCTTGCGACACACACAACCATATTACTGTGCTATCACCACCCTAGCTTATAGCTGTTACTTTATGGGTCAAAACATTGTATTAGGTGGCAAAAATACTTACCTAGCACGCACCCAGGCTACCCAGCGCCAGAGACTAGAAATCCAATCTGAAACAGTCTGTAGTTCTTCCTGAACCCAGTCACATCTCTATGACATCACTGGATGCAGGAAGAACAACAGATTTTGCAGCAGAAGAACTCTCCGTTTCCTCTGTTAATACAGCATACACTGAGGAAGTTAAGTCTTCAAATGACTACATTTACCATCAACACATGAAAGGTGTTGAATTTTCCCTTTAAGGCCTTTGCACACCAGACACACTTCTTTGTGTGATTCATTTGCATGTTAATATTTTTTTAATCTGAATGCAGGAAATGCAAGCTTTCACATCATTGAGACTGAGGGATATTGTGGCTTTTATTTTTTATTTTTTGAGGATTTTGTTATGAAATGTACACATTCAGCCAATCAAACTGCATGATGTTTTGGACGATTCTTCAAAAGTAGAATCAGCAGGATTTTTCCAAGCTGTTTGTAAAGGCACCAGAAAGGTAGTTCATTGTTGTGTTTAATTCCCAGGATGTCAAATACTGATGTTTTGGGTTGGTAAAGTGTACCAAGCACAGCAAAGTAATGATAAATACAGGCATAGAGTCTATACATTGTTGCACGCTACACTGTGTCATCAATGAAGAACTTTCTGGGGGAATTGCAGATTCAGCCTTTGAGTTTGCCTTTGAAAAATACAGAGAAAATTATTTCAGAGACAACATATGGAGAGGGATAGTAAATAAGCTGCAGCGTGAAGATGATGTGCATATTTTTTAGAAGCTTAATAATTTATTCAGGAAATCGCGACATGTTTGATGTGAATAGTCAGGCATGTTGCCTTTGAATTATTTGCAATTTTGTGCGACTTGTATGTAAAGGCCTTTAAGCATGTGTGTGTTAGAAGAAGAGCCAAAGGCCGGTCTGGGCTGTGGAGGGATGGTGCATGTTGTAGTGGGCGTAAAGGGGGCATAAGTGGACAAGTGAGGAGGAAGGAGAGGGGCTCTTAAGTCAGCACCTGTCGCGTGCTGGCCCGGGGGAGGTTTTGTGTGTATGTGTAGTGGGGGGACTTGAGGGAGGAGGGGGAAGAGCAGGAGGAAAAAGTGCTGGAATGCTGCCCAATCCCTCGGGGTTACCCCCCTTCAGTGTCGCCCACCACCCTCCAAATGATACCTCATCTCTCTTATATAACCCTGTGATCCCTGCACTTGCTGCAAAGGCAGGCACAAGAGGAAGACACCAGCGGATACACACAATATGCACGTGCGCACACAATATGCGCGTGCACGCCGCACAGCGCGGAAAGGTGTTGGAGGTATTGTTCACAGGATGGAAGATGTTGGCCGATGTCCAGAGGAGGATTATATCACTTCCCTGTTGCTTTCTACTTCAATACAGGGAAATCTAGTTGAGCCCCGACTGTGCCAGCGCTTCCCCTTCCTCTCGCTGGCACCTCTGCAGCGCCAGCTGCACATCAACTGGGGATTCAGGCTGGTTAGTAAAAGAATATCTTTACGTCCTGGGGAGCATCTTGCTGAGCACACATGCTCTGTCTCATCACCGTCATGTTTTTCATGTCCGTGCATGACTTGCACACGCTTGGGAGCTCCAACTGTAGGTCAATGAGCGGCACCACTGGGGATTCTGAGGCTTAAAGGGAAAATTTGGATTAATTGTTGTGGGGTTGTACGAGGTACTTGTTGATAGCTAGTGTATTACATACAGTATATGGCAGTTGGCATGCTTCCAGTTTGGAGAAGCACAGAGGGGCACCAGCACAACAGCTAAGCAATTGTATTACTGTGGATGGGGTCAGCAATAAAATGTATTTTACCCAGTTAAAAAAGATCCACCTAAAAAAATTTATATGAGTTGCTATATTAGAGATATTTTCACCACTTTAATTTGCTGTCAGACAGCATTTTACAATGGGAAACTGACATGATATTATTATGTTATATTATAAACCAAATACCACTCTCTCCAAACCAACCAAACTCCATAGGCAAAATCAGCAATTTTACCTCCCAGAACACAGGTGTTACTGGTCTACCGTTGCCTTGATCTCTTTGTTTGTTTGTATTATTATGTGACTTCTATGAATCTAAACTACTCCCTTAAAACATGGAAGTCACACACTAACACAAACAAACTAACAGATTGAGGCTGTGGTAGACCAGCAACTCCTTTGTTCTGTCAGGTAAAATTGCTGATTTCACCAATGGAGTTTGGTTGGTTTGGAGAGAGCTGGCTTATATAGTGGATTCCCACTGAAAAGGCTTTCTGATGGCAAGTCAAAGCGCTAAAAATATTTTAATATATATTAAATATAACTGATTTTAGACATTTTTAAGTGGCTGAAATACTTTTTGTTGCTGGTCCTGTCCGCAGCAGTTTATTTCTTAGCTTCTCCAAACGGGACGTGCTGACTGCCATCTACTGTAGGTGATACACTGACTATAAATAATTACCTCTTACAACTCCAATTCAAAAATTATGAACTATTCCCTCAAGTGCCTCTCTCAAGTAGACTGGTAATAAGGAGAAAGTGTCATTTCATTCACCTAAGCTTCTTTTTTTTCGGAGTTTTTACTTCCTGCTGTTAAAGTCTTATTACGTGCTCATGTTCGTATATCATTTTTATGTCCTGGAAGTGCTCGGTAATTTCCTGTAGCTGTAGTGGCAATAAAACCATTTGATTCCAAAATGATACGTATCATTTTCAGGCATTAGCCCCTGTAAAGGCTCAAGGATCCCCAATAAAAAGCGTTAAAGTGAGCTGTCTGGACACTTTCACTGCGCCGTGACCCAACTGTCGTGACCTTTGACCCGCAGAGTGTACGCACAATGGGGAGCAATGAAACACCAGGGATATGGTAAAGTAGTGGAACTCCCCAAGGTCAATGACTTTATGGGCCGGAGAGAGAAGGGGCGAAGGAGGGGTGAAACAAGAGGCAACAAGATGAGAGGAAAAGGAAGTGGCAGCAGAGGTAGTGTTGTTAAAAAACAAAATAGGCTAAAGAATAGAGCTGCAACAATTAATCCATTAGCTGTCAACTATTAAATTAATTGAGAAGTATTTTTATAATGGACTGATTGTTTCGAGTCATTTTGTAAGAAAAAAAGCACAAGTTCTCTGATTTCAGCTTCTCAAGTGTCAATATTGTCTGTTTCCTTTGGTCTGGTTCTAAAATAGATCTACCCAGAACCACTAGCTTCTGAAGAACCTTTTTTTGAAAAAATGGTTAGTCAAGAGTTCTTTGTGAGACTGAGGGTTCCATTAAGAATTGAGATAAGGTTGTAGAAATCTTTGGAGAATGCTTTCGTCAAGGGTTCTTGGCATATAAAAGGCCTCATGATGGAACCCCCTGGGTGGGGTCTACATGAAACCCTTGAAATATAAAAATGTTCTCTGTAGACCCCCTGGATGGGTTCTAGATGAAACCCTTGGAATGTAAAAAAGGTTCTTGGTAGAAGCCTTAGGTTGGGTTCTCGATGAAACCCTTGAAATATAAAATGGTTCACAGTAGAACCCCCTTGTTGGGTTCTTGTTAGGACTCTTAGAAGGTGGAAAGATTCTGGATAGAACCCCCAGGTTGGGTTCTCAATGAAACCCTTGAAATATAAAAGGGTTCTCAGTGGAACTCCTCAGTTGGGTTCTAGATAAAACCTTTGAAATATAAAACCCTCGAAATATGAAAGAGCTCACAGTAGAACCCCCTTGGTTCTTGTTAGAACTCTTAGAAGGTCCACATATTCCAGATAGAAACCCCTGAGGGGGTTCTGGGTGGAACCATTGCACCATAGAAGTGTTCTCCTTTAAAACCTCACAGATGGTTCAAGGTATAACCCTTTATGCTGGGTTTTAGGTAGAACTCTGAAAGGGCCCCAAGTGGAACCTTTATAAAAGGTTCTACCAGGAATCAAAAAGGGTTCTCCTATGGGTACAGGTCAAAGAACCCTTTAGTTAGCACCTGAGAGTGACAGTAAAGTGATTATCTTTTTCGTTGTGAACAAAACAAGACATTTGAAGACGTCATATTGAACTTTGGGAAACACTGATCAACATTTTTCACCTTTTTTTGACATTTTGAGGACTAATCAACTAAACAACTAATCAGTTAACAGATACAATAATCAACAGATTAAATGACAATAAAAATAATAGATGCAGCCCTAATAAAGACGGTTTTATCACACAGTGACACACAACCACACAGTCTCTTTCACACTCACACAGTAGCCTACTTTCCTATTGTTTTGGCCAAAGTGGCAGGGATGAGATCCCCAAAGTAATTATGAAATTTAATTACAATTCCTTGGGGAGTGGTATGGAAATGAGTTCCCATGTTTCTGTGTCGCCAGGCAGAGAGCAGCGCAACACAGCAGTGGAGTGAAAAAAAATCTCTGGACGAGACACTGCTGGAAGCACCCAGCACCGTCACGACAGCTGAGGCATTACGCTGCGACGGGTTTGACATTGAACATGTGATGAAAGCCCCCTGTCACCTGTGACGGCGGTGACAAGGTCTCTCACACTTCCAGTTTGTCTGCCCTGAAATAGTCAGGGCAGACAAACTGGGGATGTTTTTTTTTTCCAGCTTCAAACTCTGCATGTCTGTGGCAGCATTTGATCTGATGATGATAGGATAGACACTGTACTGAAAGCTGAATCAAATAAAATGCGGGATGGATTACAGCCCGTCTGATTGACAAAGATTCTTATGATGTGAAATCCACTGGGGACGGAAATAGAAAACACCCACACTGAACTGCGGTCAACAAGCCATTAATCCTGCCTGGCAAACTGCTGCTGTTCATTGCACTAAGTCTCCATGTTGTGTTTACTGTTTTCTTTTTAAACACAACTAAGTTATGGACACATGGTGCCCAGACAAAGACCCTTTAGACCCAACAATGACATCACCGTCCATCGTGATGTTTGAGTGTGGACTGTGTGATGTTTGGTAGACATCGCTCTACCCTACACTCTTAAAAATAAAGGTGTGAACTAAAACCATGACAAGGTCTTCGAAGAGAACCCTTTTTTGTTCTTGGTAACTTTTTATAAAGGTTCCCTAAAGGAATGGACTCAGATGTCTACCTAGAACCTATCATAAAGGGTTATACCTACAGCCATCTTGGAGAGGTTTCACACAGAACCTGCAGTGAGAGGTTCAAAAGGAGAACCCTTCAATGGTGCAATGGTTCCACCCAGAGCCCTCTCTGGGGGATCTATCCAGAATCTTTCCACCTTCTAAGGGGGCTAGCAAGAACTCACCCAGGGGGTTCTACTGAGAACCCTTTTATATTTCAAAGGTTTTATCTAAATCCAACCTCAACCTTCTACTATGAACCTTTTTATATTCCAAGAATTTTATCTAGAACCCACCCAGGTTCTACGGAGAACACTTTTGTATTTCCAGGCTTTTATCTAGAACCCGCCCAGGGGGTTCTACTGAGAAGCCTTTTATATTATGACACCAAGAACGCTTGATGAAAGAGCTCTCTGAGGATTTCAACAACGCTGAAGAACTCTTGCTTCCAAAAAAAGGTTCTTTGTATTAAAAGGTCTCTCAACGGATCCTTTAGTCTTACAAAGAAACCTTTCTAAAGCTTTCTTCACAAAAGAGTTTTCAGAAGATAATGGCTCTGTGCAGAACCGTAGGCTTTCAGTAAGAACCCTTTTGGAACTGTTATTTCTAAGAGTGTAGAGGGTACGTTCTAAAGCACAACTAAACACGCCATCAGCTCGACGTAACACTGGATTTTGCATGAATACAACCTAAGTTATTCCCAGTCTGTGTGTCTGTGTGTATATCTCTTTCTGCAGCTCTCACAGACAGAGAGCAGAGGAAAGAGACTGAGATTGTGGGGCAGCATTTGATGTGATAATGAGAGTGATAGAACTCGTACTGAAGCCTGAATCAAATCAAATGCAGTATAGATTACAGCCTGTCTGATTGACAGAGATTCTTATGATGAGAAATCCACAGGGGTCGGAAATAGAAAACACCCAGACTGAACTGCGGTCAACAAGCCATTAATCCTGCCTGGCAAACACACAGATGTGCAGCGAACAACACAATCCAATCACGTCTCGGAGCCGTGGAATGCGGTCAGATGCCATAACAATATACGACATCAAAGCCTGTATAGTTGTAAGCTCCAAGGGGTTGAATAACCCCTCAGATTAGTGCTGTAAGTCATGGCAGCCACCCCTGCTCAGGGACCCAGACGTCATAAATGTCCCCAGACACTGAGAGCCAGTGTCGGGCAGGCTTGGCCTCGCTGACCCCTGCGTGGACATTGGGATATTTAGTTATCCGGCTCCCGAGGTTAGTCTTTGTTTGTGTCACGTTGAGTGTTTAAAGTGCATTGGGGCTTTGTTTTAGATGCTGAATTTTGTGGCTCCCAAGGCCACAGAGGAGTGGTGTGAATAGGAGCAGCTGTTTGCTGCATGGTGAGGCGAGGTGGGGCGGGGCGGTGCATCCATGGGTCAACCCCATCTACCGGTCTCCATGACCATAAAGAGGAGAGATGCCCTTGAGTACCACTAATCTATGACAATGGAAATAAGTCATTTAATGTTCAGCATCTTTTATCCCTGATCATCATTGATTTATGTAAATATTGGCCCCAATTGAGGCGTCCTGATGGCTCAGACAAACCTAGAACTAATCCCATGTAATTACAGGGTTCTTCTGTGAAATCTTTGTATCCTTCTGGTTTCTTTGCTGTGAAATGTCACACAACTCAGAAAATTAAAACACAGATGAACAATGCAAACTTCTGCCAACACTAAGCAGAGAAATCATTCCTATTACTGAACTTGGTCACTCTTTATGTGGCTCTGCGTAAGACTGTTATAACACTGTCATAGCCATGTCAAGACACCTGTCATGAACAGGAAGGAGCCTTGATGAATGTTCATGACTTTTGTCATTAAGTGTCATTCGGTCAATTATGTCATTTTCAGAGCAAAGTTGACATTGTTTGAGATGTCTTTTTTAATGACTACTTGACATTAAGCAGGATAAAATGTCTTTTATGACTACTTGACATTAACCAGCATAAAAATTTAATTTTTTGAGACTACTTGACGTTAACCTATACAACATAACCTGCCAGTGTCTTTGGCATGACAAATAAAGTGTTATTTTGAAATTTAAATTGATGTTTTGACCTTGTGAGCATACACTTAGCTGTGGAATCAAGTCTTCATCTCCATTTTTTTTATATATATATTTTTGTTTTTTGTTTATATTTATTTTTTGCATTTTTTGTAATTATGGCTAAACATCACTACTTGTATAGTGGCAGTAATCCCACATCTGGATCACCATCAAATTCTAATCGTTTGAACAGGCCTTGTTTGGCAGAAGGCCTCTTTCATTAAAGTCTTTTCAAAGGTTTTTGAGATAGTGGCTTAAGGACAGATAGATAAACAAGAAAAAAAAAAGCTTTTTGGCGAGGTGTTGGGCTACTTTTAAATGTATTCTCAAATATTTACATTGATCACCGCTGCTCTTGGTGCTACTATAAAGGCTGGTTTGTGTCATCCTTGCAGCTGCTCTCTCTGAACCCGTTCCGTCTGACCCAGACAGGACGTCCGTGCTCCTCTGCTGCTAACAACAGGTGTATGTTTTAACTGAGGACCACCCTATGGGGAGAAATACTCACAGAAAATACATGCACAAGGCGCACACACACACACACACACACAAAAGAGGACTGAGAGTAAAGTGCAGGCCAAAGAGTGAGGAGTGGAGTTGCTGAATGAAGCAGGTTTAGATGAAAGAAGGTCTTTTTGACATCAGCGGGCTGCTGAGCCTCTGCTGGCAGCTACAGATGGGGTTCATGCCAACAGGGCAGATGCTGAGGCCCAGCCACCTGATATGGAAGGAAAAGTCTGAAAGGCAGGAGAAAAGGGAAAGAGAGATGAGGAGACAATAGAGAACGGGAGTGATGGAAAACAATTATGTCCAGACAAGAAAATCATCAGTAAAATCAGTGTTATGTGCTTTTTTTTTCACATTGGTCCAAACATTTTCCTTCCCCTTCCTCCCCTTTCTGTCATAGACACACACACACACACACATACACACAGGAACTGCCTCACATTAGTTTAATCCTACCCAGGAGCATGGGAGTCATGGTTATGCTCCCAGGCAGGCGGTGACTTATGTTGTGTGCTTCTAATCATATTACAGTCGGTCGTAAGCTGATGTTCTTGGCATGGTCCCTGCTGATACGCATGTTAGACTCAACCCTCAGCACTGCGCCACCACTGCTCTGGAAAAATGCTGGGGATTTATGAATGTGTCTTTTAAACAGCTGTTGGGGTGATAGTGGTATTTTTTTAATTATTTTGTTCCAAAAACTGATTCTGGTTCCTGATATTTTAATATCATCAAGAGTTTTCACAGTATTTACATTTCAATATAACAACAACAACAACAAAAAAATCCAAACAATACTTGATACCTCCTTTGATACCACAGCAAATACGGCACAGAAAATACTTTTTTTTTCTTTCTCTTTTTTTTTTTAAATCAGCAAACTGCCTACAGTACTGGTACAGAAAAAGTCACTGGACACTTTCTGGTTTTGTTCCTTTGAACCGAGGTCTTCAATGATCACTTAGATATTTTTTTATTGCTTTGGTATTTTCAGTACTGTGAATGTTAGTATTGTATTTTAAACACCCTTTAAACAACCTTGATGTTATGTAATTGCATGTATTTTACACGTAATTTAGCACTGAATAAAATAAGGAAGAACTGCTTTGTTCAGTGGACTGAATTTCTTATCTGTCTATACCCAAAACTGGGTAAACTGTGATTTCACTGATGTTTGTCCAAAACCAAACCAAGAATCAACTCATAAAAAAACAGTTTTATGCTATTAGTGAGTTGAATTAAAAGTCAGTGCCACTTCTCTTGATAACAGGAACTTTTCTCAGGGATGTTGTTAGGAACTTTTCCTACATTTCAACCTCAGGAATTTGGCTCCAGCTTTGTTTTCTGTTCTGTTTTTCCTGCTCTGATGGCCCACTGACCACTGGGACAGAGTCTGCCATTCTGGATGTTACTGACTGGTCAGACTGCTGCTGTCTAAGGCGGCAACTAATGGCTTTTTTATTCGTAAACTGTCAAAAAAAAAACCCAACAAAAGGTATTCAAGTTTGCTTTCATATAAAACAGTAGTTCTCAACCTTTAATGCTTGTGAACACTTAAGACAAAACAGTGTCTATTTGTGACCCCTTGTCCTTGGTTTCATATTTGTACTTGTTTTATTTGAATAAAACCATCATCTTGTGACCCTTCAGATTTACCTTGCTACTCCTTGTGGGTGTCTTGGACCTCGGGTTGGAAACCACAGATATACCACTGATATATACAGATATATACCGATATCTCATTTTGACAGTTTGGGACAATTAACCATCTTACCGACTTGCCATTGACCACAGTCTCCCATCATGGACTAGATTTTCTAAAGCCTGAAAAAACAGAGCCAAGAGGAGGAGCAGAAGTCTGGTTTTTCTCTCAAACCATGTGAATTACATTATGGAACTTTGAAAAATAAGCCAACCTAGCTTTAAACCATGGAATGATTGTCAATATGACTTGAAATTTAATTGATTAATCAATTATCAACCTATAGGGACTCAGGACCAACAGGGGTCCTGGAGTGAGTTGTAGGGGGCAAAAGGAGAATGTTTTAACTTTTATCACATTTTTTTCAAAGTTGGAATAAGGGAAAAAATAAGGTTTGGATTTTTTTTTTCATTGTAATTTATAATGATGCTGGTTTGATCATTAATTGATGATGACTTAATTATCTTCTAGCCTAAAAAAAAAAAAGCTCCGCAACTGTCATTTATTCACAATGCAAATGAGCGCGAGATGATGAGAGTATAGTTATATAGAGAACGTGTTCAGACTTCATATGAACTTTTTGTGATGTTATTGACGTTAAATAAACTTTATGATGATGACAAGACATTTGTAGACAAGAAACATGAGATACAGGAGTTGAGCAAGAGATCGATGGCAAGGAAGATTCAGATAAACAAAACCAAACCTTTATTTGCAATTTGTTTCAATGCACTTTTCTGGTAAGGCACTAAAAACACTCCTTCATTCTCTGGTGAGGCATCATGCCCTCTTGACATTTTCAAACTGCTGTTGTCTCTCTGCGTGTCTCCTTTCAAACACAGATTGTCACCCAGCAGTAAATTACAAAAAACAACACATCGACTCAGATTTATGTCTTAAACAAAGCCCTCACTGTTCGGTCTGTTATTGCTCCAATTTGCCTAATCTCTGTCGCTCTTCAGCTGCAGTGGAAATGCAAACATTAATGCAGTGAAGGAACTTCCCCATTGAGTTCCTGATTTCACTTCCTGGCACTATTTGTCCGCGTGAGTCCACAGGAGAGGTTAAAGGATGTAGAGGTGGTCACCTCGTCAGCTTGCCAGTTGGAATCGTTGCTCCAGCTGAGACAATCTGAGTGGTGAAAGTGAAGTAACGTCCTCTCCTGCTGTCAATGGCCTCGAGGGACTTTTTTCAGGCACTTAATCTCCATGTGATGGAGAAGTGCTCCTCAACGGTTGGCCAGTGTGTTTGCCAAATAAACCCTTCCCTGGATAAACATTTGTGGAGAAAAAATGATTCACATGTGTTCATCCTGTATGAGAATTGTGATAGGTTTATTAGCAATACAGATTATAAAGCAGATAGATCAACTACAAACAAATCTTTAATCACTTTTAAAGAGCAGGAGAGGAAGGTCTGTGTTGACTTAGCAGCACATAGAGATCCCCTTGTTTGCTGCTCCTTAAGTGAAGTGGAACACGCCAGTTAAACTCTCTCAGATGGCCCGAGTGTTTTATAATGTTCAGCAGAAGGCTCTCATCTGCTCCGTACCCCACACACAGTTGCATAGGCGTAATACGTGCACACACATGCGTGCGCACAATAGTATTGATATTATCATCTCGACCTACACAGCCTCTTTGATGGTTTACACACGTCCTGTGCACGGCCCTCCGAGGGAGGAGTTGAGGATGGGGCTTTCTGCAAGTCACAAAGAGCCTCGGGAGTCGTTGCGGCGAAGCTGCCCAGGAACTTGGCTGATTCACCGCTCCATCACTGCGCACACACGGTATCAATCATCATCATCACCACCTGACAAAGAGAGGAATTCTCACACAGGAAGTCAGATGTGTTCAGGGTTCCTACACAGTATGGATACATACACAAAAAAGAAAAAGTATTGAAAACTATGTGTGTTTCCAGACTACTGGCCCAATTCTGTTTTCTAAAATGTAAAATTTTGAGTTTCTAAAAATAAATGGATCATGCAAGCATAGGGTTTTACTACTTGCTACTGTGTGAGAGAGTGTGGGCCAGAGAAAGCTTGATGTCATCGAAAAAAAGGCAAGAAGTGTAGTCTATAGTGCTGAGATGCAACAGGAGACAATGGGAAAAGGTTGAACCATATACTTTTAGAGACTGTATAGCATGACTGATATTTGCAAAAACGGGAGTTTGGACCCATTGAGGTTGCTGTAGCTGGTCAGTGTCGAGTCTTGAAACCAGAGCAATAGATTGAGTCAGTAATATGAAGTTAGCAGCTATTAGGTTGTTTCCACAGAGCAGAGGAAATCTGTTCCTGAATGTTTGGGCACACATGTTGTCTTGTGTTAAGCATGTGAAAAAAAAAACTGGATCTGTTCATAAGAAAATATTACTATGATGCTAATTTCCATGAGCATGTTAATGGGAATACCCATTATGTGTTGGCATGGAGCTAACAGACTAAGCATTAGTTAATTACATCAAGAAAAACTCAATTCAGCAATCCAAAAATTGATTTGGGAGTTGTGAAATCAAGAATCACAATATTTAAGAGAATCCATGTTAATTAGCAACCCCTAATGGCCTTTATCTGAACCACTGACAAATAAAGATGGACACTGTGTCTCCACGTAGTCCAACTGTACAAAACTGAAGCCAAAATATCCCAGATAGAAGCGCTGCTGTCTTGTGTTGGCCTCAGTTGTCAATTATGACGTACAACCAACTTTTTATGGAATTAAAACAACTAATTCAAGCCAAACTCATCAGAAAAAATGAACACTTGAACCAACATCAGCATGATAAGAACTGGTGAAAATGACAGAAACCGTGTTATTTGACATTTGCTTTAATGTTTTAGTTTGGTCCGTTTCCTATCTACAAAAATAGAGGGGGCGTGGTGTATGACCTGTACTGCAGCCAGCCACTGGGGGGCGATCAAGATGTTTTTCTTCACTTCTGGGGAGTTGTTATGTTGTCCATCTTTATGTTCTTATGTCGGTGGTGTGACTACACCTGTTCATCACACCCTGCTAAACAGCTCCGCCCCAAAAGTCTTTTCACTGAACCAAATCCAGACATCCACAACCAATTTTTTTTGTTTTTGAATTGTATATCTACATAGCTTTCCAAATAACCAAGTATTAATCTTGTCCAGTCATGTATGAGTTATACAGTGATGTAGTTATCGCTAGAAAGGTAAAGAGACAATCGCTTCTGCGTAAGAAAACCATACCTTTGTCGTTCCCATGGAGACAGTGAATAAACACGGCTGCACAGAAGCTATGAAAATTTACTTGTGTGACTTTTTTAAACAAATTTTCGGTTCTTATTTATAAAAGACACATAAAAATATACAGGAACAATAAGAATTTAATATTATTCAATATATTAAGGGACAATTAAAGGAGTATAAGTAGCACAAGTTGGCTCAGTCTGGAATTTTGAAATGGAAAATCTGTAGGAACCCTGTATACCGCTAATGGATGTAGCGTACATTATGGCCACACATGCACCATGTTCCCAGCTACTGGTATCAGCAGCCGAGCACACGCAGCGTCAAACTCCCCAGTCTCTCATCTTGTCCTCCGTGACATCACAGCGCCATATGAGCTTGACTGACAGGCCGTGTGTTTGTTTTCCTCTTCAAGACGAAGTCCATTTCCTGTGCTCCCTTTGTTTTAGACCTTAGATTAAAAAAAAGATCTCCTTTTAAACGCTGTGTTTACATTGTGTGAGCGCTTTGAGGGAAAGCACAAAGCCGCCACACAGTGGGTGGATTATAAACTTGGACTGAGTTTCAAACAGACTGAATTTATAAACACAGAATTCCCCCACACTCGACTCGCCGGTCCCAGCCTGCGAGCATATTACTGTGGATCAAACACAGACGAGGCCTGTCCTTGCACTTTGATGCGTTTGTGTGCGTGTGTCTGTGCTTGCATTGTTTTTGCACCTTCTTTATTGTGCTTTCACACTTCCAAAGTAGCACAACAGATTGTTTTTAATTTTTATTTTCACCACCGCGGCACCTCGATGTGCGTGTACCAACACTGCTGGCATCCTCGGCAGCACCTTGGTGTGGTGGGGTGATCTCTGGTTGCCATGTTGTACTGAGGCACGCGAAGGGGGGACGACCTGGGATCTCCATGTCCTATCGAAGGACTACAAGTGCCTGAATACCCATTATGTGCCAGCTGTTCAGAATGAGGAGTAATTGCACTGTTGGCACGGATCCACATGGGCCCCAGCGCTGTGGCTTCCCCCCACCCCGGGCACGCTGCCAAGCCCTCCCGCATACTGCCTCCCTGACCCATCTACCACCACCTAACGGCACCCCACCCCACATCCAGGCCCACCCCTACGCCTCCGCGCCCGACCCACATCATCCCCCAAACTCTTCCACCCATTACCACCAGCCCTCTGTTCCACATTCCTGGGGGGGCACTGGTTAAATCTAATCCCATAATAAGACACTCAGCTGTCCAGGAAAAGAAAGAGAACTTTCCTCTGGTAAACTCTACACTTCCTTTTTTCTTTCTGCCCTCCCTTCTTTTCACCCCAAGTGGAGGCAAGATGACACTTTGGGCCCCCTTGGCCAGTTGCCTTTGTCTTTCTTCGGGCTTGATTTATCCTTTCTTTCTTTCTCTTGCTCCCTCATTCCCTCTGTTTTTTCCTTTTTTTTTCTGTGGTATAAGATTGCCTCTGTGTTGGGTCCACGGTCCCCGAACAGACACATGGGAGGGCCACGTTTGCTGAAGGGCCACATGGCTCTGTTGTGCAAGACCATATATATATATACACACACACACACACACACACACACAGACACACATTCATTTTTTATGCTCCCAACACAGATGTAAGCAATTTATACATTACACTGCCAAGTCTTTTAACATACTTGTGTCTTGCCTGCAATTCACTTGGCAAATGACATCGTTGGGACATCATTATCTCGAGTTAAAAGGTGAAATGTAGATTTCAGAGGAATTTGTACCCTTTTACCCAAATTAAAATGGCCTGTTTTACATCCACAGTTGATGGAAAAAAAATGAATATAGCGCCTCTTCGCAGCATTTTAGACTGCAGTCCCTACAGTCAGAGCAGATTTATGTTTCCAAGTGACAAAATCACTTGAGCTGCAATGATTAAGTGATTAATTGTCAACTATTAAATTAATCACCAACTATTTTGACTAGTGATTAATCAGTTCAAGTTTAAAAAAAAAAAAAGTCAGAATTTCCTTGTGTCTTTGCTTATTTATGACAGTTTAGTGAATATCTTTGGGTTTGGGACAAAACAGGACATTTGAGGATGTCATCTAGAAACACTGATGGACATTTTTCACCATTTTCTGACAATTTGTTAGACCTATCTATTAATCGAGAAAACAACTGATAGATTAACATTTTTCATCATTTTAGGCTTGTTGTTTATGCTTACGTTGTTTTCATTTTGTTAGATCTTTTAAGTAATTTTCATCTTGTTACATCTTTTTCGTCTCGTTATTTCTTTCATGTAATTTTTATTTTATGACAGCTTTTACATCGTTTTTGTCTTGTTACGTCTTGGTACGTTGTATTCCTCTTCATACATCTTTTACATTGTTTTCATCTTGTTACGTCTTTTAGTCGTCTGATGTCATTTTCATCTTGTTACATGTTGTGCACCATTTTTATCTTGTTATGCCTTGGTACATCTTTTTACGTTGTCTTCGTCCTGCATTAAAATGAAAGTAATGAGCCTGTTTTGAAAATGTAAGGAGTAGAAAGAACGGATACTTGCTTTCAGATGTAGGAAGTAAAAGTAAAAGGTTGTCAGGAAAATAAATTCTCAAGTAAAGCACATATACAACAGTGCACTACTTGCACTGTTGTTATACACAGAGACAGCACTTTGCGTGTGGTGTACTCTGTGACCTCTGTGGTTCATACATAAATTCACAGCACAAGTGAAACGAGATGATGTGTTTACATGACTGGATAATTCCAGTGATTGAACAAACATCTAGTGTGTTAATCAGGTTATGCTTACATCGATTATTAGTTAATGTGATTAAAAAGATTAGACTTCGCATGCAGATTTCCGTAGTGAGAGTATTATCTCAATCTGATTGTAATTAAATTATTGTGTATTTACTGTAAATGCTGAATGTTGGTGGGTGACAGGGAAGAGGAGACAGTGAATGGCTCGCTACCTGTTTGAAGCGTGACTGTCTTGTCAACAGAGGCGCCTCTGTGTTTGTAGTTTTTGGGTCGGTGTGTGAAGAGGGACAGAACTGTGGCTGAAGTGTGTGTTTGTATGCATGTGGCTGGGTTAAGGTATGGGTGGTGTGTGTGTGTGTGTGTGTGTCCAGTGTTGAGTGTGTCCGTGTGGAAATCACTGAGCTGGGTTATCAGCTTTAGGAGCCTGGGAAACTGGAACGGACCGAGATACACGGAGGACAGATAAAGACAAGGGGGTACAGAGAGGGAGAAGGAAAGAAAGAAAAAGAGACGAAGAAATGAACTCTGTTATTCTCAGAGTCAGAGGTGGACGGATACAAGAGAATAATAAATCTTAAAACTGTCAGATTACCATCATGCCTCTGGATCAAAAACAAGCTATTGACATTATTTTGATTTACTAAAGTTTCTAACTCATCCATTCTTGAGAAAAGGGACAAAACATTCTTTTATGTATTCTTCAAGGATTTATATATCTGAAATAGATGTAATTTATTAAATGCTTCAGTCGGCTTTATTTATTTTTTTTAATTTCTAAATTTGCTCAGTGCCAGAAAACACCCTTGTTCCAGACAAGAATTCACAACTTCAAACAATTAAAAAATGTTTATACATTTATAAAATAAGTTTGTCACTACACTTTTTGTGGTATAAATGATATTATATTGTTTTTCACAGACATATTTCATTATTGTTTTTAACTCATGTTGATTATATTGACATCAAAGACAGTTGTCCACATTGTGGACAATAAAGTTTTACCGAACCTTCATTTCTTTTTTTATTTCTTTTTTTTAATTATGCAATTAATTATGAAATAATTTTGTATTTACTGCAACAAAAACCATCATACATGTTTTCTGTTCCAGTACTATGACTTTTTGTCTGTCTGATGGAGTTGACACAATTCAAGTCCTCAGCTGCAAACAATGCATTTTAATAAAAAATGTAATCATTTGGACGCTGGCCTGTTACAGGTTTTAACAGCCAAGAGTCTGATTTTTTAAAAAGTATATTTCCCAAGCATAATTTAACAGAATAATTGTCCCAGTTCTCAGGAATGAGTGCACTACGTCACATTTTCTCTCTTTCGTGATCATCAGTGTTTGTGTCTCCTGGTGCTGTAATCAGCTCACATGCCTCTTTTCTGTCTCTGCTGCAGTATTTACACCGCCTGTTTATTCCGGTGAAACGAAGGCTGATTTAAGGCAGTTGGGGGAGGGTAACGTTGCTTGTGGTCATTGGTGGGGGAAAAACCAAAACAACAGATGGACCAGGCGGTGTCTTTAACCCAGATTCTACCTCTCTAATCCTGTCTTCACTGCAAGAATGTCCACATTGCATGCTGGACCTGACACGCCAAGTGACCATTCGGATTTGAACCTGGCTGAGCCGGGGATAAAAAAGTGGCTAAATGAGTGTGGTGTGTCTCGCCCTGGGGCACGTAAGGGTCGCGTGTTTGATGGAAGGCATTCAAGGTCGAGTTGCTGATTATTCCACGATCATAAGGGAGACATTATTTTGTTGCTCGCCGTGAATAAAAAATACGTTACTGGGCTGCGTGTCGTTGTGTTCAATGTGCCAGAGGCAGAAAATTGCATGACTCATTTGAGGTGAGCAGTTGGGGTGGGGGTTGAGGGAGCTAGACAGTCAGCTGTCGGCGGCTTGAGAGGGGTGATGGGGCAGCGTCCATCAGCTGATTTAGTGGAGGGGGGGGGGGGGTAGCGTCAGTCAGCTGATGGGGTAAGGAATGGGTGATTTTGTTGTGTTGGGCTGAATCAGTCAGCTGGCGTAACATCATTAGTCGACCTTATAAAACCAGGTCAGTAGTAGGATTACTAAACCAAGCCTCGTTTCCCTCCCCCAACCTCCCCCATAGGCTTCCCACACCTTTATGTAATTACCACGGCTTCTTTTATTCCTAATTCGTTAGCGTCTTCTTGCCTTCCTCAACACTCTGCCTGGTTTTGACAGTTGCTATCGATTGAGCCAAAAGTCCTGTAACGTCAGCCGGCTTCTCTTCCTTGACCCCCCGAACATCCCGCACCTCCCAGTACACTTGATTTCATTCTTTGCCCTTTAATTCCCCCCTACAAATCCGAGGCACCCTCGCCTGGTCAAGGTCAGAGAGAATATGTCGAGGATGTCTAGGTCAGGTCAGAGGCCTTGCTGGGTGCAAGGCATTGCGCTGTAAATTAGTTGATTGGAAATCCCTAATTACACGCCTCTAATCTGTCTCAGGATGCCAGTCTCCAGCTTAGTCGTCGCGCCAGCTGCCTTGAGCGCGGGAGAGAATAAGCAGGAGAAGAAGTGTCAGGGTTTTAGGAGTTCAGGGGTGATCTTAAGGTTGGGGTATACTTAGGACGTCAACAAAATTGTTGTGCGCATTCTTGAGCATGTGTTGGATCCTGGAATAGAACTGAAATGCAACAAAAATATAAACGTAACACTTTTGTATTTGCTCCTGTTTTTCAGGGGGTGAAATAAAAGATTCTACGACTTCTTCTGTGCACACAAAAGATTTATTTCTCTCATATCAATACTGGGTACTTAATGACGGCATTACTGTTCTTACAAAGACTTTAAAAAACATATTACAGGTTCTTTCTTCTTTTATCAAATCGCTTCCTTTGAAGGAGCTGCTTTTCATAAAGTGGTATCGGGCTTGATGGTATCAAAGTACATGAACACAGCATCAGAATGATGCCCAATACTGATACAAGATTTTACATGAGGCTACAGATACCATTGTTTTCCAAGGAAGGCAAAGCCATGGCCCTACTCGGCCTCTGATTGGCTTACCCTGATATTCTTAACCTAAACCTAACCAATCACTTCTCCTGCCCAAACCTAACCAACCAACACAACAAATGCAACAAGTAAATAGCCATAGTTCAGTGTCTTTTTTCAAGATAAAACTGCACATTTGAGTTTCCTTTTATTATGACACAACTGTCCAATAACTGTGCTGTTTAATCAGCATCTCCGTGTGCCACACCTGTCAGGTGGATGGATTATCTTGGCAAATGAGGAGTGCTCACTAACAGGGCTCAGTAATGAGGACCGTCCGCTTGCCAGTTAAATGCCATGTTGGGTTAGTAAAGCTAGCAGTTCACTTGCCCAACAGGACAAGTGGTAAAAAAGAATTGAACAATGTTAATAATCAATAAATGGTTAAAGTAGTTTTTCATGCAAAAATGGTTGAAAATGCTGTCTCAAACCCCTCAAATATGGAGAGTTCCTGCTTTTCCCCACCTATTATCAAAATTAAACTGGGTTTTGGGTTTGGACAGACAGAAGAGACATTTGAGGAATGACCGTGGACTTAAAAGAAGCATTTTTGTGACAGTTAACTTATTGAATAACGCTGTTATTTGACAACCACTAATAAATAATGCAGTTTGCAAACAGCAAGCAAAAACTGACTTTGGGCAAGTAGACTTGCCTGAACAGGCAAGTAGAAAAAACCCCCAAAATGTTGAACCCTGTTTTAACAAATCTGTGAACAAATTGAGAAAATTTTGCATAAAAAAGTCCTAGATCTTTTACTTCAACTCATGAAAACGGGAGCAAAACAAAACAGGAGCATTTATATTTATGTTAAGTATACATAATCTTTGGAGTTATTTTGTGTGATCTAACCAGACCCGAGATGCTTTTGTAGGTCCTTAATTGTGTTATGCAGTGTTTAACATTTAATGAGACACAAATTACTGTCAGCATGGATTGCCAAGTTACTTCTGTAACATTGTTGACTCCCGTCTGATGGCTTAATGATATTTTATTGGTGTTAGCTTACAATTAGGAGTGTGAAATTGCCTTCTGTATTGAGTTTTTCTCCACCTGACAGCATCACAGCAGCCCAGTATTTATCCTCCCAGACAGTCAATGATGGCTGGTCAGCGCTTTCTGTTGATTCTACCTGGAATCAATACAATCCCAGGGCTGACGCTGCAGAACAGGAGCCAGACAAGGATCAATTAGTCTGTAATGGGATCAGAACCAGCCGTTGCCACAGAGAGCCTCCAAGGTTACAGCTCTCACGCAGGGATGTGATCAGACGAAAACGGCTCTTATTAGAGATGTTTTTCCTTGCTGTCAGTCAGAGCAAGTTTTTTTTTAAGGGTTATAAAGTTCAGATAAGTTCAAAGACGTGATGTATGTGGATGAAACCAACCCCAGTGTTTTAAAGGGTTAGCTCAGATTCTTTGAAGTCATACAGGAACATACCGATCAAGGTAGTTCAGCAACTCCTGAGTTTTGTGGGATAAACTTGCACTTTTTTCTCAGCGAGTCTGGTTCCCTTGCAGAGAGCGATATCTGGCTTAGATAACAACGACAGTTTCCCCATCGGAAAAGGCTGTCTGACATCAAGGTAAAGCAGTGAAAATACTTTGTAGGTGGACCTTTTTTTTCTGTTGCTGATCTCATCCATATCAATTACTTGTGTAGCTTCCGTGCTAAAGAAAAGACAACAGAGGGAACTAAAGCTCTACAGGGACCTGTTGATGCATCACAACTTTAATTCCCCCTGTCAGTTAATGATGCGTTAAGCACAAAGCTTTACAGGAGCGGTGTTAATGTCCGATTGGGTGATCAATGAGAAAAAAAGCGGTCCAGTCTGTAGTTCTTTGATGAGGGGAGGGACATGAGGGGAGGTCCGCGCCCGTGGAACTGAGCCATGACAGAGGTCATGGGCAAATGATCTACCGGCCAGGCAGAGGAAGCCAGCAGGGGTTACGACCAATAGGATGTGAGGTCAAGGGTCAAGGCCTTGTCCAGTGTCCCTCTGCTCTCCAGACAGCGCTAAACTGTCTCCTTCATTAGCAGAATCTCAATAGGTTCCAATTATGGCAATGACCATCAAGAGCGGGATGTGACAGGAGAGGAGTGTCCGTCTGCGTTGCTCTTAAATGTTCGGACATTCTCATGTGGTAAAGAAATTTACTAGTGCCCAAACAATTAATTAGTTAGTTGATAGAAAATGTATCACTATCAAGTTTTTTATCACGCAAGAAGTGTGAATGATCTGATCTTCAAGGTTCTCAAATCTGAGGATTTGCTGTTTTTTTGTGTTTTTTATGTATATAAATATGTTGTAAATTGAATATCTTTGTGTTTTTACGGATGGTCGGACAAAACAAAACGTTTGAAGATGATACTAATTTGAAACATTCTTTTAAACCAATAATAATAATTGACAGATTAATTGAGAATGGGAAAAAATGTTAGTTGAAGAATTTACACAGTTTTCAAAATTTATATGGGTTCAGGTGCTCTAATCATTGGAAACCCTAAATCCACGTACTTTTGTGTTATCTGTTTTTTGTTATGTTGTTTAGCAACTTTGCAAATGTTTGGTGTGAGCTGTGAACAAATATTAGTATTTTGCTAAGTCTGTTTGGGGATTGTAGTCCTGAGGGGACTGGTCAGTTAATTAGGGGTGTAAGAAAATATTAAAACACCTGAGTATCTCGATATTACGTTTTATGATACTGTTGTGGCCAAAAATATATTTTTTGAGGTCACCGTGTGTTTTGACGGTTGACCAGAATCGTCAATCTACTTATCTATTTATCATTTTTCATTTGAGTCCGAGTGGACATTTGTACCAAGTCTGAAGAAAGTGCTCCTGAACTATTTCCCTCAGGAGAACTGGTGTGACCTTTGACACCAAATTCTAAGCACTTCCTCCTTGAGTCTAACTGGACATTTGTGCCAAGTTTGAGGAAATTCCCTGAAGCCATTAGAATAGGATGACCCAAAAGCATAAATCCTTCGGCCATGGCTGCAGCCGGCGTGGAGTTTTTCAAAGTTTTTAAAAAATTGTGAATCACAGAGGTCCTTCTGCATACAGTCATGAATGTGCAAAAAAAAAAAAAAAAACAGGCTGGTTGTTTCAGTTGTAGATTAGCTCCGGACAAGCTCTGGGTTCGTTGATCACTCGCACACTCATTCATGCACACAAGCAAGTGATTGTATGATGATAATAATTAATTGGGAAAGTTTCAATCGCTAATGAAATGAATCGTTAGTCGCAGATTTGGTGGATTGCATTTGCCTGTTTTTGTTTTTATAACGCAGCAATGTGAATCATCAGCCACACTTTGATGTGGTGGTTCTACTGTGTGCAGCAACTTGATGTTTTGTTCTCTTTTTATGAGTATTTGTTGCTCCGTAAAACACTGCGTAATGGACCAACTGTTGTTAAAATGCCTCTAAAAATTAATGACTTGACTTCATCTGATAAAAATCTGTGAATAATGAAAGAGAGGGCAGACAGTGTTCACACAGAGGACTTTTCTCTCCGAGCTGCTTGCAGTGAAGGCTGACTGGTGTGTGGGAAACATCTGATCTGCGCTGATGACACTAATTAAATCAAACACCTGAATACCTGCTGAGCACTGAGACTCTACGCTGTCAATACACGGAGCTCTCAATCTATCAGTGCTGTTCCTCTCAGTTCTGTACGGACACGTCTCATCTCAAACACAGTTAATGAAATGTGACAAAGAAATCGACAAGGTGGCTCAAAACGAAATGAGCCTTTGCCTCTAGGCTTTTTTTGCGTCACCGTTTTTTTTAACTTGAGGAATTAATTTGAGCATTGACAGGCAAATCTGAGTGGGAAATGCATTGAGAAGGAAATCAAACCAGGAGTGACGAAATGTGGAGAGAGGGTGAACAAGTAAGCGAGCGGCAGAGGGAGACAGGAAGGGGAAAAAAAAAGGCGAATGAGGGAGAACCAGAGCGGCGTAGACGGGAGTGTGGGCGTTTTTATTAGTGTCATGAGAGGAGAAATCAATAAAAGAGGTGAAAAAAGCCGCCTGGTTTTAAGAGCCCCATCACCGCGGCAATTAAAGGGGCCTTCAAAGAGTCGGCCTAATCAGCGGTTAAATAAAGATAGGAGCAGGCGGCGCTTTGGATGGCCCCGCTCCTGTAATCTAACACCTACTGCCCTGCACTCAGTGGCCCCTTGAACTCAATGTATGTGTGTGTCTGTGCATACACATACTTGTGTGTTTATGCGTCGTTTCTGCACTCACACACACACGTTTGGTGTACGGAGCAGCCGGACGTGTTTCTGACAGCTTGTATGTGGTTAACAGACTCTTAAAAGGCAGATTAGCCAGTTTAAGCTTCCTCTCCGCGTCCTTCTCTGTCAGTCTCTCGTATCTGACCTCTGTCTAAACCAAAGTGAGACAAAGCAGATATGTATGCTCAGCTTATATATTGCAGTCATAGCGAGGCAGGTCTACCCTCTGTACCCGTGACCCTTCCGCCTTACCTGCCGTCTTATCTGCCGCACCATAGACTCATTCGTCATGTGTGTGGGTTCTCACCGTGATAAGGTGTCGGCCGGTGAGTCAATACCACAGCCTTGGGTCTGTCTTCGTGAGCCTCTCCCTGCTTAAAGAGGCACTGTGTGGACAGAGCAGATACCAGGCTGAGCAATGAGTTTGCTTTAGGCACACAGAGGCCAAGATAGACAGGTGAAACAGGCCCTTTGCACAATGTCATTGCATGTCATTCTGCAGTGGTAAAATTTACAGGGCAGGTTGCTTCAGTTCAGCCTCAGGTTGTGGAGTTATGTGTTTATGGACGTTCGAGTGTTTAATGCAGAGGTATGAGCACACACACATAGCTTTGGTTTTCAACAGTCAGTCCCATTTTGGATGCAGTTTCAGGTTGCCCTTATGTATGGATTCATTGTGCATCTTTTAACAATCCTTGCACCTGTCTGTCTCGTCTAGTTAGGATTAGTTTGGACTGCAGATTGTGGTCGGCACGCCCCCGGTTTGGAGAAGCAGAGAGGGATACCAGCATGAAAGCTAAGCAGTATGCTGCTGTCAACGAGGTCAGCCATAAAATGTATTTAAGTCGCTTAAAAAAAAAGGCCCACCTGAAAGAAGTCAGTATCAGTATAGCATAAGTATACTGAATATTTTTTCAGACAGTATTTCTGTCCACCCACATATAAACCAAACTTTATGGACAGATTCTTTCATTTTAAAATCGTGTGACTTCGGTGTTCTAGTTGACACCTGCTGCATCGACACCAACGTGGTGAGAGTAAAAAGGCACAAAACTTAGTCCAGATTCATTGAAGTCAATAACACAAACAAAGAAACTGATCGAGGCGGCGGTAGACCAGGTTTTCTGTGTGGTACAATTACTGATTTCACTTATGGAGTTTGGCAGATTTGGAGGAAGTGATATTTGACTTATGCAATGGTGGGTTCTCATCAGAAAAGGCGGTATGACGGCAAAGGTAAAGCAGTTGAAATATTGTAAATATAACATACACTTAAAGTTATATTTTTAGGTGCACCCATCCTGTGCTTCACCAAACTGGGTGCCTGCGGACGAGCATCTACTGTAGGTAATACACTGACTATAGGCACCTCATACAACCCCACTTCTAATAATCAGAACTATCCATTTAATGTGCTGTCTGCAAGCCAGTTTCTACAATTGTCCACATACTGCATTGTATGTCTACACTCACAACAGTTTTTATTCCTCACTTTGTGCTCGTCAGAAACTGGCGCCTACAATTGCCCACAGTGTCAGAGGTCTAGGTGTTTAGTAGTGGTTAATGTAGCCTCAAGGAGTGGGTTACTGAGGTCTGGTATGCTCACTTCTTTCTGCTTCACTTTCTTTCTGCAGTATGACTAAGTGCAATGTACAAATTGCAGGAGCAGCAATTGCAGCCACAAAAGGCTTTATACATTTATCTTATTTTCTTTTATTTATTCATTTGTTTTCATATAGTAGAGCACAGTGGTGCTTCACAAGACACGCAAACAGACTTTGATGAAGAAGTGGTGGAGTTCTTAAACAGGTTGCAGTTCAAGTCATATCTTTAAAATTACAACCGTTACCAGCTCATCAACTTAATAGTTCTGCCTGGGAAAGTCTAGTATTTGGAGCAGGTAGCTCCTGAAAAAATGTGTGCAAAAATGCAGCTTGATTTATGGTTCTGCATGAAGGGGGTTGGGTGTGGTGTATATATGCGACAGTGTTTATATATGCTACTTTTTTACAGCCCTGCTTCAGATGTTCAGCGTCCAGTTCAGTAACCCTCCCACCCACTCATCCTCTCATATGTGATTTTCTTTAAGCCCCGTCCGCATGTACGTACATATACAGCCTGTATAAAAAGGACGCTTGAAACTGTGAAATACACGACCTGGGATAATGTGTAGGACGTGCTTTAGATGCACATGACTTTGCAATATTTGGCTGCATTTGAGAGAGTCCGACCCGTCAATCATTTTCCACGCACACGTCTTTGCCTGTATTTTGCAAATCACATTTTTTTTGTGGGCTGTATGGCAGCTACAGTTTTTTTTACATTGAGACTCCAAAAGCTGTCATTGGTCAGAGCTGTTTGTGTTTTCTAATATCACCACATGACACCTGTTAAAAAAAGGTTGGGTTCTCCTTTTCAGTAACACACACACACAGCCAAGCCATCGGCGCCACAAACTGTAAATGTATTGGATAATGCATGTTGATGGTAGCCAGTCAGAGAGCTAGAATTATCAGCTGCACTGGGATGGGCTGTTTATTTGATACCAGCCTTCGGCTGGTCGCAGTTTTTACTCTCATCATACTGAATGAGTGACTATAACAGGATTACTGTGGCTATTGATTGCACGCCTGTAGTCTCCTATACAGTAATGAGACGAGGCAAACCCTAACATCATCGCTCTATAGTATATCACAAAGTAAACACGCTTGTGAGGCGTGTAATTAAAGCACAATAGAGCCTCATAATAGAGGACACATACTGTACAGTACATCACACAGAATGTGCAGCAGTGACGGTATCAATGGGTGAAATCTAATGCTGAATTATACATCGGTTCCTACACCAGAGACGCCTACACTCTGAGAAATCAGGGTTCCAAAAGGGTTCTTCCTGAGTGGCCGAGGTTTCTACCCAGAACCATTTGCTTCTGCAGAACCTTTTTTTTTGAATAGAGGCTCTGGCAAGTTCTAGTTCTAATAACAAACCCTTTCAACCCAAAGAACCCTTTTTGGAAGAAAGAGTTCTTCAAGGATTGCTGAGATCCTTGAAAAACTAATTTTTACAAGGGTTTGTCAACGGTTCTTTGTACCATGATATAAAAGGGCTCTCTGTAGAACCCTGTAGGTGGGTTCTGGAGAAAAACCTTGGACCGTAAAAAGGTTCTCAGTAGAACCTCCACGGTGGGTTCTAGATTAAACAGCTAAAATATAAAAATGTTCTTGGTAGAACCCCATGGGTGAGTTCTTATTTATACCCTTTCATGAATAAAAGATTCATCCAGGGTCCTTTGTACCATAATATAAAAGGTTGTTGGTAGAACCTCCCAGGTGGGTTTGGTTTCTGAACAAAGCCCTTGGAATTAAAAATTGTTCCCAGTAGAACCCCCTGTGTGAGTTCTGGGTACCTCTCTTTTTTGAATAAAGAGTTTGTCAAGGGTTCTTTGTACCATAATATACAATCAGGTCTTGGTAGAACCCCCTCAGTGGGTTCTTGATAGCACCCTTACAACATGGAAAGGTTCTGGATAGAATTCCCAGAGATGGCTCTGTGTGGAACCATTACACAATAAAAGGGTTCTCTATAGAACCTCATTTGGGGTTCTTGGTGAAACCTTTCACTGATGGTTGGCTTACTACATGGTTAATTTAAAAAAAAAATCAATAATTTAACACAAAATATTGATTTAAAAATTATTTTGTCGATATAAAAATGACTGTATTGCTCTTCCAGAGACTATGATCAGACCTGCGTCCATAGCAACAGTCTGTTCTTCGTAGCAACAGTTTGTTACACATATCAACAGTCTGCTGTACAGAAGAAAATTGACCAATCAGAATCAAGTACTTAACAAAGCTGTGTAATAAACTCATTTAATTCACATTACATATCTAATACTGCTCATATTATTTTCAGGTTATGATTTTATACCTTTAGATTGATAAATTTAGTAATTTACAATTGATGGATTGCAATCAAACACCAACACACACAGACACACACACACACACACACACACACACACACACCGCTGTACACACCTGTGGTCGTGTTCTTCTGATACTTGCACTCTGTCATTCCGATGTTCCCCAAATCCTTCTTCCCTCCTCCCCATTAACCCCTGACACCTTTGCCCCTCCCGGTACATCCCCGTGGTTAAGCCGGCATTATCAGCGGGCTCATTAGGACAGCATTAGTGTCAGAGATGGACACAGTGATATGGCTCCACAGCTGGATCAGGGAAGCCAGAGAAGACCCCAAGCCGTTTCTTTTTTTTTTTTTTTTTTTTTTATGTCCTTCCCGGCCTCTCGGTCTCTTCATCCTATTGTTTATGGATGCCTCAGTTCTGACACCGGAGGTCAGAGGTCACTCGTCCACAGGAGCCATCCCTCTCCTTCTCCCCGATGCACTGTCAGTATGATTCACCACTCACACGGGTCCCTGTCACTCGGCCCCGACACAGCCGTCACTCACATGCATGTGAATATGCAGAGCGACGCTACGGGCGGACGCATACTTTTATCGCTGGCAGGCGGCTCCTCATGGGCCCTTGTGTACTTAGAAATCAGAGCGCTTGAGATGATACACAAAAACCTCCAACAGTATCTGAAGCTTTTCTTTAACAGTGACCCAGTATCTACTGCAGACATGACTTTATTTGACTCTGCACGTAAAAATAGAAAAGACAACCTTGAAATGTGTAGAATTTTCCTAACAGTTAACACACATTGCAGGTAAAATGTTACTTCTCACCAGCCCTCAGGTTCAACATTCAGGTGTGTTGGTCAGAGGGTAGAAAATTTTGTGCGTTTACCTCAACCAATAATTTAAAATGCTAACTAATCAATTAATCATCAATAATTAATGAGATATAAAACATGTTACCTTCCCCAGACATGGCACAATTATTGCCATTTCTGGACTGTTGAGTAATTGGTGATGAATATTTTTAGTCATTTAAATTATAAACAACAATTAATTGATTAATTATTAATCATTAACATCCCTAGTTGATCATAATATCTACATGGTGGCCACGTATGATCACAGCCGAATGCAATGATTTATTAGAAGCGGTTGTTTATTTGATCATCTTCAAGGTTGCCAAAAAATAAAGGATATTATTTATCTAATTACTTCCTGTGTTTAATCTTGATATAATTATCAACATGATCCTATTTTGCCTTTAATAAATTAAGTAGATTTGGGCAGAAAAGGCAGCACCACAACAAACATACTTTTATTTTTATTTTAAAATGTAGATAACAAGCCTAAAACTTTATTGCAGTAAACACATATTTTAGGTGAGGTCAGTCCTCGGGGTCATCAATTACTGTACCTCTGTAGGTTGAACTGAAAGTCACTCACCTTGAATTCTTTGAATAAATCTGAATGTCTGTCTTTGAGGTGTTTCGCTAAGTTGGAAATGTTGAATACTTTCATCTAAAACGTGGGCGCCCAGAGTTTGTTCCATCACAAGCTAAAAGTTAACCTTAAAAAAAAGATGCAGCTATCTTTTCTATAATCCATTAATTTCCATAATCATGCACATCCCTAATATTCACATTATACTCGTATCTTATACGTAGCTTTGATATGGCACACTGAATCTCATTGTACGTGCAGGATAATTTGTATTTATCTTAGCTGTATCTTAACTTTCCCTGTGGTCTAACTGTGATTTAAGGAGTCACCAGAGACATAAAAGGATACAGTCAAAACATGGCATCATGCTTTGTTCTCATGAAGACCAAAGGCCACATTCAGGCAGTGTTAAATAAAAGAAATCCCACAGAGCGCCTCTCAGTTTGCCGTGTTAGCATCTTTTCCACGTGTACGACTCACAGATGAGCAGCCTTGGCCCTGTGACCCAGATAACACCACTTAGGAAACCACTGCCCACATTCCCATCGCCGGCAAATGGCTCCTTCTCCTAATCATTAACACACAAATGGACCGTGCGTTTCTCCCGTGTTTGTGTGTGCGTTTGTGTCCGTGTGTGTGTGCGTGGATGTGTGTGTCTGTTGCGTACTTGGCGCTTGACACAAAGCTGTGATAGACATGAAAAGCTGAGACCCACTTAGAGCCCAGGTTTAAATTTAGCAACTCAAGATACTCACAAGCCTGCTGAAATAAAGGTGCCAACTAGAACCATTAAAGGTTCCATAGCTTGTCCTCGTAGGAGAACCCTTTTTGTTTCCTGATAGAACCTTTTATGAAGATTCCACCTTTCAGCTTCTGCGTGCTAACAAGAAGCCACCCAGGTGGTTCTACCAAGAACTTTCTTATATTCTAATGGCTTTATCTTGAACCCATGCAGGGGGCTCCGCAGAGAACCCTTTTATATTCCAAAGGTTCTATCTAGAACCCACCCAGGAGGTTCTACCAAGAAGCCAAATCCTTATATATTATGGTACAAAGAACACTCGACAAACCGTTGACAAAAGAATTCAACAGTCCTGGAGGAACTCTTTCTTTCTTTCAAAAAGGTTCTTTGGATGGAAAGGGTTCTTAGTAGAACCCTCAGTCTTACAAAAAAAAAAACCTTGATGAACCCTTTCTTCAACACAGGGTTCTTCGGAAGCAAATGGTTCTGGGTAGAACATCAGCCCTTCAGGAAGAACCTTTTTGGAATCTTTATTTTTAAGGGTGTACAAGACTCTCTTTCTCTCTTTCTGTGTGTGTGTGTGTGTGTGTGTGTGTGTGTGTGTACCGTATGTACTTGTCCTTGGATGGTTGTGTTTATGAAGAAATGAAACCTGTAGACATTGGTTGATCTCTTCATCTGAAAGGTGCTGTGAGGTTTATGATACGACAAGTGTTTGATTGACACAGTGTGTGTGTGTGTGTGTGTGTGTGTGTGTGTGTGTGTGTGTGTGTGTGTGTGTGTGTGTGTGTGTGTGTGTTTGTGTGTTAGAGCCGTGTTCTCAAGAACCTGCTCAAACTCGGCTCCCTCTCCTTGTGTTTATATCTCATAAAAGTGTGAGAACACAAAAGGAGCTGTCAGAAGTCTCACTGTGATTTTTTTTTCTCCTCAACCCCTTAAGGCCGTTCATAAAAAAAAAAAAAAGAATAAGAGAAAGGGAAAGAAAGAAAAAAGAAAAAAGAAAACAGAGCAGGTGAAGAGATGAAAAGCGAGCGGAGGCCTGACTCAACAGTATCGGGTGTTCAGGTGTGTTTACGCAGAGATCAGAGGTGAGAGGATGTGTGTGTGCGGGAGCCGGTGCGAGAGGGTCTCTCGCGTCGTTGCAGGAGTGATTGGCTTCACCTCTAGTCAGGTGACTGGTGTCCTTAGCAACGAACCACCTCAAGGGGGGGCGATCTGATAGGCTGCTCGGGCCCTGAGGCGACAAGTAAGGGTCGAAGTTCAAAGCTCATTGGCCAGGGGTCTTATGAGGGGCAAAGAGAGGGGTTCAACAAAACAGATAATCTGAACTGATCTGTATTTAAACAGTTACATCCTCCCTAAGACCCAAACACAACTACAAGAAGACCCTCAAATTAAAGGGATAGTTCTGAATAATTAATGCGGTGTTGTGGGTATCGATAATCAGTGTATTAATTACAGTAGATGCCCCCAGTTTGAAGAAGCAAAGAGGGGCACCAGCACGGACGCTAATCAATGTATTTGCTGTGGACAGGGTCAGAAACAAAAGAATTCATCAAAGAAAAAAGCTACATCAGTTTAAGTGTATGCTATATTTGGAATATTTCCACCACTTTACTTTGCTGTCAGACAGCCGTTTCTGATGGAAAACCACTCTTATATAATTTAAATACCACTCTCTCCAAACCAACCAAAGTCCATAGAGGAAATCAGTAATTTTACCTTGCAGAATACGGTAGTTGCTGGTCTATCACTGCCTCCATCTGTTAGTTTGTCTGGGTTATTATGTGATTTTGGTGAAACCGAAGTATCCTTTTAAAACACCGACGTCACACAATAACACAAACTAATTAACAGATTGAGACAGCGGTAGACCAGCAACTCCCATGTTCTGCAAAGTAAAATTACTGATTTCGCCTATGGAGTTTGGTTGGTTTAGAGAGAGCAGCTCTCTTCAAACCAGCTGAAATACTTTTTGTTGCTAACCTTGTCCACAGCAGGTGCCCCTCTCCCCTTCTCTACACATTTTTTTTTTATAAAATTACAACATAAATGCAGCAATGACTCAACTGAAATACATAATAAAATGTAATATATGCTGACAAAACCATTTTTATTTAACTTTGTATTTTGTCATGTGATAGATAACAGATGGTAAACAGATGTGACAGAAGTGAACATTACTTATAAATTGGACCTATTCTCAAATTGAACATAAAAAAGATAATATAAAGAACTTATTAAAGATTCATATAATGATGTTCATGACTACAAACACAATAAAGGAAAAAGGAACAAAAAGAATTCGCGGCAGCATCAATACACAGTTTATATACAAGCATATTACATTTTTCAAATCATAAATAAATAGAGCAGCTTGTAAAACAACTCTTGAATGTCATTTCCTTTTGTCCTTTTTCTTAACAGTTCCTTTATTTTCCTCCACATACCACAGAAAGGGAGAAGCAGGGAGCGGTGGTATTTGTCTGATTATGAGAATGAATGAATAACTTCCTGCTGCTGGTGGAGAGAGTGGGTGTGTGAGTGTGTTTGTTATCAAGCCCGGGTGTTTTATCAGGATCAAACAGCAGCTCGGGCATTAGCTACAGAGGACTCTGCTCTTTTATCTGCACTGGCGGGGATGATAATTCTGTTCATGCAGAAAGTAGGAGCAACAGAGGTAGCCTGTGTTCAAGGGAAAACTGTTAAGGCAGGGATTTGGCGAAGGGATTTCACCCACATAAGTCTCACGCAACACATCCAAATCACTTAAAGACACACAAGTCTTCTTCCCTTTGCACAGCCGTGACCTGTCTGACAAAACTTTCCTCGAGTTCGAGTCGCCCCCGAGTCCCAAACTTTCTTTCCATCAGGGTACCACCGCCTCTTACACTTCCCAAACCTCTGGTGATTTTCCATTCTGCCCCATTGTAGTGAATAGACGGAGGTACAGTTGTTCCACAGTGACTGCCAACAAATCATCCCTGATGAATATGTTTGTTCTCCATATTACTGGAAGCTTCCCTTTACTGGGTGTGTGTCGGACTGCGCGACTGCCCCCAAAGGAAGGGCAGTTACTGTCTTGGAGAGGATGCAGTGTCCCAGTAGTAGTTTTTGGGAAGGGAAAGCATGACGGTGAGCGGTTTTCCTCACAAAGATATTCTTGATCTTGGCACTCGTGTTCTCAAGCCTGCCGCTGTAACTGGCGGTGCTGCTCTGGTTTGGTCAGTGCAAAGTGACAGACAGACTAACCCAGCTGTGTTTGAAAAGAGCTTGCATGCCAAGCGGCATCCTCCGGGGCTGAAACATGAAGCCAGTGCGGAAGGGCCAAAAACTGCAGTTCCTCAAATGGCCTTTTGAGGCTGGCTCCAAAAGTGAGTTAATCCCTACAGATCCCCATGTTAAATTGGCCTGCTTTACATCCAAAATAACCATGTTTACAGCGTGGTACAAGAAACAGTTTTGGTCTCTATAGCTAATTTCTTTGTTCTTGACAGCTGTATAGGGGTGAACTTTTGTGTTACTGATCTGTTTTAAAGTTGTGCATTATCGATTGACTTGATTGATGACTCGCTGCTAGGTGGCTGCTTCATTTGTCCACCTTAGTGCCAAATATGCTTCATCTCTTTGCCCATTTTCGAATTAGCCAGGAGTTAGATGGAGTCGGGCACAGCCAAGATGGCCACAGGTGCAGCCACCGCGCAGAGCTCCACCATGGCTCTTCAGAAATCTATGGCTGATGTCACAGAGATGACGTCTATGTTTTATACAGTCCATGGTCCAAGTCTGTGTGAGGGAATAAGTCGACATTTTGGGAAATATGCTTAGTTGCTTCAAAGTTAGATAAGAAGATCGATACAATATTGATGTCTGTACAGTTAATAAAAAAACAATGTGAGTAGCCTGTTAGCTTAGCTGAGCATGAAGACTGGCAATAGGGGGAAACAACTAACACAACAAAATCCACCTAAAGCTTGCTAAAAACACGTTATATCTTGTTTGTTTTACAGTATTTCTTATCTCATGCATAGGAGCAAAACAAATGGCATTACTGGAATTTAAGGCCACATTGCATAGACAGTTTAATCACATTTCTGGTGTTTTCACCTTTACTAGAAATTATAATTTTTACAGACATTACAACCAGAACTGTTGTCATCTCTCATCATGTAATGAAGTCTCACTTTGGACTGTTTCTTCTCTTCCACCATCACTCCATCTTGTTACAGATTTCCAGCAGCATAGATGCAGAGCTTAACATCATTATCATTGACGTCACTGTCGGAAAAAAAAAAAAACATGCTGCCATTGATGAATGGAATTGATAAGCTTGATTCGGACAGTTTGGGACTGGTCTGCGATTCCCATCCCGATTAACTGAGGTCAGACTCATGAATTGCTTGCCTTTACACTTTAGGTTTTGTCTGACTTAAGCAAACAAGTGTTGATGTGTTGATTAGTGAGGATTAGGGGTGCTGATATGTGGACTCTGTTGCCTTTAGACAGAGCCGGGTTAGCTGGTTTGCCCTGTTCTAAGTCTTTGTGCTAAGCTAAATTAACTGGTTGCTAGCGGTACTCTTTAATGGACAGATGTGAGAGTGTGTTATCCTTCTCATCTCTTTGAATAATGAGTTTCCTAAAATGTCAGAAAGAAAAATAAAAGGTTCACGGCTTAAAACATCTTGATATTTCTGAACGTATTAAGTCCTGTCTCGCCTGCACCCGTGTATCTATTAGTCTCTGGTGGATCCACGGTTTCAGGGGACTTCCGCTCCCAGCTGAGGGTGGCCTCGCTCTGTAAGTCGGCTCAGAGATCATCCAGAGACAGACACAGAGCAGGTATGGCTTAACATAATCCACCTAAATCAAGCCTCTGGGTGACAGCCAGACACTGAACAGCGTGTGCATGCACAACACCCACATATACATAGAGTACATACCCACCCCCTCCCTTCTCAGTTCATACAAGGAGATCTTTGACATGATAATTACATGAAGTGGCTCCTCACTTATAGAGAACGCTATAAATCATCCTTTCAACAGACAAACACACCTGCGTGCACCTGAACATCACTCACCACCTTGGGCATGCACAGTATGCAGAAAACCACCCCGCAATTTGGTAATATTGCCCCAATTGAGGATGGAGTATATAATGAGCGCATGGGAAGATGTACCCACGGTGTATGTTTTCATTGCATATTAAATCATTGCTCTCCCACCCTGACAGGGTCTTTGAACTGTCACTGAGCAGACATTTCTCTTGCCAGATATATGGATTTTTTTTTTTTGCCCAACCCCCTTAATTTTAGTACAACACAATGCAGACTGAGGGACAGGGAGGGGAACGGCGAGGAGCGGGGGTCTGTCGTTTGATGTGTTCTTACCCTATCCAAAGTAAAATATCCCTTCAGCTTTGATGTGTTACCTTAAAACCCTTCCCCCTCCTCCCTCTTGGTTCCCTTGTGGGAAACTAAGAGTGATCACGCACACACATGCTTGGTTTTTGGCCAGGTACACACAGTACATGAAGCTAATGGTGTGTGTTTAGATGCACGTGTGTGTTGCCCCAGGGCTGGGATGGTTTCTTTAAAAATGTTTTCTGATATAATTACCTGTTAAAAATGTAATCGGTGACCTAGTTCAAGGAATGGAATGTTACAGTCATATTACTCGATCACTTTACGTTCCTCAATAACAAATGTGATGACATTGTTTAGTCTAATATGTTTTATGTATGTTGTAGGTTTATTAATTGTTTGTCCAGCTGTTCCTTCATTTCTTACGCATGAATGGACATTTAGTCCCCAGCTCAAACTCTCCCAGCAATTTCCCTTTTGTTTTGTTTTTTATTATGCATTAAACACACAAAAATGAGGTGATAAATAAAAATCTGCAGCCAAAACATTTAATCCAGTAGTGTATTATGTATTATTAAAACCGGAGAAGAAGAGAGGAGGGAGGACAATTAAGTCAAAAGAGTGAAGCGTAGAAGTGTGAGGTGAAAAGGTAATAAGAAGGAAAGATAATTAATAATAATAAAACCCTTTGGTTTTAAATGTTCCATAGTTTACCATAGCTTCATTCACTGTGGTATGATTTTCTAGCACAGTTTACAAAATTATTTAGTTAGTATCGAATTTAATCAATTCTCCTGCACCATAGTTTATTACAGTACAGCAGTCACTGTGGTCCAAATACACAACATCTGAAATGTCCCCTGTTTAACTTCATCGATAATAACATTGGATATTTTCATTTCAGTTACCTTATGTCAGATGTTTTATTCATACTATGTTTAGTCTATTTCTCTGGCTTCCTTGTAGCAACCACCATCTAGCCATGGCTAACAGGAAATGCACCGCTTCCTTGAATAAATTGCAGATTTTTCTGTGTTTTAACATTGTTGGAAACATTAGGCATAATACACGTACACAGCTCAACAAAGTACATAAAACATCTTGTGTTTTTAGACATATTATGTATTAAGCATGCACACTTAACACTTAAACTGCCATAAACTATAGCAGCCTGTTTTTACCCACAAACCCTATCGATCATGACCATTACCACCTACAGTCCCCAGATATTTTTCAGTAATAGTAGCAGTAGCACTGACAGGTTAGCTAGCTATCTTGATTTCTGTGTGGCTAACATTAGCGACCGGTCTGTGTGGTTAATGTTAGCAATGTGGTCTTACCAGTAAATGTTTCTTTAAATCAGTTGTTGTTATAATTAGATGTCATTTTCACAGCTGAAGGCAGAACTATCGCTGTAACGCAGTGTTGTTCGCCTGTTCTGATTTAAAGGCAAAATAATGACAACATCTCCACCAAGTGACAGCATTTTCACTTGAGACCATGATAATGAATTGACTGCTTAGCTTTTTTCACAGAGTGGAGTTGTGAGACTTGTGAAGTGTTAATGAAGTGTAATGTTTGTGCACTGTACGTGGTAGTATATCATTCTTTATTTCAAGTGTATTTCAGAATTGTAACCCTGCTAATAATCCCTATTTTTACCAAATGCATCTGTTATTTGATTGCTTTTGTATCCTAATTATGTAACTCTGTTAAATGTAATCGGTTACTCCCCAAGCCTGGTGCACTCATATGTGCGTGGGTGTGTGTGTGTGTGTGTACATGCAGCCACTGAGGTTGCACTGCTTGCCAGGATCCCTTTATTCAAGCCACGGTACAACAGGGATTCGACAGGCTTTTGGGAGATTTAATCGCTCTGGGAGTTTGAGTGAGCAAGAGGAAATACCCTTAACAAGGAGAGTCAAAGTGTGATTAGCCTTCATTTTTTCCTCAAGTCTGTTAGTTTATGTGTGCGCCGGCCTGTTCTGGTGACTCACATCCCCGAAGTAATGACACATTATCCCTCGACACACACAGTAAGCCCTCGCTACTTTACAGCCATGATCAAAAGCAGTAGTCATACATGTTGTTTCATCACTCTTATCCACTAACTAAGCCCAATCATTGCTTTTATGACAAATCTCAAACTTTAAATCCAAGTTATTGCTTTTATGATAAATCCTTCAACTATGTCTGGCCTGGTGCTTCCATTTATGTTCAACCCCCGAAATCTTTAAGTCCCGGTCTTGGCTTTCATGACAAATCTACGACTTTAATTTGAAATTAAACTGTCAACCTGGGGCCCAAAAGTTCTGTTCATGATGAACTCCTAGCCTTAAAGGCTCATTTATGCACCCTGTATATACAAAAATCGATTTGTCTGCTTCAAACGATGTGTCCGTCACTGCCCACATGCGGCACATCCATGCGTTCGTCACACTGGCACGGATGTCAAACAATGCAAGCACAGGACGCCCCTCAGAGTCAAAAGTTACCCCAAAAGAAGAAGAAATAGAGTCAAAAGTTTCTGTCAATTGTCGGTGTGACTGGTCTGTGTGGCCATGAAGTACATCATGACATGTGAATAGAGAATTCTTTTCACCAACTAGACTGTCTAATTTCTAATACTTTTGGTTTTTTAAAACTTCTTCTTCGTGTCATGTGGTCGTGTCTCACTTGAACTATGAACGGTGCAACATTGCCCTCACGAGTACCTGTGGTACTGCTCTGTGTCGTCCGTATCTGTAAGCTCTCAGAAAATGTGCAGAAATATAGTTGAAATGACCGTAGAGTACTGACTAAAGGCTCTGTTGTATGCGTATATGTATCTAACATTCAGCATAAATCAACCTTAAGCCAGCCAGTCTTAACAAGGTTTAATATATAATATAATACTGTATGTCTACCCCTGGAATTAATGCTGTGTTCATGCTGACTTTAGTCCAGAGTGAAAGACTCAACCCCCTCATTCAAATGACCAAGGTCAGTCACTCCCAGCTTTTACTGGACAACAACTTACCAGCAGCTGGCAAGGCACTGCAGTAGCCAATCAAATTTATGTGGATCATTTGGGAATTTGAAAGCTATTTTTCTTTTCTTTACCTGTTGTGTTAGGATGAAAGATAAAATACTAAACAAATACTGAATGCTGAACTTTCTGTACAGCATTTCATGTTCCTGGAAATGTTAAAATACCCTCTGTGGTGGCCAAATGTCCAAGACTACGTGACAAAGTGCCATCTAGGGTGCCCTTCCAGTGGACAAAACATGAAAAGGTGTCCTCTGGGGTTCTCTTCCTGTAGACAAAATGTAAAAAAACTGCCCTCTAAGGTGTCCTTCCATTGGACAGAACATAGTGCCCTATTGCAGCAAAGCCCAGTCATTGCTTCTATGACAGAGCTCAACCTTAAATCCAAGTTATTGCTTTTATGATAAATTCTTCAGGTATGTTGGCGTCCGTGCTTCCATTTATGTTCAGCCCTTGAAGTCCTGATCCTGGCTTTCCAGACAAATCTGCAACTTTAATTTGCAACTCTCTTTATGACAATCTGTCAACCTCAGGCCCAGCAGTTCTGTTTATGATGAACTCCTAACCTTGAGCCAGCCGTGCGGCCTTAACGAGGGTTCTGCCAGTCCGGTCCGGCAGTAATATAGTTCCCCCCTGCCCTCCCCAGTTGGACACTAACGAGACGCCGCACACTGACCTCTGCAGCGGCTCAAATTAGATGTAAATTGTGCCTGATTTTTACGGGGGTCCCTAACGCGATCCAGATCCCCCCGCCATTGCGGCCAGCAGGTCAACGGCGTGAGAACGTCTCGCTCCCTAACGACATTTGGAGTGGTCGATGAGAGGGGTCGCGGGTAATGGTGACCTCACTGGCCTACACTTCACTTCCTTCTAATTAGAGCGCTGGGCCAGATCAAAGGAGCCAACCGCATCGCAGCAGGAGAGCTACTGAAGAAGGAGGGAGGGTAGTAAAGACGAAGAGCAGGAGGAGGAGGAGGAGGAGGAGGAGGAGGAGGAGGAGGAGGAGGAGGAGGAGGAGGTAGAAGCCTTTTCTATAAGTAATGGGGTGCAGTGAGGATGGGGGAGAGTTTGAGGGTTTTTTTCATTAGTCGTGGAGGTCAGCGGGGCACTCAACCTGTGTGCAGCCGTATGGACCCTCTTCTATAGGTGGCAGGAGAGCCTTACAGCGCCGAGACGTATAGAGAGGTAGTGGAGGGGAGAGACGTGTTTGTCAGGGAGGTACACTCTGAGAAACAGAGGTTCTAACTAGAACCACAAAGAGTTCTTCAGCTTGTCACCTTTTTGATTCCTGTTACAACCTTTTCTAAAGGTTCCACTTGGAGCTCTTTCAGGGCGTACCTAGAGCTGGCTATGAGAGGTTCTACAGTGAAGCCTTCTATGGTGCAATTGTTCCACCCAGAACCCTCTCCGGAGGCGCTATCCAGAACCTAGAACCTAGCACCCTGTATGTAGAACACACTTGAGTATTCTATGGAGAGCCTTTTCCTATTCCAAAGGTTTCATGTAGAACCAACCCAGGGGCTTCCACTGAGAATTTTTTTTATATATCATTGTTTTTTACCAAGAACACATCCATAGGGTTCTACTGAGAACATTCTTATATTTCAAGGGTTTTGTCTAGAGCCCACCATGGGCACTCTACCAAGAACCTTTTTACTGTATATTCTAGGTGCTTTGTTTAGAAAACACTGATGGAGTTCTGCAGAGAACCTTTTAATTTTCCAAGTGTTTTATCTAGAACCCATTCATGGTGTTCTGCAGAGAAACCTTTTATATTCCATGGGTTTTATCAAGAGCACAGCCAGAGGGTTCTACTGACAGTCTTTTTATGTTTCAAGAAATTAATCTAGAACACACCCAGGCGATTCTACCAAGAACCCTTTTATATTCTGAGGGGTTTTATCTAGAAAGCAGTGATGGGATTCTACAGAGAACCTTTTTGTATTCCAAAGGTTTTATCTAGAACCCACCCAGGGGATTTTGCTGAGAACCCTTTTTCTATTATGGTACAAAAAACCCTTTACAAACTCTTGATGAAAGTTCTTCAATGATTTCAACAATGCTTGACAAACTCTTTCTTCAAAAAAGAGTTTCTCAGTAGAACTTCAGTCCTTCAGGAAGAACCCTTTTGGGTCCATTATTTCTAAGAGTGAGAGGGGTGTAGGGTTAAGCACAGGAGAGAATAAACCATTTATTTCATGGGCTTTAGGAGACCCACGCACTTCAGCGCTGTCTGCCTGCCGGCCTGCTCTGTGTCTGGCCACAGCTGTGGAGACGGACCCAGACACACAGGAAGTGGAACATTTGGCACTTCCTCTCTCGTGGACGTGTGTGGCTAAAGCCCCCCAGTCTTTAACATATGGACAAATGCAAAGTGGATATGCATACAAACACACACACACACACACACACATTGTGGAACCCACGGACAGACTGTCACACAATAACAAGCAGCAGATTACATCTGTTTCCACGGTTACTAATGAGAGCACATGCAGGCTGGATTAGAATATGTAATTAAAGGTGTCCACTTGGGGACATTTTGTACCAGAAGAAGAAGGTGGTACAGGAGACAAGAGATACAACGGTGCAGAGATTTCCTTGAAAAGAATAAAAACGTTTTGAAAAAATGTTTAAAATGCAGTTCAACAAGCTTTGTGTCAAGTTGAGTGTGAGCATTTTACTAACATTTTTAAGAAAATGTAGGAGTGCACGAAATGAGGAAAATCTGTGATGCTCAATACTAACATGACAGTATAACTGGCAGGAAACTTACTCCACTTAAATATTCATACATGTGTTTTCATTGGTGTATAATCACCTGAAAATGACAATTATCCATTAGTTGTTTTTGTTACCTTAGAATTAGTCATTTATATTGACAGAGGATGTGGGTCCTTTTCTGCAACGCCATGTTTCTACAGTAGCCCAGAACAGACAAACCAAGTACGGGCTCAAGATTTAGCCTTTGAAGTTTTGTGGCCACTATAGTTTCTCCTGCACGCTTGGCATGCAAGTTGGTTGAAATCTGCTATTTTACGGCTCGATGCCACTAAGTCTTACAAGCTGGTCCTTTAAAATTGTTGCAATTAAAGATAAAACACTAATTAAATACTAATATCATGTCTCTTGTACCTGAAGCAACCTGCTCCCCACCAATGCAGCCTTGTGTTGTTCTAACACAAGACTGTTTTTGGTCAATTCTACGCTTAGAGCAGATATCTGGCATGAAATAATGGATGAACTGATAAGATAAGACCATGTTTTATTAATTCCACAATGGGGGCAGTGTCACTGCATCAAAAGGGGATAGTGCAATTGCAGAATTATCAATGAAAAGCAAGATGTAAGTAAACAAGATATAACAAGAGGAAATATAACGACAAGAACTATATAAACAAGAAACCAACTCTTAGTAACTTAGTGTTTGTTAATATTACACCCTTCCCTCATGGGGTTATTTTGGTACATTAATTTGAAAAACAATCAAAAATAGCTCATACATATTTCCACTAACATTTTATAGCACAGCTGCTAGAAAACACGTTGGCCTCACACAAGAAGAAAAGACTTGCTTTCATCAGTGGAAACTCCTGCTGTTAAGTTTGGATGATTATTTTATAGAAGAAGAAAACTGGCCTAAAATAGTAAAAAGAGACAAAAATAAAAAAAATCTGTGAGAGGACCATGTGTTGCCCTTTCAGGATGTGAAACTGATGGATTTTGGAGTGAAACTGAAGTTGCTTGTTTTTCTTATACTGATTACTGACCGATTTTGTCTGTTCAGCTTCATCTGAATGAATCAATTAATTCATTCATCAGTTGTCAGTGCAGAACGTGTATTTTTTAAAGTGAGAAAAGCATGCATGGTGAGAACACTTAGTGCTCTTGATGGCTTGTAGAGAACACAGCATTCTTTCACATCTATGGATCTTGTAAGTGCGAGGACACTATGTTCTCAGGAGTCGAGTTTCAAGACGGAGCCCCAAAATGCACTGGGCTGTTATGAATGTATGGCATGTTAAGTTCATCACGTGTGTTGTTGTTGCTCTGGTGTTGCTCTTGCATAATAATTAGCCTAAAGTGAATTGTTACAGTGCGTCACACCAATTTCAATTTAATGACTGGGTCTGAGCGAAGGAGCGTGTTCCAATACTGTTACTATAAAACCTAATCAACGTTTTATTATTGTTAACCATATGTTTGGAATGCAGGCCAGTGTAGTAACAAGCTTTCAACAGTAATTTTCCAGCGATCTGCTATCTAAACTCAGTCAAATCCAGCGGTTTTGTTCTGTGAGCTGGATAACGCTCTGATGTGGTGCTGACCTCTCCTGTGCGGACTCATAAGCACGCTGTGGATGGCGAGATTGGGAATTTCATATGCTGAGAGCCATGTGTAGGGATAAGCGAACAGTGAAACAGCAGCCTGGGATGTTCACGGTGCTTTGATGAAGCCAGAATTCCAGGAACTTCCCGTAATCGCGGGATAAGGCTGTGTCATCCCTGTCACTCACCTGGATTTATCAGCAGGAAATCTAGAAATGAGACGGCATTCCTGCCCCCTTCGGGAACTCAGACGGGTCGAACGGCAGACAAAGAGGGCCACAGTCACAGATGAGATGTGATTTGACACTGTGCAGACTTGCTGCTATCTCACGCTTTGTCAAAAGATGTAATCTCTCAAGATATGTTTTGTGTGTTCTTAACCAAACTCCAGAGAGAGTTTTGTTAAAATAAACCTCTCACTGTGATTAAAAACCTGTTTGTAAAAGTCAAAAAGCAGGCCCTCTTCACTCAGGCAGCCCTGTACACCCCTCGGGGCGAACCAGTGAACTATGTACAACCCCCCGCTATTGATGTTGACATGTTCACTGACCTAGTCTATCAACACACACACACATACACACACACGCATAATTGGTCTACCCTTTTGGTGCTAACTGGCGCTGATATCATCTGTGTCGTCTGATACACTCTGATTTGACCCCGGTATGCGCCTCGGCTGCCCTCTGGTTCTGTATGTACCCATCAGAGCACGAGACCCCCAGTGGGCTCGCTGACCCTGAGATGAGCTTCTCTCCAGGACCCTGCAGGGCTCCAAAGCACGGCTTTCATTTACGGGATGTACGAGCAACTCAGCCACAAATCACACAGATAAGCTGGGCTGCCAGTTTGTGTGAATAAAATGTTATTTCATAGACAAAGAGCCACATTCAGAAAAATGAACATTCATGAATGATGCCCTGAGGCGAGGTATTTTACAAATGTATTTTCAAAAGAACCACTAGATTCATTTATAGTGCGTACTATGTGGAATTTTCCAAGGTGATATCTGTAATATATTTACTTTCATAAATCATAAAATGACCATGAACATCATCATAAATTATGGAAACTTGCTAAGTTGAAATACGAGCTACTCTGACAACAACACTACAGCTGCAGTGTTCCATTTCATGTCTGTTTTTGTAGTTGTTGTTTCTGTAGTCTAATAAAGCATAGCTGTTTAAATCGAAAATTCTTATCAAATCGTGACCTTGAAACCAAAGGTCAAATGGAATCATGGATTGGGAAAATCGTGACACCCCTACTATCAATTATCTGCAGGTCTTAAAAAGTTTTACAAAGTTCAAGTTCAACTTTCGTCCTCAAAGGTCTATTGGTTTTTCCAGCATAAAAACAAACATGAAATCACAATAGTGATTAGAGTAACACAGTAACACAGACTCAGCATGAGATCAATAAACAACATAATCATCAGATGAGCAATGGTGGGAATTATTTTACTGCAGATGCTGCAGTTATTGAGATAAAGATAAAATGTGTGACAAAGCAGCTTTATAATGAAGTACTCTAGAGCTGCAGAGAAGCCCCGGCCTTCAAATCTTCTTCTCCAGGTAAAAAAAAAACATGTTTGTTTGATACAGAGCCTAAAAAAATGTCACATCATCATGATTTGATTTGATTTTTTTCAGCGAAAATAAAAATTGTGGTGCAAAATCATTCTCAGTAATCATGAATCATGTCGCAATATATCAGTCAGAGCCGGAGTGAATAATTGTAGGCCTGCTGGTTTTCCATCACGCGTTCGTACTTTGGTCGATTTGACCATGAAACAGATATTAAATTGCAGTCTATGGCTTTTATGGATACGGGTGCGCAGGAGGATTTACTAACCTGCAGAACATGACGACATCCCATTTATTTTTTTTCCTGCGCATTAGTGACAGATGCCTTCACAGAAATGCGCGCAGCAGCACATATGCACTGTACTGCTGCTGCTGCAACATGCACACCTGTGATGATTCACATGCACTCATTCATGCATGAAAACACGGTAGCCAACACGCTGACTAACAGCCGGCTCTCCACACCAGCTCATTATGGTAACAATTATTGGGGTAATCAATCGGCCAAATTATAGACCAATAACTGAGGCCTTATTGTTTGAGGGGGAAGACGGCGGCCTTCTCCTCCGCTGTCTGGCCTCAGTGCATCATTTTGGGCTTGACCCCTTGCACCCCTTGAACCCCTCCGCTCTCTTCCTCACCCCTAATACCTTCCTGTCTCCATTATCAGGCTGTGGAGGTCATGCTGTGTAAAGGTCAGGGTTTAGGGGTCACGCTGTCACTCAGGCAGGCGCCAAAAATAGGTGCCGTGTGATTTTAACCACGGAAGAGCTTGGAGCTACGGTCCAACAGCGCGGTGAGTTATGTGTCCACGTCATTAACTTCCTTTACGCAGAACACACATAGCATGCACTCCCAAACACCAACATGTGTACATTAGAGAAAAGGCTACTGTATATATACTAAATAAACAACTGTATAGATGCTGTTTGACCCAAATACCAAGTTCATTGTTCGCAACACAAAAGCAGACTAACTGGGAGAAAACAGTTCTTTAAACTAGCCCACAGGAATCCAGTGATAATAGCTGGGAGGAGAGGTGGCCAGACTGTTAAAGCGCTGGTAAAAATCCTTGAGGTTGGCTGCAGCGCGGCTCTGGCTCTGCACACAGGCCTCTCTGACGGATGTTTGCTGGCACAGACACAGGCATCGGCCACGGTTGTAATGCTGCCATGTAAATCAAAGATGCCCTGTTAGCGCTGCAGCGTAAATCAATCGAATCTCTGCTACCACAGTCTGCAGGAGCTGAATGGGCCTGCATCGTGGGCTGCATTCCCAAACAGTGTCTCACCTGCGCTGCGGTGGCAACGTGACTGTTATGGCTTAGCAGGACCCCTTTTTCTTCCTCTTTTCTCTCTGTTAACACTTGCACCCACGCTCTGAGATCTCTCTCCAAGCAGCTGCAACATGAGAATACTTCTTAAGGCCCTTGTGAACAGGACAAGGTGATGTAGCTCATTAACTGACACGCAAGTGACAAATAGTGCACTGTGTTGTAAGTGTGGGCATGTACCTACAGTTACCTGGAAGCTAAGAGGAAATAGTTTACCTTACAAGTCTGGTTATGCATGCTTAAGATTCTCTGCATCTGCTGTCGGAGTGTGTTTAGAAGTCCTTATCTGCATTGAAACAGAAAGCACTGCGGAGCAAGGGGCACTGTTAGGAAAGAGGGGATGTAAAATAGCCAAAGTCAGTCATTTGGCAAGCATCAGAGTTTTTGTTTTCGGTGTCTTTTATGGCTCCTGATGCAGCACATGCACAAATATGTGATTACGTGTTGCTGCAAAATCTTGGCACTGAGGTTTTGTTTGTTCCCTGTTTTATGTTGTTTTGTGTTTGCAGGGTTGGTGAAAGGTTTTGTCAGATTATGCCTCAGACCAGACGCTTTCCTTGTGAGTAAAATGTAGACTCACAAGTCGGGCTGTAAATGCTCCATAGAGACTGAGGACAATCTCCCAGCTTTCATTGCTACAACTGGGTGGAAACACTTACAGAGTTAAAAAAAAAACAACAACAATTCAAAGTCTAAAGGGCAGCCCTTCATACTAGGGTGGTAACATCATGTTCTTACTGTTGAGGAGAATAGGGGCAGAGCATCATTTCAGGTATGGTGTGTCCTTGAAAGAATGTAAGAGGCACAGGTTTGTTAGCTATTCTAGCCACTACCTCGCATTTAGAAATCCCCAGATGAACTGTAGGTGGAGACACCTTTGTCTGGCATCATGAGAGTAGCAGGTAAAATATGGTTTAGAGTGTTAATTTTCATTCCAAACATGCACGCCAACCTCAAAGGACTAGTGCGTAGTATTTAGTGGCATCTAGGGGGGAGGTTTTAGACTGCAACCAACTGAATCCCAATTGCCTCACCCTCCCCTTCCATGCGTGCAGGAGAACCTACACTGGCTGCGAAACTTGGGCAAAATGTTAAAGGCCGTATCTAGAGTGAGGAATACCGTTTTGAAGCCTTGAGTTTGGCATTATGGGGTTTGCCTGTTGCATGTGCAGTATCAAAGAGAGTTTGACCCGCCTGGTTGTGATATTTCCCGTATTACAGCTTAACAGTACACAAAAAAAATGTTCCCCTTAACTTTACACACTGGACCTTTAAAATCAGCTATGAATAATAATGAATCACCTATGAGCGGTGTAGACAAACTGTATTTGACATTTCCATGAAAAGGAAGAAAAATGATAATAAATCACACCTGTGTGAGGTTGTCTTCCTCTTGCAGAGGATGTGAAGTTTTGGAACTGCCCGTATCTGCCGCTATAAAGATTCCTAACTCCTGACCCGGAAAGGCAGGTCTGTAATAAGAACCATCAAATCGTGTGATTGATCTTCCAACGCCGCTGAGAGGAGAGGAGAATGCAACAGGCTGGATGGGCCGGTGCTTGCCAACGCCGAGGATGGTATGTGGGTGTGTGTGAGAGGAAAAAAAGTGAAAAGATGAGACAGAGAGTGAAAGAGGGAGACAGACTTGTTTAATAGGGAGGACGGGGGGGCACATAGTTTTTTTTTTCCTCTCAAGAGAGAGATGACAGATGGAAAGGGAGGCTTAGAAGACATGAGAAAAAAAAAGTGGAAAAACGAGACTAAAGGAGCTGACATGGAGAGGAAGAAAAGGTCGGACGAGTCGGAATGAGAGGGATCAGCGACAGAGACCCCATTAACCTGCAGCCAGGTGTAAATCACACGGGATGGCGGCCGGTCTGGGCCTCGCTTTCCGCAAGAGGACCTCGTTTGTTCCTCTGACCTAATGATTACTGCGCTGTTTCTCAACACTGTCGTCTCACAGCAGTTAAAATCTACGCAAGGTGACATTTGCATGACGGATGCCCCGCAAGCACAATGAGCTGAGAGGTAGAGGGGGTGGAGGAAGTTCCATTTTGCATACCTGATGTCATATTTAAGTTTTTACAGCTCAGTTTTCTTAAAGCGGTTAGAGACAAGTGGCTGCACATGCACCTAAGTGGGTGTAAGCAGACTGTTGAGTGTACTCTTTTCATACAGTCACTTCATGAGCGAAAATGTGTGAGTTCCCCAAAACAGCCAAGAAGCTGTGATGTGCCGGTGTCATAATCCCCTCTAATCCGATTAGTTTCATGTATAAACTCTGTCCTGCGGGCGATGAGGGATGAGGAGACTCACACAAACTCTCTCCAAGAAACCTCCGTCACACCTGGAGCTTCCAACTTCCAGTCGTCACACTCGACTGAACGGAAGTCTGATCCCCGATAAGGATCGCGGGGCTCCGGGATCGGGGTTTAACAGACACAGAGAGTGAGAAGATGTTAGAGAGTGAAACTGTGGGAAAGCAGCGAGAGCTAAATGTGCGGTTGGTATGTACTGTATGTATTTCTAGGTGGGTGGAAGGTGGTGGGGAAGGAGGGTTTGCGCCTGGATGGGGCGGGTGACAGAATGATGATGGGGGCAGATCAGAGCCCTAAGCTGTTTTTTTAAGGAGGGTAGGGTTGATTGATTAACGGTTTCAAGCCCCCAGGGGAAACCTGGGTTGAACTTCCTGTACTTTTCTCACGTGTCGCCTCAAACTGTAGAAAATTTCACCTCCTCTTCCTGAAGAGAAAAAAAAAAACATTTAACAGAATTCCAAGCAGATCTCAAACGTTACGAGAAACTGTTGAGTAATGTTTGTTTTGCATCTACTTCACAACTGATTTCAGAGAAGTAGGAGTATATTTAACCCTTTTCATGCTGGACAAAAAAAACACTAACATCCGGCTTTTGTCTTCAGTGGAAAAGGATAGATTTGGTACTCATTCCTGATTCAAATCACTCGGCAGTAGTTGCAGGTATTAATTGGCTCCTAGACTCACAAGTCAGTCTCTAAACGCTTCACTCAGAAGAGACTGATGACAGCTTTCATTATTAAAATTGTGTGTGGAAACAACTAGAGACTTTAAGAAAAACCTGTATTGCAGAGCCGATCCAAAGCCTGTAGGACAATCCTTAGCGGTGGGGCACTGACATGGCGAGGTTGTGTGCCTGCCACTGAGGAGAATGGTGGAAGAGCGTTGTTTCCAGTAAGGCTTGAGAAATTTTAAGGGGCCTTGGTTTGTTAGCGGCCGCTCTTGTTCCCTTTCAAGCATCTGTTTTGCATTGAGAAGTTCCCAGATGATCGGTAGGCGGCGGGATCACAGTGATGGGCAGTGATGGAAACATGACATTCATGTGGACACGCTAGTTTTTACTCTTTTTCCGGCGCATCATCGCAGCCTCAGATTGCAACTGTCTATTTATTTGTTTTATCTAACTATTTAATTACTATTGCTTTCAAATCTATTTTACTGTATGTAATTGGCATTTTTTATTCTTCGTCTTTTTCTCTTTTTTATCTATAGATTTCATTTCTCTCTTTTCTTCCCTTTTTCTGTTATACTGTTGGTTTGTCTGTGAAGCACTAACCTGTATGAAAGGTGTTTGAGAAAGAGAGACTGAAGTTTAAGGTGTGAAAAAGCAACAACTGTAACATTGTCGCTGGTCTCCATGCTGCTTTCTGCTGTTTAATTGCCGTTTTCCAGCACGTTCATGATGTTGGGAAACTTGTCGACAACGGGAAAGGTGTCAATCAGAAACCTGCACTTTGGGTTGGTAAAGCGTGCTGATTACAACAAAATAATGATAAAATAAGAAAATACAGACAGATCTGCAGGATCTCTGCAGATACAGACACCACCACACACTTCCAGTCAGTCATAAGTGATGATTGAGAGGGATTTTTTTTTATATGAGTCTATAAATTGTTACAGTTTTTCTGTTATAGAGAATCGTGCATAGTATTCCTTTAAAAAACCTGCATACATATGCAAATTTTGGTGTAAAACTATATTAGTGTGTAAATAGTATTTTTTTTTATGCTGCATTTGCATGCATTTAAAACATTACTCAGCGTTCTCTGCCAAGGAATAGCACAGCTGTAAATGACTATTGGCAGTGAACCTTGAAACCACCGTATGTAGAAATCATCATATTTTCATTCACACCCAGGAACTGTAACTCATGTTGCTGCTTTACCCCGAGGATGCACAGGCAGCAACAAGGTGCATTGTAAAAAATTTTTATGCATAAGTAAAAACCTAAAGGAACAATAGAGTGTTTGTGAACAAGTTGCGGAGCAGCACGGGAAGAGGCGGAGAGGAGAAAGAGTGGTTTGAGCAGAAGTTGTTGTGCAAGTTAAGAAGGAATGCAAAGTGTTTGAAAAGATATTAGATAGAGCTGGCAGAACATTCTCTGTGTTTGGCTGAGAAGTGTCACTGCGAACGCCAAGCCTCGTTCCTCCGGCGAGGCCCAGTACTACAACTGAACAGAATGCGCCGTAACACACACAGACTGTGTGCACACACACACACGCACAACACATGCACACACACATTGCCCAAGGGGCTGTTAACAGGCTGCATAGTGAGACAGGGACTGGGGAATTTAGTCACTGTGTGAAATTGGTTTCATTAGATTGTGATTGGCAGATTATATAACAACAGTTGCATGAAGCTTGCGACAACTCAGTTTTCCCTATTTTATTGTATCTTCTCGGTATTATAAGCAGCTCTTGTCTGTCAGATAAGATGCTGTGATAACAAAAACAATCAGAAATGTTATGTAGAAATGTGTTTTTTCTAGGATTTTCCTAAACAAACCAAAACACAAATGAAATCTAGTTATAATTTGTTTGCAAGGCATTTTACATTGCAAGTAACCATAGCAACAGTACTGCTTGATGCTGTGTTTCCAGTGAGCCCTCGCTGGTGAAACAGGCCTACTTTATCTGCACACAGGGCAGGCCTGGTGAGTTTCTTTACTTGACATGACAATGCAAAGGTGAAACATCAATTAAACTGATTGCAAAATACTTAAATGGTCTATGATTATTTGAACCCTTCTCATATAGAAAGCTATGGACTTAAACATTATATGTACACATTTAGGGCTTTTTCATTGACCCTTTTGGTCACGCTGAGTCAAACCATAACTCAAATAAGCGAGCGTTGTGAGACTCAACCCGTGTCTGTGCAGGAGCGCAGAGAAAAACATTTATAAAAGTGTGTGTATTGAGCTTCTGTTGTAGCTTCTAACTGAATCTCTGTGGTTTGAAGTTTAGTTTCTGTCCTGCGTCGTTTTTTTTTAGCCGGTTAGGCAGGGGTGCGAATATAGATGCGATGGGGCTCATGGGGTTGGAAATACCTCAGAAATTAGCCTGTGCTCAAGAAGAACTGTTGTTAAGTTAAAAATTATGCTATTTGCAATATCTGCCTTTTAAAGGGGAAGTCTGTCTCCATCATTAAAAAAGAGAGAGTGAACTGGTGGCTCTGTAAACTCTGTAAAAAAATCTTCATTATAGAGGTTAAAATGTTTAAATTGCCAACAAGTTTCAAGCACTACAAGTAATTGTTTTACATACTCCTGATAAGCTGCAGTATTACTGCTTCTATCATTACTGCTGCTGCTATAGACCCTTTTACAGCTGACGTCATCGAAAAGCTGCGCACGCGTGTCGGCAAAAGAAGTAGCGGCCCCTCCCAGACATCCAGACGAGTTATCAAGCTGCAAATGATGAATTAAATCAGCACCAAAATCACCAAAATTGCTGGTTGTTGCGTGTACGATAAATCAGAATCGATATCCTGCTGGTCGACTTAATTCTAACAGGATCATAACCACAGCAGTCGGTGGCATCTACGCCTGTTGACTGGAAGGAGGATGTGATCCCACTGACAAGCTGTCGTGGTCCACCATGATTCCATCGCCAAAGTGCGCACACAGCTTTCTCATTGTTTACAAACTGTAAAAAGGTCTATACTACTACTCACACTTGTGCTGCTGCCACAGTTACTAGAATTATTACTACAGCTTCTTTAACTGCTCCTGCTTTGTTGCAACATCAACAGTTTAAATATTCAGAATTTGTGCTCAAGGACGCAGGGATCGTTCTGGCATCACAATGAGGGTGAATAACAGGTCATAGGAGACAAAGGGAGACAGATAAATAAATAAAAAAGTAAGTGTTTTTGTTTTTTAATGACCTCTGAGCCAGAGACACAGTGTTGGAGGAAGGCGCTAGTGATGCATGTTAAACTGGTCACTCACCAACAACACGGGGAGCCTCTGGACCACAGAATGTCCCGACACAGCGTTTTTCATTTTCCATGCATCGCAGAGAGAAAGCACAGAGGCTGACGAGGGCAAACACAAACACACACACACACACACACACACACACACACACGCAGTGGCACTTAGGCCCTGGAAATCTGCTGACATGTCTGCTTCGACCAGGCGGCGCTCAGTCTGTGGTGCTGCCGAGCGGTTCAGCTGTGACAACGCCGGTAATGACACTCCTCACCCAAGGGTGACCAGAGGACAGAAGCCTGCTCACAAGCAGTGGTTTATAGATGTACGGAGCATAAGAAAATATAATTAATCACAGAGCCGTCCACTGAAAAGATGGCATTGTCTATACATGAAGAGAAAATACGTGAAAATGCCAGTTTAGAATGTCACATCCAGGCCTGGAGAGTAATGGATTACATGTAAGATGATTACCTAATTAGGATACAAAAAAAAGGTAACTGTTTTTGATTACAGTTACAGAAAAACAATGAAATCAGATTACAGGTGCATTTAGCAATAATTGGGACTCGCTACCATTACACATTACAACACTTCACCACTCTGGTCTCATGTAACACCAGCAAATCTTACAGTCTATTCATTATCATGACCTCTGGAGAAAAAATGCTTCAATGCATGGAAAGTTCACTGTTATTTTCTTTTCAGAACAGAGAAACAACATCACTGCACAGTCTTCTGCATTACAGCTGTGAAAATACATCATCATCCAGAGACTCAACATTGAATCCAAATAAACATTTGCAGTTAGGACCGACTGCTAACTTTGCTAATTAGCTACACAGACCAACTGCTGATTTTAGCTACACAGACTAACCACTAACGTTAGCTACAGGGTCAGCCGCTCATGTTAGCTGCACAGATCAACTGCTTACATTAGCCATACATACCAACCACCAATGTTAGCTACACAGATCAGCCGCTAACGTTAGCTACACAGAGGAAATATCTGGAGAAACAAGTAATAGACCTACAACCAACATAAAACATTATATTAGGCTAAACAGTATCACTATATTTGGTATTGAGGTAATACAAAAGTAAGGGAAAGTAATCCAGTTACATTACATTGATATTGTTAAAGTAAAGTAATATTGGATTAGGTTACTGACTACATTTTTAACGGGTAACTAGTATTGGTATATATTTTTAAAGTAACCCTCCCAGCCCTTGTCGCATCTTATATTTATATTTCTGCATATTTTTTCACTTTTCTTTTATTCATCTCCCCTGGCATTTTGCATATTTAAAAGTTTTGAAATGCAGAAAAATACACCCCTTTTAAGCTCTGACATGGGCTTGGCAGCATTTTATTGCTGACACACCTTCGGAGTTTCTAGACTGGAAGTCAGACATCAGCCTTTTTGCTCTCGAGTTGTTTGGGTTGAGGAGGGGAAAGTGGGTCAGTGTGAAAACACCCCGGGGAAGCAGAGGATGGATGGAGGGGTACAGACATGCGTGCGTGTATGCGTGTGTGTGTTTGTATGCGATTGGGGGGCGTTGTTGAGGTTGAGGAGGGGAGATGAGATGAGAGTAGAGTAGAAAAGAGGAGTCGGGGAGACTCGGGAGGATGCTGACTGTCTACTCATGCAAGAAGACTAAACTCTTGACCCTCCCAGTCCTGCTCTGAGATCAAATACATGTTTTTAAGTCTGTTTTTCTGTCTGCAGACATACTACACAAAAATGGTCTCACAGGTTTGTCAATTCATAGTGCAGTAAAACATTTTACTGTTTGTTATGGCTGGACCTGCAACTCATGATTACTTTCATTGCCTGAGTTGCTGATTATTTTATCGATTGTTTGGTCTATAAATTGTCTGAAAATGTTAAAAATAAATGTCCATCAAAAGCCCTGTTTGCAGCAAATCCAAATTCGTAACTAATATGCACAAGAAATCTGCTATGAAACAAACTGCAGATGAAGTTTCAATATATTGATATAGCTATAACGTAAATATATGAAGAACTGACAGAGTTATAGCCAACTAGCCAGCTAGCAAGTTAGTTGCTAGCATTATTTACGGTGTCTAGTGGGTTTTCTCTGTCCTGGAAAATGCATCTTGGTATCTCCTCCTCCACTTCAGTCTACATTGTTTTAAGTTCCACAAATGATTTCACTTTCAAGGAATTGTTAGGGGTCCCTTAAAAGGAGGAAATGCTCAGAGATCAAACGGTTTTCCCTGACAAGATTCAAAGGAAATCCTTATGGTGATTGTATGCAACCCATTTTTTCCTAAGGCATCCTGAGATTAAAATTTAAGGGAAATCTTTAAGTGGTTTTATGCAACTGGGCAATCATTTAAAGAAAGACTTTGTCATTGGCTGTTAACAAGCACACCAGGAAGATAGTTCTGCATAGTTTGCCTTTAAGAATACTGACACTTTTCTGAAAAAATATAAACTTGTTTTTCTACATGGCCAGTCTTTGCATTCTGACAGTCTGACAAGTCATTTCATGCCAGCTTTTAGAACAGTTTTCTTTGACAAACAAGTATAAAAGTTTGATACCCAGCTTCACTTTTCAGTTTAGTTTCTTTTGTGTGTCGACCCATGCTTGACTTGCCTGCTGAGCAGATGTGACAAAAAGTGGCAGAGCAAAGACAACAATAAGTAAAGTGAGGATGAGAGGTGCAGACAGAGGGAGGAATGAAATAGTAATGAGAGGAGATGGGTAGGGCCAGGCCACTACTGAGCATCACCCTGTGTACTCTCCTCCTCGCCCCCCTGCTGTGATAATGTCCTGTCTTGTCTCGTCTCATGCTCCCCGTCTCCTCTCCGTCCTCCTGACATCTCTCAGCTCTCCTGTACCGGTTTCTCTCTGGTTTAACTTCTCTGGCTTCTGTCCTCGACAGCAGGAGAGAAGCAGCCAGGAGGGGTGAGAGACTTTGAGAGAAAATGTGCGAGAGAAGGAACACTTTCTTCCAGTCAGTTGTATAAAGCCATCAGTGTCCCTGTTAAGCCCTCCGCCGTCTGTCCTCCTCACCCTCTGTCTAGTTATCAAAGTGTTTATTCAGCCTGGCATTGTTTCCTCTCTCCTCATTTTCAGAGAGAAACTCAGAGAGCAGACTGTGATTCACCGCATTCACATGGGGACAGTGGGAGCAACTGAAAATGAAAAGACGTCTCGGGGGTGGAGGGTGGGGGTGGAAGAGGCGGAGGAGGCACCCCCTGCTTCATACGCGCCAGTCAGTGGGAGGGTATGGAGGCTTCCATGCCAGTGAGAGGTGGTGCTGAGGTGGTGAAGGAATGGAAAGAGGGGCCTCTCTGAACCGTGCCCCTGCTGATTGAGATGTACCCCACACAGGCGAAGCCCACTTCGGGGTGGATCTGCGGCGCGGACGCCCCCTTTAGCCTCCGGGGAGCGCCAGTCCGAGTCAAGAGCCTGCTGGGAAGCAGCGTGTGGGGGGATGAACTTGACGTGCCGCTGGACGGAGTCTAAAGGATCCTACGGGTGGAGGGAAGGGGCGGGGTGAGGGAGAGGGGAGAGGCGGGCGCGGGGTGGGGACGGGGTACCGCTCTGTGCCAGGGTTGCCCAGGTTACAGGCAGAAGGAAGAGGCATGATATTCTCTCACTGTCTTGGAAGAGGTTTTTTTTTTGCTGTGTGTTGTTTTGTGTGTCGCTACGCCGCTGTGGGGATGCTCCGATCCCTGCCGCTCTGGTGTCTTCACCGCTGCCCTTTGATGATCGACTCACACACACACACACACACACACACAGATAGATAAGCAGACACAATGAGAAAAGTCTCCCGCACTGCTTGAAGTGGAATCAACTAATCTTTTGTCAATAACGTAATGTAAATATACAAGTTTTCTTTGTTCGAGTTACATAAAAAATAAAATTTCTACTTATTTTCAGAACACTTTAGAACTTACAAACATGAGTTCTTCTAACTTGAAGTCTTTTGACTTGAAATGATGAGTTGTGTGACTGCACGCAGTTTCTCAAGAAACACGGTCAGCATATTAACAGACTTCCCAGAATGCATTGTTGAGTTAAAACTCTCCTGAGACCTTTCTTTTCATAGTTTCAAGAAAGCATATACGATTAAAAACTTGCTGTGAGTCTCTAATACACTTCAAGAGAAATCACCACAATGAAAACACTGCAAACCATGAAAGAGGTTAGTATTGACTTTAGTCCCCGCCGCCTTCCACTTAAAATATAATATATTTATTGGGAGCCGTTTCTGTCCTTTGTGCCCGTGCTTGAACAAAGTGTCTCCAACAGGAGCAGCTTGAGCTCTAAGTTCTTTGTGTGATATGAGTTTTCAAACTGAAGAAATGTAAAAGGAGATAAAAACGTCTTTGTAATGCCAGTGTAACTGAAAAGTCGTGTTTAGCTTATTGAACATGTTTTTCAAGTACAACTGAATTAACATCAAGGTTTTGTGACTGAATCAATCCAAAATTACCTCAACATGTCTTTTCAACTTCAGTAAACCTAAAAATTTTAAGGCAGCCAGGACACCATCTTTTTAAAGTTAAAACAAATATGCTTTCCTTTTTACAGTGTTGGTTTCGGTGCCGCTTTCCTTTGATGCTGCAGGACAGACACACACTCAGATTACACTGTAAGCTGAAGTTGCTCGGTAATGTCAGGCAATCGGTCCTGTTCAGCTGCTTTTATGATGGGCTAATCACAATAGTTTGAGAAATTACGGGCGAGCCGACAGATTGATTGTACGTGCAGCGAGGTGCAGTGTGTGAGTGATTATGTGGGTCTGGTTTGTATTAGGGCTCTGTCGGGGGATATAAGGCGGTTACTGTACTATGAGCTACCGAGGTGTTCTGGTATCCATTTGGATGAATCAGCACTGATGACTGAACTGTACAGAGAGACGGGGCTCACCCAGATAACTGCTGCTCTTCCCTGATCAAACAAACCACCAGCAGAGACCTCTGTCATGCTCTCGCTCACTCTATTATCTTTCTTTTCTTCTCTCCGCTCTTTTTCTCTTCCACTTTCACTCTATCACTTCCTTTTTTCTCCCAGTTTTTGGGTCTTTCCTTTTACTTTCTGCCCTATTTCCCCCCTACATTTACTTTATTCCTCTCCCCCCCGCTCCTATTTAATTGCCACCTGCCACTCGCAATCAGCGTTATTCAGATACCCGGAATTTCCAGTGTCACAGGCGGCGGGTCGGGGAGATAAAGAGAAAGAGAGGAGATGATGAGAGGTGAAATGATCCGTGATTCATCAGGAGCTAAAGAGAAAGAGGAAGCGTGTTTTTTTTTCCTTCTTCTTGTCTTTAAAGGCAGCAAAAATGATTCAAGTGGAACTTTAAAAGAGGCGTTCAGGCTCCCAGGTGGAAATGTTATACCTGTGCACAGATCTAGAGTGACACGAGGAGGGATGAGGGGGATCAAAGGCGGTCTTGGGCTCGAGGAGGCCAGACAATCACCCTAAAACAGATAATTGGCCAGTGTGGGGTTTATAATGGAGCTGTCAAAGGGGCTCCCTTTTCACAGCACAATGGTATTTGTGTGTGTGCGCTTGCGCGTGTGTGTGCACATGCTACATGTATGTGGAGAGACAGGCTTTTAACATGGGGACTAAAGGTCGGTGTTGGGGTCTCTACATGCCTCTGGGGAACGTTTAGATGTCTGTAAAGACAGGAAGAGAAAGACGAGAGAGGAAAGACGAACAGAGGAGGAGAGATGGCAACCATTAAGATCATTTGGCTTGTGTGTGGGATATTTTGCATCATTATGATGTGGAGTTGTTTTACAATGAAAGGCTATGCTTGTGTTGCCCCGTCCTCAAATGAAGGCCTCAGAGAAAAGAAATGTTTTGAAGTAACTATAGCTGTATTTTCATCAGCGTGTCAAATAATACGTTCTGTCATTAGAGTTTGGGCTAACTGTGTATCATTTTAAAAATCTTTCTAGCTCCAGTTAGTCGACACTACAACTACAATGACAGTGGCGAATATCGTTGGGATCACTTTAAAGGGGTAGCATGGATTATTTGAAGTGGGGTTGTATGAGGTACTTATCGATAGCGTTTTAGCTGTGGAGCGTCAGCAACAAAAAGATTTCATCCACTTTGGTCCACCTAAAACAATCAATATCAGTTTCAGTGTACACTATACTTAGACTATCTTTACCACTTTGCTGTCAGACAACCTTTTAGACAGGAAACTGCTGTTACACAATAGAAGCCAAATGTCACTCTTTCAAAACCGCCCACACTTCATAGGCAAAATCAGTCATTTTACCTCACAGAACACAGCAGTTGCTGGTCTAACGTTGCCTCAATCTGTTGCTTTTTTGTGTTGTTGTTTGACTTTGGTGTTTTAAAAGGATAGTTAGGATTTACTGCTGCTTTTGCAAAAGGAGTCTGGTGGTGAAAATAATCCGAACTATCCCTTCAAGAGCAAAGAGTAATGGTAGGCTGCACAAGATGCAGTTTTACCTGAGACGGGCACTGATGGGGTCTCTGAAGTTCATTTAGTCCTTACGTTCTCTTTGACGATCGCTAGGACGCCATCAAAGTGACCTTGACCCGGACAAAAGTGAGTAAAATTTGTCTTAAAAGACGACAGACTGTTTACTTTTCATTTCTTTCTGCTCAACGTACAGCAGTAACAGGTCATCAGTATCTGTTTACCCAAGCTGCCAACACAGCTGGAGAACTGTTTATAAAGCATATCATCCAACGTTGTGGATGCTCACATCATTATCGTTCTAGTTATCGTTCTTGTTGTGGACAGCCCTCAGTTCCACATGTTCTTCCAGGGAGGCTTGTGGGATACGGCCAAGTTTGTCTTCTAAAACGCCAAAATATTTATTTTAAAATGGTATAAAACAGATAAAAACACCAGAACTACGTATTTGTGATGCTGGAACCTACAAATAGTTGACATATTTGCTTGATAATAACTTTTAAAAGTAGCTCAACTGTTAAAATTGAGTCAATCAATTCATGATTTCGGCCCAAAAAGTTGTTTTCATACAGTATATTTTACATGAGGCGATTAATCCCAAATGTAATTGAATCAGTTTAGTAGTTTAATGAAGATAGAGGGGGTAAAGGGAGGACCGAAGTGAGGAGAGGAGAGGAGATTGACGGTCCTAATCCCTCCTTGGTGGCCTGGCTTCCCTTCAACACAACAGGTCCCATAATTACCCCCTCTCCTCTGGCAGCTCACACTCACAGCTCTAGCAGCAGGGAACTGGCTAATACTCTTCATCCTCACACACACACACACTCTCACACACACACACACACAGAAATATTCCGGTGTTGGATCTGTCTTGAGCTGGTGACACGCAGCAAGAGGACAGACAGAGGGGACAGTGTGGTGGCTGTGACGCTCGTTCCAAAATCTTTTTAAGAAAATCATTTGGCCGGCAGAAGGTGTAGTCAAGCGGCTGTCGGGGTCGACGGCGTTTATTTTCCTGTCTCCTCCTGTCTGTCTCCGTGTGCTGCTCACCTAATTAACACAGTCGCACGGCCAAGAGCGTGTTTGGCGGGAAAAAAGATAACGGTTACACTGTGGGTATGACAGAGCGCGTATGAGAGCAGAACGGCGGCTTTACAGGATGTGTGTGTGTGTCCCATACAGACACATGTAACTGCACTACTGCTGCACATATGTGATACTTTACCTGTTTTTATTGTGCTTCTGGTCTCACTTTTATTTCTTTACTTTTAAACATATTTCTTCTTTTGATGAGCGATGACCACAAACAAAATAATTTTGCACCGTAACCAAGGGCGCAGATCTCATTACAACTTATGGGGGGCACGGCCTTTTACTATGAGCCAGGTGACGTAGAAAACAGGTCGGTTTTTGCTCCACTTTCAACATTACTTTATGCTGTTTACAAGTTTCATTGTTAGAAAGTAGGTCAGCTCAATTTATGTGAATTATTCATGTTAAAATACGGTCTGTTCTTGGCGGTATTTCCAGTGGACAGACTGTTAAACCAAACTCCATTCTAAAAACAGGTGTTTTATCATAGGCACATACTTTTGCCCAGTAAAAACTTTAATTAAACCATCAGTAAGACTCTTACCTGATTCACCTCAACCTACAGGCACAATTGGCATACATGTCATTTACTCAGTAACACTGTGATGAAGTGTTTGACACAGATGAGAATTAAGGTCCTCTGTCTCATTCTCCAACGTCCAATTCCAGTGTTTTGTCACTGCCCCTCAGCAAGTCATATAGATTCTTACGGTACCTGTTAGCGGCTTGAAGAGATTCACCAGACTTTATAAGTGACTTCAGTGTAAACCCATCTGTGGCTGTATGAAACACACCGGGCTTTTGACAAAGGATAAAGAGGGGAAAGTTTGCAAGAGATCAGGTGGATGGATGAGTCAAACAAACACAGGACTTAGACTTTGTGAAAACAAAAACGTCACCTTTAATTTTCAGGTACATAAAGGTAGTAGTGAGTCGCTTACATTCATACGTAAGATAACTTCTTTATTGTAACCCCAAACATGGCCTTATCCTAAACCTACTCTAGTAGTTTTGGTTCCTAAATCTACCCAAACTGTGACCATTTCACAACATTAACCACGTGTTAAAAAGGCTTTTTGGCACCATCTCACACAGCTAAAGGGTATCAGAGATGCCGCAGGGTCATGAGAAAATGTCAGCATGTGAAGAGCTGGAGTGAGAACAGGTTGCTGTGGACAGACTGAAGCCACAGATCTCGTCCTTTAATGTCCTTCGCTGTTTAGGGGAGTAAAGAAAATCTCCAACTCTTTTTTATAAATTGTTTGATGTGCAAAATGTGATGCAGCAGCTTTAAGCATGGTGCCACAAGTCTTTTGAATTTGGCTTCTATTAAAGCTGTTTTGTCAATTACATAATTAATTTTTAAATAATTTAGTGAGGTGGAGCAACTTCATGTTTGTCAAGAATTGGGAGGGGGCTTCATCCCCTCCTCTCCATCATTGTCTGATTTGACCAATCGTCAGTGTGACTTAACTTTGACTGGAAGAAGCTAATTTCAAGTTGATTGATAGTTCTCGTCTTTCACTCAGACTAAGACATCAGACTGTTCTGAAAATGTGTGCCATGTCTCCTCAGCTGTCCTCCAAAAACCAAGCTTTAGGATGAGCCAGTTTAAAACGTCCAGTTTTCATGAAGAAAATTTGAGAGGCAATGAGTCACATCATCTGCTCCTCTTGCGTCTGTGATTAGGCTGTTATTTATCTGACCAGGCTGAATCAGTAGTCTGGTAACAAAACATGAGCTGATGAGATGCTGTCTGCCGGTGTGACACTTAAATAAGAGTCTAATGCAGAAAGAATATAGACTAATGTCACTTCCAAAGATGCACTCAGACTCCTGTTTTGTTCCATTTATATCATGAAAGACTGTGAGTGAAAGTCGAGATGAAGATGAAGCTCGTTATGTTCAACAAACGTAAAAAAAAAAGCAGCCATTCTCGTGTTGAATAACAAAGGCGTGCAGAATCATTGTCCAACAGGAACGTAACAAAAAGAAAGGGAGAAAATGGGAGAGGGAAAAAAGGGGCCACTACCCCAATAGGTGATCATCCCAGAAAGTTTTTGAGGCTCGGAGAATTGCATCCTTTGCCCCATGTAATTGAGTTTTCAATAACTAGGTACATGATATCCAGATATGTTAGAGGCCACACTTGAAGGTGCTCAGCAGTCCGAGGTCTCTGTTGTCATAGTTTATGCTTTATGATCAGTGTTGGGAATAACGCCGTTATAAATAACGCCGTTATGTAATGGCGTTATTTTTTCACTAACGGGGTAATCCAACTAATTATTTTTTCCGCCGTTACAATGCCGTTACCGTTACTGACGGTCAAAAGCGGTGCGTTACTTACTCTGAATAAATTGAAGAAACTACCAGCCGTAGCGAGTCTACTCTGCTCTGTTTATTTGTCATCCAAGACTTGGGGTGCGTTCAGGTTCGAGAATAGCGCATGTACTTCTTATGACTCCAGGCTGTTTGTCCCTGCTCATTCAATTAGACAATGCTTTCCAAAGCTTGCTAACGTTTCTGTGTTTGCTACACCTGAATGTCTACTTGACCAGTTGTCTCAGGTTGTGAGAGTTAGATTTAATTTATTAAACTCACTTTATATTGTTTACTGCTGATTGTTATTTTATTATATTGTTTACTGTTTATTTTTGTTGCACTTCAAGTGTAGGATAAATCTGTTGCTGGTGAGGTGCAATAAATATTACAAGGTTCTATAACACAACTACCTGTCTGTTCTTCTCTATTCAACTGACTCGAATACTGCTCAGAAAATTTCAAATTCTTTGACATACAACAACTTCTTTTTAAAGTAACGGAAATAGTTACTTTCCCTGGTAACTAGTTACTTTTACTATAGAGTAATTCAGTTACTAACTCAGTTACTTTTTGGAAGAAGTAGTGAGTAACTATAACTAATTATTTTTTTAAAGTAACGTGCCCAACACTGTTTATGATGCACCACACATTTTCAGTAGGAGACAGGTCTGGACTGCAGGCGGGTCAGTCTAATACCTGAACTCTTTTACTTAACAGGTGCAGAATGTGTCTTGGCATTGTCTCGCTGAAATAAGCAGAGACATCTCTGAGAAAGACGCCGTCTGGATGGCAGCATATGTTGCTCCAAAAGCTGTATGTACCTTCCAGTATTAACGGGGCCTTCCCAGTCAGTTCCCCATGGTGCCATGGGCACTAACACACCCCCATATCATCACAGATGAAGTTAGTGCTGGCAACAATCTGGATGGTCCTTTTCCTCTTTGGTCTGGAGGTCACAACACCCGTGATTCCTGAAAACAGTCTGAAATGTGAACTCGTCAGACCACAGCACACTTTGCGTCAGTCCATCTCAGATGAGCAAGAGAAATCGATATATTTGTTTTGCATGATAGAGTCTTAATTTGTACCTGTAGATGCAACAACAGCGGTGTTTCCTGACAGCGGTTTTACAAAGTGTTCCTGAGCCCATGTAGTATCCTTCATACAATTGTGTGGGCTTTTAATGCAGTTTTTAATTTAATGCCGCCATACATGCAGATTTCTCCAGATTCTCTGAATCTTTTAATGATATTATGGATTGATGACGGTGAAATCCCTAAACTCCTGCAGTTTTGGAAATATTGTCCTTAAACTGTTGAAGTATTTGCCCTCACAGTTTTTCACAGAGTAGTGAATCTCACCCCATTCATGCATCTGTGCGACTGAGCCTTTCAAGGATGTCCTGTTAATATCAAATCATGATACTGTCATCTTTTGCATTTAGGCTGAGTTAATAGGCCATCTCATTGTTTTTATTTCCTCTTATCAGTCAAACAATATACACATTTTAATTGCCTACAAATCTTAGGTTTGTAGATTTTCTTCCACAGTTTTGTATTTATTTGGCAACCCAAATAAAATCTTCTGTGACCCACCTTTGGGTCATGACCCAGTCTCTGAGAAAGACTGTTTTAGATGATTGTAAATAAGCTTTTTTCTCGCAGGAATTATGCTTTGACCGGGCGTAGCCATCTTTGAGATGTGTTGTTCTCATAATCAATGATGTTAATTACATCATTAAGTCCCAGCCCCCACTGCTGCACAGGGCGCGTTTCACCCTTTTATTCAAAATCTGATGTTGTGTGACCACATTTCACACTTTCCTGGGTCCCCAGTAAAACATCTGCCTTCAGTTTGAAGAACATCGGATGAACAGTTCTCAAAATAGGCGAATTACAGATAGAGATTCCTTGCTTTACAGTTAGATTTTATTAATTGACCCTAGAATTAGTCTTGGTGGTGGAAGTGAGTTTGATTTCTGATCTTACAGAAATCTAAAAGGAAGATGTACAAAATGTACTTAAATGGTATTTAAATTTCCTTTTATAATTTAGCCATCATTTCTAATTACATTTGTTGGATTAAGTCTTGATAAAGCTAATTATGTCACACGTTTTTGTGAAATTACATTTTCATGTGCCTTTGTTCATTCACCTTACACTCTACCCCATGAACCACTTCCAGTCTTGACTGACACCATTGTACTGTCATGACACAATTATGACCATTTCACTATGAAGTGTGGATTTTTAATTAGATCTTCAGCATTTGTTCCCAAGCATACCCTTCTTTCTATATGTTAATCATGCTGTTTTCTCTCTTTATAAAGACTCATTGTAGAGAGATGAAGTGCCCTGTAGAATACACAGAGGTGCACCTTCTGTGTGCTCTCTCTCTGAGTTTTCATGTTTAATGAACCAACCATAAAGGAATGCTCAGGTCATTAATAATAGATTAGCACCGTCTGGGTCTTCGTAGGTGCTAAATAGCTTCTGAACATGATGCGATGACATATTCCTGAATCAATAAGGAGCACTGTGCACTTCAGCCCCTGCACATATTTCAGCCTGAGGAATGTAGATCCTTCAGTGCTCAGAATTGATTTATTCTATTCATTATATCGCCCTCTTCACGGTAAACTTTACCACTGATCGCTCAGTACAGCTGCTGCATTACTCTGTTACACTCAGACGTATTGATGTTGGTGCTGCATGTGTGTCTTAGTCCCCACCAGTGTGTATTACACTGTTCTGACCCCTCCCACACACTCGCTCCTTCACTCTTTATACCGTGTTTCTGTTTTCTGCTGTTCCGATGTCTCCTTTTGTTCCAACGCTCCGACCACAGAACGAGGAAAACAACCTGAGAACACCAAATATTCTTGAGCAGATCAGCAGCAGTCACTGAATACAGTTAATCTTCATCAGAACTGTGTGGGTGTTCAGATTTGATTAGCAGCGGTTTCCATGGAAACACAAGCAAACAACCTCACAACTGCCATCACATTCCAATGTTCCATTCCATTGTTGCTGGATTCTGATTGGTGCACAAAAATGTGATGTCATCCTTTTATAAAAAAAACAAAACAAAAAAAAGAGCCCCGCCCAAATCAGTGAGAAGAGAACAAACAATACACATCAAATCGCTCATCTCACCTCACCTCACCTCATCGCTCATGGTAAGAGGCTGACAGAAAATAAGCATCACTATTCACTATGAAACAGACCATCATAGTTTACTCTACAGTACATTATAGTTACAATGCTCATTTATTTATTATTCTGCAACACTAGGTTGTATTATGAATATCTAGTTGTAGTCCCTCAATGCTACTCACAAAACAAGAAAATATATAAATATCATAAAATAAATGTTCAAAAAGTAACAAAAATAAATAGAAACCACGCTGTCCTTTCGTATGTATGGTTTAAACCTTTGACTTTTGGCCTTTAGAATATAAAATGTCATCACCTTGAGATATCAAGTTCACAATGATGGGATGGGCAGACGCACAGACAACCCGAAAACATCTCTGGTCACAGCTGTCGCTGACGCGGAGGCTGTAAAAATAAATTTTGAGTCACTGTCAGGTTTGGTGTTGCCTGACTGTTATTGTGTTTGAGCTATGAAAAATGAACTTTACATTGTGGGATTGTCAGCAAAGAGTAGTGTACATGTGTACATTGTTAAAATTGTTGAGGGCACTATAAAGAACTGAATTCTGAGTGTAAAAATTTTTGATTTGATTTTGGACTCAAATCGCCCCTGTGAAATAATAAAAATGTTCTAAATTTGGCAGAAAAGAGTGTCTAACCCTATCGTTCAAAGTAAGAAAAGTAGATTTAATTATAAACCCCTGAAAACTTACTATTCAGTCTTACACTTTCCTCTATACCTTGAATATTTATGACTAAATAAGCAACAATTAAAGTTAAAATGTTAAAAAAAAAAAATATCCCTAGCCAACATTCAAAAACAAACTCAATTAATCTGCTTCATCAGAACTGTATTCATATTCAGATTGCATTAACAGTGGTCTCCATGGTGACATAATGCAACAGCTGTCATCAGATTCTGAAATATGTGACATCATCCTTTTTGAATAGAGCCCCCGCCCACATCAGACCGACAAGAAGAGAACAGACAAAAGGCAGATAAAGAAATAATAATATTTCTTTAATCATAAATATAATCATAAACAAAATTGTTCCAACTTTGGCAGAAAACAGTGTATTCATGGTAAACTCTCATCACTTAGAGTAAGAAGCTGATTGAGATAATAGTTTTTCACTGCCTTTAATTTAAGTAAAAAGTCTGATTTCCTGTCTTTTACATTCATCTAAAACGTTGAAGATGAACGCCTAAATAAGCAGCACTTAAAATGAAAGAGCTGAGAGTGTAACCCTCAAAAATGCAGTCCATCTGCTTGATCAGAACTGTGTGGTCAGATCGTACGTGACTGACAGCGGCGTCTCCCAGGCAACAAGCAAACAACCTCACAAGTGTCATGAGATCCTGATTCTTCTGCTTATTTCTAATCGGTGCTAATAAAAATGTGACATCAGATTTTTCCAACAGAAACTTTAAATCATTGAAGGGAATATTAATACTTAATCTCCCCTGTGAAGAAAAACAACTAAATTGTTATTTTGGCAGAAAACATGTTAAAACCTTGTGACTCAAATAAAGAAGATGAGAAAATTAATAAATTAATCAATTAATCTTATATATTTCACTATAACATTAATATTCTTAACTAAATAAGGAACAGTCAGTGTTAAAGTTGGGAAAAATGTCATTGTGTAGATATGCAATTGGTCTCCATGGCAACAAAGGATTACACAGCTGTTGATAGACTCTGATTCTAAGTCTTATATAGCCACTTCTGATTGGTACAAACATATGTGACATCACCCTTTTCAAACTGATCACAGCCCACTTCAACCAGTGAACAGAAACACTGAGTTGTGTAAAATAACTAAAATTGTTCTAACTTTGACAGGAGAGTGTGCTCATTTAGGACCCCATTGCCAATAATAACAACCTGATTGATACAATAGGTTTACGATTTATTTATTTGGGTTATTTTGATATTAAATCAAAATATAACAGTCTTTTTAAAATTAAGGTTTGATTTAGATTTGGATTTTCATGAAGTCTGCACCAGCCGTCAGAGGCATTTTAAGGTACATATTCATTCTCTCTAGTTTGGGCGTTTTTCTTCTATTGATGAGATTGTTATGTAACATCTCATTTGCATATCAAGGCAAATAGCTGAAATTTTTTGCAGCAAGTGAAGTGAACCAAATCAAATCCATCTCTCCGGCGAAGGCTGGGGTTGAGGTTAGAGGTTAAGATGAGTGTGAGTGTGTGTGTGTGGGGGGGGGGGGTCTAGGAATGCCAACTTAAGATAGATAAAAATGCAGAATAATAAATATTGATATTTGACCTTAATGATGAAAGCACAAACCTGTTGCTGCTACTATACCTTTCTGTTGTTTTACATTTATCATGACGACGGATCACAACCATCACGATCCGGTGCAGCTCTCTCACCCTCATCACCATCATTCTGTAACTCAGTTACTTCTGGATAAGATAACCATCCTTAGTTACGCAGTCAGTCTTCCCCTCCCTCGTCCCACCCACCTCAACCAACCATGACCCCCCCATGGGGGTCATACAATGACTGTCATGCATATCATTATTGGTGGGGGCCCTCCTTCCCCTCTGGGGGTCCGCTCATTGACCTCCTGACAAAGGATGAAAGTGTCCCGTCCAGGGGAGGGGGTTGGCCGGGCCGACGTTGGGGTGAAGAGCCCTGCGTCCTCCTCCGGGTCGGGATAAGACCCAGCAGGGCTTTCTTCACGCTAATAGGCACGACCCCTGAACCCCACACAAAGAGCATCACTTCAGGAGCCATGGGCACTCAGTGTGGGAGAGCAAGGAGGAACCAATAGGAGCGGGCTGGGGGCTCCGGGTCCCTTTGAGAGAGTCGGACCACTGACTTTACAGAGGAGAGAAACAAGAGAGCAGGAGGGAGAAAAAAAAGACCAGGAGAGGGAGAAAGGAGATAAGGGGAAGATTTTGTGTTTTTGTTTAGGGGAAAGGGCTTGTTGCAAAAGTTCAAAGGGCTCCTCCTTTAGTGCAAGGGTCTCCTTTTCCTGCTTTTCTTCTCCTTCTCTTTCTCTCTGTTAATGGCTGAAGGTGCAGGGATTATTGTGCCTCTCACATGCCTGCTTAATTACTTGTTGCTAGTGTGTGTTGTAAGTGTCCACAGTGGGATTACTACAGTATCTCCAATTGTGTGCGTGTATCAGTGTATAGGCATGCACAGGCTTTGTGTTTCGAAGTCCAACGTGTTGTTGCTCTAGTTTATTTTAAAGGGACATTTGATTGACATTTGACAACACAGTCACATCTTTGCACAGAACAGTTTAAAGGGACAGTCAGTACATTACGTACAGCCGATGGCAGCCAGCCGGCCCCCGAGTTCGGAGAAGCAGAGATGAGTACCAGCACAGACGCTAAGAAATGTACTGCTGTTTTTTTCACCACTTGGTTCAGGTGCTCTGTTTACTCATCCATCTTTGCCCGCAGCGTGGCGTGCAATCAAGGGCAAAGACACTTCCTGCAGTGTTTCCAACAATATCACAGTAAACAGAACTTCCCCTGCACAGCCAGTATTAGCAGTCAGGTGTCGGTCAGACACATCAGAAACATCTGAGGTGAAGGTTCAAAATAAACCACCGCACACTGAGCTGACTTTACTGTGACTTTGTTTGGGATTTGTGTATGACAAGGCTCTTAATAAAGTCACAGTAAAGTCGTCTCGGCGTGCTGCGGTTTATTTTGATACTTTTGATACCGATAAGATAGAGAAAAGCTGCACTGTTTCACATTTAAGAAGCTGAAATCAGTAAATGTTTGGCATTTTTGCTTGATAAATAGCTTAATCAGTTCATAAATTGTCGCAGCTGTTGGTAATTAAATCTCAAAACTGATTAATTGACTACTTGCTTCAGCGTTACATGAGATAAAGGTGACCCAGGAAGTTATACTGTGAAAGCGTACTGTCTACAGTACATCCTTTAAAACCAAATACACTGTCAATACAGACAAAAACCTGAAATTTAGGCTCAGATCACATGAAACAGTGCAGATACCTTCTAACTGCAAGGTGATGATTATAGATATTGTCACTGTATATTAGAGCTGTAAAGTCAATTAATTGATTAGTTATCAGCTATTAAATAATTGCTGACTATTTTGATAAGTGATTCATAGTTTAAAATAATTTTTTAAGGAAAAATGTCCGCCGGGTTGTGGACAAAATGACATTTGAGGACTTAATCTTTCGACTTTTGGAAGCAGAGATCAACATTTTTCACCATTTTATGGACCAAACAATTTATCGATTGATCGAGGAGATGATACACAGATAAATTGAGAATGAAAATGTCGTTATTTCCAGCAAAAATGTAAAACACTGCGTCACGCTGTAGCATCTGCATCTGAATGTTTGCTGGGAACATAACAGCCCAGTTATGTATGCGATTTAGATTTGTCCCTCGTCAAACATGTATTCACGTTACCGTGGAATAGTTTTGATAAGGAGCTGTTTATGATATAGCGTGTGATCATGTTGTGTTAGATAACAGGTTTGGGGTACAGTAAAGGTCTTCCGGGGGGGTGGTGGTGGGAAGAGAATAGCTACAGTGGGGTCTGATGTGGGAACCAGAGGCCCCTCCTGGCCCCCTTGTTTCAGCTCCATTGATCAGAGGGGAGGGGTGAGAGGGAGGAGAGAGGGTGGGGGTACTGTACCTGCAGGGAGCTGGTGTGTGTGTGTGTGTATGTGTGTGTGTGTGTGTGAGAGAGAGGGGTCCACTTTTTGGTTCTGGTATAATCCATCCACAATGCCTCTGCCTCTCTTCTCTGTCCCCTCCCACTCCACCTTCAGCCTTCAGTGTGACAGGTCCCAAACAAAGCTCTCAGCGTCTTCACACACACACACACACACACACACACACACACACACACACACACACACACACACACACACACACACACATCATGGAGTAAATATGGGCAGGGAGAAATGGAAAGTGGGAATTTCAAATGAAAACAGGCCTTTTAACCTATCCGAAGGCAGCAAATGGCTTTCCTTCAGCTTAAATTGCTTTTGTTGACAGTGGCTCGGGGGCGTCCGGCTACGCTGCTGCTCAGTGGGGACGTTTTTTTTGGACAAGCCGTAGCAGAAAATGACGTTCTGTGACAGGATGTTGTGCTAAAATAATACGGCTACCTCTTTGTTTGTTTGGAGCCAAACACAGATGGAACGAGGGTGTCACACACCTGATTGCACACCATCAATAAAGACACCTCCGCTCTCACAGCACACACATTTCTGCTCACCAGTAAAGGTATTTTTATCGTCAGCCTATAAGATCTAAACAAGATAAAAGATTTTACCTGCAGCAGACTCAGTATTTATAGTTCCTGAGGGAACTCTATCCCTGGTGGGCTTTCACCTGTGGAGATAATCTCTATCATTCCTGTAATTAATGAGGCCTTAATGAAGGCTCTGAAACTCTGCCTCAGGTCATTAGCCGCCGGCTCAGACGCCGCTGCCGTTAAGTGCTACTTTGCTCTCAGCTGTTGCATACCTCTTAGCATGTCTTGGAATTTCAAAGCTGTGGGAGAACAGAGAGAAATTAAGAGGTAATTTCCACAACACTAATGGTGAGTTGATTAGTTCTCCTCATTTGTCTTATGGCAGTTTGGTTCCAGTGTAAAAGACTTAACAGCCTTAATGAAAAAATGTAAGAAAATATGCAAAAATCAACCATGCATATCGGTACATATGTTTTATTTTGTTTGTTTTGTCACGATTCACAGTTGTGTTGGGCAGAAATATGAAAAAATCGAACACTTTGTTCCTTTTTTTAAACATTATGTGTAACAATTTTAGAACAGCAGATTCAGCTGTTGGTTCAGATTTGACTTCTGTAACACACCTGTAGCATCTTCTGGTTTATTACTTAAAGATAGAGTCAGTGAGATCCGTTCAAGCTGTTTGTAAGTGCACCAGAAAGACACCAGGATGTCAAATATCAATATTTTGGGTTGGTAAAGTGTCCCAAAAACAGCAAGATAATGAGAAAAATAAGGAAATGCAAGCAGTGGGCATGGTCTCTGCAGATATAGACACCAACACACACTTTTGTTTGTTTGTATGAGTGTATACACTGTTTTTTAAAGAAAATGATGCATATTATACCTTTAATTAGCTTTAAGGAAATGTTTAGCATAGATACTACAGTGCAGTGCATGATATGTGTGCAGCGTGCGAGTGAGGGAGAGCAAGACTAAACAACACTGAATGCCTTCTGTGATTATTTATCCATTTTTCCATCTTGAAAACAGTTGTCGTTGTTGTCGTTAGCATGTTGTTAACCATCCAGTGACAATCCCATGATGAAGGTTGAGTGTCAGCCAGTCAGAGGCTGTGTTCCTGATTTGTTGCATGTGTAGCTCTGATCTCTAAACGCATCACACAATGGAATAACACGAGATTGACCCTTCAAAATAAAATTTGTGCTGATGACTGTAATGAGCTCAGTCCCACAGTAGGCATTACGCTGTGGTGTTACGGGAATCCTGTTATTGTCACAGATGTAATTTTGATGACATAGTAGAATAAACACAGGTCTTACCATTGATATTAATCAGGGTTCCATTCCATTCAGCTCAGACAGAGTCAGGGTGCTGCTATTATGCATGCCGGCTCTGCTACGCTACATGGAAGCGACTATAATTAGTATAATTGGTAATTCCTGTGTTTACCCTATATTTCATGTCAATATGGCGGCCGTAAAAATGGTTTATTTGTTTGGAGATTGAAGTCAACAGGTTTCCAATTCTTACATATCGCTCTGTTTAAATATCTGTATTATTTGACGCTCAGATATGTGGATACACATCAACATGACGCCATAATTCAGAATCTGGGACTTATATACAAAAATATGCAAAAGAAAGTCTCTAAAAACTTTGTGTATTGGCAAGGAAGCACAAACTTTGACAACAGAAATACAAACAGAATTCAAATGCCAGATTTTACATGTCCATGCCTCCCCTTGAGATACTGGACACCCCCCACACATACACACACACACACACACACACACACACACACACACACACACACACACACACACACACACACACCAACATGGCCTGGAAGAGTGTTATGTCAAGTACCTCCCATCATGCTTTGTTCCTGTGTAGTGAAGTGAGTGAAGCGAATGGCAATTCTTCATTCTCACCCTCCCCTCCCACCCCAACTTTCATCCTCTCCTCCCTCCTTTTCCTTCTCACCCTCATCCTCCCTCTCCCCACTGTGGAGCTGCACTAATCCGTATTGAGGAAGCCCCCCCACCCCCAAAGTTTCCTCCCCCGTTCCTTCCTCTCCACCTTTAACAGCCTCCCCGTTTCTCTTTTTCACTTCTGTCAGTTTTCGCTCTCGTTCACTCCCACCATTCAAGTCCTCTGCGCCTTATTTCCTCCATATTTCAAAAATTCAAACTGCCGAGCGGTGATCCCTTTCTCTCACCGCATGAGAATCGGGGAGCGACTCCGCGGCTTAGCGCCTGACATCCTCCCCTCCCTCCCCTCCCTCCCCTGCATCGCTATCCACTGTACCGATCAATCAATCTCCATTTCTTACATTCCATCTCTCCTCTCCAGCATCCTATCGCGGAGCAGAAACAAAGCAGGCTCCCATTATCCCCCCCTGCAGCCCACTCACCCACCTACCCTTCAGCTTCCGACTGGGCCTGGCTGGTTAATCTTCCCGAGGCGTTCAGTGTCTAACCGACCCCCCTGATGCCAGCAGACAAAGAGAGGGCTCCCTAATTCTCCCTTTCTCTCCTTTACCCTCACCCACCCTCACCCCTTCGCCGCACCCCCCACTTACATTCTCCATCCACAGGGCCCCAGAACCAGCGGAAAGGCTTTGAAGAGGGGGAACACCCCCTCCCAGCTTCTGCCTTCCATCCCTCTGGTACCCCCACACTCCTCAAAAAAAAAAAAAAAACCCTGCACCGCCAAGGCTGTCAGGGTGGCCCTTCCTTCTCCCCCCTCCTCCTTTGTGGGGTCCTGTGTACCCCGCTTTACATACCCCAGAACCTTAGCATCTACCCCCCTTCCCCTCCCATCCCGCTCATGAAAGACCGACCTGCTCAAGAATGTTGTTTTTAGCTCCTTCCTTTTCTCATTGAGCGGGTGATTGGTGATGTGCCCGGTTTTGTTGCCCGTATCAATGGTGCCACTTGATGACAATTTGGCGGGCGAGACGGCCATTTTTAATCAGACGTTAATTTATTGCGCTGCACCCTTGCTGGTGTGACTTTGGTTAAAGGAATGAGTAGGGTGTTGTGTAGCTTTTTGTTCCTTGTTTTGTTGGGGAGTGTGGCTAACATTAATAGCGTGTAGCTATAGTCCCTCTTTACAGAGGCCTCCGGTGGCACTGAGCCTTGCCTGGAGGAAAAGTCCTTGCATTTTGTAAAAGACCTAAACACATCTGAGGACAACCGCATCAGGGTTACAGTCACTTGATCCTCCAGCTATAATAGGTGTACAGCATGTTCTCCCATACTTACATAACTGAACAGCTGGCTCATACTGTGCACTAAATCGGCTGAATTTGAAATTTCCATGTGAAAAAAACTGCATTCACCTGAGCATTTTCAGGTCATTTTCAGTAAAAAAAAAAAAATCTACAGCAACATCGAACAGGCGTTAAATACATACATGCCACAATGACCATTTTAGCTTCTTGCTGCAGTACTTCAGAGCCATTTTGATCCTGGACGGCCAGAGCTGCAGTCTTCTTGGATAAGAAACACTATGACATTTATTTCTCAACTGATTTCAGTGAGTCATGTTACAGTATATTTAACGTTTTATGGTCTGTATGGAGTGAGAAAAAAAATAATTTAATGCCTTCATGCCAACGTCAGCCATGGCCGGAGGTGTTATGTTTTTAGGTTGTCCATCCATCTATCTGTCCGTCCAACCGTCCGTCTGTCTGTTCTTGTGAAGACAATAATTCAAGAATGCCTTGAGAGAATTTTTCCAGATTTGGTACAAACATCCATGTGGCCCCAAATATGAACTGATTCAATTTTGGTGGTCAAAGGTCACTGGTTAAGGTCACGGTGACCTCATACATAAGACTTATTATTAAGAACTCACACACTTTCTATGACAAAATGACACACAAATATCTAACAGGATAAAATGATGAGGTGACGACATTTGGTATACAAAAGGTCAAAGGTCAGCTTCACTGTGTCATGTGGACTAGAATGAGACAAATGGACTCACGACAAAGTGAGAGATGTCTGGATTTTTTAATTATGTAACACTGCTGTTTAACAAGACGTTTATACGCTCCCGATCAACAGCAACACGAACAGACCCTGAAGGTGCTGCATGATGGAGGATATCCAGCAGAAATTGGCCTCTGTACATGGGCTGCAAGCTCCATCAGCTGAGCTTTTGGGGCGCCTGTGTTTGCAATATCTGGACTGTTTTGGACCAGCTGGAAAATTGAAACAATGGATCATCCTTGGACCCACCCTGTTACAGCTAAATATATACCATGTCAGTTGTTCGAAACAAACTAGCTCGTAGGACATGTCATCCGACCGCGTCTGAAGACAAAAGAGTTTATAGCGGTTCTGAATGGCGACACTCAAAGGCACGGCGACAAGCCTGCTGTCAAAGAGATTTGTTGAATCATTCAGATGAGGAGAACTGTGCTGTGTAGTCTTTCCTCAAAGGCATTCATGGTCTTATACACACAGAAATTGTGACAGAAGTACATAGGTTGGTGAAGAGTGAAAAAAGAGAGCTTGAGGGAGAAGTTTTCGGTGCACTTTCAGTTCTTGGGAAGTTAGAAAAATTGTCCCCTGGTTCCAGCGTCAGGAAGGTGTGCAGGCAAAGCGTGTCAGTTGCTGTTCAGTGATCTGACAAGCACTTCGTTTGAAGCCTTTAGCGAGGATGGAAAGCCCGAGAGAGAGGGAAAAAAGAAATTTGCAAATTTAGTTTGGTTATTGAGGACATGGCGTTCCACACGTACAGTGTGTGATGGCTTAGCTGATCTGCCAAAGATGAATGCTGGGCACCTGATACCCGGTCTCACCATATTAATTCACCACACTGGATTTATAGTAAACCAGCAACTAGAAATCTGAGCTCGAGCCATGACCAAAGAACACTGCTGGTCGTCTCCGTCTTTCTCTTTATGCATGCTGCTTTGTCTCACATGTACAATATCTTCTCTTTTCCAAACCGTCCTCTTGTCTGTCCTGCCTTTAGGTCTTTCTCCCCACTGAAAGCTTTTTATTTATGCTGGTGGCAATCTTTTCAAGCCCAGTCTTCCACCACATTCCAAAACCCATTACCAGTCAAAGTAGAAGGTGGGAGAAAAGCAGCATTACAGTGTCTGTGGGTGGATACCTGGGTGAATGGCATGTGCACAGCTGGAAAAATGATCCTACTTCAAACAGTAGTATGAATCAGAGAGGTATCAGTAACACCACCCACTCAAAAGCAATAAAACAAGTGCAGGGAGGGGCTCTGTGTGTGCGTGCATGTGTGTGTCTTACAAGAAGTGAAAGGGAAGTGGTAAGGAGGGCTTTAACCAAAGGCGAAATTTGTAGAACATTAACAGAAGACAATCTCGTTTCTGGTTTTATGAATGAATGTGGGCATTGTCCTCAAAATAAAAATTAAACGGCACTGGATTACTTCTCAGTTCCACAGCATGTCTGATTGCACCCAGCCCGCTCAACCACGCAGCAATTGTGCCAGTTATGTAATCGCAGTGTTTCTAAGTGCAGCTGAGGTATGTATAGGGGATTTACATAGATTGGGGTGCACGCTCCAAGAGGGCAGGGGGCCCCCCAGTCAAATAAGACAAAAACGAGGGCAGGATATGAAGTCAGGACTTGAAAATACCACCATTGTGAGTAATACGGGCCCCAGGCTATCACTGGATACACACAGGAGGTGTGTGAACCCTTTTCAGAAGATTCATGTGCGATTAACTCAAGGCTGTATAAGTAACATCCAATATTTATAAAGCGTAGAACAGCTGCTGCTACGTCTACATCCAAATTTCATTTACAGTAAATGCCTCCAACTTATGAAAAGCAATAAGCACTTCAAAAGATCTTCACTGCACCGGCTTTGTTTTGTTCTTGCCGCCTGTTATCACAATGGGCTCCAATAGAGCGGTGCAGGAAGTTTCAGTGTGACTTTTACAGCTCAGTATCTGGACGATGTAAAGAAAGTGAAAGAGAGAGTGTCTCCAGGGTTGAGATGAAGAGTGTAATAGAGTGATGAAAGGTTGGTGAGAGAAAAAGGCGGTACAGTTCATGAACACTGTGATCCCTGTGTCATCAGGTCAGTTAGAAGCTTAAAAGGAAAACTATGCAGGATCCCCCCCCCCCCCCAAAAAAAAGGATGTACAGACTAAAAATAATTCCTCTCTCGTGTCTCTCTTGTCCGCTCTCTGCCTGTGAGAGCTGCAGAGAGAGACAGTTAAGACCAACTTTCAGTGTAACGTTATCAAACCGGCCAATCCTCTATATTCTAGGTCTGATTTATTAGAAGTCACAAACTAGTTGTTTAGATTTGTATTAAAATGTGAAAATACGTTGTAAAACGTGTGCAGAAATTGCTTGTTTTGACTCACAGTCATGCACAGAAAACTTTATTTTCAAGAACAAGCATGGGCAAATGCTTTAAATGTGGTCAGCTGACGCTGATGCAAACACTGAGTAAGAGGTTTGTCCTCCAAAAACTGTGTGATGTTACGCCTTGCTCTGACGGCACATTGAAACCACAGCCCTCCACAACAGACGTACACAAACACAAACACCCAGACGACTGCTTGAGGCCCAGCTAGTAAAACTGTCACATGGTCCTGTATACCCAAATAGATGTAATTCGGCATTGTGTGGAGTTATAATAGCACCGAGTGTTTCAAAACATCTCCCCGAGCTCAAAGAGTACTCCTCTCTCCTCTGGGCCTGCTGCGCTGACAAACCCTTAAATTGTTTATTGCCCTTTATCAATCAGCTGCAGGCTCTTGGAGACCTTTAGTACACAAATGATTGTGTGTTTTTAAGAACAGGCGGCAAAGACCAAATGAGATTCGAGCTGGAGGGACTGAAGTTTAACAAACTGGTGGTTTTTATGCAGCCTGAGCTTCAACATGTTATGCGGCCGCTTGTGTTACTTAATGATCGTGTTATTACTATTATTGAAAAAAAACAGACAAGGTTCTTGCTGCTTGTTTTTGAGTAACAAAGGGACGGAGGAAATCAGCTGGCAATCTGACTCCTGAAGGATGTCCACGCTCCGCAGCTGCATCCTGGATGTGGATTACATAACGCTAATGGTCATGTATTGTGTGTTTTTGTTTTGACCATTTTAATTCCTTTTTTTAAAAAAAAAAAAAAATCAACTTAATTTAGTTTGGTTAGTGGAGCAGTGTCATGGATCATGTCCATTCATCTTGCGTGGATTTCTTCAAAGTGCTTTTGCTCCCACAGTTGAAAAACAAGACATGAAAACTCCAGAGAGGATGTTTCAGAATCAGAAATCAGAAATGCGTTATTGATCTCAGGGGAGAAATTATTTGTGTCACAGTTTCTCCCAATCAAGAACAGGAGTATATATATGTAGGCATATAGAAAATATAAGAATAAAAATAGAAATCATATGGAAAAAGGTTTAAAAAAAATGCGCTATGCTAGAAAAATTTAAATAAGAGATGTTAAAAATATATAAATAATAACATAACTAATGCTGAATATGGGGGCTAAGTGTGTTAGGACACAAGTGTATTAGAAATAAAAGTACAGATTGTTTTAAATGCACACAATGAATAAATAAATGCAATAATGATGCCAGTTTATCCAGTTTATTGCACTATTGAATTATTATTGTACAGAGTATTAAACAGTGGAAGTGCTACATAAAGCAGGGTTCAACACTCACGTTTTCTTCTCACTTGCCTGTTGGACAGACGTGCCAGAAATCTGCTCGCCTGAAGTCAGTTGTTAACCAGCGCAAATTGTTTTATTTATTAGCAGTTATCAAATAACAACAATGGCTCAAGGTAATTGTTACGTTTAATCTAGGGCTGCACTGGAAATACAATGTCGGAAAATGGTGAAAAATGTGCATACTAGTTGACGTCTTTAAATGTCTCGTTTTGTTGCTCGAAAACCCAAAGATATCCAGTTTAATATGCTAATAAACAAAGAGAAGCAGGAAATCTCCATATTTGAGAGGCTGTAAACTGTATTTGCTGTATAACTCAATACTGACTTTTTGTTTCATACAGGACTCGTAGATGTCACCTATCTGTGTATCCTAGAGATTTTACCACTGGTGTTGTAGTCCGGTTTGGCTAGTGAGTTGCCAGATTTACTTGCCCGACATGACATTTCACCTGCCCCAGGCAAGCAGGCAAACCTTATTGCTGAGCCCTGGTTTACGTCCTTTTCCTCAATGCATGCAGGGATAAATTCTGATCCTGAAGAAGAAAGAGCGAGGGTACGTAATAGATGGATTTAGGAGTAGGCAAATAATTGAACTGCTTTTGAGAGCTTTGTCCTGCAGCTAATTGGATAGAAATTGTGCATTCAGACAACTGTGGAATATCTCCTCTAACCTGACTAACCTGTTTTTGATTTTCCTATAGAGTTCGACTGCTCCTCAAAGCACCATCCTGTACTGTAGCTTTAATCAGGGTTGTCAGAGCACGTTTTCCATATGCTTGAACCATGCAAATTAACGTTTTCCTTAGTACTATTAGCCTGGAGGGGGGCAGTCCCCATTAATAAAACACTCATTATAATTTGTCCATACCTTCTCTCTCTGATTTCACCATCGCTCTTTCATATTTCTCTGCCATTCGTTACAGCCTACATCCCTGTGAGGCATATCGGACGCTCGTAAAACATGATTTTAGGGCTAATATAAACCTGTTACGTACATAAAATCAGCATTTAATGGCTGCCCACATCTAATCTGTAGCGTTGGCTTTGAAAAGGGGAATAATTTCAGGCTTTGAGGATGATAAAGAGTGATGGTGGGAGCTGTATGGAGAAGCAAGCATGCGTTTCCCATATCAATCAAGGCCTATGGATGGCGAGGCTAGTTAGCAGCTCCTGATTGTTTTGAGGCCCTTGGCTGGGGTTCCAGTGTGTCCCCGAGGCCTGTCCCTTTTGGTTGGCCCAGTGGGGGGCGAGGTGGCGCCTCCGCAGCCCCAAATCCAGCCCACGTTCATGCGTCCGTTCGGATCCATCACTGCAGGGCGGAGTGGTGGGGCAAGGGCCGGCCTTTGTCCAGCGCCGCATTCTTTGGCCCATTGTGCGCGGACCACAACCATTTAGGGATTTTAAAGGCTCGTTTGCACAATTCCTTTTGTCAGCGACCCTCAGCACAGAAAAGCAGGAGAGCAGCGGAGGGGGGGTGGGGCCAGTGTTTTTTTCAATGTAAAAAGGAAAAAAAGATGGAAAAACGAAATGAGAAAAAGGGAAGAGGGATAAAAGAGGGGGTGAAAGATGAGGTTTGTTGTTGATGTTCTTTTTTAATTACATGGAGTGGCGATATACTAAATCAGGGCCCCTGACACAACACATATGCTCCCCTTCCTCGTCATTTAAGCGCCGTGTCCCACCACGTCTTCGTGAAAGCCTTGGAGTTTTTTCCTTGGGCAACGGGCGGGCATACTTTTCTCATGGCACCAAGGCACATGTCGTAATGGGAATACAGATACCAGCTCAGAGACATCACATTTTCTCATCGAGTAAAACAAATGCTAAGCATAACAAGATATGACGGACCCCTCCCAGCTGCCCATAAGAAAACAGCGTCTTATCAGAATATTTCCCTTTTCGCTGCATTCCTGTGAACAGGGCCGAGCTGTGAGGGTCCTTGGTTGGAGAGCTTGTTTTGACTGTGATAAATGTGATGCATACGTGCGTGTGTGTGTGTGTGTGTGTGTGTGTGTGTGCTCTGTTGCATAACCCAGATGCTCTTGCATCCTTCATGACATCATGATGTACAACCAGGACGCTCAGATGTCTGATATAAAAGTCATTGAAGTCAAACATTGAATTGATTTTATTTGCAGTGGTAATACGGATCAAGCATCGCTCTGCCGGTGCTGCAAATTTTAAAAAACGGGATTTGGATTTAATTAGAATATGCCTCTAGGGCCGCGCACAGGCCAAAACCTCCAGCCGTAGCTCGGCCTGAGCCTTGCAAAGTCCGCAGTTTTTCAGCCTGAGCTCAGCCTAGGATCGACACCAGTATCACTTGAAGCTTTCTTTGATGTCTGCTCTCTCTGCAACAAGCAAAGCGATATCATCTGGCAGCAAATTAAGTAAATATAGATTTAGGACCTGTCTTTCTTTGCACTGCATGTGACCAGTTGGCTTTTTTTTTTTTTTTGTACTGGTAATCAAATCAAAACTTCCTAAATGCAGCCTCACATGAAGCATTTACACAAGCCTTTTGAACTTCTACCTGATGCTCTACATGGTCAACATGAATTACACATGACTGTTATCTATAATAGGGTTTGCACAGTGAAAGAGACTGTAGGCTCCCTATTAGACAAAGCTTGGAAAAAAGTGTCCCCCTTAGTTTACTGGCTTAGTTTCCTGGATGTCTATGGATTGTGATGTTATTTGATCCCAGAGACAGAATAAATGAGCCAAGATAACCTAATATTGCCGTTTTACGTAACTACACCAAGTACATTAAAAAAAAGGTCTGGACAGACATTTTCAGACTCTGGGAAACTGTGAAAAACAGCAAATTCCTTCTCTTTGACCAAATCACACACATTTATGCTATTGTGGGTGATCTCCTTTTAATAACTAATGTAATAATTTTTCACTTCCATTCACGGAGCCTCCCTTGAAACTGTTCAGAGCCACCCTGGGGAGGCCTGCCGCCCACACTGAAAAACTCTGATCTGCCGCAGTATTTCACACAATGTCTGCTCCGCGCATTAACGAGAGAGGTCAAATGAGCCCGAGCATAAAAAATAAGCAGTATTGTTTTGTAGCAAAAAAATATATCTGTCTCACATTAGATTGTATCTGGGTGCATTAGGACTCTTTGTGGTCCTGCAGCCCTTGTATATCTGTGGCTTAGTTCAGAGACTTCACACAATAGTGTCTTGTGTTTTAACATGCATGTGATTATTCTTAACCAGGAAATGCCTGATATCCGGCAAATCGCTCGGAGATAATGAAAATGTTTTCCGATGTTGAATCTTTAATGTTGCATTTGGCTCATTGAACCCGACACATTGCTCTCTCCTACATGATTACATTAGCAGCTTTTATTTACAAAAAGTGTTGATGATTCTGGCCCTGGTGTTACTTGGTGTTGGCTGAGAAGGCATCAAATAATGCTGAAGAAACTTTCCCTTAAAATATGTTTGAAATTAGTCGGGCTGTACCCAACTCATAATTTTCTGCTGTTGAATCATGTCGATCTGAAGATTCGATGATTGATTCTTTTTTTGTTTGTTTGTTTGTTTTGCCTTTTTCCTTGGTTTAGCGCCACCCTCAGCCTTCCTCCGATTCTAATGCCTTTCTTTGTCATCTGTACTGTCAAAACATCAGATTTCTCCACAGTCAGAGAAAGTTAAAGTGTGCATCCTCCTGCTCATAGTTCAGATATAAAATCCCAGCTCACTGCAGATCATCTCTCTTGGGTTGCTGACGGTGCTGCCAGCTCCACAGCGTCATGTAATCTGTCCCCCTTGTCCACTTTAGGCTCGGCTTATTAAGTTTACAGCCTGTCATGATGTTGCATCGGTCTGTATACAATGACACAGCTAAAAAACAAGAGCTGAAACTTGTTTACTAACCGCTCGTTTCACTTCCTCTCACACATGTTGATTTTCTTTTAATTAATACACTAGCTAATATAAAAATGTGTTTATGATTCCCCTTATTTATAGTTCATCATTGAAATGTTAACCTTGTAAACCTTTGCTTAGTCCTGTTATTGTAATGCACACAGACAGATGAAGAGTATCACTAAGCTCATCAACCTTCAGGGGCATCCCTAGAAATAAGAGAAGTTTCCCCATTTAAATGATTAAATGATCAGTTAACAAGAAACAAGAATCTGCAGTTTTTGATGCCAACCTTTCAATACTTTACACTTTGATGCTCGTCAAGTCAAGTCAAGTTGTCGTGGTTAAGCTTACTGGATGCCTTATGGACAGACTTGATTCAGACAATATCAACAACATACTGAACGTCACTTACTCGCTCGGTTGGCTTGATTGAAGGTCTGAGTGAATGAGTGAATGCTTGGATGCAAAGTTGAACTGCGTTACAATCATAACAAAAATACAGTGTATGTACAGTTCAATGCATGTACTCAGGATTCAAGAACAATTTAGACACTGTCTCAAAATCAAAACTAATGCTAAAACTATGACTTAATTATTGCTTGAGGGCAAGCAGTTGAAAAACAGTCTTTTCTCCGTTTGACAGACATGCAGTGATTATGTCATTTATAAATGAAACTGTGCACCTTGTACTTCAACAAATAATAGCTCTGACACAAGTGTTAAAATTTGATACCGAGCCCAACCTAAACTCTAAAGTTGAAGGCAAATACTTTATCCATTTCTACAGATGTTAAGAGTGTGTGTTGACAGCTCACTGTCCGCTTGTTCTTTTACACTTTCCCACGCATATGGTGACAGAGCAATGTCTTAATACACCCACCTGATTTATTCATTGATTTGTAATCGGCTAACTGAATAACCACGAGGATACACTTATGTGCAGATGCAAGGTTTTGTGTTTCTCTGTGTGTGTTGGTGTGTTGTGTTTTAGTGTCGGCCTTGCATTGCACATGAATAGCTGTCCACAGGGGGGGTAGATGGTAACACACTAATCTGATGCCGAGGAGGATAGTTAAAGACTCTCTTAGTCCTTTAAAGCACATTGTTATCATCCTGATTGGGTTTAGCACTCAAGCAGAAACCAATGCATTCCTTCCCATTGTGTTTCATTCACCGGAAAAGCTGGAGAGAAACAAAAGGCACCACAGCATCGCAGTCTGGCCCCATTGTTGCTCATACAGTGACTAGCAGAGTCTGTTAGAAAGTTTTATTGACTGGCTTAACACTTGACTGTGAGGAATCTCAGGAATCAATTACTATTTATTTTTATTCAAGAGGGGCTTTTTTCAGATTGGATTTCTGGATTCTGATCCTCTTCAGGGAAATCGGGAGGACAATGAGTGAGGGTCACGACTTCTGGCTTCAAGAGGTCAAAGTTGAAATGACGTGCAAGGTGGTGATGAAGCAAGTGGAAAAACAAAGGGTTGCTATGGAACGAGCAACTGGTATTTGAGTTAAGACCAAGCTTTTGAAGAAAGCTTTAAAGGTAGTCCTCTACAGTAGAAACTTGACAGAAGATCAGTCAAGATGTTTGAATCTACATGTCTTGACAAATGTGAGCGGACTTTTTTCTTAATCTATAGGGACATATGTTACGTTCTTTGATCTGTTCTGTTTCTTCTACCGTTTGGACTGGTAACTCATGTTGCCAAGTTTGCAAATACGGTCTGAGCTGCTAACTTGCACGGGCGTGTTCTCGTGTGAGTCAAAGGGTGGTATGTGAAGAGACGAGGAGCTCAAAGCTGATTCCAGCGATGCGTTGATTGATTCAGCCTTTCAATGCGACTGAATTCAGACGCCACACAAAACAAGGGGTCAAGTGTGTCAGCATGCAAAGTCATGCGTCAGGACAGAGGATGCACCCCTCACTGAAGCATGCGCATTTATGTGAGGGGGTAGTGGGTGCACAGCGGAGTCCTGAACGGGTCCAGGTTTGCAAACCAGCAGGCGCAAAAGCCGAGTACCAGAACTGACCTGTTGCTCACAATTATCTTTAAGTCAAATGTGGAATCCCTGGGATGGTTAATACAAGTCCTGTGACCCGACCCACACCCATGATTAAACACAACTGGTGCAGCACCTGTATTTGAAAAAAACACTGCAGAAGTGCCCTCTTGGAAGCTCCTGTGGTAGATAGAACATGATAAATACCGTTTAGAGTGATCTAACGTTCAAGACTGTGTGCCCTCCGGGGTTCCCTTCCAGTTGAGAAAACGTAATAAAGTACTCTCTACACAAACTAAAGATGGTAAAGTGCAAGAAGTTCTGCAAGAGGTAGTGTTTCCCTAACTTTATTTCTTGGGACCCACTTTAAAAATATCAAACAATTGCGACCAAATTCACAGTAGGCCTTCTCAATAAATCTTGGAAGAGTTAATTTGTGCATAAATGAACCTTCCTGACCCATATAAACTTTCCTCTGACCCACCTGTGCATCCCAGACCCAGTGTTTGGGAATGACTGCTCTAGAGTGTCTTTCCAGGAGACAAAATGTGATAAAGTGCCCTCTAGGGTCCCCGTCCAGTGGAGAAAATATAATCAAGTGCCTTTTCAGTAGATAGAATATAACAAAGTGCCCTCCAGAGTGCCCTTCCAGTGGACAAAACTTTTGATGCTCAGGTGCCTCATCTCATACAGCTGGTGCCCTGCAGACAGCTTGAGTCCACCGCTGGCAGCTATCACTGTTTTTCCTGAGCGACGATGTGCCTAGCTTGCGGCTATCAGAAGCTAATACCTTTTTTGCACTTTTTTTTACAGTAAAGGCACTGCCATTATTATTCTCACATCAAACTTCTCCCAAACATCCAACTAGGCTTTCAACAATGTATTTTCCACAATTTGGTATTCTCCACTGACTGTTTCTGCCTTTACGTCATCAGTTTGACCAGTTTCAAACAGTGATGTCGCATTATTTGGCCGGCTGTGGGGTCAAAGGTTGTTGGTCTCACCCGCTCATCTTCAATTAGTTCATTTTTACCTGTTCTTGCACCAGTGAATTCATATAAATATATATTTTACCCATTACTAGGGGTGTCATGAATCAACTTTGCAATTTAAACTTTTCTGTTTCCACTGACTGCTATGGTATTGTTAGACTATCGAGTTTTGATTTGTAAAGATCAGTACATCAGTGGTTTTATGCCCAGACAACTTCCATTTACATTTTCAAATCATTCTTTGAAAAGGTAGACATAGATATTAAATTCAAAATGTTATTTTTTTCTTCTTTGGACACACGCCAGAGGATCAGCTTTTACCGCTTGGTACCCGCGGGTAACTGACCCGGGGCAGGACTTTAGTGCATGGTGGCACTGCCTATAAAGAGCAGAGGACCTCGAGTGTCTGTTGGCACACCACCTGACCCAGCTACCACTTCAATATGCGTTTTACTTCTCAGCTGATCCTCTCCTTGTTCTCCCTTTCTCTCTGTTTTTTATTATTGTATGGAGCTGCCCCTTCCAGCAGCAACCCACAGGAAGCCATTCACTTCCTAATTATCTGCACATCAAACAGGGGTCGCCACGGAGACGCAGACCATAAATTCAGCCCCCCCTCCCCTCCGCTGTGGTGCGATAGCGCAGCAACAGCTGCCTCTAATTGGGGCTGTAGGTTCAAACTGCTAACATATGACTTCCCTCCCATTCGCTAACACACTGTCTGCCTCAACACACACAGACCAGGTCACCAGCACAGAGAGGGATGAGGTTTCGGATAAAGAGAGACAGAGAGAGCAGAGAAAGAGAAATACACCCATTGATTGCACGGGAAGCTTGGTGTGGTTTTGGGATGGGCTCTGAAGTGGTCTGGCGTGGCCCACTCTCACCGCAGAGACCCTCGGGTCAACAGGAGCTCGCCCATGTTGACAAAGAGAAGGAGAGGGATGAAGGGGAAAAGAGCGACAGGCTGTGATAACAAAGACGACCACAGTGCGGTTTCGTGATGGCTCTCCGGGTGAAAACCGATGAGTTATCAGATCCGGCTGGGCCAGATGTTCCAACGCCACCACATTCGAAAAACCTCTTTTACAGTCGTGTAACAGTTCAACCATCCGTTACTGAAACATGAGGCACTACTAACTACGCTCAACAAAAATAGAAACGCAACACTTTTGTTTTTACTCCCATTTTTCACGAGTTGAAGTATCAGTTCTACGACTTCCTCTGTGCACACAAGAGGTTAATTTCTCTCCGACTGTGTTCAAAAATGTGTTAAAATCCATGCTAGTGAGCACTTCTCCCTTGATAACATAATCCATCCACTTGACAGGTGACAGCATAATTATTGCACAGGCATCTTTAGACAGACAGAGAGATAGATAGTTTTACTGCTGCACGGAAATGCGTTCTCTGCTTTGAGACCCACTCAAATTAGTGTTTAAAACCATCTAAATTAGGGCTGAGTATTGGTACTCAGTACCTTCAAGGTATCAAATCAAATAACCACTTAACCAAGTAGTATGAAAACTCTAACAATACATACATTCAATCTCTTTGGTTCTTCATTATGAAGAATCTTAAAAAAAAAGGTGTCAAATTAAATACTCTGTTGGTATTGGTACCGCTCTAAATACTGGTATTGGTACTGGTGTCATAATTTTTTAAACTGATATGTCACTTGAAATAAAAACACCCTGCAGAGGCCGAAAAACCGCAAACTTCTGTTTTTTAAAGACATCTTGCAAAAGTCAGTCACTCCTTTTGATCAACCCAACCAACAAAGGCAACAAGTACGAGCCAATCCGAGCAGGGCGGGTCATGACTTTGCCCTCCTGGGGAAAAAATGGTATCTGTAGCCCTGTGTGAAATAGCTTTAATTCAGTGCCTCATAAATGTCTCTCTTCAAGATAAAACTACACATTTTAGAGCGTTGACCAGTCTAAGACACACCTGTGCAATAATCTTGCTGTTTAATCAGCGTCTGTGTGCCACACCTTTCAAGTGGATGCATTTAGTGCTCACTTACACAGATTTTGACAAATCTGTGAACAAAATCTCAGAGAAATAAACCTTTTGTGTGCACAGAAAAAGTCTTCGATCTTTTTATTAAAACTGGGAGCAAAAACAAGTGTTGCCTTTTCATTTTTGTTGAGTATATTTCTCCATTTAAAAAAAATAATTCTTGCCGATAATTCTTGCCTTCCTCTAGAGGCGGGTCAGAGGTCAGGGTCAGTTACAGGTTTCTGTTTCTGCTCAAGGACACTTTGGCAGCTACATGGACAGATACACGGCCAAATTGATCTTCATGTGTTAAACCACTGAGAGATAATGAGCTATTTGCAACACATGACCACCGGAGAGGTGTCAGAAGAGGAGTGGGGCTGAAGAGGCTTTAGTACCTGCCACTGCCATGTAAATTGGACCCTTGGAGAGTGAACGAGCCTGCCTATTGTCTCTAATGGCCTCTTGTTAGAAAAGCCGCCTACAGTGTGAATTTGAGTTTGTATGAACGCTCCAGGCTACGTGCATATGCACTTCCTAGCTTCCCTTAAGTTTACTGCATTCAGCAGGAAACACAATTAGCCCAATCAAAGTGAAAGGAGGGGGTCGGGGAGGGGGCGGAGGAGAGGACTGCGTTTTTATGAACATGGGTGGTGAAACGGCAGCATTGTGACGGCAGAGGATATTAGGTGCTGGGCGGCAGCTTTTTGATGTAGAGGAGACTTTAGAACTCTTGTTAAAGTGCACCGACGTACAATTAAAGATATATGGCCCGGGACAGCCGTGTGATTTGGATACATTAGCGGATTAGATTTTAAAGGGAGTTGTTTAAAGGATGGCCAGTAAATACTATTCAGCACTAATGTGTGCTCTCATGTATGCAGTGAATTAGCCATCGTTTAAAAGCACCATTTTTAAAAGCATGTTAATGGAAGTCTATTAAAAAGGGATGTTAGGGAGATTAATTATTGGTCCACAAACTGCTGTGTGTGCGGATCCTCATTATAGAAATAAAGTAATATTACCAGATGCTACCTCTCCCATTTATCTTTTTTCCTGTCTGTCTCTTTGTCTTCCTTTTCAGCCCCTCTCTCCCTGCTCTCTTAAACTGCTTTCACATATGGAGCCTTTACTATCTTTTATGACATTTTTCAAGGGTTCGTGTATAAATAAGGGGCCGTCTTGAGCATGCAGTCGAATTGCTGAATGCTCAAGACGTCTGATTTATAGGGAGCTGCCGCAAGCTAAAGGGGAAAGTAAAAAGCTGAAAAAACATCTCTGCTTAAAGGAGAAATCTGTAATATATTACTGTAATAAATTATAAAATTACCACGATATGTCATCAGAAGTTAAGGAAACATGTTAAATTGAAATGCTTGCAACTCTAACAAACACTACAGCCATGGTGGCCTCCTTTGAAATGATGTTTATAACAGTTTAACTGAGCAGTATGTTAATGGAGTCTGGCAGGCAGTAAAACCAGCAGTCACTGAGCTCAAACTCCAGAATGTGTATTTTTGGAGCAGCAGGCTTTTGTTTTCAGGGTAACAGGCTTAACTTCACATCGACAGACATTTGACAGTTAAAAACAGGTGATCAACTTACAGTGTAGGCCTTGTCTTGCGCTCCTGTAGTGTCCCTGCAGCCTGCCTGAGCTTCCTCGAGTCTCGAGGAGAGTGTGGGGAGAAACAACTCGCTTCAACCATAGACTGTATTTTAAGTAGAATTTCAAACTACTCAATGTACAGTCTTTGGCTCCAACAGGGTATTTAGACCGCAGTATTCATTTTTGCACGTGCAAGTGTTACATACTGCTCCTTTAAGTTTCATACTGGCATATTCTGTGAAAAACTGTGTCATCACTTCAAGGGGATGCTCTGATTCTCGTTTCTGGGAACAGAACATGTTGGCGATGTTGGTGGTGTACAAGGGTGTAGAGGTAATTACAGAGGTGGGCAAACTGAACCGCTCATTGATTGATACAGTTGATCTGAAAATAGATGAGTAAACTCTCAGCCTCATTTGAAGGAGGTGGGAAAACTAAGTTTACTTGGGTTTACCCCCCACTACATCCTGGTGATACACTGTAAAAAAGAAAGAAAAAGAAAGAAAGAAACTCATAATTTCAATGCAACTGCCTTCACTAGATTTTTTGAGTTTTGAATGAAACTAAAACTAAAACAAAGTGTTACAGACCTATAATCGTTTGTTGATATAATGCATTTTTCTTCCTCAGATGAACTTGAATCTTTGAGTTTTAGAAGAGAAGTAAATTATATCAACAAAACATTATCAATTGGTAAAACTTTTTTTTGCTTTTAACCGTGTGTATGAATATGTTACTTCATGATATTTGCGACATAGCAGGAGCTGCTTCTCTCTCTGGAATAGTTTTGGGCAATTTACATTTTACAGAATACGTGCGTGAAAAGGTCTTTACAGTTTCTGCTGATCTGATGCGAAAAAAAGAATAGGGCTGACCCAAACGCTTCAAAGCTTCCACCGTTGCCATGGTAATCAACATCCAGATCGGTCTTTGAGTGCCTCGTTGTTGTATTTTTTAAGAGGGAAAGAGACTTTGTGTCAGCTGCGCTACACAAAATACTGATAAAGAACAAGAAATGGAGCTCCTCTTCGCCATTTAATGAGTCTAAAATCCTGCTCTCATAAAAACCATCCTCAGAACAGAACATTTCTGCTCCATGTGGTCCCACGAGCACAGAGCTGTAACAAACACAAGCTTAACCCTCTCCTTCCCTGACCTCATCTCTAATTAGACTCATAATTACAATAAGAGCAAACTATATAAGTAAATTTTGACTGCAGGTTTGACAAACATTTGCAGGTAACTTTAACTTAAGCTTCCAGGCCCCAAAAATGGTATTCGGGACAGCCCTAAAACTGAAGTGACAGAACTGTTGAGACCAAACAAAGTATTCAGGCTTGTCTGTAATGATGATCAGTTCATTAAATCTCATTCACTGATGAGTCGATAACGCACCAATTTGTTGTTTGTCAACAAAAAAGCTGAAGAAAGTTGTCGAAAGCCCACTGCTCTGAAAATACACACCGGAGTTTGAGTTCAGTGACTGCCTGCCAGACTCCATTAACATATTGCTCAATTTAACTGTTATTAAACATCTACTCCTTCTACTAGATTATTAATTATTTCTTATGACTTATAAACAGACACTTAATCGCTCAGTGAACATCTGCATTAATTTGAACCCTGATTAACATGAAACGGGCAAACAGAAACACAGAGAAGCATTTCAATGTTGCATGTTTCCTTAATCTCTGATGACATATCATGGTCATTAATGATTTATCACTAATATTAGTATATATATATATATTACAGGTTTCTCCTTTAACATGTAAATGCATTTTTAATTGTACCTGTTTTATTGTTCAGTTTAGTCTGTCTGCTAGGTGTGAGGATGAGAGTGGCTGCTATTGGAGGTATATAAAGGCAAGGGGGCCAGCTATTTGAAAAGTTATTGAATCAGGAAATTCCTCAAACACTCTGGGAGGGGGGATCATTGCAAGGCTTAGCTGACCCTATGCATCCACCCCTCTAATACCCCTGGATGGACTCAAAAGTGGGCTCACTGGGTGTCCCTTAGTCAGCACATACAGGGGGTGCGGACAAAAGGTCCATTCTGCCAACAATAGGGGGCATTTAGACCGTCACATACCCTGGTTGACTCCAAGGGTGGGGATGTTGGGGGAGGTAGGTGAACGGAGAGAGGGTGGAGATAGGAGAGGTCGGAACTTCAGTGGGAAAAAAAAAGCTATCCATAGAAAAGAGTCAGTGCTGTCCAAAAGCTAAGCTTACCTATGGGCCGGGTCAGAGGTCGGGGACTAGACACACAGAGGAATCCCTGTGGTAAAGCAGAGAGAAGAAGAGGTAACGGGGGTTGGGCTTAATCACAGGGAGAATGGACAGCACAGGTACGAGACCCTCAAACAACACAGACTCATGTTTCAATTGTGTTTCAATTACTCCACTGCGGTGGCACAGTGGGAGGAAAAAAACGGCAGGGCCATCTGGCAAAAAGTTGATCCTGGCAAGAAACACACTGCGTCAAGTCTTTTTTTTTTTTTTTTTAATGTCTGTATGCTGTATATGGATGTTATATGATTGCCATCGTTGCATGGCCTAGCTCAGGTTAATAAACGGGACGCCGCTGGGAAGTAACATGGTCCTGTTTTTGGGGAAAAGACATTTAAGTGATCAGTGCATAAACCTGCATACTCACCAATACCCAGTCCAGCATTGTAGGCTGTCAGAGGCATTTCCGATATTATTATCTGTATGGGAACAAACCCCGGTGTTGAGCTTGCAAGCACTGGGAGAGACGAGCTCAGAGCAGCTGTGATAACTGTCAGTGAGTCTCAGTGCCTCAATGAGTATAAACTGCGTTGCCATGCATGAGCCTTAACTGTTTTTTCTCCTTCTGCTTTACTTCCTGGTTGTGTCTCTTTCCCAGGTACCTTGGTTGCATGTCATCTCCCTCTCGTGTCCTTTGCAGTAAAGGCTAAAATAATCATTTGCATAGAGGCTGATTTGCTGCACCTTATCCAACTCTTTTAACACATCCGTGATCTTCAGTCTGTATCTTTAATCTGGACTTCCTGATTCCCCGAATTCCCCTTGTCACCAGCACCTGTAGAAATTCCCCACCAGTGCAGCCCTGTGCAGTTTGAACACACCCTCACTGTGGTTAAGATGTTGAAGGGGCATTTTTTGATCAAACGCTTGCATGAGATAAAATGTGTGCATATGCAAATGTGTCTTTTTGTTGACCTCCAGTGACTTCAGAGACCAACTCCCCTTCACATAAAGCGCACACAAGCTCAAGGGGAAAGTAAAGAAGCCACTTTCATCCACATCTAATGGAGGACGGGGTTTTTTTTTTTCCCCCTCCGTCCCCGGACACAGCTCCCAGGTGCCCCGCGTGCCCTCCCTTCCCTTTCTCTGGTCCGAATCAAAGGCTGATACTCTAAACGCGATGAATGACATTGATCTTAATCTGTGAGGAGTAAGGGTAATTTCGGTGGGTGTGTGTGTGTAAGTGGAACAGAGAGAAGGTCAGGGGGTCTGCGGAGAGGGGGAAGATGATCTCCATGCTCCGGCGGGGCACAAAGCGAGGGCGCGAGCTACAGGAGCGCTCTCCCTTACAATGCGCCCTGAGGATCGTTAAGTGATTGTGTTACAGAGAACAGGTGAACTGCGTCTCTCCGCCTCGTCTTTTATATTTTCCTCTCTATTATGATTTACAGGGCTATTCTTCTCTGCTGCCACCCCGCCATAACTTGTGCTGTTCTTTTGAAGGCAGCCTGCTCGTTGCTATTGTACCTGGCCGGCTTTGAAGTGCCCAAGTCTTAAATGATGATGAGACAAGGAGAGCGCTTTTCTTTAACAGCCAGGGTAAAGGAGGCTCTTGTTTCTGACAGGTGTCTTTTATAGAAGGGAGTGTGCTGGGCTGGTGTTTTGTTGGGGATCGGGTTCCACCCTTCCCCATCACCTGCTAATTGAATAACATTAGCTTGCCATCTGTGGAGATTTACTGGAACTGACCTCAGTGGACTGTTTAGATTACAGATTAGACAAGAATATGTGAAAATGAGTCATGTGCCTAAATAAAAGCCATTGTTGTTTTGTTTTCAGCGTGACACAAACAGACTTCTGTCCAGTTGGGTGATGACAAACTATACTGCTATGACTTCATCACCATCAGGCTGCAGCAGCTTTACAGAAAACGGTGTTTTTACTGGTTATTCTTAAATGGTTGGTACACCCAAATTATTGAACATATATAGTGATATTTTCACTCACCTCAGGTGGTATCCAGTCAGAAAGTTTTGGCGTCATTTTCCCAGGTTTTGAGCAGGGGTTTCACTTCAGGGTACCTCAGGGTATCTCTTAATCCCTGATGTGACACCAGCACACTCCATTCACTGAAATTTAAAATCTACACAAACTTTTTTTTGAAAAAATTCATTTAACAAATTCAGCAATGATATCTGCAGAGACAGTGTCTCCGTTTTTCAGGATGATCTACATATCTCATCACTTTGATAATCGATAATTGATTTAAGTAATTTTCCATGCAAAAATTATGTCATCAGCTTCTCAGTTATGGACATTTCCATTGTTTCTCTGTTTATTTTCATATTAAGACAAGTATCTTTGGGTTTGGGACTGAGAAAACAAGGTATTTAAAGACATCACCTTGGACTTTGATAAACCAGGGTGGACATTTTTCACTATAATCTGACATTTTATAGACATTTTAGGGCTGATTAAACATGACAGTTACCTTTATTCTTGATTGTTGATACTTTGGACAAGTAGATTTCTGACCCGCTACAGAACCATTAACATTGAACCCTGCAGTGGATTAAAGCCTGGCCATAGTGAACTGTTTTCATTCTTTCCAAAGAACCTGTCCTAATAAAAACTGTTGACAGTGTGTCATTTCAATGAACAGACCCTTTAAATATCAACCGCTGTAAGCTCACAGTGCCTCCTTTAAAATATCTCTCAAAGTGCCTTGACCAAAGTCAAATCCCAGACTGCACCAGAGGTTATTTAAGGATCGAGCCGTCTATTAGATCGCACTGCATCTCCTCCTTTCCCACCACATCTATATCGCAATTCACTCAGAGTGATTTGACCCAGTTAAATAAGGTAGTTCAAGGACAGCGCGTCAATGAAAGCCCACTCCCACTCATGAACACCGACTGCGGTGAAGTCAGGATGAAGCCCTGACAGACTCCATTCATGTGGAAACTAATCACATCAGCTGTTATCTCTTCATTAACTCCAGTCTAAACAGAGCATCCCTGTTCGCCGTGTGTACTCATGTATGTGTGTGAAAGAGACGCTTCACAAGTGAGCGTATGCATAGAAATGCATGCAAAACGGTGCATGAAGGCATCCGTCTCCATGTCTGTGAGTGTCAATGTGCGTCTCTGTATGTGCGTACCTCGGATTTGCATCAGTGATTCCTATTCCAGCCCTGGAGTAGATCCAGAGACAGATAGCGGCAACGCGCAGGCCGCTGTGGGCCACGGCCATCTGGGCCTGGCCCGGGGCGAGTATTCTCTCGAGTGGGGGGGGGGCTGTTGGGACTGTTGTGTGCGGGGGCGTAGAGGTTGCAGGACAGTATTACAGGATGGGGGGTGATTAGGAGGCAGGGCAGAATAAATACACCCCTCCTCCCCTCCATCCGCCTGCCTCAAGCTTGTGGTATGATGGAGAGAGGGGGGACTGAACACACAGCTGTCCTCAGCCATTATCAGTGATGGATGAAGCCCGAGCAGAGCATCAATGGCATGCCCGGCGCTCACTCACTCGAATGTGTCAGTGTATTGGTGTGTGTGTCTTATTTAACTGTGTGTGTGTGTGTGCGCACGAGAGAGAGACAGAGAAAGGACGGAGAGAGAGAATGTGATGGCGTGCCAGGAATATCCCAATGACGCAAATTAATCACTTTCAGCGTTTTAGACAACAGAATGAGAGGAACAAAAGAGGAAATATGCGCTCAATACGTTTCCTGTAGTAAATCTTCCCGTTGTCTGATTGGATTTTGAGTGGGTGAGGTCTTATCGGTGCAGCTGTTCCAACTGCCAGGCTGTTTTAGCTTCTGCTGACAGCTCTACCTGTAACACTGTGTGACAGGACAGCATATGTCCTCCAGTAGAAGGGAGTTTCAGCTATAAGGCTCGTGCACTCGAGCATTAAAACCAGGAAAATGTCCCAGCAAAATAGATCAATTTCAATTGAATCTCCGTGACGGGTGGATTCTCTCGTGGGGATGAAGTAAGTGTGCATGGAGTTAACTTTGGTGAGCTGATCAATAGCCAACCCATGATAACCTCTGAAGGAATGGGGAGCCAGAAAGTCCAAAGTGGAGGACGCTGTTGTAGCTTACCAGCTTAGTTGCAGGATCCGTTTTATATTTAACCATCCTATGCTGGAGAATAAATTCTTAGACAAAAGAAAAATGGTTTGCAGACAGTTTTGAGACAGGAGTCAGTGGTGATTACGTTATTTTCCCACCGCTCCCAATGTCAAAAGGCCTCTTCACATCATGTGAACAGCCCAAAAAAGGGAACCCTGTCTCTTGTGGTACAAGGCTGTGATGACAGACAGGTGCTTTGGTAAACAGCATAGTGTTGGTACAACCCACACAACAGTCTGCTACGTGTCGGCTACACTGGTTTGGTAGAAATGTTATTCAAGTCGCAGTTTTTCTTCTGGTTGTTATACTACATGGCTGGTGCTGTGTTGTATAGATCCGGGTATTCAGACACCAGCATTATCAGCTCCTCCACGATCTCTTCTTTCTGACTCGTGATGCTGGCTATTTCCATGATGCACATCCCCTTTTATTTGATTTCCCAAAGCCAAACAGCAACCTCCACAATTTCAGTGCAGTGAACACTGAGCGGCAGAGCAAAATCTGTGGGTGGAACAAAACAAATTCTTTTCTAGCTACAAAATTGTTTGTTTGCTAGCTAGCAAAAAAAGCAAAAAACGAAAACATTACATTGTTTGCTAACTAGCTAAAAAGTCAATTAGCCTAGTTAGCTTACTCAAGATGGCTTGAAAGAGAACTTCTTATTTCTTCTCCTTTGAGGAAAACTTGTTGGCTGAATTATCACCTAGAGTGAAAGAGAGAAGAGACAAATTATAAAACTCAGCTGGGTTGAGTTTGTTCTTTGACTTTCTTTGAGGAACTTGTCAAATTTAATGTTAATACTGGATGTCCAACTTAATTTAATTAAATTTAGTCTAGGTTTAAAGTAAAAACAAAATTTAAAAATTTAAAAAACTTTGGTGCAACATAATTTAAAGTTAAACCATGGTTTAATCAGGTGTACAAATTAATCTTTGTTTGTTTGTAGTAACTACATATGACAGGGCTTTTACACTTGTGTCAATGAACAGATAATTTTCTTTGCTGTGCACCTTGAAAAATCCTGACTTGAGTCTTTTCCTGTTTTTGAATCAATGCAATTTAAGGTCGTATTGGAGGACGCTGAAAAGTGCTGGCGAGGCCTGGGAGGTGGAGGCGTAAAATAAGGCATTTGTTTGATGTAAAATCCCAGATGGAAGTTGAACGCTCCAGATAGTTCAGACATCTAACAATGACCAATGCACTGGTGGATTGTATTTGAAGTAGAGGGGGAAGGGGAGTTAAATCAAATTCAATGATGTTCCCCACTCCCAGTCCACCAATTAAAGTAATCAATGCCACGCCTGAGTTACCACAGCATCGTGGACTGCTCCTCAGGCCTGTGTTCACATCAGCCTGTGGCTTGTGAATACTATTACCTTAACCCTTACAAGCGATAAAGCCATTGTCCCTCCGAATCTAATTCTTCCATAATTAACCTTGTGTGTAATCCTGAGAGCTTGCTGACGGATGTCCAAAATGCTAACTCAATCCCCAGCCAAGGTTTCGCTGATTAGATTAGTGTGCACTGACTCATATTCGCACAATGCCATCGTCTGACTCAACAGCTGTCAAACACAAGAGATGGGCATAAGCCACCAATTAAATATGCTAATATATTTCATCCTCTTAGATAGGCGAATTATGTGCGTGAAGAGACCGGATTCAGTCGTCCTAATTCTCCAAATTTTGGTAATTAAAAGCTTCGGTTTCGTCAGGGTCAACCTGTCAGCGCGCACCCTTCAAGAACGGTAACCACTGCAGTGAGAACGGGGAGTAGACGTGGAGCGAGCTGGTTTTATCCAATCTAATAAGAGGCAGTAATTTGCATCTGTGTCCAGAAACAGGCTGATGTTATTAAAATAGAGACTGGTGGTTCTGTCTGGAACTCACTGATCCATCAGAGAGAAGTGACAGCCAGGCAGACAAGCCTGTAATGGACTGGTCATGGACCAAAGACCCACCAGAGAATACACTCCACACTCTTAGAAATAAGGCTTACGAAAGGGTTTCTCCTGAAGGGCTGAGCTTCTACCCAGAACCATTTGCTTCTGGAGAACTTTTTTTGTTTGTCAAAGGTTCTCTCGAAGACAAAAGGTTGCATTAAGAACCCTTTTTGGAAGAAAGAGTTCTTCAAAAATTGTTGAAATCCTTGAATATACTCTTCCGTCTTTGTTCTTTGTTCCATAATATTAAAAGGTTCTCGGTAGAACCCCCAAATGTGTTTTAGATAAAAACCATTTGAATATAAAGAGGATCTCAATAGAACACCCTTGGTGAGTTCTATATAAAGAATGGAATGTAAAAAGGTTCTCAGTAGAGCCCCCTGGATGTGGTTCTAGATGAAACCCTTGGACTATGAAAGGGTTCTTGGTAGAACATCCTGGGTGGGTTCTAGACAAAACCCTTAGAGTATAAAACAAAAAAGTTCCTGGTTGAACCCCTTGGGTGGGTTCTTGTTAGCACCCTAAGGATGTGAAACACTTCTGAATAAAACCACCAGAGAAGGTCCTGGGTGGAACCATTATACCATAGAAGGGTTGTCTGTAGAACTTCTTCCTTCTGGGTGAAACCTTACACAGATGGTTTTAGGTATAACACTTAACACTTCCAAGTGGAACCTTCATGAAAAAGGTTCTACTAGGAACCAAAACGAGTTATACTATGGGGAGAAGCCAGAGAACCCTTTATGGTTGTAGTAAGCACCTTTATTTCTAAGAGTGTAAGAAAGGCCAGCAGAGAAAGCTGCAGACAGAGAGATTAAAAAAATAATCTATCAAATATAACGGTTATATTCACAGTAAATCACATACATGAACACTCACAAAAAGAGACAGAAGCATCCTTTATTTCCATCAGAAATTGACCATGACACTCCAGTAGCAGGTGCTTTGTGTTACACACATCCACGATCTATTGTTTGAAATCCCTTTCACAGGTTCAGATCTGCCACCGACCGACTGACCTCCCCGTCTCTGCCTCTCCCAGCGGTGCGCAGATGAGCGCTGGCCCAACTGATAATGACGGGGGAATATTGAAAGACGAGTAACCCCGCCGTTTCCCTCTCTCTACGATTCATTAACCCGATTTCCTCTGAGCTCTGTCCCACATGTGTCAGCGAGGCGCCTGCTGAGGATTCTGCCACCCCTCCCAGCCCCGTCCTCTGCCCCGTCGCACTTCCAGCTCGCCATCAAACCGACAGATAACTGTCGAGGAGCAAGGTCGCCCCCGAAGTGTCGATAACCTTGTAGGCTTTTTTGCCTTAGGATTGCCTACTGTTTGATTGATCCGCTGCTCTCTAAGCTTTAAGCCTTCACATCAGTGGTGTTATGTATTCAGTTGGGCTATTATTTTAGAATTACTGAGTAAAAAGCCTCGAGATAGTGAGATTTAGGTGTTATCTAATATCAGCTAAGAGGCATTAGTGGGGAGGAAATCACTTCAAAGAGCAGCCTTGAGTGGCTTGTTGCTGCTATAAAACACACATGATTTAAATTAAAGTGCGTAGGGATGCAACAATATGTTGAATATCATATCTCAATACAAAAATGTCTTGACACAGAGTGTGGCGATATCTACTGTGATATTACATGGCTAATTATTTAGGGTTCAAGCCCAAAAGGTGCAAAACAAATTCCTGTGAGACCGAATGAGCTAGAGAAACGAAACTTGGCACGATAGCTGGAAATGGTGTGCATTAGGTTCCCGAGAAATATGAGGCCAATAGCCCACATGGTGGCGCTATAATTAACATCCAAAAACACACATTTGGAAAGGCCGACTGACATGAAGTTTTGCACACGCACACAAGTACAGCTCAATGTGCTTTACAAAGGAGCCTCTGGACGATAAAGGTCCACAACATGCACATCGCAATTTGGTAGGCAGCATCGAGAGACTGGAATACATATTTCTATCATAAATGAAATCACAACATCGGTGAGAAAAAACATGGCCGCCACAAATCCAAACACCTTCGCAAAGGGCGGGGCTTATCAGGAAATTTGCGATATCTTATTAACCATTTGTCCAGTCATCATAAAACTTGGCACATATCTTCAGGCTGTGGTTAGGACTAAGTCTGCCAAAGCATTTTGTGGTCTGCCCATAGGCGGCAGGACAGCTGTCACAAACTTGTATCTGAAAAAAACAGTGGACATGATTTCTGTTACTGCTACTGACTGCTCTTTTCATTCATTCATTCATTCATTATTTCCAATTTTAAACTGCAGAAAATGAAAATGAACACAGCAGCTTATCAATGCAGTATAAAAAGTCACAACATGTGAAACAGTTATCTTTAGCAAAGAAGAAAACAACAAAAGAAAAAATACTGCTGAAATGTGATTTTTTTAGGTCTCTTCATAAACACTTCTCCATCACATCTTCTACTGTTTCTCACCTAATCTGAGCAGAGAACTTTTTCCTAAATTTGAAGGGGAGCTTTAGAAAGAAGTCGTACATTTAAAGTCAGAGTGTCGTTTCTTAGTTGGGGTGTGGAGGCAGAGTCTTGCTGAACAGGCAAAATGTGCCTCAACCGCCTCCACTACCCTCAGTACATCCTGCTCTCGCCCCCAATCCAGGCCTTGTGCAACCCCCCCACCCCCCCGGGGCATGCAAAGAGGGATTTGCAGTATACACAGTCATCAGCGAGGCTGCAGAGGTGCCTGAGAGGGTCAGTGGATAAATGAATGGACTGGCCGGGCTGCTGCAGTCCACCAAGATATTATTCACTTGTTAAACCCAGTCTATTTTTGTTTTGATAACGTGCCCCTCTGGTCATAACTCTGTGACGTAGTAGTTAAGAAAAAGGCAAATGAGCTTCGTACACCCATCCATACCAATACTTTAAGGCAGTGGTTCCCAAAGTGGGGGGCGCGCCCCCCCCAGGGGGCGCGGTGCCATTGCAGGGGGGGCGCGGTAAGGCTTACCCGGTATTGACACCAGGCGCGGCTGCGCTGCGGTTTTGCTCCGTCATGCACGCGACTTCAATTAAGATCAGCAGCGTTTCAGAAGCGTCTCAGCAGCGGAGCGTGTTGCCCGCTTCTACCATGGATAAGCAGGCTACATAGTTAAATTGTTTATTTTCTGTCTGTCTTTATGATCGCGAGTCTGCACGGGGTCTTTTATTTTGAAAATCAACCGGATTCTCCCCTGTTTTCCGTGCCTGACTTCCTGCCCACTCGACTAGCTATGTGTCAATTGACGCGCCATCCGTCGGAAATAGACTCGCTGAGTATTCTCCGCGGAGCTGTAATTTATACCAGAAGTGGCTCAGCGCTCTGCTCCGCGGAGAATACGCAGCGAGTCTATTTCCGACGGATGGCGCGTCAATTGACACATAGCTAGTCGAGTGGGCAGGAAGTCAGACACACAAGCCAATTGCAATTTTTGAAAAATGCATTGATAGCAATGTTGAGTATTGTTACACAGTAAAAAAAAAAAAAAAAAAAGAAACCTGTTACACTGAACATAATTACACTGTTAAGGTGGTTTGTTATTTCGTTATTTATTTCTTATTCCAAAAGAGGTTGTAGTTTATTGCAACCTGTAGTTTATGAGGGTTGTATTAGAGTTTATGAGGTTTGTATTAATTACAATGTGTGAAATAAACTGCAATGGAGTCTGAAAACAAAATATGTGTATGTGTGTCAGGTTTAGGGGGGCGCGAAAATTTTCTTATCAACCAAAGGGGGGCCCAGCAGAGAAAGTTTGGGAACCACTGCTTTAAGGGATAGTTATGATTATTAGATGTGGGCTTGTATGAGGTAGTTATCAATAGCCACAGTAGATAAGCAATAAACTGCTGTGGACAAAGTCACAGTCAAAGCCAAATATTACTCTCTTCAATCCAACCAAGCTCCATAGACGAAATCAGTCATTTTATCTTGTTCCTGGTGTACCGCCGTTCAGCATTCACCAAAGTCACACAATAACACTAACTAACAGAGAGGCAGCAGTAGACCAGAAACTTTTGTGTTTTGCAAGGTGAGGCTGTCTAACAGCAAAGTAAAGCAGTGGAAATATTCTAAAAATAATGTACACTTAAACTAATGATGATGATGATGATTATGGCGATCGATGGTGATTTTTTTTTTTTTCTATGAACCTTTTTCAAGTGTCTAAAATACCTTTTATTGCTGACCCTGGCCACAGCAGTACATTGTTTGAAAAGTGCAGACCTCCATCTACTGCTGCTAATACACTGATTATGGACAAGTACCTCATGCAGCTGCACATTAATTAATCAGCACTATCCCTTTAGAACCTGAAAAGCTTAATTTTCTTTTTGAAAAAGCCCCATCGGATAATTTGTGCAGGTCTGGTACTGATATATACATACTTAATTTGTAAAGAGTCTCCTCTTATCTTGTAAAATATCACAGTGTTTTAAAGGGTTTACCTCCTTTAGTCCACTTTCTCCCACTTTTTTCCCACCAGTCACTGTCACCCTTCCCTAGCAACCATAAAGGTCAAGGGTCAGACCTGTCCAAGATCCCCAGTGTTGAAACACTCAGCGCCCTGTGGACTCCAGATGACCATTAAATCAACCGTTACATCACAAGGGAGCATGGAAATTGTCAAGATCCCTCAGACAGACACATATTTTCTGCTTTTGTCTCCCTTTCTAATCATGAAGGCCATCTTTTTGCAACATATTGACAGATAAAATGGCAAGGACCCTTGTGGCGTGGAGTTAAGAAAAATGTAGCAGTCGAACATGGCCCCATTCAGACACTGACCCATTGATTTGTAGCGTAAACCACACGGGAGTCTGGAAGGTCTGCTTAAGCCTGAGGTGACACCGGCACTCCGTAATTAGCCCTCAATCAATATGTCTCTCATTGAGTTTTACCGCAGTACGCGACAGGACAGCCATCCATTCAGCCTCGTTCTGAAGGTGCTCGCGGAGGAGGATGGTTTAGTTTAGTCTAATTTGGTTTACAGGCAGACTGTGGTTATTGGACCAGAAAACCATTTGTTATCTGTTTCCTCCGGAGGAGCAGTCATGAATCAATCTCGATACAAATGTACAAACACAGAAGCGCCCCAGTGATTACTCCAAATAAACACAAGCACACACACACGTGCGCACAAAGGGAGGTGTGGGTGTGCACCCGCATACACACAAACCGGCACAAAACCCACTCTTGCACTTCACTTTGACAAACTGTAGATACATGTCTCTGTTACCGATGGCCACTACATTAATGAGGCCTGCTAGAAGTGTGAATCCCAATATTTACAATAGGCCGGCTTGTTTAAACCGACTACAATAAATGCTTCATCTCGTAGCCCACCCATATGAAACAGGGCTGTGTAGAAGTGATGAAATGCTGAGGACAGTCACAGAAGGCTGAAACTAATTCAATGTATGAGGCTGGAAGGTTACAGGTTCAGTCTGGATTAAATTTTTCCATCTCTTTCGGAATAAAAGTGACAGAAGAGGTGAATTCTGCTCAAGCGTTTGTAAGCAAAACACTGAGCCTCTTACCTGGTCCAGAGGTGGTTCGTCTGGCTGCCATTTACCCTAAAACCTTTAAGGGATAGTTTGGATTATTTGAGGTGGGGTTTTAGAGGTTCTCGTTGATAGTAGGTGTATCTGCTGCAGCAGGTACCAGTCGGCACTCCTAAACATCTTCACCGACTCTATTGCCATTTTAACAACACAGTCTCGACTTACCGTTCTCTGTGCAAGAAAGTCAGAAGTTGATGTGTCTCTGTTTCGATCTGCATGTTTTGCATACTACAATTTGTGTTTTGTTGACAATTGCATACTTTTTACACAACAACAAAATTACCTTTGGTATAGTTTTTCCAACTGGAGTTCAGGAACGTAACTTTCATTCTTCATGGTTTTCTCCTGCAACTTGATTGGATGCTGTCTGATTGGTTCAAACAAAGTGCAGAGGAGGAATTAAGTGTCGACTTCCTGGGAATGGACAGTGATTGCTGATTCAGGAAACGTAGAAAAATTAATTGATTTGTGGCACACTTTTTAAATAACTAGGGCTAAGGCTCAAGTCCAAGTGAGGCCATGAGTCATTTGTATTAAAGTCTGGGTCGAGTTGCCAGTCTTTTCTGATTTTGTCAGCTCGAGTGTGAAGTAATCAAATTTGTGAGTCCACACTTGTGGTTTGTGGTCCAGAATTGGAAAACTACATCTAAAACTCAAAAGCAATATTTTCTTTCCAGAACAGTGTCCTGGTTACTTCACAGAACATGACGTCTACAATTTTCATGGGGCTATTTCTTTTTTCAGTAAGAAGTAGTTCCAGTAAAGATGGTCCACAGGTTCCCCTGTATGTCACCCCCCATCTCTCTCTCCGCTCATGTCTTTTCATCTCTCAGCTGTTGAATCTCTAATAAAGTCATAAAGGCCACAAAAATACTCTACTTAAAAAACAAAATCTGTGGAAGTGTAGGGCAGGGTATCAAACTTCAGTACTTTTATGGCACCAACCAAACTCAAACTCAATACTATTGAGTGTCAAAAAATGCTCGTGCCAAGATCTAATAATGCAGCTGATTGGTTGTCTAACGTTGCACGTCATAGAAACATGCACGAAAAAGAACATGTTACATCCAAAGATGGAGATCATTGCTTTGTTTTATCACCGGGTCTTAAAACAGCCTTTTAGTTTAAAGTGAGTAATTTCACTGTAATGATTAATGTGATTTTCTTTTTGTTGAAATGGATTCAGTAGCGATAAATGCAATGTTCAGGAATGAAGCTGTTGAAGCTGAATTATCCTAATAGTAACAGTATCGAAAATTTCTCAATGATACCCAACCCTATTCAAGTTACAAGTGCTGTGAGTGTGTGACCACACACTAAATTCTGCTGATACCACACAAGCTTGTCATATTTAACCAGAACTGACTTCACGATTAGGATAAATGAGAAAATGTTTGTTTTAAACTGTTAAAAGTCTATATTTTGCGGTTTGTGCAGTTTGTACCTGTGTTTTTAACGTCTTGTCTGTCTCTTCTATTTTCTCTGAAGCGCTTTGTAACTACTGTTTTGAGAAGAGCTTTATAAATGACTCACTGACAGCAGACTGTCTCTAAACTTAATACGCTGATTGAGCCGTCTGTTGATATTCAAACATTGAACCCTAGACACTAACAGCCTAAATATACTGTTATACAGTGCGGCGGCTGACAGCGGGTTCAGGCTGGTTTTGGACATGCTTGTGGCTTTGACTGTTAGATGTCATGTTGTATAGGAGCTCAGGCGCTGACAGACACATTGCGAGGACACTTGGCACAGCAGGCTAATTGCCAGAGGCCTGCCTCAAAACAATGGCCTCAGAGAAACATGTAACTTACTTTAGAGGACAGCACTTGTGCGATCAATGGCCGCACGACAATGGTGTTCAAAATCAATACGGGCTGAGGATGTGACAGCATGAATGAAGGAAGTGAATGGATGTCAGCACGGATATATTTTGCCGGTGGATGCTGAAAGATAAACTGTACTTGGCTGAATTTGTTTTAATAATTAGTGCTTCAACGCTCTCTTGTTCCGTCCCCTTAGTCATTGTCTGTCTCTCACTTTTTAAAATCTCTCTTTCTGTTTTCCTCTCTCCCTCACCTTTTCTTTCTTTTCCTAGGTGCTATGAATATTTCTTTGCCGTCAGACAACATGTTCGGATGGAAAACCACCATTATACAACCCCAATTCTAAAAAAGTTGGGCCGTTATGTGAAATGTAAATGAAAACAGAATGCAATGATTTGCACATATGCAAACAAACTAAGAGATCAAGGCAGCGGAAGTACAGAAACTCCCGTTTTCTGCGTGGTAAAATTACTGATTTTGCCCATGGAGTTTGGTTGGTTTCTAGAGACAGGACCTGTGTGATCAGTGTCCGCACAACAATGGCATTCAAAATCAACATGGAGTGGGCATGTAGCAGCATGAATGAAGGAAGCGAGTGGACGTCAGCACAGATATATTATATCAGTGAAAGGTAAACTGTACTGGGCGAATTTGTTTTAATAATTAGTGCTTCACGGAGGCTTTTCCCCTCCTTTCTTCCCATTGTTACCACTCTCTTCTTGTTCCATCCTCTATCTTAATCATTGCCTTTCTATCTCTTCTTCTTTTTCTCTTTTCTCCACTCTCCCTCGCTTTTTCTTTCTTTTTCTAGGTGCTGTGTTGTGCAGCCAAGGCCGTTTCTTCCTCAGAACGCGCTCTTGAAAGGCTATTCATGGATTCTTCAATGAAACCCTATTACATTTGTGTGCGAGTGTGTGTGTGTGTGTGTGTGTGTGTGTGTGTGTGTGTGAGGGAAAGAGAGACGAAGAAAGAAAAATAAAGAGAGGGAAAGGTATTCCGGGGGCCGGGCTACAGTACCATCTGTATGCAAATCTCCTCAGACTTTGGTAAACTTTGATCAAACACTCAGGCCTCCTTTTCTCTGCTGTCCCACCCTCCCTCCCTCCTTCTCTTGCCTCCCTGTCCACTATGTGCTCTGCAATTACTGTAGCTCCATAGTTCTTTGTCAGGCCCGCATATTACCCAGCTAGGGCAATGTGTTCCCTCGAGGAACTGCCTCTCGCACACATACATCCACGTTTTCTGCCCCAATACCCCTTTGATACCCTCCCTGCATCGGGCTCTGCTCCTCTACCCTACCACACAACCCCAACACGCACCATTTCTGAGCACCTGCGACCACGCTGGACCCCACAACAGATGGTGACACACACATAAACACACGCACACACACACACACACACCCCTCCACAGATAGCAGGGCTCTTGGCAAACAGAGCCCAGTGTGGCGCATGGGTGACGGGCATGCTTTTGTGCAGAGGTTTGGGCACGCACACGCACGCTTATGTACCGACACACACACACACACAGCAGCCATTGTTTCCTCCATATGGGAAGGTTAACATGCTGAATACAGATCCGGTGTCCAACAGGACAATAGAAATGTTTTGACAAGTGTTGTCAATGAATGAAGATCTCAAAACGGATGACAAGACGCGCTAAAACACAAACATGCCACATTATCTCTCTGTGTGTATTAATGTGCGTCCGTCAGTGGGGTGTAAGCCCATTAGAGTTGTGTTGTGTGTGTGTGTGTGTGTGTGTGTGTCTGGGCAGCTCCAGCCAGGCAGTCAGTGGGCAGGCGGATAATGGGTATTAATCAGGGAAAAGCCACGGCCATATGTCTGTTTAACGTAGGAGATGGCTCGCCCCGAATGTCGGCTCCCCTCTAAAACAATTAGCCTCATTTCACAGAGTAGATAGCTTAACTGTAGCTGAAGCGTGTGAGCATATTAGTGTGTGTGTGTGTGTGTTGGGGGGAGGAAGAGGAAGGCAGTGTGTGTGTGTGTGTGTGTGTGTGTGTGTGCACAGCTGAGAGGTGTTTGTTTAACGCAGGGAGTGTAGCGAGGTCGGGAAGTGTGGCATTGGACACTGTTGTGAAGTGTGTTCGGGTGTGTGTGTGTGTTTGAGCAATACTGTACATGTGTCTGCCTTTTTGACTTCTTATTAAAGGGATCGTTCAGATTATATAATGTGGGCGTATAAGTACTTGTCCGTAGTCAGTCATCCACAGTCGATTGGCATGTCCCCAGTTTGGAGAATCAGCTGCAGTACCAGTGTAGGACGCCAAGTCATGGGACAGGGTCAGCAACAAAATATATTTTAACCATTTAAAAAAGTTCCACCTAAAAAAGATTAATATCACTTTGAGTGAATGCGTTATTGAGAATATTTTCACCAGTTTAGCTCCCCGTCAGACAGTTTTTTCAGATGAGAAACCAACGGTGTGTTAGCCAAATATCGCTCTCCTCCAAACCAACCAAACTCCATGTGCAAAATCAGTAATTTTACGTCACAGAACAGCGGAGCTGCTGGTCTCCTGCTGTCTCAATCGGTTAGTTTGTTTGTGTTATTATGTGACTTCATTCAATGTGAACTATCCTTTTAAAACACAGAAGTCACACAATAGCACAAACAAAAAAACTATTGGATGGAGCCAGCAACTCCTGTGTTAAGCAAAGTAAAATTACTGATTTCATCCTTGGAGTTTGGTTGGTTTGGAGAGAGTGACATCTGGCTTTTATAACACCCGTTTCCTGTCAGAAAAGGCTGTCTGATGGCAAAATAAAGTATCCTAATAAACAGTGTACACTTCAACTGATATTGACTTTTTTATTCAAACCTTTTTAAGAAGCTAAAATGCAACAGTACATTATTTAGCATCCATGCTGGTGCTCCTCTTTGCTTCTCCAAACTGGGGGCGTGTTGGCATCCACTGCAGGTAATACTCTATCAATAAGTACCTCATACAACCCCGCATTAAATAATCTGAACTGTTCCTTTAAATGTCACAGTTAATCTCCCCTTCTGAAGCAAACTGTCTCCGTTCGCTGCAGTACGCTGTTATTCATTTAATGTTTTCTGGGGGATGTTATTGTCCATGAACTTGTTTTCATCCTATAACCAAGCAGGATAAGCCATTAGGCAGATGGTAAGGGGAAGTCCCACGAGAGGGCACGCACACACGCACACACACACACATGCACACACACACTCAAAGACACTAGACTCCTGTCCCATACACACACACATGCACAGTAAGCGCGCACAAAGACACCAGACCCACCAGACTCCTGTTATGTAATCCACCAGTTCCACTCCCCCACCGAGAGGCTCAGTCTTGGGCTGTCTCAACTCCAAAACAAAGTCATCAGTCTTCATATAGCCCTGTCTATTACATAGTGCACATACCTCTGGATCATTTGGGTCCTGCTCCTATGGATGAACAGAGTTCATGTGCAGTGAAACTAGGGCTGCAGCTAATGATTATTTTCATTATCTATTAGGAACGTAACTAATAATTAATTTATAACTAATTTATAGAATATTGCAATAAAAAAATGTCTCAATAATGTACCGGACTGTGAATTTTTATTACATAAAAGGACTGCTACTGTGTGCTGCATTGTACAGACAGATTTTAAACATTCATTGCCGAAGACAATTCATGCCAATAATTTGCACATGCTTAAGTCATGGTTGCCACTCTTAAGAAGGAAAGCAGAAGCTCTTTAAGTTAAAAGGAAAAATTAATTTTATATGAGCACACTATAAACATCAGATTTATTAATTAATAAGTTGTCATTTTTCTTTGTTTTTGAAGTTCACAATATTGTATCATGGACTCTTTGTTGTGGTAAAATACCTTAAGTTTTTGGTATCCTGACATCCCTTTTATCGATTAATTATCGATTATTTTCTCAGTTAATCCATTAGTTGTTTGGTCCATAAAATGTCAGGGAATGGTGAAAAGTGTTGATCGCTGTTGCCAGATGAGTTGCTGATTTTTGACAGACCCTGTTCACCTTTGACTAGAGAACAGGATCATGAATGACTCTTTTGGTTCTAAACAGTTTAGAGAATATTATAGATCCAACATGAAACTGACAGAGGAGAGGCAGTCGGAGAAAAAGCAGCAGTTACAAATTTGTCTGTTACGGATAACGCCATGGATTGCAGCACAGTTAAACTACTGATATTTCAGAGCCGTGGTCGGGGCCATAGATTCTAACTTGCACAAACCTCAGTCACATAAAGGATCAATGAGTCAGAATAAATTAATATATTTAACTAAACAGCTCCCCTGCCCCTGCACTCTCTCTGCTAGCAGCTGCAGAGGGGGAATAACATCCCACCTCACCTCCCCTCAAATCATCTACTTACTTTTTCCCAAAGCCCAAGGTGATGTCCTCAAATTTCTTGTTTTGTCCACAACCCAAAGATTTTCAGTTTACTGTCCTAGAGCAGTGCTTCTCAACCATGTCATGCTGGACACAGTATGTCGTCACAAAATGCAACCGTTACTTTCCGTAAGTGTTTATTTCTGTTCAGAATATGTTGGTTTATGTTGGTAATTGTCATTTTTGCGCTAGTTTGTAGTTTTAACCATTAGCGAGGTGGCTGTTACATTTCTTGAGGCCAGCTGTGTTTTGTATATTTTTTCTTCGAGGGGCTGATGACTTTGAGAGGCGCTTCGTGGCTCTCGCTCCAGGCTGCTTGCTACAGTATGTGGCATTATGTTTTCAGGTCATCCCATTCTTATGAACGGGATATCTCAAGAGCACTTCGAGGGAATTTCTTCTGGTCAAAGGTCAAGTCCACGGTGACCTCACTAAACACATTTTTGGCCGTAGCTCAAGAATTCGTACACTAATTATGACAAAATTACACACAAATATCTAATAGGAGGAAATGCTGAGGTGATGACATTTTATATCCAGGTCAAAAGTTAACTTCACTATGACATCATAACGTTCAGCTCTCTATCAGTCCTCTGTCCTCTGTATAAATACACTACAATCACATTTTGCCAAAAAAAAACCATTTAATTCCTTTTATTAAATCCCTTCAAAGTTACAGGTCAATATAGTGGTGAGTTCCTCACTACATACATTATAGGAGTTTGGCCAAACATGGATGTAAACTGCAACTTGACTGGTTGTTGGAGACAAACAACTGTGAGGCAGTAATTCTATTTTTTGACTGCTCTGTTTTATACGACCATTGACAGCTGACTCCTCCCTCTTCTTAAGTAGCCACTAGAGGCTGAAAATGATCAGTTTGAAATCTTGTTTCGGCTCAGGTCGATGTGTGTGGAGGTCATGTTAACGTTGGCAGAACTTTGCATCTGCCAGTTGTGGTGGCATTGCAGTAGGTGCTTCGCCACCTGTTGCCTGATGGGGATCTGCACTCTACTGAGCGTACTCTTCTAGTTTAATAGTTGATGACTAACTGATTAATCAATTCATCAATGCAGCTCTAACTGAACTGTAAAAGAAAACAGACTGTTTGGTTAATTCTATTGGACTGTAATGCGTCCACTAAGTAATATATCGTTTTCACTGAAGAAGAAAGGGTCGCCCTGTCGTATGGTGCGATGCAGTCATTGCTTTCTCAGATAAAAAGGATTAATCAAAGTCATCAACAATGTGTGTTTTTATGTCCTGTTAATTCCCTTCTCGGCGAGTCTCTTTCTCCTTCCCTCTGTGAACACACTGTCGTGCTGAATGGCTACTCAGACCGTGGCAACAGATTTCTCTTTCAGCCATCTCCAGAGAACGCCTGGCCAGACTCCTGAGTGGCACATATTTGGGCTAAGGCCCGACGCTGGAGGCACAGAGGGAAGGAGGAAAGAGGAGGAGGAGGAGGAGGAGGTGAGGGGAGGAGGAGGAGGAGGAGGAGGAGGAGGAGGCCAGAGCCATGTGGCTGATGTTGGTAAACAGTATCCAGCCTTGTCCTGGCATCGTGGCAGGCAGCGCACAACGCCGGAGATATCAGGTGCCCGGGCCACACACAGACCGGGACAAAAGGTAGACTCACATACACACATTTGCATTCACACACACACATGCAGGCAAGGCAGAAATACACAGACTACTAACAGACAAATAAAAGACTCACTCTCGGTGTCTGCCACTCAGCAGCTGCTCCAGTTTCCATGGCAACAGCCTGAACAATGTAGTAGGAAGGGCTGTGTCGGTGAGGAGGGAAACAGAGAAGAGAGGAGAGGAGAGTGTGTGTATGTGTGCTCCGGTGCACTTGAAGAGTGCGTGTGTGTGTTTGTGCGTGCACGTGTGTGTAGGTGTGTGTGTGGGTGGGTGTGAGAGGCTACAGAAGGGGGAGGTAGCCGCAGGGTGCTGAGACAGAGAGGATTCAGAAGACACTCTCTTTATTTCTTTGTCAGGATGAGTCTTTGAGAAGCAGGAAAAACAAATACGGAAATGTCGGGACAGATAGGAAAATAAACACATATGAAAGAGGGCAAAGAGTTGCAGTGACATTAGAGGAGAAATCAGTAGTATATTTACTTCAATAAATCATAAAATTACCATGATATGTCATCAGAGATTAAAGAAATATGAAAATTCCTCACAGGCAGCGAGTCCTCCTTTGAATTTTCTATTCCTGTCCGCAACTTGTGTTTTTGTTTGCTCGTTTCACGTTAATTAGAGTTCAAATTAATGCCAAATGAATGAGTAAGTGTCTGTTTATGAGTCATAGGAAATCATAAATAATCTTTTAGGAGGAGTAGATGTTTATAACGGTTAAGTTGAGTGATGATGATAATGGAGTTTGGCACGCTGTCACTGAACTCCAACTGCAGTGTGTATTTTTGGAGCAGTGGGCTTTTGTTTTTAAGATAACAGGCTTAGCTTTACATTCACAGACATCTGACAGTTATAAACAGCTGATCAACTTACAGTGCAGCAGTTTTGGTCGGTCGTTATTATCAGTTTACAATGTTTTCACTTCTGTGTGCGTGTGCGATCACCGGACCCGAATCTCGTCCGCAGCTAATCTCGAATACTACCGGACCTCATTTTTGTGCGGGCGACTGCTACATGTTGCACTTTTAAAAGATCCACAAAAGGCAAAAGAAGGTCAGGATTTTATGATGTCTATTTATTTTTCAAAATGAGGTATTTCAAAGTGCTATCAGTTGCAGCACTAAATGTACATTTTAAAAGTGAAAAAAACAAACATCTTATATCCGTTTACCCAGTTCTATGCACCCGATAGTTACAAATATAAACAAAAGAGGAAGAAAGAAAAAAAAAAGGCCAGGTACATGAGGATAGAACACATTTGCTGTACAAAAGAATTATTTGATATAGAAGAGGAGAAAAAATGACGAGATAAAGTGATATCTACTGAGAACTCATTTTCATACGAAAATATAAGTATCAAATTTAGTATGTATCAGGTTCACACTAAAAGCATAAAGGTGTGTAGAATTAGTAATATGGTACAATACAAAGAAAAAGAGGAGAAAAAAACAATATATTGTTATATTACAAAGTTTCATGACTCTCAAAAATCGAGGCCTTACAGTACTTTTAAAGGTATATAAACTTCCAGTCTAGTTATTGGCAGCTTCCTGACATGTATAAAAAAAACAAAGGACAAAATGTATTACAAAACAAGGCAGATCTGAGTGTATTTTTGTCTGTACACTATTGTTATATACAAAAGTGTCGGCTAGCAAGGTGCACAGTTATACATCCACTGACTTGGTTTGAGCACCAGTGTGATATAGAGAGGAGTGAGACAAGAGAAGAACCTGTAGTGGCATTGTTTATGTGACCCAGAACGCCTCAGTCAGCATAGTCTCTTCAGTTTTTTTGCAGTGGTGAAGGCAAAGTTAAGTGTGCACTGCTTTCTTGTACGTGAACTCTCCAAGCAAAGTGCCCTCTGACACCCCCCCCCTCCCCTCCCATCCCTGTGGGAATCACCTGATTCCAGGCTGGTGTCACAGTGAGTACAAAAACAAACAAAAAAACAAAGATACAAATAGAAATGATATAAAAACCAGAGGAAGGGAAGACCAAAAACAAGGTGTGTCCTCGCTCCTTCCTCGTTCTTTTCTCTTTTTTTTAATCTTTCCTCAATGTGACTGGATTGAAAAAGTAAACCCTAAACATTCTTAACGTCAACAAATGTGCAAAAAAAGTGGCGGCAGTGAAAGTCCGAGCATCCCTCCAGCAACGACCCCTCCTCTTCCTCCAGGTGTGTGTATAAAAGTCCTCTGAGATGTTTGATATGCAGGCCTATGTGTGTGTGCTTAAGTGTATAGACCTATGTGTGTGTGTGTGTGTGTTTAAGTGTGTTTCAGAGGCAGTGGGGGCTCGTCCAGGGTTTGTGTGAGTGTTTTCATGTTGTAGTGGTTGTCTGTTAGCGAGTCCTCGCCTGCTCCAGCCTGCGCATCAGCTGCTGCCTGCGGGCCTGGAGCCTGTCCTTCTCCTGCTGGAGCCTCATCTCCTCTGTCTCCAGCGAGCTCACGTACTCTGTGGCCTTCTTCAGGATCAGCACCTTCGCCGCCTTCTCGTTGTGCGCCAGCTCCGGCACGTGGTCGCGCAGTGTCAGGAAGCTGGAGCGCAGGTCGTTGCGGCGCTGGCGCTCCAGGATGTTGTGGTTGCGTCGGCGCTCGCTGTCCTCCGAGTCGGAGCTGCCGCGCGGGCTGCTGTCCCCGCTGGAGCTGCGCTTGCTGCGAGCCCCCGACGTGCTGGTGAAGGAGCTGCAGGACGAGGAGGAAGATGAGGAGGATGAGGAGATGGTTCTGGTGGGGGGCCGAGGTGCGTCTGATGTCTTCTGCTTCTTTGGCGGCGGGGCAGGGTCGTCGTCTGAGGCGTACGGCGAGGGGGCAGCATAGTTGTGTTGCTGCTGGTGGACCGAGCTCCTCTTCAGGATGAGCTCCTGAGGAGCTCGGCTGACGAAACGACTCACCACGCCGGCCGCCGACGCACCGCCTCTCGCCTCTTGGCTCTTGGGATGCACAGAGATGGTGACGGTGCCCGTTGCCATGGGTGATGATGCCTTGTTGTTGATTGTGGAGCGCCTCTTCTCTACTGTAACCACGTCGATCTCCTCCTCCTCCTCCTCGTCCTCGTCCTCGTCCTCCTCTTCCTCCTCTTCTTCTCCTTCCTCCTCTTCTTCATCGTCTTCATCATCTTCCTCTTCTGGGAAAAGAAAGCAGAATGTGAATGACTCAACTGCTCTGACACACCAAACATTCTCACTATGTCATTTATGTGTACTGGCAGGTGACAGGTATGTATATGTGAGAGCGAGATCAAGAGAGAGAGTGTGTGTGTGTGTGTGTGTGTGTGTGTGTGTGTGTGTGGGAGTGAGAGTGTTGCTCAACGCTGCTGTTTGCATAAGCAGAAACATCTTAATGCTTAGTGTCAGTCACTCCTCAGCTAATCTGCTCTGCAGGCGTTGACATGTTCAGTCTCAGCGCTGAGCAGACAGGCTGGATTTCTTTTTCTCCTTCAAAACTTCTGCTAATCTCCTCTGGTGAGACAGTTTCAGTCTGATGCCTTCAGTCTCTCAGGTCACGCCGACTGTGTGCAACGCATTAAGAACCTCACTTTATTATCAGGCACATTAAAGAACTTTACTTTTAACTTCTGACCTCTGCTGAAGAAGTTAAAAAATCTTACTTTTCCTCACCAGCTGAGCTCATCATCTTTAATACCTGAGCTGAGCAGCTGAGACTTATCACTGCTCGGCGCCTTTTGAAGATGAGAGGAAGCGGCCAATCATGAGGCCCAGTTAAAATGCCTTTTTGTGATAATGGCTCTCATTATCAGCTCAGGAGTATCTGAAGAGTGTGGCATTTTACAGCTTTACAGTAACCCACTTCAGACACCGGGAGGATGCTGTCTCAACACACACACTGAACACACACAGTGTCTGGCGCTGCCATCAAAACAAAGCTGGGCACAGCTGGGTGGATGAGGGGGCGTGGCCAGCTCTGCCACATGTGAAGCAGGGATTTAGCTGTTTCACTCTAAGAAGGCAACAGCTCATTTATTGGGGTATAAATAGAAGAAAAGGCACCGTGTTTCTGCGTGGGGAGATAAAATATGAGCCTTAAGCAAGAGATAAAATGTTCTCACATCTGTACAGCTGATTGTTCCAGTGTAAGCCTCTAACTAAAGAGATAAACCTTCAAAGTCAGTGTCTCTTTGATGAGAAAGCACATAACACAAATGCAACACAATAAAGGACGCGCCTTCAGCGCTGCGAGTGGCGGAAGCGCACTGGAGCGGTGCTGCGCGCAGGATGGTGGGGCGGCAGGCGATCGGATCACCACCCCTTTTAAGCCTCGGAGCTGGAGCGGCGCCAGGGAGACAGCTGTCGAGATGGAGCGCCTGTTCAAAGCTGTCACCCCCCGTAAAAAAAAAAAAAAAAAAAAAAAAAAAAAAAGAGGCAGCCAGGCAGGGCCCTCCTCCTCTCCGTCCTCTTTTCTTTTCCGAGGAGGAGGTGTTTGGCAAAGGCTGGCTGAGTCTGCCCCTCTGTGCCAAGCTGGAGGCCTTTGTACTACTGTTTCACAGCGAAAACACACTGATAAGGACTCGTGAGTGTTTGTTTAGGGAACTCACAGGCAATAATAGATGGGAGATGAAGTCTTAGTGTGATTAAATACACACAACAGCACTCATTTCCCAATCTAAACACAAATTACTTCCTATATTTCACCTGAAAGGAATCAGGAGTGTGTCAGTCGGTTAGTTAGCCTTCCTTGTGCTGTTACAGTCCAACTCCTGTCCTGACTCTTGGGACTAATTTCAGTTATCAGCTGACCTCACAGACAGTCTAAAACAAGTGCCAATTTCTCACCCACTGCGCGCAAATTGTCCTTTAATCCACGCGTAATGGAGGCATTCACGGCACCGTGAACCTGACACTTTATCAGCTCATCACATTATTGAACACCTTTTCATCTTCCCCCTCCTTCAACCTGCCCCGGCTTCGGCAGTCAGTTCAGTGTGCGTGAGTGTGTGTGGTGTCTTTTTGTTTGGCTCGGGTGCCAACTGAGTTCAGGAAGGCGCACAATTCCCCATTTTACTGCCATCTGCCGGATGAAGAGCCCGCTGATTACATAAACCTCGTTCACTGTGTCACTATACTCCTGTGTGTGAGAGTGTGTGTGTGTGTGTGTGTGTGTGTGTGTGTGTGTGTGTGTTCATGAGTGTGTGAGTTAGTGTGTGTGCGTGGAATGTAACGAGGTAATCCGATTCTGGGCCAGTCATATGAACAAGCTCCAGTCAGTCCATTAATAATAATAATAATGATAATAATAATAATAATAATAATAATAATAATAATAATAATAATAATAATAACAACATGAACATTATTTGCTAAATAATGACATTTTAGTAATGTGGGGGCTTTGGCACCAGAATTCCAAATAAAATCAGAAAGAAAGGCTTTGAACGCGTCTTCAGGAGCTTACCGGAATCACTGTGAGCGCTCCCGTGGTTTGTGGATGTGTTCACAGTCCCGGTTGTGTCCCTGGTGCCGTTCTTCTTGTGGACCGGGAAAGGGAAGACTACCGTGGGGTCCACGCACTCTGACACCGAGCTGCGGCTCACCACCTCCGGCGCCTTGACGCACACGCTCCTGCTGCCGCCTCCTGCGGCGCTGGAAATAGCCTTGCCGAGTTTCTCCGTGACCACCCGCTCCAGCTTTTCCCTGGCGGAGAAGCCGCTCCACATACAGTCCTGGATAATGATGCTGTTGGGGTTAGTAGTATCCAAAGCGGAGCCGAACAGGTCCACATCGTCGGACGCCCCCCAGATATCGTCCTCGGGCAGGAGCAGCAGCTCCGAAGCCCAGTCCAGAGGGTCCCCCAAGCCGAAGCCCAGAGGGTCCGCCGCTTCGGGGGAGGCAGCCGCCGGTGGCTCCCCCGGTAGCGCGGCTCGGCTCGGGGAGAGGGGCGGAGTGGGCAACAACTCGAATTTCTTCCAGATGTCCTCCCCCGGTGGCGCAGAGTCGGGACCACAGAAGTAGAAGTCGTCCTCATCCGGGTAGAAACACGGTTGTAAGGAGTCAAACTCCAAATCGGAGTTTTTACTTATGATCGCCGGCATTCTCTATCCAACAATCCAAAAACCTGTGAAGGAACAAAAGATAGTTTAGAGCGTCTCTCCTCATTCCCCTCACTGTCCTCTATCACACCTGAAAACTGCGCTGTGAGTCAAAGCCCACACACAGACAGTCTCCTCCACTAGATTCCACACTCACTCCTCTGTTGGGGTTTAAAAAACCGCACAAATCTCTCAGGAGAATGTGCGTAAAATGTGACCGTGACGCACAAAGTGTGCAAAACGACGCATCGACTCCAGCTCTCACTTAAACACGCCAGAAAACGTGACTGAGACACAAAAACAGCATGTTTACAGAAAAACACACCAAATGACAACAATCAAATCTAACAGATAGTACGTTACGTGTGAAAAATATTTTTAAAAATAACATCAATTGTATATTTTTAACCCCTAAAATGAGAGGATGCTCACCTCGTCCTGACTCGGGATGGTGATGATAATGTGCGAACCAATTTTTCTCGTCTCTTGCAGTTCAGTAATACAGACAGATAGAGATTTGGAGCAGTCATCTACTTTGGGAGCACAGACAGTCCTCTGACACACATTGTGGCTGGCTGCAGAGTGTTATACACCGAGTTCTGCGGGAGGAGAGTAGACTCCTCCCTCCCTGGCAGGCTGGGGGGTGGTTACAGTCGGGCTTCGGGTTTGTTGCGGCGCGGGAGACAGGCTGGCTGGCACTGGCTGGGAGCTTTTTCTTTCAAGGTGAAGCGAGAAAATAGCCTAAACATCGTAGCAAGAATGAAAGCATGGAGGGAAAAAAAAAAACGTAGCATGAAGAGGAAGAAAGAAATAAGACAGAGAGAAAGGACAGAAGAAAACAGATTATTGACAGCCTGAAGGCAAACTGTCTCCACATCTCCGCTGGGATGTGATCAGCTATGAAACAGTCCAAGTAACCCAGCGGCTCTTAGTGATTTGATGTCTTGTTCAGGTTGCTCAAGGGCACCTCAGCAGCCTGGATGCTACTGCTGACCCCCGGGGACTTGAACTGAGCAAGTGAAGGTCACCGTTTTCAAACCATCAACCCACCACAAGACCTAAGATGCTGAAGCTGTCATTCTAGACATGCAACGAAATTGTGTTTCATAACCGTCAGAGAGCAGAAGCTCAAAAGAACACATATATTTAAAAAACAAGAATACCAGGATAGAAAACTATAAAGAATTACTTAAAAACAAGAATAAAAGGGAAAAAACATGAATGAAAGGACAAAAGCAAGAATAAAGCAACGATAAAAAGGTTATAAACGAGAATAAAATCATAAAAATAGACATGAAGGGATATAAAACAAGAATAAAAGGATGGAAATAGGAATAAAATGACAGAAGTCAGGAATATACCGAGAATAAAAGACAAAAATAAAATAATAAAAAAAAAACAAGAATAAGAGGTTAAAACGGGAATACAGACAAAAACCATAATTAAAATGATAAAAGGGAAAGAAGGAAGGGATAAAATTAATAAACAAGAATGACAAAATAAGAATTTGAGTAGAATATTTTAAAAATAAAAAAAATGTTAATGTAAGTGTAAAATCATAATTTCTATATATGAAATCTATAATTGCACAAGCATCGCTTCTTATGGACACACACTTGTTAATGATTCATTGGAAATGATGTGTTTAGATGTATTCCTACACATCAGGTCCTCCTGCCCTCCTCTCGCTGTCCTTTACAGCTCTGAATATCATGTTCTCTTTTGTCTGAGGGCCACCAGCAGCATCCTCGCAGGATGAAAGCCGAAGTAAGGCTCACTGCGCCCTCCGACGGACACTCAGAGAACTGCAGCAGCCGAACAAACAGCGAACCGAGCAGACAAAGACTTCAAAACACAGAGTCGTGTTTTTTTTTTTTCCCTAAAATGAAAGAAAAAAAAAAGACACTTGGAAAAAAAAAAATAACAAACCCGTCTGTTGGGGCTGTAAGGAGCAACATTTCGTCACAGACAACAGGCCGTGCAGGAGCGGGGAGTTTTCAGCTGTCTCCGGGATGAGACAGGATCCGAGAGGAGCGTGTTACGTAACCGCAGGCAGCGGTGGTGGTTGTAGCCTGGAGTCATTCCCATTCCCTTTTTCTAATGACAGCTTAGGAGGAATGGCGCATCTGTAATTATGCGCACAGGCACAGGCGCACACACAGGCCCTGATATTGACATATTCGGGGAAAACGTTTACAGAAACGGATTCCAGTTGAGCTCCAGCTGTGAGCAGGAAGAGTGACCGCTTCCTGTGTTTCTGAGCCAGACAATAGAAGATGATCAAACCAGCATTTAATGTTTAAAGGGGCATTTAAAAAAGAAATGTGTCGTTTAAATGTGTAAATTAAAGAATACAGAATTGCTATCCATTTTGGGCGAATGTAGTCAAGCATATTTACTCAAGTAATGTATTTTACTCAGTATTTCCATTTAAAACCTCTATTCTCTACATTTTGTATTGCCAGTATTGTATTTCTTACTCCATTACATTTATTTGACTTTGCAAATTATAAATCAACTAATAAACTAATTAAGCAATCCAGCTGTATGTAAAGTACTTAAAATTAGCTCCACCTTTACCAGCTGCAACATTAGTGATGCTTGCACATTAAAGGGATAGTTCAGATTATTTGAAGTGGTGTTATATGAGGTACACAGTATGGCACACAGAGTCAACAACAAAACATATTTTAGCCACATAAAAAAATGAATTTCAGTTAAAGTTGACACTATATTTAGAATATTTTCTCTGCTTTACTTTGCTGTCAAACAGCCTTTTCTGACAGAAAACCACTGTTACATGAGCTAAGTATCACTCTCTCAAATCTGAGACTTTGGTGTTTTAAAATGTTACTTCTGATTCACCAAAATTCACACAATAGCGCAACAAATTAACAGATCGATGCAGCAGTGAACCAGAAACTCCCGCATTCTGCAAGCTGAAATGACTGATTTGGTTGCTGGTTTTTGGTTGGTTTGGAGAGAGTGACATTTGATCTGTGCAACGGCAGCTTCCCGTCAGACAAGCCTGTCAGACGGCAGAGTAAAGCAGTGAAGATATTCTAAACATAGCGTGCACTTAAACTGATGCGTTTGTGGCTGCCCCTGTTCACAGCAGCACATTGCATAACCTCCATGCTGGTACTAATGCTGAAGCTGCTTCTTCTTCAAACGGGCGGTGTGCCAACCGCCATCATTCTCCACAGACCTCATGAAACCCCACGCAGCCTAGCTTCAAATAGTCCAAATTGTCCCTTTAATGCATCATTATAATTCATTATATATTATATGTAGTGTTCTGAAATGGGCCCTTCTGTATAATGAGGTACTTTAAGTTTGATGCTAACACTTGTTAGCATGAGTAACATTTTTAATGCAGGATTCTGTTACTACTTGTAACAGAGTATTGACACTTTTATCTCAGTGAAAGATCTAAACACTTCTTCCACCAGTGCTGAAGTCATATATAAGTTTGATGAAATTAACATTCAGTACCAGAGACACACTTTCTAGTCCCTGCATGTAGAAATATTGGGATTTTTTTTTTCTTCCCTGGTTGGGGTTAAGTTCAAACGACCAGCGAAAAGTGAGAATGTGCAGCTGTTTTGTCCACAGAGTGTAGGAATAGCAGGGAGTTTCCTGGGACTGACTGGTCTGCTCCCAGGAACCGGGGAGATGGTTTGAGAGTCAAAAACTCCCCACAGGCTCTCTCGTCCGTCCGTTCTCTTAGTTGTTCTCAAACTGCTGCTCAGCTCTGACCCTCCAGCAGCAGCAGCGGCAGCTTCCTCTGCTGAGAAACAGAGCAGCGAGTGGGAGTGAGAACAGAAGGGAAAGTTGTTTTTATGTCCAGATAGGGTGAGGACAGGAAGCTGTATACTGCTGCTTGTTTTCTGCACAGAACAAACACTTAAAAAAAAGCAGATGGATGGGGGAATATTGGCTTTATGCTGTTGTGGTGTGTCTTAGCACATAGGGAAAGACACTTGCTGAAAGAGATGAGCATAAACTGCACGTTCACTCACTGATTTCTCCTAAAATTGCGCAGATGTTGATATGATTATTATGTCTGATTACTGCTCATTTGTATTCTTATCAGTACCCCCTTCCCTAGTTTAGATTATCTGAAGTCGGGCTGTACAAGGTGTAGACATGCACAATGTTTGGAGAAGCAGAGAGGAGTACCAGCATGGAAGCTAAGCAATTTAGGTCTGTGGACGCAGTCAGAAACAAAAGGTATTTTAGCCAAGTAAAAAAAAAAAGCATGTACACTATATTTAAGATATTTTCACCACTGTACCTTGCCATCAGACCACCTTTTCTGACAGGAAACCACTGTGACATAAGCCAAATATCATTCTCTCCAAGCCAACCAAACTCCATAGCTGAAATCAGTCATTTTAACTTGCAGAATACAAGAGTTGCTGGTCTACTGCTGCCTCAGTCTATTTGTTTGTTTGTGTTATTGTGTGATTTTGGTGTATCTGAACTAACCCTTTAAAACACAGAAGTCATACAATGACAAACAAAACTAACAGACTGAGGCAGCATTAGAGCAGCAAGTCCTGTATTCTGTGAGGTAAAATGACTGTTTTTTCCTGTGGAGTTTTGTTGGTATGTATGCTGATGGTTTCTTGTCAGAAAAGGCTGTCTGATGGCGAGGTAAAGGGGTGAAAATACTCTAAATATAGCATACACTTAATCTGATACTGACCTTTTTTTTTAATTTGGCTAAAGTACCTTTTGTTGCTGACCCTCTCCATAGCAGTACATTGCTGAGCTTCTATGTTGTTGCTCCTCTCTGCTTCTCCAAACTGAGGGCATGCAGACCAGCATCTACTGTGGTTAATACACTGACTATTGATAAGTACGTCATAAAACCCCAATTCAAATAAGCCAGACTACCCCTTTACATACACAAATATGCACACTCCTCTCTCACCAGTTGTCTACAACTTATAATATTCATTAGACTTGTAGCTCAGTATGGATTCTCCTGCATAAAAGAAACCCCTACTCACTACATTGCATAAATAAAGTCCATATATAAATAGACAGAGAGACGTAGAGAAAAGGGCAGACTTGGACCAAACACTGGCGTCTTTGCTTGTTGTTTTTATGACAGTTATGGCATGCCCAGTCTCCCTCCCACCATTCACCGCTGGACCGGGACATGGATGGTTAAGCAATTAGGCCAGTTTTGATAAAAGATTCATAAGTCACCCCAGTGGATAGTGCAAAGACAAGCATGTTGTGAGTAAAAGCTGCTGCAGTGACATGGGGACGGGCTGTGTTAGGTCAGAGAGCACGCACTTCATATCAATATTTAAATTGTGTGGGTGTGTAGGTAGTTATTGATGTCATGATTTTGTTTATAGTGTAAACGCTCAGAGACGTCATGGATAAATACAGCGGGTATGCAGTCATCATGTCACCTCAACTCACCCGTGATAAGGCAATGATTACATTACTGTTGATTATCTAATTCGCTGTTTTCTGTTTGTTGCATCAAACTGTTGCAGAGCTTCATGTGGGCAGAGGTTGCTAAAGTGCACATTCTTTACTCGAGTAGACTACTTGCTTAACTAAAAGTGAAAAAGAACAGGCTTTGAAATGTACTTTAGGTAAAGTGAAATCTTGTTTGTCATACATGATATGTGCTGATGGATACATCAAGAAATCATCTTATTGTCCCATTCATTTCAGTTGAAACTGGTCATCTTCCCAAGTAGATGACTTGAAAATGAAAAATGTAGTGTACAGATCCCTGCAAACTCAACTTAAGTACGGTAACAAATAACTTGTACTGATTACTTCCAACCTCTGGCATAAGTCCCAATAGTCACTTAGTCATTGTATCATGCACATGCAAATCCTCAGTCCACGTGGACATTTAAGACACCAAAAAATCATGTTTCAGTGGTGACACATTTATCAGACATGAACATGATGTCCTATTTCACATTGCAAACAAAGAACATCTTTCTTTTATCCCCGGCTCTACAAATGAAATGTGCCACATCAAATGACACACTTATAATTTATGATGTCCTGTCCTTCTACTTTACATGAATCATAACACTTTTTTCTTTTATTATTGAGTAATAGCCTCCTTGTTGTTCTGGTATTTCAACATGTATTTTCAAGTATCTGAGTGTAACCCAGGTCGATGCAGAACAAGCAGAGTCAAACATTTTATAACACCAGAGCACCAGAAAAACCTTATGAATTCAGACGCTTCATATATTCTACGTATGGGAAACTGCACAAGACAGCATGAACTTAAAAAGACAGTTCACCCAAAAATCACTACACTTACTCGTGCTATTTATCCATCTAGATTGTTTTGGTGTGAGTTTCCCAGTTTTTGAGATATTGGCCAAACGTGCAGAAAGAAGTGTGCATCTAGTTGTGAATGAAAGGTTATGACTTAGCTGAATAGGACGTCATTAATGTTTACATCCTGCACTGTCATGAGCACAAGCCTCGAGTGTAGCAGTGAGTAGGTGAACAGTGTGTGCATTCATCTGCATGGTGATACGGTTGACAGGTGTAGTTCAGTCGAATCAAACTAGTTCTGGCATGAAAATGCTCACAACAAGGTCTGTGGCTTATCTTGAGTAACCAGGTCAGGTATGTTTGTTCGTGCACAAAGCAAGAAGAGGAAAATAAGAAAGTCTTGGGGGGGGACAGTCAAGTTTGATCTTAAATTGAATCTCTGGGCCAGAAAATTTTTAATTTCCATATAGAAACACCCCAGTAAACCCATAAGTGCAGCAGACTTACAGGCATTTGAAGTTATTAAATTAATATATAGTTGTATAACATTTTTTTAAATTCATAAAGTTTGATCTACATAAAAAACAAAAACATGGGAAACACAAAAAAATTAATGCCACAAAAGGTCTTAAATCATCCTCATGCACAGATTCATGCAAGAGGCCCATTGCCTTTGAATTTTCAAAATCTATTTTTTTGGCACTATCTAGTTCCCTTGTATTTGAGAGAAGGCAGACATCTCTATGGCCGATATCTCCAAAACTCTGCAACTCACACCAGCTCTATCTAGACGGATAAATAGCATTACAGGTAAGAGAGGAAACGTGTATTTTTGATTTGGGGGATTTGGGTGAACTATCCCTTTAACCAGCTGATAGTTTGCTGTAGCAGCTCAGAGCTCTGACGGTGTCCTCGCTGAGTCTGTGTAAGGCATTAAGTCTCCTCTTCTTTAATCATGTCAAGTCAGATTCCACAGTGGCATCTTCTCCTCAAACAAGAGGCCATGTTTGTCCATGATCCACATCATTACATTTCAGCTCCAGTGAAAAAAAAAACCCCTACATCCCCCACCTTCCCTACCCCCTTCACCTTCACCTCACCCCAAACTAAACCAGGCGTTAACCTTATCCCTAAAGCCACTTAACAGCAACCCAATCAAACACCAGCTTCAGTCCCAGTTATACATCTCAGATCAAACTGTTTTGGGTTTTTTTTCTGTCTTTTTTTTTTTTTTTGAGGTCTTGGCCTTTTACAATGCCCTTTATATTTTTTTTTAATGGACTTTATTTACAGTACCACATCTGTTTTGTTCATTACTACAGAAGACAACCCCAATTCTGAAAAAGTTGGGATGTTGTTTAAAACATAAATAAAACCAGAATGCAATGATTCGCAAATACTTTGAGACATAATTTAATTCAGTGCAAAGACAAGCTGCTTAATGTTCAAACTTTTTTTAAAATTAGGGTTGTAGATTAATGCAACTAAGACTGTCAACAGTCAAAGTCTTTTCTCTGATTCGCCTTGATGATGATTCTCAAAGTTCAAATATGCTTACAGTAATATCAAGAGTGTTGTAAGTGTCTTGTTAAAATCACTCAAGGGTACTCATCTAAAATTGGAGGAGATTTTTTGTTTTGTATCCCACACTTACTGTATAGAATCTGACTGTACACGATCCTGAGGTGATGATTCAGGTAAAAAGAAGCTCTTTATTTGCAATGTTGCTGCCAGAGATGACTTCATCAAGATTTTGCAAGAGATTTAGCCTTGTAGAGAAAAGCAGGAGCGAGTTACAACAAAGCACTGAGGAATTTGTGTGAGATCTTAATAGCAATTCCTCAGCGAACAACTCCTACAAAAACATTTTCTCACCCATCGTAAAGTTATTTTGAATATAAACCAATATGACAAGTATGCTCTGGAAAAAAAAAAAAGTTTTCCCATGTCTATTTTGGGGGGATATTTTCCCATCAAGTCTATTTTTGGAAGAATAAACTATTTTGGCCTTTTGATATTGGATTTCTAGAGTGCCAGAAGTGTGCCTGTGTGCAGGAAGTGGCTGTTGTCTTGTCAGTTCTTGCCCTCTAAACTGTGTCTAAGTATGCCTACAGGTCTACCTGTACAATTAAACCGGCAATTCAGATGATTCACAGAGCACATAAACATCACTTTTTCCACTTGAGTAATGCTTCTGCACATTGCTGCCAGGATCTCAGCTGTAATCCATTCCACCCAGGTTAATCCTTCCTTTGTCACATTAGCAAATGTGTTCAGAGGCAGTTGAAAAGATGGATATAAAGGCATTCTTCACCTGGGAAGTATATCCTCGCATATAGAAAGTAACAGTATATATTGCAGCAACTACACCGTATCTCAGGGTGAGTCGGGATACAAGTTTGCTTTGCTTGCGTCACTGCAGGTTTGCTGTTAAGGAAGTACCAGACACATTAACAGGAAGAGATGCCGTTACCTGCCAGTGGACCGGGTAAAGAATGCGTTAAGAGATTTCATGCAAATGGTAACCAGGCATCCTCCAAGTGTGGGAGCTCTATGAGAGATTGAAAACGATATGCAGGTCCGTGTTTTCTCGTCCCTTTGCTGAAGCGAAAGTATAGATTGGAAACAGATAATTACACTCAAAAAAAATGTTTGTGCATATAGATCTTTTACTTCAACTCATGAAAAGTGGGAGCAAAAACAAATAAGTCCTTAACAACTCCCTTGTGCTGCATAGTAAAATTACTGATTTCGCCTCTGGAGTTTGGTTGGTTCGGAGAGAGCGATATTTTTCTTATATAATGGTGGTTTCCCACAGAAAAGGCTGCCTGATTTTTTTTTAAGGCGGACCTTTTTAAAGTGACTTAAACATCTTTTGTTGCTGACCCTGTCCACAGCAGTTAATGGTTTAGCTTCTGTGCTGGTGCGCCTCTCTGCTTCTCCAAACTGGGGGCCATCTAGACCTTAAATCAGAGGTGTCAGTATCACCCTCAAAGAACTCAAATAGTCAGACATATGCGGGCAATTGCTAAAATGTAAACGCAACACGCGCAGTTAAACATGTGGACATTGTTGACATAAAAGAGACACAGAGATGAGAGAGAGAGAGAAACACTGTATATTATGGGGTCCAGTAACTGCAATATACTGCTTTGTCGCCTGGGGAGAAAGTGCCAGACTCCTTTGAAAAATTGCAGAGTTTTGTGAGTTACTGAGTCAGGGGAAACTCTCTAAACTTTTTAAACATTAAACATTATTTAAACATTATTTTAATAATTTAAACATTCTTAATAATTTCTCCTATTTTTGTAAATTCTGCAAATACCCAAATCCCGACTTCCGCTCTCTGTCTTTGCTGTCTTCGTTTTTCTTTTCCCAGTGCTGGAGAAAGACTCCCATTTTGGAAGCGCTATCATGTTGTGCCCTCATATCGCGCTTTAGCAGCCTAATGATTGATTGGACAGTTGCTGCACCACCTGTGCCAATCAAATCCACCCACTGACACGGTCGGTCATTGACAGGGTCCACCTGACCGATGCAAAGGTCCGACTGCTTGAATCAAAATGCAGATTTCATGCAAAAACAAACAAACAAACAAACATTTCAAGCCCTCTGGTGACAACGGGAGCCCTGAGCAGGTTCTTAGTTCCTTATGCATGAAGTTGGCCTCGGTCCTATATTAGTGATTTCTATTTATTTATTCATTGGATTGATCAGTTGCAGCCATCACCAGTTCCCATTAGAGCATAAAATGGGAGGTAATTGTGCGTCACTGCTGTTGCATGGATCGCTTTACAAGTTATGGATCAAGTGACCATGAATCAATGAGCTTGGCCCTGAAGGTGAACATCATTAGGGGGCCTGACGATCAACTGGAAATCAATATCAGTGATGGATTAACAGCATGGGCACCAGCAACACGATCCAGAGGGTGTGATCGGTTTCACAATGAAAGAGAAAGCTCCTCCACCGGCTCCGCATCACAATGAGACGTGCACCCACAGCCCCCTTACTCCACCCATTTCGGAAAAACTCTCCCGTCTGGCCCTGGGAGAAACGTTTAGTCCAACTGTTTAAAGTGTCGCGCGTAAATTCAGTTTCGCCATGACAGTTTTACAGGCCTATTGTTGCTCTTTGGGAAAAAAAATGGAGGCTTTGGTGAGTTTGCAGAGTCGTGAATCAGGGGAAGGAAGCCTTATTTAACTGATGTTGATGTCTGGGTCAGTCACACAGACAGGACAGCTACAGCCTGTTAAATGAAACAAAGACTCACGTCAACGATCAACACTATCTCAGGGTTGTATAGCAGTTTCGTGGTGTACCATGGTGTGAAAATGAGCGAAAAATTGGCAAAAATTAATTTTACTGTATCAGTTTTATGTTTTCATTGTTTCGTGTCTGTCAGGACGTTTCTTTAAATTATAATAACGTGTTCAACTTCAATCAAAAAGACCTTCTGTTTTCATTCCTTTAAGGGTCACTGTACCTGATATCTGTCATATTTTCTGAGTCACTTATCGTACCTTTAAAATCTTATCCTGTTTCAACCGTACACTGTCATTCTTATCTATACGTAAAGTTTACAAGTTAAGTTAATTCATGTGTTTTAGAAATTTGCTAAAAATAGTTACAGTGCTTGTACAGTTTGACACATTTATGTTCACAACTATTATTTTCATATTTACATGTTAAAATATTCACAGCAGCATTGTTAAAAACAGTCCTTCTAGCTTCTCATTGGTTAGCTAAGAGACACGTGACTGCTTCAGTCAGTATTTTTTTATATTATTATTATTTGATCAAATCGATCAGATTGATCATTATGTAATGTGAAAGGTTTTTCTCATAGTCACAAAGTCACAGAAGCCCCTTTTACACAGCCTCTTTTAAATATTGCACCTTTATTCTGGTAGTAACAGAACAGAGCTGGATGGACGTCTGTGTAAAAGGGTGAAGCAGGACGCTGTTGAGTTACATGTTCACTGCTGTTTGCAACTGTGTTCTTTAAATTACAAACTTATTCCACATATTTATCAGCTGTTTTAAGCAGAGAGGGACACGAGCAGACGGTTTTTATAGCGCCAACACGGCACTGCATGCAGTAAACAGGCAGACACACAAACAGACAAGAGGAGAGAAATCCTCCCCACAGATTATCACAAAAGGATTTTTTTTTTTAATCTGTAGCAGAAAAAGCAATGGTCCATTTATCCACACATAAGAAGCTTCATGTTATGCATTGATGAGGTTATCAGCTCTGTGTGTGATTTAAAAAGAGCAGATGGGCGGAATCACTTGTTGACTAGCGTGCGTTGTTTTGTCACGTCTCTTTTGGATTCGCAGTGGACACACTGTGGCGGCTTTAGGCTGGTGCTGTTTGGTTCATTGTCAGTGCCAGTGCACAAAGCCGGCTTAAAAAGCAGCCCTTGTTGCGTCAATATTGTGGGATCTCTGTAAAAAGGGCCAGAGATTTGTCACCAACTCTGCAGTTCCCCCTTTTAGCTTTTTTCAGCTCTCTGTTTTGGTTTTGCAGCCTGCTAAAGTTACTGTTCTGGTTCACTCTCACCACTCTCATAGCGTCATTTTAGGACACAAAAAGCTCCAGCAACCTACTGTTCACTACCTGCTCAGCGCCAAACAGCAGACACACAAAGTTTGTGACTAGCCGGTGAACGTCGCAGAGCATTTAATGACTCAGAAGTTGGTAGAGACCAAAAACAGAGCGAAAAGGAGGTAAATATTGGACATATATTCTTTAGGGCTCCAAAAATACAAGTGTTATATCACGTAATGTTGCTTTATATCTACTGAATGTGTAAATTAGAAGCTGTTGGCTAACAAGTCTTGTATATCAACCTAAAATAAAATGTCAGTGTTGTGTTTTCAGCTTGTCTCTGGAGCAAAAAGAATTCTGCTTTAGGTTTGAGGTAGATTATTGTGGTGAAGGTAGATCCTTCGGTCGTGGTTTTACAAACATTAAAAACACAGCTTTCTTGATTTCCCAACATCGTTTATGTCATACTAGTAACAGACTTTTCCTTCTCAGACATATAACTCCAAAGTTGTCGCAACAGCCACAACAGGCTTACTGTGTGTGTGTGTGAGTATTTCAACAGAGACTACGTGAATGTGTCAACGGATGTTGAAAGGTAACAAAAGGCTGACCTCCTCTGACTGGTTAGTGCAGCTGTTGGTTAGTTTTGATATAAGGACAGATAACAGATAACACATAATGCGTTTTGTATAATCATAACACTACCGGCGAGATCAAGGCTGCAGATAAAGAGTCGATGTGGGTTTGAGGGGAAGAAAACCACTGAGATAGCGTCATGTTAAGTGACTTGTTTATTGTGATGAACACTGATGGAGACTGCGATACCCAAAGCTTTTGTTTGGATTTGTGCTCACCCCACACATACACACACACAACACAGACTCATGAGAACACATGCAAGTACTGCGTGTTCCTAAACACCAGAGCAGGCGTTTAATTTGTTCATTTATTCTGACTTTAAAGGGATAGTTTGGATTATTTGTAGTGGGTCTGTATGAAGCGCTTATTGATAGTCAGTGTATTACCTACAGTAGATGCCGGTTTTGGAGAAGCCGACAGGCGTACCGGCACAGAATTAAGAAATGTGTTGCTGTGGACAGGGTCAGCAACAAAAGGACCATTTAAACAAAATGAATATCAGTTTGAGTTTATGCTGTATGTAGCATATTTTCACCACTTTACCTTGTCGTCAGTCAAACTTTTCTGATGGGAAACTACTGTTACATAACAACCTTACAAATATCGCTCTATAGTTAGTTTGTGTTATTGTGCGACTTTGGCCTGAACATTACCGTGTTCTGTGAGGTAGATAAAATGCCTCTTGTTGCTGACCCTGTCCGCTGCAGTTCATTGCTTAGTTTCCATGCTGCTTCTTCAAACTGGGAGCGTGCCGACTGCCATCTAGTGTCAGCAGCAGTGGCAGAAGTATACACATTCTGTACTTGTGTTAAAAAAAAGACGAGGTAAAAGTAGAAATATGGAAATACTGTTCTACGTCTTGGTACGTCTGTCATGTATGATATGCACTGATGGATTGTCCCATCCATTTAGGTTGAAATCAGTCATGATGTTGGGATGACAGTGCACAATAATACAACATAAAAATATTTTGAAAATGCGTAAAGTTAGTAAGTGCAGATATTTGTGTTAAAATGCAGGAAGTAGAAGTAAAAAGTAAAAGAAATACTCAAGTAAAGTACAGGCACTTGAATACTCTACTAAAATATACTAACAATTTATACAAACTCATACAGCCTGACATCAAATAATGTGAACTATACCTTTAACCTACATATGTTCATATACCCATAACCCACACAACCAAAGAAGCCCTTGGCCCTCGTGAACCCTGCAGAGTCCTCCTGGAGGTCAGTGGGCTCTTTTTAGCGCTCCCCTCCTCCTTCCTCTGCCCGTCTTTATCTCCCTGCATTTGTTTTGATCCTCAGGGGTCATTAGCCAGATTAAATGTTTGTCTGCTCACAAAGGGAGATGGTTAATATGTTTCAACGCATCCATTTGTCAGCTCTCTTGTCTCTCGGCTGCACGGTGTGTGAAAGGAGAGCTCAGCGTCTCAACTGGCATTTCAGGACTTACAAGCATTTCAACACCTCTGGCAGGAGAGGCCTTCAGCTTGTGTGTGTGTGTGTGTGTGTGTGTGTGTGTGTGTGTGTGTGTGTGTGTGTGTGTGTGTGTGCGCGCATGTATGTGTGTGTCTAAATACATTCCTCCTCGAGGGTTGGGTTCCCAGCCTCCTGGTCGATATATCACCCCTGACATCATCAATGTGCAGTTTGGAGCAGAAAGAAAATGGAACATTTCACTTCCTGCAAACATGCTCCGTCCTGTCAGTCGGCTGCAGCCAGATTAGCATGACTTACGAGAATTAGGAGGGGGTCAAACAGAGAAGGAGAGGAGAAGTTCGCTCAATCCAACAACAATAATGATTTGCCTGCGAGGTGAGAAGAAGGAAACCAAGGCCATAAATTTGAGGCAAATGTTTGTGTTGACAGGAAGTGGTGTTGTTGGCGCTGTTTTAATGATATCACTGGTGATTTGCTGAGCCCTGGTCCAAACAGGAAGTCACTGTGGTCCAGAAAAATGGCCGTCCTAACGGCATGTAGCTATCAGTGGGCGAAGGATCCATTTGTCTCTGTGATGAGTGATTCTTTCCTCCTGCGCTGGACCCTCCTGTGGTACTCAGAGCTTCAGGTTCCGCTCATAACTTCAGCCCTCATGATGTGTCACGTCTGTTGACACCACGTACGTGACCCACATTTCTTTGTGTGGTGTGCACATGTGTGCGCTTGTAAGCGTGTGTATGTGTATGTCTCTGGTGTGTAGATGCATGTGAGAGGGTACAGCACCTCTCAAATAACATGTAATATTTTTACGTAAATTATTTAGATTAAGTCAATAAATACAACTTGAATCGAGTGGTTTGCTCCCCCTTCGGAAACCAGTCTGCACAAAGTTAAAAAATACAGGTTAAACTGAATAAATGATTTACATTACGTTAACATCATGTATTTCAGGTGATCAATTAGGCTACTTCAGTTATTTTAAGTTCATTCAATTTAAAAGGACCATCTACTCAGAACAATCTACCTACATCTCTCCAATCAATGCCTACATTATCATTACTCAATGTCTCTAATTAGCAGTCTTTGGGTTTTTGACTGTTTGTTGGACAAAAGAAGCAATTTGAAGACATCACTTTGGGACTCTGGAAAATGATCATAGGCATTTTTCACAATTTTATGACATTTATAGAGTAAATGATTTATCACTTAACCATATGAATAATCAGGAGATTAATCAACAGTGAAATTAATCATTAGTTGCAGCTCCAATATGCATACAGTATAAAGTCTGTACATGCTGTATGTTTGTGTATTTATACACTGAAGAGTCGTGATTGATTATGTACAAATATGATTAATAAAAAGAAGTACATAAGTATGGAAATATATAAACTTATTGCACTCCATGTCCATATCAGGCTCTTTATACATAGTTGTTCGTGTTGTACTAGATTTATAATAAAAGTTACACACATTTGCAAGTTATCACATTTGCATAGAGAAATATACATTTGTTGTGACTGAGGTGGTTCATGATTAAGGAGATAAAGTGTTCTCATGTGCAGAACAAAGTGAGACATCATACAAACACAACACACAATCCCTCTAAGTATGTGTGTGTGCGTGCTTCCTAATTTGCATCGACTAACCTTGGATAAATCTCTGCCGGCCTGATATGGAAAGAACAATAAGTGTGTAAACAACATCGCACCTGTTTGTTACTAATGAAACCACACATGCAAGTTTATTGCAGTGTCTCGTTCGCAGTTCGTGAAATACTGACGTTTTGGGAATGAGGCTCAACAATCAACTATCCTATAAACCCGAAGTCTCCCGTCATGGAGTAGATTTTTTAAAGCCTGAGAACAGAGTTAAGAGGAGCAGAAGTCTAGTTTTCTCTCAGGCCACTTGATTGCGTTATGATGAAAAGTTATTATGGAACTTTTTCCCAACGATGCCAAAAATAAACTACCTACCCCGGCTTTAATGCAGCTTGTGGAAAGCAGACCAGACAGAGATGATGAAGACATGAAACGCATCACGCAAACGTTTAATAAATGTGCATAATTGGACCAAAATAAAAAGACTGCACGATTACCTGAGTTAATGAGTCGTGTCAAATGTGTGTAATAAAAATTGGACGTGAACGTCTAGTTTGGCTCCTTCCCTTCGTGGGAGCAGCAGCTCATACCGGCGCTTGTGCGCATTATGGAGCGTGTGTGTTTAAACGCCTAGCTGTTAAAAGGCAGTTATGTCCTAATGAGATGTAAATGACTGCAGGAGGTGGTCTCCCACTCACTCAATGGGACGCCTCCCCACCTTTGAAGTTCTGATTTTTGGGGGTCCGGGGGTTGTCATAGTGATGCTCCCTTGTCCCCCCTGACCGTCTCTGGAGAATCGGCTTTGATTGGAGTATTGACAGGCATGTGGCAGCCTCCTCCTCTTTCTCCTCTTCTCCTCCCCACCTCCCTCCCTCTGACATCGTTCTCCCTTGAGCTTTTTCCTCAAGAAAGCTCTAAGATATCGGACAGCCTGCCACATGAAGTACCGCAGCAGAAAAAAAGTATTGTTCTAAGAAAGAAATGTCAAGTCCCGGCGGCATCAAGCAGCCAGCTTAAAGCAGATCTCGTGTGTGACAACTTATGCAAAACACTTTATATTTAGATGCTTTTGTTTTGAGGATGCGTCTTGATGTTTTTGGAGGTCAAACTGAAAACCGGGGATATAAATAACTCATGCGAAGGAAGGTACGTGAGTACACACTTAGAAATAAGGGTTCCAAAAGGGTTCATCTTGAAGGGCAGTTTCTTTTTTTTACCCAGAACCATTTGCTTCTGAAGAGAGGGTTCATCAAGGGTTCTTTGTAAGACTAAGGGTTCCATTAAAAGCCCTTCTGATCCAAGAAACCCTTTTTGGAAGAAGGAGTTCTTCAAGGATTGTTTAAATCCATCTAGATAAAACGGTTGGCATATAAAAAGGTTCTCAGTAGAACCCCTTCGACAGGTTCATGTTAGCATCTTAGAAAGTGGAAAAGTTAAGGATAGAAGCCTAAGATAAGCTTTTTCCACAAACATGGAACTGGTCCAGTTCCTGTTTAAGCACTTCATTTCTTTTTTTTTTTTTTTTGTGAATTTCCACTAAAAATAAACTGGTTTGGAACCTGAAAAGTTGGTTCTCAACAGAAACAAAAGAAGCTGATCTTCCTTGGGAACCAAAGTGGGCGTGTGATGTTTTACAGGTCGCTGTGCATTGTGCAGCGCCCCCTATTGATGACATCCTTGATTACAATGGCTTTGCTCAAAACTGGTGAAAACACAGGCTGGTTCACTAGATAGTACCAATGTTCCAAGAATCTTGAACGGAACCAGCTCAAGAACCATCGCTGTTTATGTAGAAACCATTACACCACAGAAGGTTTCTTTGTAGAACCTCTCAAAGGGGGTTTTGGTTGAAACATTTCACAGATGGTTCTACGTATAACCCTTCATGGGCCCTTTTCCACCACATAAGCTCTGGTTCTTGAACTGGTTCCATTCAAGATCAGTGAAACCTTGGTGCTATCAAGTGAACCAGCCTGTATTTCCACCAGTTTTGAGCAGAACCATTATAAGCAAGATTATCACCAACCAAAACTAGGTGCTTGAACCAAAACAGGGCCTGTTCCATGTTGATGGAAAAGATCTTTATACTGGGTTCTAGGTAGAACTCTCTGAAGGTCCTTTGAATATTCTTTTTAACATTTTATTTTAATGTATTTCTATGCTCCTATAAAGCACTTTGAGTTGCTTTGTGTATGAATCGTTATATAAAAAAACTTCTCTTTCATTGCCTTCCAATTTTTCAGGTTCCAAACCAGAAAATTTCAGAACAGGTCAAAATTAGGTGCTTGTACCGCAACAGGGCCAGTTCCATTTTGTTAGAAAGGGCCTAAGAAAGGATTCCAACTGGAATGGTTCCACCAGGGACCGAAACGGCTTCTCTTATGGGGATGAGCCAAAGAGCCCTTATGGTTCTAGCTCACGCCTTTATTTCTGAGAGTGTAGAAGATGTTTAGTATGTAGCTCACAGCGGCAGCTCCGTCTGAGTGTGCTGGTATGTTTGTGCACACTGAGACGTGGTTGGTGGTGTTGAAGGGAGCGGAGCAGTGGGCATCGGGTTCAGTCTGACCACCAGCAAGGTAATCTGCCAGACACGCCATGCTGCTCCATCTGCTCAGGCTGTGTGTGTGTATGTGTGTGTGTGTGCGCGTGACAGTCACAGACATGTCACCTGCTGCTGTCTGAACCTCGCCCACCTTGCTGCAAAATACGTGCACCAAAAATAGCAAAGAAAAACAAAGAGGCACAAAAACAGACTGAGAGGTGGAGACAAGTGAGAGGTAATGAGGAAAAGAGGGAACGTGGGGAACAATAATCCGACCACAGGGACACAGTGTTCCTACAGCCACCCCTCGCCCAGCGGATCACCCTGTCTTGTCATCATTGATCATGCTTAGCTGTCAATTGATGTGAATCTATTAGAATGGAAGGTCTTTGTGGATGAATTCCTGACAGGCACCAGTAGCCTACAGGCCTGTGACCTTTGTGCCCTCCACAAGGTCAACACCCCCCTCCCCTTCCAAAAAAGAAAAAACTTGCTCGGCACCCGCCCCCACTCCCACCCTCCACTCCTCAAGACCTCCATCATGTGGTCCTCTAATCAATTAAGCCGCATCTTACATTCCTCTGGTGTGAGGTCACGCCAATGTTTCCTCCGGGGGTTTCTGTCTTCAGTGACTGCTGCCATCTTCTTCCTCATGACAATATGTGTGTCCCCACCTCCTGTCTCAGTACAAGCATGTGGTGTTTGATTAATGCGATTTATTCTTCTGGTAACGAGGGAAAACATTTAGCATTTGTCTCCAGTTCTGCAGGAAATGAGTGGTGGCATCAGTTTGTGGCAGACTGTACGTGGACTCAAGGAATCAGTTGAGCAGAGCAGCAGTTGTCTTCATGTCAAAGTGGGACAGTTGTGACAAAGCAACAGTTGGCAAGGAGGACGGACGTTATCAAACATGCTGACTCAGTGTTTCGAAGGAAATGCTTGTCGGACTTTCCAGTGTTTGAAATATGGAGGGGTTACATCTTGAGATGTTACCGCCAACTAATTTCTGTGTCGATCAAGCAGAAATTTTAATCTGGACTGGTCAACTATTCCAAAAGTAGACTCTGTAAATGTTTTGTTTAGAGACTGACTCAACAGAGACTTGGGACAATCTCCCAGCTTTTGTTGTTAAAACTGGGTGGAAACGGAGAGTTTAAAAAAAAACCCTGCATGGCAGAACCAATCAAAAATCTTTAGGGCATCTCTTCATACCGGGGCAGTGACATGCAGAAGTCATGTGCCTAGCTCTGAGGAGAATGGGGGGAGAAGAAATGAAGGGGGTGTAGGTTTGTCAGTGGCTGTTCATGCTACAGTTCAAGCCACTGTTTTCCATTTATAAATCTCCAGATGATTGGTAGGTGGCTGGATCTCCATCTGGTATCCCAGATTATTTTTCAGACTGAGCAGGGGCACAGCTTTTGCAGGTAAAAAACGTCATATATAAAATTGTAATATTAGCTGCTACACGGTGCGGCTAACATTAGACGTGCTAGCAGCTCCAGCAGTCTGCTCTCCTTGCAGGTTAACGTCCACGTTCCTGTGCTGAATGTGGTTACACATCGCTCCAGTCCAGCCATTATATGTCAGCGTATTCTGACACAGCCTACATACAACCTTTTTTTTCATTTCCTAAATGAAAATACTGCCAAACCTTGCTGGTTTTATGAGATTGTCATCTCTCCCACTCCCTGCTTTCCACTTACCTGGACTACAACATCAGAGCCATTAGTGCAGGGAAAGGAGGCCTCCAGGCCCTGCTCGTGGTGGGTGGCTGCATAATCTCTCAGAGGCAACAGTTAACTGGTGATTAATAAAATATTAATCATCAGTTTAACTGACCAGTATTTCTGGTGCATGATTAGCAAGTGTAGCGTTTAGTCAGCTAATCATGCACATGCCTGTTCACATCCAGCAATTTTCATGATTCATGATGTCTCACCCCTTTCCTTTAGCTGTGTTTGCATAAATTAGTTTGTTTCATGCAGTCTAAACCCTCTATGATTACACATGATCTTGATCAGTTTTTGAGAAACTTGCTCACATGCACCCATTCTTTAGGCTTGCCCTCTAAACAAAAACATTTCCAAACACTGGAAAGTCATGTGACAGGAATGGAGTACAGCTTCTGGCTCAAGTGTCCCTCACAAGGGTTTTTCTTTTATTTTTAGCATTTCTGTGTTGGAAGGAGATTTCTTAGAGAATAATGTTCTTTCAAATTTATCCCAATTGACAAGAAATGGTGTGGAGGCCGAAGATGTGGATGTAGAGTCAGTCTTTCATGTAGGAGTCTGCAGCCTATGACAGACCTGCAGTTGAAGCTGGGGTCAGAAGTTCATTTTTGGCATCATTGGGCAAAAGTTCTCTAATAACCTTTGACTGTAATCCACGTGGCTGAGCTTGGGCGCAGATCCTGGGTCTTAGGCAGGTGGTGTACAGTGGATTTATCACATCTTTTCCCCTAAAACAGCTGATATCTTGAGTGGAAATAATGCTGAAGAGGAGGAGAACCCCTTTCACAGTACACATAATCATTTGATCCATTTTAATGTAGAAATATGAGTGCAGCTTTTTTTTTGTTTAAATATTTTTCTTTAATCTTATAGGACATATCTTTTATAGTAGATCTGGAATAACATAAACAAAGTTATCTCTGTCCTTTTCTGTCTTTTGCTCCAGACATGCCACAAGTCAACACACCATTGGAGATCAGTATATCTGCTCAGGTAGACTGTGATCATACAGCACATTCCTTAGGTGGGAACCTTAAATTCATGTAAAGCATTGCATTGCAGAAAAAGAACGTGAATCTTCAGCAGACTGCCTGTTTAAATGCAGCTAAACCCTTAGATGTATACCTCTTTTCTTTAGTGATAACCATATTATACTCAGGCTGCACAATTAATCAAAATATTATTATTATTATCTAATTATTATACCCTTTGTGATTGACTACTTTCATTCAATTAAACACTCATTCATACCCTGGTATTCCTAAAGCTATTTGTCTTAAAAGCCCCCAGAGATAACTTTTGAATATTTTCATCACTTCACTGCCGTTATATAAGAAAAATATAGCTCTCTCAAAACCAACCAAAGTCCAGGTGTGAAATTAGTAATTTTACCTCACAGAACACAGGTGCTGACGTTCTACTGGTGCTTTCATCTGTTAGTTTGTTAGAGTTATTTTGTGACTTTGGTGAATCTGAATTAACCTTTAAGACACCAAAGTTAAACAATAACCCAAACTAACTAAAACTAACAAATAAGTGCTAGACTAGCAACTCCCGTGTTCTGCGAGGTAAAATTACTGATTTTTCCTATGGAGTTTGGTTTGGCCTCAGCAGTTTCCCGTCAGAAAAGGCTGTCTGATGACAATGTAAAGCAGTGAAATATCGTGTGCAATGATATTGTTCTTCTCAGATGGACCTTTTTAAGTAACTACAGTACCTTTTGTTGTTGACCCTGTCCACACCAGTTTTGTTTCTCAGCTTCTGTGCTGGTACTCCTGTCTGCACCTCCAAACTGAGGACAGGCTGATGGTATAAAGGGAATATATTACTATCAATAAGTACCTCATACAACATCACTTAAAATAATCCAAACTATCCCTTTAACCTGCATTATATACTGTAAGTGCCGGCTTGGTAAAGACCCGAGATGCTTAGGAATGTTTGAAAAAAAAAAAAAAAAAACACCCATGCATTTAAGGGTTAACAGGACCGATTTGTCTCCCTTTGTTTGCTGTTTTGTCTATCAGAAGGCACCATAAAATTTACCTCATTAGGGTGTTAGGAGTGATTTCTTATCTGAGTACCATTAAAGAAAGAGGCCTGATAGGGCTGACTGTAATATTCTGTGGCTCAGTTGCAAACATATGAGGTCAAATCGACTATAATATGCCACACAGGGGAGTTAAGCTTTAGAAAGTGTTGCCAGGAAGGAAAAGTGTATGTGACACTTGGAAAAGAGCACTGATAAGAACCTTTCCAGCCTTAGTACCCCGGAGTACAAGGTGAGGTAAGGTAACATAGAATAAATTTGTACGTCCTTGGGCACTGCTGTCCCGTTTGTTTTGACCACGCACAATCACGTCCTCTGAGCAGGCCCTCGGCGTGTGTGGGTCCCATATGATTTACATAAGGCCGCAGAGACCCATAATCACGCACGGTAATCACTCTGCTAAATTTAACACGGGGGATAAGGGGGAAATCAGTCCCAAATCAAAGGCTTTGTTATCTGCTCAGTGCTCATAATGTAGATTATGAAACGGCACGGAGATCTGATAAACATATGGACAAGGGGCAGGAAAAAAACATCTGCATGCCTGCTGGCCACACAGTAGCAAGGAAAACTTCAACCCACTGCCAGCCTTTAATGAAAAAGAGGAAGCTGGCTAAAAGGGAAATGTAGACAGAAAATGTGTGTGTGTGTGTGCGTGTGTGTGCGTGAGTTTCTAGTAAATGTCTTGGTCATGACTTGGCAACGGGATGAGGAAGCAGTCCCTAAGTTACTTCAGGGACCGATTGTGTTTGAGTGGAGGAAAGGAGGGAGGGAGGGAGCGTTTTTTTGGGTGGTGAGGACTTGGATGGAGGAGAACAGGAAGACAGATCGCCTATGGCAGCCGGGACTTTCTGTCAGATCCAGGTCAGTAAGTTGCAGCGCGACACTGGGGGGGAAATGGTCTGTAATCGCAATAATCAACGTGATTAGCGTGAGCAAGCTGCAGCCCCAGACCTCAGTCTGCCACCCAGGCTGCTGCTGGCCTGCGAGCACCCTCAGCGTGGCTGTATGGGAACGATGGAGGTGGGAGGACAGGAGACAAACACTGTTATATACTGCCTGAAAGTTGAGTGAGAAAGACAATGAGAGAGAGAGGTCCATGGCTGAGGAGATGAAGAGAAGTGTCCTTATATAGAATATTTGACTCAGAATTGTGGGAAAAAGAGAGCAACTTCCTCCTCTGCTGTGTCACAAACAAACAGCTCCCTCTGGGAAACAAACTCCAGACAGTGTAAAAACATTTTGCCTTTTACTGTATGTCACGACCCCCCCTTTGAGTATCAGTAATGGCTTCAGCCAGATGAAATATTGATTTGCACACAGGCTTTTTTTGAGCAGAGGCACATATAAAATGCAGTTTGGTTGCCATAGGTTCCATTTTATGCCCAAAAATATCACACATCTGATTCCTCCTCTATAAAAAGCTGTTTTAGACATTTTTCTCACTCACTACATAAAGAAGGCAGCAACATCCCACTAAATGTAACATAGTAAGGCAGGAATTATACCACTGGTGCTTCTACAATTAACTGCCCACACGGAGAGTTTGGCATGTTTTGAACTGGCTGGTGTGCCCTTAGAAGAAAGTTCCTGATGTCCTCATTTAAATCTAAATGCGACGCAAATAAATGAGCTCGTGTTTTCTAGTGTCTCCCCCATTATGCTGGACATAAACAGTGGCATGAGATTTTCCTCACTTTTCTGTAAATATATGAGGAACATGGAGGTAAATGCACAAAATTTTATTTTTCATAATTTGTTCAAGGTAATAGTGTGTTTCGTGCTAGCTGTTGGTAGCTAGTGGCTGTAACTTCCAGGAAAACACGTGATGCAAGTTGATGAACGTGACTGAAAGCAACATGAACAAAACTTTAATATCACCTCTTCCGTGAGCACGGTTTCTTCCTGAGTTATGTCCTATTACTGTGTCCTAACACTCTTCCTGAGTATTGCCCTAAACATGATTTAAAGGGAAAGCAACGTACGGATGTGCAAAAAAAGGTATTTTAGCCACTTTAAAAAGGTCCACCTAAAAAGATCAATATCACTTTAAGCGTATGCTATATTTAGGATGTTTTCACCACTTTACTTTGCCGTCAGAGGGCCGTCATGCTGGTTCCCCTCTCTGCTTCTTCAAACTGTGGGTGTGTCAACCAGCACATACTGAAGGCAATACACTGTGGATAAATACCTCCTACAAACCTACATCAAGTATTACAAACTATGCCTTTAATTCCTGGCCTGATATCAAAAGATAAATGAATGAAAATAATCAAGAATGAACGTTTCAGTATAAAATACAAAAAAGTAAAAATGGGAGATATATTATAGGTGAGAAGAGAACCAAAAGCAGCCATATGCCCTGCAGCATCTGTATTCTGAATCCGGTCAGTGACTGGTGATTTATCAGTGAGTCAGCGTTCTCCGAGTATCCATCTCTTTGTGTCTAAACAGGCTGTCAATCACCGCACCGGCACTTCCTGTTTACCTGTCCCATTGACCCCCTCTTTGGAGAGCCAGCGGTGCTGAGTGCTGCGGGCAGCCCCGAGGACAAGCACTCACACGGCCAGCTTCAAAGTTAAGGCAAAGTTTACCCAGAGTTGAGCTTCCACAGGCTGCCCCGCCGTCCACTGGGGTTGTGTGTTCAGATAAGAAGGCTGCTTCCTGGTCCAAACATACACACACAAAGAGAAAAGAAAGGCAGAAAGACAGACAGAAAAGAAAAAAGGGGGCTGGCAGGCAAACAGTGAAGTGTTATCACAGGTATCACTTGTTTGAAAAGTGACTCAGTGATTTGGAAAGAGTGTGGCTGTGTGAGAGTTTGTAGTGGGATTTGCTTAATGGACACTGTGCGTTGTGCTGTCAGCACTACTGAATAGAATAAACTTCAGTGGGATTAAATTATTAATTCTTTGTTTTCTTCATTGGCCCCCACGTGTCGTCTTACAAAAAACCCCAGCAATTTTATTACACGGTATGGGGGCGACCGGAAAGGGCAGAAAGCTTAAAAATGATTGTTTCGATAGTTTGAGTGATGGGGGACCTGAAGGGAGCTTGGATGAAGAGGACATGAGCTCCTCTGAAAGGTTACCTTGAGACATTTAGGGGGAGCTCTAAAACATTATTCATTTACAGTATTACAGATTAAATTTTCTTTTCTTTCTTTTCTTATTTTCCCTAAACAGCACAAAAAATTTCTGTATTGATAGTTTAAAAAAAACACAAGTTTGCTAAACAGTGTTTAAAAATGTTCAGTTTTATTGTTTTACCATGTGATTTGTGATTCTTGAGGGATGTGAATGAGAGTCAGAAAACCATTGCCTCTGTCCTACGTTTGTCGCCTTTATTTGGTAGGGACAGCTGAAGATATGTCAGAAAAGGGGGTAGAAAGAGAGGGAACGACTCGCAGCAAATGGACCGCAGGCTGGAGTCGAACCGGCTGCTGCAGAGGACCAACAGCCCCCAAGCACTTGGGGTGCACGTTCCACCATCCGAGCCACAGGGACGCCCGATTATTCCTTATTTTGAAACGGTAGCCTTATACTGTTGTTATGTTGCGTCTCTTTCATTCTACCGTTACTACTACAAACAGTTAATACTGCCAGTAACATTTTATAGACCCTGAGCTGCTGCACACATCCATGTATTCATGTGCCTGTGACGTTTTAGCAGTGGCGCACACCGGAAAGTATGGCTCCCCCAAAAGCCACTGTGTAATTCAAACCATGACTGTATCAACAGGAAAAGGCACTGCAACAAAGTCTCAAATCTAATCAAAAGATTAGATTCTTTATTTATAAAACCTTGCAAGAAAGATGTCATATATGAGATATACAAATTAAAAAAAAAATAACTTGAAGCAAACAAACAAAAAAACATGTGGTACCACAGCAGCTCACCTGACAGAGTGTGTGCATCATGTATACATGCCTGCTGAGTCTTACTGCAGCAGCATGTCATCCCCTCTCTCTTCCCACAGCCTTTCCTGTCTCTCTCTCAGCTGTCACTGTCATCATAATAAAGCAGAAATACTCCCCCCACCCCCTACAAAAAAAAACAACCTACAAACATATGGAACATATACAGAACACATAATTTGTCATGCACTTTATTTATTAACAACATACTAAATGCTTACTTGATGCATACTTGATTCTTATAATTATGTTGCATGAGAAAAATGCCAAATTTACTGAGTAAATCATAGTATGAGACATTGTTTAGAAGACATAAACATTTACTATTAATGAGAACTTCTTATAAGTTTTTTATTTATTATTTATTTATTATTTATTTTCCATATCAGTAACATTAAATAAAAGTATCCAGTATGTATGTATATCCAGTGATGGGATTACATGTAATGGGATTACATAATCTGGATACAAAGAATGGTAACTGTACTCCATTACAGTTACATATAAAAGGTCATGATCAGATTGCACATACATTTAATAAAAAAAAAGAGGATTATTAGTAGGATTACTATTTTAAAATAAAGAATGATACACAGTTTGCACAGTTTTAAATTCATTATCATGGCCTTTATTACGATTTTTTTCCATTGGGTGGAAATTTCACAATTTTTTGTCTTTAAATCAATCAATCTATCAATGGATTGTGCACAACAAAGAAAAAGAACAATGAGCCTAACAATGAACATAAACGACGATATCAGGCTCAACAAATACACATTATTTAATATTGTGATACTTGGATTGGGGTTACTGATTATATTTTTTAACAGGGTATTAATAACTGTATCAGAATGCATTTTTAAAGTTACCCTCCCAACCCCATTTATATCCATCATGTGGTGTCATTTGAGGTAATATCTGACACTTAAGCTGCCCGTAGTGGAGACTCCTGCAGTTACAACAGAAAACCAGTACATGTGCGGCCCCGGTACGTGACCATCGTCAGATCCTATGGAGTCCAGTGTGTGACCGCACTATGAACTGAGAACATAATGGCTGTTCTGTTCCTGCCATCTCTCAATGTAATGGTACTGTAAACCAACAGACCAACAGCCCCTTGAGCCACATTGCCTCGCTGCCTTGGTATTTCTACAACAAATTAGCCAGGCAAACTTAAATATTGGGTCGTCTGTCAACATGATGGGTGAAAGGAAAAAGGGGGCAATTTAAACCTAATGTATTTCAATTAGTGGCCAACTTTTAAAGGAAAAGCGGACTTCCGCACAGAGAAACATGTCCAAACGTGGGTCATCAGTGAGGCGGTTGCAGTGTATGTTTGGGTGTTAGGGGTGTAAAGAGGGGGGGGCTGTAAGCATAAATAAGGCCTTGTGGCTATTAGCAAATGAGCAGTAATGTCCCCTGAATGATGGTGATAATGAAGCAGTGGACAGGACATTGGATTTTGATTGGAACAGCCCCCAGTACACACAGGAAGTGCTTGTTTGTTCCAAGCAGCAGTGTTTCCTGTCGGGCCGGCTGTGTGTGTGGGTGTGTGTATGTTTTCCACTGCGATAATCAGGACAGGCGTGTGTGTGTGTGCGCGCCTCATTCCTCCGTTTGCCTCCTATGGCTGCCGGTTCAAAGCGCCGCTGCTCGCCAGGACGGAAGCTCCTCACAAGCCTAGGATGAGATCACTGTGCGCCCAACAAGGGACTTCCTCCCCACACAGGAAGTGGAGGCGCAGCTGAGAGGGAAAGGGCTCTTCCTCTGCCACCCCCGTTCCTCCTGCCCCCTGCTCTTCCCGTGTCCTCCTCCATGATCCGTGTTTTGTCTCAGCAGTGAGGTAAAGCATCTCTGTCCGAGCAGGAAGCGCAGCCTGCTTTGTTTACGTAACAAGAGGTCCCGTCTCCCGCCAAAGTCACCCCAAAGGCCTCTGGGAAACGGGAATCCCCAGACTTCATATCCTCACATTTGTGAAGTGGACATCCATCACAGATTGACAGAGCGGCGTGTCTGCATGTGTACATGGGAGAGAGACATCGAGGGGGAGAACAGAAGAGCATCTGTGCTGATGTTGATGACCCTTTCCTGAGATGGTTCTCCCTCTACTTAAATTGACCCCTGCAGGAACCAAAGAGGGACCGGACCCCCATCATTTCCCATTGTGCCTCTTGGCTCGGGCACTTATCTCTCTGCACATGATTCCAATAGTGAACATTGCGGACTCAAAGCTGGGAAATATGAATGCCACTGGTGATGGATATCACGCTATGTCTGAGTGTGCCTTGTTCTTGGGGGGAGATGTGCACACTCATGAGGCTCATGTGACTGGGTGAGGGTCCACAGAAAGAGGGTCTATCTGTCAGAGGCCCCCCGGAAGACTTGAAGACTGCCCGGTAGCCATTATGGAACGAATGAAGACTTGTGAGTGTGTGGAAAGGAAGTGGGTATTTAGTCCACTGGAGGCAGGGCTGGATGACTGTTTGTGTGTGTCACAAGTGAATACTTGTCATGACCCTCAAAAGCAAATATTATCTGATTTTCTAAGAAAATAAATAATTTGATTATAAATAATTATGGAAAATTACATAATTACTTTGGGGAAACATTGTAAATTAGAGAACAGTTTAAAAAGAAAATGACTTTTTTTTTTTTATCTCAATGAAATTTAAGACAGTAGTAGAGTTTTTGAATTTTGCAGATCTTATCAGATCTTTTTCTTGTCTGTTGCAGTTATATCAAAAGAGTACTCTACAATACTTCTACTAATTATCACTTAATATTTTGGTTTCTTTTCATGTTAATCATTTGTTCTGTGCCCAACACAAGCTCTCAGAACCCAAAGATTTATCTGATCAACTGTCCACGACCCAAAGATATTCCATTTAAAACCATGAAATGGTGAAAGGGAACTAAGACTTTGACTGAAAGAGCAGAATTTTGCTTCATGAATTACAATGGGTATCGATAACCAATATTAAACCAGTACCAATTCCTGACTCAGCAGTACCGAAATATCAATAAGCTCCTCGGTGAACGATACTCCTATTCTTATTTATGCTAAATAGGCTAACTTGATGAAAATGCAGCTAAAGTTGTTCTCTGCAAAAAAAAAAAAAATCATGTCATGTCTTTATCTTTTACACCTAATTATGGAAAGTAGTATCAGTTTGTATTGATACTACTTATCAATAAAATCTGATACACAATGATAAGCATTGCTATAAATTACATAAACTATTAACTATATCAAAATTGTTGTTGATTAATTTTCTGTGTCTGACAGGCATAAACACAAGCTGAGATGTTAATTTAGACTTCAAGTCTAGACACTTGAACTTTTTCTGTAGTGTTTTTATAGGAAACCTGTACATTTATCGCCACTAGACAATTTCACTGCTGAACTTTAATCCCTCTGCTCTGATCACCAACATCTGTCTGCTCTGCTTTTTTTCTCTTCATCTCTTTTTCTCACACTCACACACACACACACACACACACTCCAGTGCTCATGCATCAGGTTGATGGAAAATAGATTAGGAATATTCACACGTATCAATGGAAGACTCCACCCTGCACAGAAAGTTTGGTTGCTCATTTGTCGCTGATGCTTTGCGACGCGCGGATAATATGGAGGCTATATAGACAGACGCTTCAGGGTGCTGTGATGCTGACGTGATGCAAGCGGTCTAGACAAGGCACTAGTGTTTCAAAAATTGCTGCCAATTTCGATGTCACTGTAAATCTGCCAACGTTATTACTGTAGACTGCATGTGTGCAGTGAAAGAAAGGAAAGCTTGGTAGATATAGCAACAGTAGGCTCACTAAGAAGGGCTGGCCTTAGTGAAGGGTCGGTTGACTAATCATTTCAGAGCTACATTTATGTCTACATCTAAAGAAACTGACCAGGGTAAGATATACTGCCCACGTCTACGTCCAGGCATAAGTGTGTATTTTTCCTGGTGCAGCCTGTGAAATCTTTGCATGCAGCACGAGTGTCCTCCTCAGTTAACTGGAGAGTCTGTCCTCACCCCTGGCTCTGCAGCTCTGCAGCTCTGCAGCTCTGCTCATACAGTGGAGGGTCTGAGTGGCTGCCATAAGGACTGATGGCCTCAGGACCTGTTGGTGGAGGTCAGTGAGTACAAGAGGCGACAGCTGTAGAAACGCTGGGAGCCCGGTGCAGCATGAATACTGGCGATTATAGCCAGCATTGCACGCACACACACACACACACACACACACTCAACACACACACAGTGATCAGATCCTTATCTAAAGGATACATTGTTTAGAGGTCGCTGGAGCACCGCCTCACAGGATATAGACCGCTATTCGAAAGTGTGTCCATGTCCGTGTGTGTGCTGTGTGTGATTGTACAACACGCGATCACAAAGTCGGCGCCTTGTGTCCCACCTCTCATTTTTAAGATTCTAGAGTGTGTGTGCACGCATGTGCTAAAGTTACACATGTGTGCATTCTCATGTCAGTGTGAGGTGTTGATGTGGTCGTATAGTTCACAGGGGGTTAAACCGGCATCTGTGAGTCAGTGCCGGTATGTGTGAGCAACACCGCTGCTACCAAAACAGGGAGACGCTTCATATCTGCAGTGACTGACCCAGTGTCAGCAGCATGGGTGTCTTCTTATACAAGTCTTCAGTTGATAGTCAACTGTCAAAGATGTTTCCTAAATAGATCAATAGACAAGTGGCGCATAGTTAGTCACTGAAAGACGTTAAGGGGATAGCTTGATTTTTTGAAGTGGGGTTGTATGATGGATCTGAAAAGGCTGTGTGAGGGCAACGTAAGGCAATGAAAATATCCTAAATATAGTTTAATTTTAGTTTATTAATGTATTTGTAAAGACAAGTATGGAAAAAATTTAGACAGCTGCTAATGTACTAGACGCATCTTTATAGCTAAAGCCGACGCCAGTCCTTCGATGGGCACTGATAGTCCAAGCATAAAGTTTTTTAAATTGCACCTCACAGCATAAAATCTTAAAATCAGTCCATATAGTATTCAAGAGCAGGAACAACCACCATCCATGACACCACACAAACACACATGCAAACAAGTACAAAAGATACAAGACATCAGGGACTCAAGTATACAGATGATAAGCTATTATCTTATATACAGCTCTGACCAAGTTTTAATGAGGATCTTACTGTTCTAGAAAATGTTTTATATAGTTTACACTTAAACTGATATTGATTTTTTTATTTAATTGGCTTTTTAGGTGGCTGAAATATTTTTTCTTTCTGCTCACCCTGTCCACAGCAGTGCATTGTTTAGCTTCCTACACTGGTGCTCCTGCTGCTTCTCCAAAGTGGGGGGTGTCCCGACCAAAAATAACATAAAGCATCAAGTTTTCTAGATTCTGTGAATCTGAGGCAGCTCTTTTTGTTAAGTGATTCGTGAAATTTGATCCTGTAGTTTTCATTGCTTGCAGCTGTAGATTAGTCAGTGTTAAACTAATTACAGCAATGTAGCAATAGAACCAATATTAAATCATAAGAATTGACAGCAAAGACATAAACAGAAGCTTTAAAACTGGCTAGTTACTCCTCTTTTAATTTCCCAGTGTTGTTAGATTTCTAAACAACTATTCAAAGTGTCAAATTTGTCATACAGTCAATTTCTCTGTGCTGTCATTTTGTTCTGGGTTTGTGATTGTTATGTAGCTCACCATCAGTATTAAAGCACCATCACTAGACTTTTAAACCAATCTGATCCAAATTAGGCATCTTGAAATTAGTAAATGGATTAGTTATGTATGTTTGGATTTATGTTTTCAGGTATTTTGTCATGTCTCCAATATCACCGATCAGCTTCAGTCAAAGATATGGCTGCCGTGTCACGTTCTCCAAATATGGTGAATGTTCATATATACAGATATGCAGACATACTTAGAAAAGTCCTTGTTCTTAAGCATCGATGACATATGCAGACCCTTCAATGTCAATCTTGAGATTGCCACTGGCAAACAAAAATGACAAAAGTTATGTTATCATCACACAGTGCAAGATCCTCTGGTCCCAAATGCACTCAGCAGTACCTCATGACCTGTTTCCATTTATTGAAAGGGTATTTTGGTCCCTTAAAAGCGAGACCCTTGGCCCTTGGGGAGGGACCGGGGCCGCTGACCTGGATGCCCGAGGAGAGGTGTTGCAGCTGGGATAGTGCTCTGAAGAGAAAGAGCTGGTGCTGGTGGGAGCAGCTGTTGTGTGTTAGACTGTCAACACAGTAATGAAGGAGGAGTTAAATCTGGCACAAGCAGCGGTTTTGACCGAATCTTGTTCTCAGGTTACCTCAGTGTCTACTTGGTTTTTACTTAAGGGGATAGTTTGAATTATTTGTTGCGGGGTTGTTCGAGGTGTGTTAGCTACAGGAGATGCTGGTTGACATGTCCACAGTTTGGAGACGCAGAGAGGAGCACCAGCGTGTAAACCAGGGGGGCCAGGGATGGTATAGTCATCTCACTGTGGGGGGGGGGGGGGGGGGGGGGGGGACTTCAACATTACTGCAAGAATATTTCAGTATTTCTTAAAATGTACTTTTTTTTAATTTCTGTTAGAAATATACTTTTGTCCAGGTCTAGGTCCACCTAAAAAGTCTATATCAGTGTAAGTGTACTTTACATTTAGAATATTTTCACTGCCTTACCTTGCCATCAGAAGGCCTTTCCTGATAGGAAAACTACCATTACCAAACTCCATAGGGGAAATCAGTAATTTACCTCGCAGAAAAGGGGAGCTGCTGGTCTACGGCTGCCTCGATTTGTTAGTTTGTTTGGGTTATTGTGTTGACTTCTGTGTTTTAAAAGAACAGTTTGGATTCACCAAAGTCACACAATAACACAAATCAAGGGAGCAGTAGACCAGCAGCTCCCCTGTTCTGCAAGGTAAAATTATCGATTTCCCCTGTGGAGTCTGGTGGCTTCACAGAGAGCGATGTTTGGCTTATACAGCAGTGGTTTTCTGTCAGAAAAGACTTTCTGATGGCACAGTAAAGTGGTGAAAATATAGTGTACAGTTAAGTGGCTAAAATACCTTTTGTTGCTGACCCTGTCCACAGCAATACATTGCTTAACTTCTGTGCTGATTCTGTGCTCTCTGCTTCTCCAAACTGAGGACATGCCGACCACCATCTACTGTTCTGTACGACTCAAACAATCCCACTTCAAATAATCTGAACTATCCCTTTAAGATAACCTTGATGCGCCAGAGACATATGAAATGGTAAGTACCACCCAGTCACGTTTACACAGGTATTTAACATTGCTGACGTTCACATTCTGAGCATCTACACACCAAACAAGCCGACCGGCATGTCAGAACATTGAAGTCCGCTTCAAACCCTTCATCGCCATCACCATCGGGGTCTTGGATCTCTGAGTTTCCCCCTGTTCACGTTCTCATGGGAACTTCACCACCTTTCAATGAGCCGCCTGGTTCACCTCTCAGCACTGGCCGCTCTGGGGTTAACTCCAGAGGTTAAAGGTCACAGGATCACAGGCTCCACAATGCCTCAGATTGTTGATTGTTGATGCTAAAGCGGGTCCTGAGAGGAGGGGTGCGACTCTGTGTGTGTGTGTGTGTGTGTGTGTATGTTTGCATTTGTTTGATTGTGTCCTTATTTATCTTTGCGCATGTGAGCTCGAGTGCATGTGTGAGCATCAATTTTTCTGCATGCATCCTGACATGTTTACGTGTGTGCTCATGCATGCCAACGCATTGTGTGTAAAAGGAGGAACCTGATTGGCCGGACCACCGTGGCAGATGAAACTTGATGGACTGCAGGCTCTCTAAGCTCCTGTTGATGGGGATTTGGAAGCATGTCTTTGAGGGGGGAAATTCAATTTCCTCCCCCTGCTCGCCGGCGCTGTTTGGATAGCTTGGCCCGGGATTGGAGAGGGTGTGTGACACTCCAGATTACCCAGTCGCTGAGAGTCCGCTGAGAAAGTGGTGTCTGATCTGCAGCACGCCATGACTCAACACGGGAGGAATGTGGCACGGCAGAGAGCTGTCAGCCTGTCTGTCAGCCAGCCTCTACGTCTGTCAATCCTCTCATTTCCATTTCTTTTACAATTTTCGAGTGAGCTGCAACACGTTTGTTCAAAAGATTTCCATTTGGACATGAATGCTTTATGGAGGAATTGATCCTGTTAGGGCAGTATGCAAATCAGACCTTTATTGACATCTGTTGGTTTATTGATTGAGCATGATCAATACTCATGTTAAGCAGTTCATATGGTGAAGATCCTTACTTAGGATGCGCAGTCAGATTGTTTATTGTTTTCATTAGACTGTTTGCACAGAGTCTTTTAGTTATAATTGCGTGTTAGATCCTGTGACATCAAACATTTTCTGACCAAATAGATCTGTGGACGCCCTGAGAGGAACTGACCACTGGGGAGCTCCCCCAAGAATTGCATACCTTTTCCTTCTTGCATTCACACGGCCAATAGGAACACTGAAGCAGGGCCATGGCCACGAATTTAGAAATACTGAGGTCATGGTCCTATACATTGAGGTGCAGAGGCACGTCTCACCATGAATATTTTAAATGTCAGAGCAGAAAGTCCTGATTTTGTGTGTAAAAGTTTGGACATGTCTGTTTCTCAGGTGTAACTCATAGTTGCTTGTTGCGAGTGTTCAGGTCAGGAGGAATACAGTCCATGGAAGACTACAGCCAGACCTGTCATTCAGGGTACTGACCAAGATCGCTTTGCAAGGTTGGCTATACAACCAGAGCACCTCACCAAATCAGTAACAGGAGCCGCTGGTCTTCAGCTGCCTTGTTCCTTTAGTTAGTTTGTGTCATGGTGTGACTTCAGTGCTCTAAAAGGATAGTTCAGATTTAACAAAGTTGCACAATAACACAAACAAACTAACAGTTCAAAGCAGCGATAAACAATAAAATTACTGATTTCGACAGTTTGGTTGGTTTGGGGACAAAACATTTTCTAAAGTGATATTGATTGTTTTAGGGTGACCTTTTTTTGAAGTGAAATACCTTTTACTGCTGACCCCGTCCACTGCAGTTCGTTCCTTAGTTTCTGTGCTGGTACTCCTCTCTGCTTCTCCAAACTGGGGACATGATGCTTTAGGTCCATCTCCACCTGCTGCAGCAGAGACAACAGAAAACTGAGCAGCTAGTGAGCCTCGCAGTGACTGACGTCTTCTCCTCTGAGCTGCAGGATCGAGCGGCACAAACAAACACATATACGATCCTGCAGGGGGTTGTGTTCCACCTCATCAGGAATGCCAATTACCTCTGCATTGTTTGTGCTGTTGTTGTTTGTTTGTTTGTTTGTTTGGCCTGGTGGAGAGCTGTGATAGAGATCAGGGAGGTGGTGGTGTGTGACTGACACTCGAGCTGTCCGCCTCCTCATTACCTTCAGCTATCTTTCTCTCACCTCGCTGTAAAATGAAGGAATGCCTTTAAAAGCCTCATCCAATTTTATTGGAGCGCCGACCACTTCATCATACGCAGATGTCGCAGTGTGTGTGTGTGTTGTTTATGTGTGTGTGCAGTGTGCTAGAGGGGTTGGCCAGCTTGTGTGTCCTTCCTGGGTCACGGCTTGTTATTGTTCTTGGAAAACCCTCTTGATGGAGAAGTGTGTTGCCTGAAGTCTTATATTTACTGGCAGGACAAGAGGAAAAGGTAGAAGAAAAAGTAAAAATAAACAGGAAGTGCAAAAATTAAGTGAAGGGTTATGTTACAAAACATCCTTGGTCAAAACTGCCCCTGAGCAAACATCCAAAAATATTATGACCCCACTGATGATGCAGGAATAAATGAATAAAGAAAACAGATGTGATAAAGTGGCATTAAATATTTGATTTGAAACATTCGTGTGACTAATTTCTTGCAGCAGTACATGAACAGCTGTATGAAGCAACACTCAGGAAGTTAACATTCAAATAAACTGTGGTTAATACTGTTTATTTAGCAGGCACTGCCTTCAACATGACTCAGTCTGTCTAAGACTATAATCAAATGACTAATTATTCAAGTGATTATTGTAATGAAGCTAAAGAGATAAAGAGAAGCAAGGAACGTGTTCTTGTTACTTACTGTAGACTCATTCTAACTGTTATATGTTATGCTGTAATATTTTAAAGCACTGGCCCCTGAATTTGCCCCTAAATTGGGGGCCAAAGTATATTTTTGGTGGCCCAGTTGTAAACTTATGTAAAAACAATGCAGAATATTTAACACAGTCTTCCATAACCGTGACACTTTTCTTGTCCACTTTTCCCATAAATTGTTGTTTCTGATGTGAAAGGAGCTCGACTTCATGGCTTGTTGAGGAAACTGGCTGCACACACTGAAGGGCATTACATCCTTTGCAGTGTTTAGCAAAATACTCACAAAGTTTAATAAGTTACTTTCCCTTATTACTCATATGAAAGTAATAATACTACTTTACTTATTACTCGGTATCAAAACTAATTACAGGTATTACTTTCATACCTTGTTGTGTAATGTGGAGAGTTTCCTCTGTCTTGTCAAGTTTATAACTACAGTTAAACTTTTTAGTTTGGCTGCTTGAATGTCCCACACACAGTATTTGCTGCATTGACATGACTGCATGCATGGAAACAAAACTGAAAGCAGCCTCTCTAATAATTAGCCAGAAAAAGAAAAGAAAACACTTATACATCAATACAAAACACAATAAAGAAATCAGCTGGACAGCCTGCATTGCTCTACATCATTTTTAATGTCATATAGCCTACAGTGACCGGTAGAGGAGTGGGTGCAGGTCTTTAAATTGGAAAAAATAATAAATAATAAATTGGGTGGGTGGCAGGTGGATGAACTCAGAGCCCATATGTGTTCAGAAATTGCTTAAAGCAGTAACACAACATTACTTGGATTAGTAACTGTAATATAATTACTGTTTTATAAATTGTATAAAATTGAAATCTCTTACACTGCTCAATAAAAGTGAAAATATTACAGTAACAAGTTATTGATTTATGCATTACTGCCCAACACTGGTCCTTAGGTGTGTCCAGTTAAACTCCTGCTTCCATTCAGTTCTGAATTTTTGTTGCTGTTTTGTTTTTTCATAGCCAACAAGTTATGTTTGTTGTTTTCATAGAATGTTGAACTAAAAGGCAAAAATGAATCATGGTGTTTTATTTGCTGATTTTCTCAGGTTTATTTAATTTAATCTTTGGGTTTTGTACTGTTGGTCGTACATAACAAGACATTTGTGGATGTCACTTTGTCAGAAAATATTCTGTACATTAATCAGTAATGTAAATAATAGTTAGTTGCAGCCCTAGTTTCTCCTCTGTGGTCGCATCCGGCCACTTGTTCCTCTCTTCACCAGTTTACTTGATGCCCATAGACCCCTCACTCCCCCTCCATCCATCCATCCATCCATTCCTCAGTTTTCTAAACCCCCGTCACCCTGAACCCTGATACTTGTCTGGACATGTCTTCTCAGCCCAGCTGGGTTTGAGTTTTCAACTGACCAGGAAGGGAATAGATAAAGGCCAGTTTGTTCAGTTTTTGGCTTCTATGAACAATGAGGTGAAATGTTGAAAAGCAGTAAAAAAAAAAAAAAAGTGTCACATCATATAATCTTGTAAGACTTTTACGCACGTGTCAGATCAAGTTAAAGAAATCTGTGATACATGTAGGCCTACTGTAATAAATCATAAAATGACCATGATATGTCATCAGAGATTAAGGCAGTATGCAGTCAATGGTTGTGCAAGTATAAACTCAGCTTGATGGTGAAAGAGCAGCTTTACTGATCATGATTGAAGGCTCTTTATTGCAAGAAATGGCACAAAAACCGAATGTTAATGAAAGTTTTCCTGCCACACTAATCTCGCACCCTCATGGTTAACTATCACCAGGCGCCCGTGCACTCATGATCATGCGGATTTGACTCAGATGCAGACCACAGATGAGTATCTTCCATTGCATTTTTTTGTACTGCATCCACGTCAAAGGTGCAGGCTTAGTCTTTAAGGTGGACTGAGTAATCCCGGAGTATTTAGATGATTGGAGATTAGCTCCAGTGAGATAAGATGTGACTGAGGATAAGAGGCATTAGCTTTGTTTCAGAGTGGCAAGTCCTCTCCTCTTCCTCTTCTTTTCCCATCCTATTTGTCTTCCGTCTCATTTCATCTGTACTCGTCTGTTCGCCTCCTGTAACTAATCAGGTGTAAAGCACAAGTCCGGGCAGAAACCGGATGCCACCGGTGTTTCAAATGTCCCTCACACCTCATGACTTCTGTTTCTGCGGCCCCCGCGAGAGCGAGAGAAACAGACGCAGATATGAAGGCTCTCAGCGCTTCTTCGAGGCTTATCTATGCCTTTGATCTATATTGGTTTATTTGGGTGTATATATCAATCAGCCTCCACCAAGCCCTCTCCTTCTCTTCCGGCCATGACTTCCTGTCCCAGATTAGTCCTCCATCCTGCCCACCTCAGCGACTCACGATGCAACAGCACTTCAGGATCACAGGTCAGAGGGCAGGGGTCAAGCAAAGAGCGTCGTAACGATGTCCAGACTTAGAGCAACTGACCGGTGCTGCGGACGAGTGCGTGTGTGTGTGTGTGTGGAGGTGGTTAAATGGTTGAAAGGAAACTGTCCATCAATGTGAAATCTGAAAACAATTTGACTGCATTAAGGCATTTAAAGCGTCTCCACTGATTTCCCTATTGGCCTCTCGTCAGTATACCACACACACCCGCTGCTGTGTGCGGCGGGGAGGAGCGCACAGAAGGCCTTTCACAATTATGCATTCACTTGTCTGTTTGCTTCTTCATTTACACATTTGTTTATTCATTTATTCATTTGCTATTGACTTCGTTTTGATCCAGCTGTCATCTGCTTTATAACAGATGAACTGTGACTTTTGTTTGCATGTGTAACCACGCGTGCACGAGCCGTGTGCATGTTATGTATTCAAGGAGCTGATATGCAGTGAGGACATGTGAGTGTTAACAGGTCTCCTCGTACCCGTAATCTGTTTCCACTCTCTAATTTACTCAGCCGTCGATTGTCCAATGACACATAATAACATGATTGATAACTGGCTTGTTTCCCTGAAATGCAAAAGCTGCATGAAACATGCAGCAAACCTGAAAAGCTTGTACATTTTTATAAAGGCAGGGGTGGAAGTAATGAATTACAATTACTCATTTTTTATGAGTTTACTCTTACTTTCCTTTTTGTGTTTATAGCATAATTGCAGCATGAGCTGTTTTAGCGCTGAGCTTTGTTTGTGTACAGACGCAGGTTTGACCTTTGTCGCTGGTGTGTGTATGTTTGGTAAGACTAACTTGACTTGATAGACATGCCTTGCAGGTACTAATATAGCAAAACAGTCAGAGGAATTCATGTGCTTGGTAACGCTGTGTAACTTTGATTAGCAACCATTTAGGTAAGCAGGTAGAGTCACTTACAGCACTGTGGCTGATTAAGTTCATCTAGAGATAATGTGCAGATTTGATTCTCCCATTGAACAGTTGATTGATCAAAGAATAGGTAGAATTTCTCCTATGTAGTTACTTTTCTTTTGAAATCATAATTCAATACTGAGTTGGCTTACAGTTTGAATTAATATCCAGATCTTTCATCTGCATTTTTGTAGCTAATAAGAGTATTTGATCTAAAATAGTCAAGTGAACATCATGACATACAGATGCAAAAATACGCTGCAGCAGCAGGCACAGGTTTGGAGAGGTGACTGTGACCACTGAGCAGAACAGTGCAGGAGTAATTTAGACTGAAGATTTGGAGGAACAGACACCCCTTTGATTGAATGCCTGCTATTCATAAAAAGTAACTAATACTCTGAGTAGTACTTTTACTTAAGTATTCCTTAACAATAGCAGTTTTACTTGTAGTTGAGTAATATTGCAGTAATGTCACAGTACTTACACTTAGGTGCAGAGATTTTCAGTGCTCTTTCCACCGCTGGCTATAACATTTATAAAAGGTTAGAGCAGCATACTTCTGCTATGACTCAGTACACTGCCTGCCTATTTGCAGCGTATAAATCGAATACTTTCTCAAAATTTTCCCCCCTGTTGTATATGAATATATTCCTCTGTGTACTGTCCATGTTTATGCATCTCCACCCATGTTTAGCATAAGCTCATGACTCAACCGTTCCACCGCTACCACCAGGACAGTTTGTCGGCTTCTGCGCTCCACAAACAAGGCCTTTTCTCCGAAACTCTCCAAACCCTTGCCCTTGGCTCGCTGTCGCGGTTCCCATAAAGGAGCCCGCCGATGCCTCCTTTAATTGTAGCATGTAATCTGACTTAAACACAAGGCTGATAATAGTGCTGTCTGTGTGGAGGTTAGGATTAGAAAGGCCCCTGATTCCTACCAGCTCTCTTATTATCCCCTCAGCCCCGGCCGCAAGGAACCGAAGGGCCGACATGCTTGTTTCAAGCGGTGCCAGTTACTCTGTGTGACTCATCTAGGTTGAGAAACATATGAGGAGAATGGAGCCCCTGTTTTGGTGTGTCAGCGTGCTGCTTGTGGCTCCCTGACAGATTGCCGTGAGACGTGAAGGCGAATCTCCCTCCATGCTGTGCGAGTATGGAAAATACACACGCCTCCACCTCAAGTTATGCAGCCCGACCATACTCCCAGGGAGCTGCAGTGACTGTCCAATTTAGGCTGCATATTTGAGGTAAATGGACGTCAAAAGAAAGTTACAGTGCGAGCCATTCTTAGAGGTGGAGATGACATTTTTACTGTCATTGCAGTGCTCAGCGCTTCCCAAACACATCAATACTGCGCTCTAGAAAAATACAAGATGTGAGTAATCACATCTCGTATCCTCCGATCATTTGATATATTACAGGAAAAAAGCCAGACGATTTTTATTACATATTGGTCTCTGCATTGGGAGGGTGTTCCAGTTCTAAATATAGCTGTGAATAGGCCTTATATGTGGAGCTTCTCTTATTTGATTTTGCTTATGAAAATGAGAAAGTTCAACAGTACAAAACTCCAGCAGATTTTTTTCTTTTTCTTTTTTTTTTAAAAAACAGGCTCAGCTCATTTGCACTTTCCACCCATTTTCTCTTTGCTTTCGATTTCTACTTGTATTTTCTGAGCTACCAATGTTGCATGTAGACATCATACTAAAACATTTGTTGATCAGTGTCCTGTTTTTGCAATAAACATAACTATATAGCACAACTAACAGCAGCCTTCAATGTTTTTCAGGCCATGGACTCGCTAGGTGATAGAGAGACGAAGCATTTGCATTAGTTTCACCCTCTGCACTTTTGTCAGGTGTTTCTGAGGTTGAGGGTATGTCGGAGTCTCTTTTTTGCGATATATCCAGTGACATCTTTCTGTATTTGATTATATAATTTCTTCTTTGTTAACTTTCTTTGCAAAAACTGAAGTCTGATATGTTAGGATTGCACTGGTCTGACTCACCAGATGTATACCATGAGTATAAGACTATCATTGGTCAGTTGTTTGAGTCAGCACCATAGCACACGCTATCTGCATTTTCAGGGCGCCTGGGAAACAACAACGTCACAGCAAGCAATCTGCACTCTAAAAACAGCAAATTAGCCCCCGGGTCATTAACGATACGAACACAAGCAGCTGTTTCCTTTTCTTTTGCTGTGATTTAGACATTTTAATACCAGGGCTGATGTGCAAATGTGCCACCAAAATAAGTTCCCCCCAACACTATTTTGCAGGGGCACCGTTGTTGTTGCGTGCTGAGCAACAGGTCTGCCTTTGCAAGAGGATTCGTGCATGTTTCTTTTGTTGTTGTTTTTTTCGGTTTTTCCCTACAGAAACTCTGAGGACCCCCTGCTGAGGACGGAGGTATTAGAGCATAAAATCAAGATCAAAATTAATTTTAAAATGTGGAAATTGCACGTCCAAAAATTGAGTACTGCAGTGCAATGAAGCTGCTGTGAAGCCTCACTCAATCTAACCTCACCTCTCACTAATTTGAAGTTACTTTGCAGCTAAATGGCTATATTGTAAATGTCCATACTCTCATTAGTTAAACAGTGTTTACTGTGGGCCTATAGATTAGTGTGCCATGTGTTTAAATACCCAGCGGTGTGCATCAGGGGGCATTCAGCACAAACGCTCCTGATCAATAGACATGTTTAATGCTAATCATCTGCTGCCCCTCCCCACTGTATTGATCCTCAGTCGCCAGAATCAGAATCACGCCAGCTCTAGGTGGGATTAGATGCGTGTGCAAACACGCACATGTAGCCACGCACGTTCATTCAAACACACATGGATTCGACTTGTTTGATGACGGCGAGGAGGAGCCCTTGTATTTATTGATCGTCCGGCCTGTGAAGGACAAGGTCATCGGGTCATCTGTCACAGAGCTGGAGGAGACAGTGACACGCACACACTTCAAACAGAACCGACGGACCGTGCAGTGGCCAGACGCAGTTGGTTAATGAGGGTCATGCGGGAGTGTAGGTTGTGGTTAGGGCACCGCTAATGTTGTTAGCCTGTATTTGATCATGTTGGATGAGATCACGGAGGTTACAGGAGATAACTCAGAACTACAAAGCCTGTCTGTGCTGTCAACAGGTTACAGGGGATTTCCTCACCTTTTACCCAGATATCAGAGTCGATCATCTGTAAACTCTACAAGTGATTAGACCGGACATCACCCGTATCTGGCTTTGTGAAGCAGTGTAATCAGTGTCAATGATAAGAGGGAATCAGTTATGTCAGTCATATGAGTAGAGTCCTCATTTTGCTCAACCAGTAAAAAAGTTGTCCCAGGATTTGTCGTCATCAGCCTGTCCCAGCTAATCGTGTGGAAAGTGTGAAAGCACAGGCGAGCTTGAGCGCTGCGCTTGTGTAAAACATGCTGCTGACTTCGCTCTGTTTTGGTGTGTATCTGGAGTAATCATCCCTGACACAGAGAGTAGGGGGGAGGCTGCAGCGTGATAATAAGTTACACCAGAACATTCAAACTTTACCCAGATATTAATATATGTGGCAAACTAAACCAAACAGTTACAGACTAGGGGTGGGTGTCAATTTCGATTGATTGTTTCAGAGTACGGTGCCTAAACCAACACTTTTTTAAACTTTTTCATTGCTAAAGCAAATTTTAACTTGAAATGGAACAATACATTATCTGTTCACAGTTTAAACTACACTTAAATGAGTACAAAATATATTATCACATTTGCTAACCTTGGTCTCACCATTATAGATATAAATGGTGAGACATCAGAGGGTAAACTAGAAAATACTCTGTCTATAAAATTTGACCCAGTCTCAACCAAATCAGTGAATAAAGTTATAAAGTGCTTTTGCACAGTGAAGGCTGTTCCCCTGAAACAACTAAGTTTTTCAGTGGATGCAAATTTATTGTAGTGCATCAAGAGTCATCAACAGTTTTTAATCATTTTCCAGGAAAAGACAAATTCTTAAATACCATTAAAAATACCAAAGAATACCTAAAGATGGTTTTTGACATTGTTGATAAAAACACATAAACATCGATGTTGACTTCATGGGAACTGTAAGAGTAGAGTAATAGCTGCCATACAAGTGCTTTTTCCCTTTAGAAGCATTTATATTTAAATTTTCAGAATATTTATCATGATATATTCTATTACTCTCTGTGCTTCAGATTATACAATGATACAAATTTCGGTCCATTTCGCCCCGGCCTTAGTCAGCCAGTTGTATCTATGTTTTGTGTATAGAAATAGAAACTGGGAGGACGTGCTTTCATCTGCAGTGTATCTCCATATTCTCATTATATCAGCATATCAGCTGGAGGTCTGGAAGCTGAAATAAGAGAGCGCCTCACTTGAGGCTGCCGCTGAATGTAAAGTATGCCGCTGACACAGCCTGAGAAGTATTCCTGCTATGCTTTATTCTGTTTCCGCGCCGCTACATCCTCACTTTGACATTTGGCTGTGATAAGAGGAAAGCCTTGAATCCCACACATATCCACAGTGGATTCCAACCGCTGCACAACACTGGATCCTAACTCCACTCCCACACTCGGCCGTACAGTACGACCACTGCGCAGTCCTCGGACAATGCTCGGATTCAGCCTGTATGCATGAGGCCCATTCACACTTCCTATCGCTAGCATCTGCAATGCTAATGACTGAGCGACCGAGTGTGTTTCTCTCTGGCAGGGAGCTTGTGTTTTCTCTATGCATCTCTGTCCCTTTCTGAAAATTTCTTTCTCCCTCTTTGCTCGGCTGTGCAGTTGCGTAGGCGGCAACATCTGAGGCTGCATCAAAGCCCCAGACGTCAAAAGAAGCCGTACGGCTCAGCTGTGCGCAGACTGTGGTAGAAAATGTCATTGGAAAGATTGTTTACAGCATTGCTTTGCGGTTGCTCCATCAGATGTCCATTGTGCAGGCGAAAGCAGCTGTGGGTCAGTTTCTTTCTCAGAAACTTCAGGTTCAGATCTCCATTGTAAAGTCATAATTATCACAAGTATGTAGTCATAAGTCATAAACAGAGTTGGGAGGAGGACTTTAAAAATGTATTCCGATATAGTTTCTAGTTACCTGTTAAAAATGCAGTCAGTAATCTAATCTAAGAATGATAATATTAAAGTAATGCAATTTGATTACTTTCAAATCAAATGTAAATGTTTTATGTTTGTTGTAATGTTGATTAGTTTTTTTCAGCTTTTCATTCCTTTCTTGTGCACAATTTATCGAGGATTACAGGAGATGATAATGAATTGTTACCTGTGAGTTTAGCTGGTTTTATTTGAGAACAGAGTGATGTTGTGAGACTCGTGAAGTGATGTAATGTGTGAACACTGTGCCTGGTAGTATATCATTCTTTAATTTAAAGTAGTAATCCTGCTAAAAAAAAAAAAAATCCCCATTCTTTACTAGATGAAAATGTTATCTGATTATGTCTTTTTATCTTTCTTTCTTTCATATCCAGTTACATGTCATCCTTTACTCCCTGGTCATAATTACCTTTTGTTGCCGACCCTTTCTACAGCAGTGTGCTGCTTTAAGGCTGCAACTATCTATTATTTTTATTATTGATTACTTCTTCGATTACTCAATTAGTTGTTTGGTCCATAAAGTGTCAGAAAATGGTAAACAATGTTGACTCCATCAGACGTCCATTGTTCAGGAGAGAGCAGCTGTTGGACAGTTTCTTTCACTTTCTTAATAAGTTGATTTCCCTTCAGGTTCAGGTTTCCGTTGTAAAGTCATAAGTCTACTCCCACTGCAACTTCCACAGGATTTATTCCACCTGAGAAATGCTCTTAATAAATCTCAAACACATCCTCCCCTTCAAACACTCTTTCTCTTTATTTGTATGTGTCCGACTGCTCGCCGTCCACCGTCTCCGTGCAGATTTACACAGTCTGAGCACACTGGGAGCTTTCTTGAGACTTTGTTGTATCAGTGTCAGATTTGACTTTCCTCCCTCGACCAATTGCCGGCCAGGCTGTTGGAGGACGGCTGGCGGCGCAGGGCCGTGCCGGAGGTGACTTCCTGTTCAACAGCTGGGCCCTTGTTCGGGCCCGGCGCGGGCTGCACTGCGATAATCTCCCATGAGTCTTTCCACATGGGCAGAGAAGCCGCCGTGTCGCACCACTGTTTTTCCTGCCTTCCAACAAAGAAGAAAAGGTGATTGTGTTAAGACCTCTCAGCCCCTGCGAGGGTCCAAATGTGTTTGTGTAGCGTGTGTGTGTGCGTCTGAGTGTGTGTGTGTGTGTGTGAGCTGTGAATCATTTTGCTACCAGGATGAATGCATGAATCAGCCTTTTCAGTAAGTATGTGCAGCAGTGGCTGGCTGAGGTGTACAGATTGGGAGCGTTCAGCTGTCACCAGCTGACCTCACCACAGACACACTTTGTGCTCAGAAGCGAAGGAAACAGGGCTTCTCTCTGTGCCACCCCCCTCTGGAGAACACTTACACCTCAGTTGGTTATCCTCAGATAATCTCCACTGAGTTGTGTGTGCATGTTGGAGGGGACCACTTCCATCTTTTTTTTTTTTAAATCTCTTTTCCCATCATACCCCCTTTTTTTTTCCTCCCTCTTTGTCTTGACCTTTGGCTCATCGCGAGCCCCGAGGCGCCCCTGGGCACAGGAACTGACCTGCACAGAGGTCAGCCCGGGTCACCCCAGTCTGCCTGGGTTTCTGTGTGCACCGATAGGACTTTGATGGCTTATTAGGGAATGTAATGGTGGGGAAAATAGTGGGAGTCACAGGCTCCACCGCCTGCTGGGAAGGTGACTAGACCAACCTGTTATTAGAGGGATAACAGAGGAAGAGAGTAAAGATAGATCCAAACTTTTCATGATAATTAAAAGTAAGCAGCTGGGTTTGTTTTTAGCTACTTAGACTTAACTCAGGCTTCTGTTGGAATGTTGTTTTTAGATCAATTTAAGCTTTGTACTTCAATTTTATCAGAAAACAAACTCTTAAAGGAATATTTCAGATTATTTGATTGCCAATTTAAATGACAAGTATATTTAGAATATTTTCACCACTTTCCTTTGCCATTAGACAGACTTTTCTGATTGCAAACCACCGTTATAGATAAGCCAAATATCTCTCTCGCCAAACCAACTAAACTCCATGGAAGAAATCAATACTTTTACCTCAGAACACGGGAGTTGCTGGTCTACCGCCGCTTCGATCTGTTAGTTAGTTTGTGTTATTGTGGGACTCTGGTGTTCTAAAAGGATAGTTGAGATTCACCAAAGTCACTCAATAACACAAACAAACTAACAGATCGAGGCGGCAGTAGAGCAACGCTTGGCTCATATATTTCAGGAAAGGTAAAGCGGTGAAAATATTCTAAAATATAGCACGGCGGACCTTTTACAGGTGGCTAAAACATATTTTGTTGCTTTCCCTGTCCACAGCAGTACATTGCTGGAGTCTATAAAATGCAAGAAAATGGTGAAAAATGCTGATCACCGTTTCTCAAAGCCCAAGGCGACGTCCTCAAATGTCTTGTCTTCTGTCTATTGTCAGTTTCCTGTCATAGAAACCAGAAAATTTTGTCATTTGAGAAGCTTTTTTTCTTGAAAAAAATACTCAAAACTTATACAAAATACTTGAGGATTCATTTAATAGTAGCTTAATAATCCATGAATTAATTAGTTGTTGTAGCTCTACATTGTTTAACCTCCGTCCTGACTATGGATAAGAACCTCATACGACCCCACTTCAAATAATCTGAACTGTCCCTTTAAAATGTATATCTTGCATGTGTAATAAATGCAATCCTTCCTGTCCTCTGACGAGAAGGCACATGCAGCCACAAAGCTGGATGCCGTTGGGCTCACACAGTGCTACTCTGAACTTCATTTCCAACTGAAAGGCAGATGACACACGTGCGGCTATGATTGGACGAGACAGCTGGGCACAGGATGTACAGAGGGCTTTGATTGGCCTTGGCAGCTGCCCATGCCGAGCTTAGTTTTAGTGCTTGCTAAGTGTGTGTGTGCATTATCAGTGAGGTCACCGCTTTACCATACCGCTCTAATGCTTTTGAGCTGATGTTTATCCCACTAATCAAGTTTAGGTTGTGACCGCTGTGGCCATCATTGAACGGAGGGTTGTTCAAAAAGCTGCATTGTGTGTTTGTGTTCGGCGTCTGATTCAAACATTATTGAGTTGTTTTGTGCTCACAGAGTTTAAACCTGCATAAGTGCATTCAGATTACTGATGCTGATGCAATTTTAGTTCTCGGTCTAGCGGGAATAATCTGATATCTTTAAATGCACACTTATAACAGCCACTCTTTCTCCATGTTTTCTGTCAAAACTCATGAGACGTTTTGGAGGAAAAAAAAAAAAAAAGACTCCACTAACCACCGTAGCCAATCTCAAGGTTTCGTTACACCAGGATTTACAACATGGAAATTCTGAGACCAAATCAATTAATTCCAATGGAATCGCTGCCGTCAGAGGATCCTTTTGAAGAGACAAAATTAATCTGTGCAAATGTTCTGGCTTTGTTGCACCATTAGAGTGGAAATATATAACCTCTTTCTTCAGCTTGTTATCATGAAGTAAATTTTGATTCATTTCCCCACTTCCGCTATGCAAATCTCTCTGCAATAGTCCTCCATCATTGCTTCTGGTAACTAAGTACAAATACTTTGTGTACTTAAGTAGACATTTAAGGTATGTACTTTTTCTGACAGCTTTTTACTTTTGCTCCACACATTTTAACAGAAATATCTGCACTTTACTTTAGTTTTAATGCATTTGAGGAGACTTCTTGATTATTTTTTATTTTGTATCATTGTACACCACCGTCCCAACATCAAGATCGATTAATTATGTTACACATTGAAAGTTTGTTCACTTTATTGTGGCACATATTTTTTTAAATGCTGAAATGAAATAAATACATAAAATAAATTAAAATCTATGCATTAAAGGGGATTTAGCCCTTACTTTTATTTTGCATCATTGTGCGCTGCCTTCTCAACATCAAGTGTGACTTCAGCTTACAATGCTATAAATAGATGGGACAATAACACAGAAAAGATGATTCTTTGGTGCTTGTCAAATACGACAGACGTAACAAGACTAAAGCGACGTAAAAGACATAATGAGAGAAAACAGAATAGAGAGGGAGACTCACCTGCAGAGAAAAGTTGCACAAATACAGCATATAGAAACGTCCCTCAAAGGGCTACATTTTACTTTGAGTACATTTCAGAGCCGGTACTTTTTCACTTTTTCATGTTGAATCAATACTTCTAGTTTTTTACGCAAGTATCTGAACTTCTACCTGAGTAAAGAATGTGTGTACTTTTGCCGCCTCTGCCCACACAACCCTGCGGCTAATCGCTGCAGCACCTAATTCTGTCTGAATGTGGCCTGAAGCAGTTTGCCAACTAGTTCTGTGACTCATCAATATGTCACCAAGCTTCCCGGCCCCACCTACTTCACATATGAGAGCAAATTCACTTTGTGGTGTCACTGCGGCGTTACAAAGAGATGGGGTGTTGCGAAACAGCCACTAACCGGTTGTCAAGAACAGCGCACTCCACAGCAGATCCATAAAACACACAGGGAACGTGAGAAGTCTGAACAGAAGGGACCCCAAGAACGCCACACATGCTCGCACACACACACGCACAGTTATTCATGGGGCACTTCTGGAAGACAAATCCTGAACAGCAACAGCAAAAAGTTAGCAGCACCCATCTTTCCTCCTTCTGTGGTTTGGTTTGAGCTCCGCCGACAGCTGAAGTCATTACATAATCGTGCTCTCACCGAGGGCCGTGCCACCATTGAGGCGGCGGGAGGGGGTGCCACCGAAGGGCCCAGGCCGCAGATGGCGGTCCTGCCTGCCCACACCTGTGAATCATTTGGACCCAAATTGTTTATTTGGCTTTTCTTAAGTGCTACCAGTGTTTCCTCTGTGCGTTTGTGTCCCCTCTGGAAAACAGAAAAAAAAAAAATCACCCCCTACCCAAACTAGCACGTCCCTCTGGGCGATACACAGCTTCGGCATGACCACCAACAAAACAGGGCCAAATTAACCCAAAGGACACCCTCCACTTTCCACCCCCTGCCCCCTCTTTTCCTCAGGCTGTGCACTTCCAGAAATGCACAGGCACTTAACACAAATAAAGGAGTAATTCAAACAAGCTCTTTAAAAGGAAACACAGAGCTGTTATTTGTTGTTTTTCATCCTTTTTGAAGGGAAAACCTCTCTTCCTGCAATTCTACATTTGTTTGTGTGTTTGTTGTTGCCAACACAGAGGAGGAGGCTGCTATCTATTAACTTAAACATTCCTCTCAACCATCTGAACAGCAGCGTGCAGCCGGTGACTCAAGCTTGTGGTCAAAATTTATGGCTGCAAGCTCTGGCTTTAAGGACGATGCACACGCACACACACGCAGCAGTGATGATGTCGCTCATGGTGATAAAAAATGATTTTCCAGTTTTCCTAGAGAGCAGAAATCCACCAAAAATGGTTAAAACAGAAAGTGGAGCGCTCACGTAATCTGATAAATCCATCTCATTAACAAACAGTAACCAGCGCCATCCTGGCGGAGTGTGCAGGTGCTAACGAGGTCCACTCAATTTGCTAATGAGATAACGAGCGGGCTAATGAGGCCCTGAAAGAAGGTCATGATGTAATGGAATACCCAGCTCACACCGATACAGCAATATGAGAGATGTACTCTTCTGGGGAATTAAAGATCTTAAAATGAATATGCAATAAAGTGGTCTATTATAACTCATCCCTGGTGGGGATGTTTCTTAATAGGAGCTTTGATGGTAATAGTCGGCAAGAGAACATAATAATAAAATAAGGATAAAATGATATAAAATGAGAGGGATGAAAGGGAGATGCTTGTGTTTACAATTTGTTCAAGATAATGAGCTCATCCAGAGAGGAGCGCTGGGAATTAGGAGAGAAGCAGAAAGAGGAAAAAACATTTCAGATGAGTGTACGTTTGTTCGGTTGACAAAGCCGAAGTATTTTTGTTTTTTAAAGGAGCAATGTGTAACAATAGTTTGTCCAAAAATGAGCACTGCAGACCAAATAGCGAGTTGTAGCCATGGATGGTAGTTGAAATAGGTTGAAATCCTGTTTTATGTGCCGTCTATGTTTGAAGCGAGTTATTTCCTTCATGGAGTCGAGGAAGCTCAGGCAGGAAGACAAGCAGAAGTAAACTGACAATAACAAGTAATGACAAGTCCGACACTGTAAGTGTTAATAATCAAATTATTTATATACAATACATGTCTATAAGAAACATAATCAAATGCTGAAGCTCAGAAATAAAACAATCTGCATTATGATCTGTTAAAATAAAGATGCTTTCATATCGAAGCTCATTAGACAACATATGGAAATACCAATAACGGCCAACGTGAGAGGCCGATATCAGGCTGATAATATCGATGAGGCTCTAATCCATTTTGCACCGCATGCTTGCATGCATTGAAGTTTCTGTTGTGTAATCAAAACATCCACCGCGGCCTCCGTAACTTCTCCTTGTTTATTGAAACAACTGACCACAGAAAGTGAACTAAAATAAGTCACATCCAGATGGTTATTGTATGATGATGTTGTGAATGTATATTTCACGGTGTGCGGGGACCTCACGCACGCTTTTTCTCGTACATAAAAGTGCGTGAATGTTCTATGTGCATTTTTCAGTGATTACGTGTGCAAGCCATGTTCCCCACCATCTCTTTTTCTATGATTCAGTGGAAAATTCCCAGATTGCTGTTGTGCTGGCTTAGAAAACATAGAGGCTGTAACCAAAGCTCCGGCTGTTTCAGTCATAATCCCTTGTGCCTCTCCCTGCACTGCTTCCCCATCAAAGGAGCGCTGATTACTGGGAACTCCGCTGGGAACAGGCCTGGGAGATGGGAAGTGGGCATGGAAAAGGAGGAGCAGACACGCCTCAAAAAAACAAGACTGTAACTAGTGATGTAGTGCTGAGTAAAGAGCAACCCGGCCACCACATGAATTATAAGGCAAACACAAAAACATCTTTTTCATCACTCAGTCAGCTGATGTCTCTCTTAAAGTGAACCTATGTTATTTCTGCAGAACAGCGGCATCTGTGGTCACAAGTGGTAAAGACAGGACCAGGTTACATTCAGTTTCTTTACAATTCCCAGCGTTCACTCAGGTCAACACATCTAACTGAGAGCAGATACGATGCATGCATGTATTTAAGGCCAAGTGTGTAAGAATTACAGGGATTTATTGGCAAAATATGGCAGAACTGGAATGTAATATTCAAGTATGTTTGATCGTTCTATGTTACCTTAGAATAAGTTATTTATATCTACAGGGAGCACAGGTCCTCTTCCACAGAGGCAGCCATGTTGAACTGCCATGTTTCTACAGTAGCCTACAATGGACAAAACCAACACTGGCTCTAGATATGGCCTTATGCAGTTTTTCACCCACACACTTAGAAGGGGAGTGTGACACATAGTGCAATGCGCAAATACACCATTAGATCCCCATGAAATTCTGCACACTGGTCCTTTAAGAGAACTGAATACACTGTGGCAAATCAGGTATTCAGCCACAACAAAAATATGTACACAAACTCTTCCACAAAAGGCATTTTTTCCATAGACAGTCATCATAAAAGAGATGTGTTTAAAACCTTTGATAAGACAACATGAACTGCAGTCACAGTTATCTGCTGCTCTTTGTGATTTTGAACCACGGCGGTTTAATATTTGTAAAACTTTCCCAGAGTGCAGAAAAGCTGATTTATTTGCATCATGTTATCTCAGTGTGAAGTCGATGGGACAGGCCCAGTGAGAGACACAGATGCAGATGTGCAATGGGCCACACAACATGGAAGCAAACCAGTAAATCTGTGTTAACTCACAGTACACATTTTAATCAAACTTCATGCACGGCCACATTGTTTCTGCTCACACTGAGCTTCGGTTTTACATCACAGCAGCCATGTAGGACATGAGACTGTAAAACCACTCAAACTTCAAAACAGCTGATCAGCTTTTCTGACAGATATACAACCAATCGTCCAAGAGCCAGATCGTTGATCATTCTTGCAATTAATCGGGTGTCTAGACCCCCCCCACAAATAGCACGTCAAGCCCCCAATCTGGCAGAAATTCATCTGGATACTGAAATTTAAAAAGCAGCCAGTCAGCGCCCATGTTGTAAATAGCAAATAGCAAACTAGTGCCCAGTGTGTGCTGGTAGCTCAGTTGGTAGTGTGTCCTCTGCAGCAGCCCAGTGTGTGTCCCTTTATATCTTCAGCTATACTGTCAATTAAAGGCTCAAAAATCCCAAATAAATAACTCAAACTTGTGCTACTTGTAGGTTCACAACTAGTTTATAGTATCTATGCATTTCCTCATGCAGTCAAACGGAGCTGTCGATGGGACAGAGGACTGGGAGTCAGCGGAGGCAGAGGACACACTGTCCAAGGACCACATACCTGTCCCTCAGCAGAGACGAATGCTGCTGTAGACTCCTGTCAGATGATGTAGAGACTAATTCCAGCTGTCCATATACACTCCTTGTTACTGTCAAAGTCACTGCTGCACTGCATTTCTGTGCAAGTGGGTTACTCATCTCCTGCGTTTTCACACGAGCTGATCTGTTTACTCAGCAGAAAACCATTCGCTTCAGGAATTCGGAGCAGGAATAAAAGATGTCACTCTGATTGGCTTAAATCATGCCATGCTCACAACACACCTATGATTAATTTGGAGAATAAATACAACCTCTTTGCGCCTTGTGCCCAGATTGTGTACCCTTAAAGAATCAGTATTTAGCAACTGCACATCCAGAACTGAGTACTGCAATCCAAATAGTGAGTTGGAGCCGTGGATCCCATGTATGGTTTAAGAGGAAGCTCAGCAGGAACACAAGACAAGTGCAACATTGTCAGTTCTGCCTGACATTATTAATGATTTCTAACAACTCATAAACAGAAACTTAAACATTTGGCAAACATTCAGTATTAATTTTAACTGTAATTCAAAAAACAGGCAAACAACAACAGTTATCCTGCCCAGAATAGAAATTTAGTATTTCAACATGTTTTCCTTAATCTCTGCTGACATATCATGGTCATTTTATGATAAATCACAGTAAATATATTGCAGATTTCTTGTTTATCTGGTAAAAGTGGAGTTGGACACTCCCTGAATGCACCATGCAGTGATCTGACTCACTAATGTCTTTTACACATCAATATGTTACATTAGAAAACCTGACCCTGTGAATCTGCAGATCTCTGCTGTAGTTGCAAAACATCTTCCTGTACTGAAATAAAGATGTGATTTGTGTGAGAAAGAATGTGGTCATGCATGCATTCAATAGTAATGTAGTCTCACTTGAGAAGTGTGGACTTGCTGTATTTTGTTAAGTGGCGGCTTCAACACTTTACTGTATAAACACTGGTGGCTTTTTCACATGTCATGTAACCACAAAAGAGGCTCGATGCTGTTTGACTTCTCAAAGGAAGGGAAAGGTATTCAAAACAAAACACAGCAAGAGTAAAAATGTCTGACTCACTGGTGGCAAAGGGCAGGAAGCAAAGCATCCTTAGTGTGTGTGTCTTCATGTCTGTGTGTGTGTATTTTCAAAGCCTGAAATAGATGAGGGAGTGTATCCGCACATTCTCTCCCTGTGTTTTTAATCTTCCTGTCCATTTGTCCATCATGTAGTGCTGCAGCACTTCCTGTCTGTGTCGCCGCGGTGATGACTGCATAGCCAATAAAAAGTCAAACAGGAAACCGAGCGGAGACCCTCTGATTGTTCCTGAGGTGTCTGGGGCAGGAGTCCTCGTACACACACACACAGAGGCAAACAAAAGCTCAAACCAGATAAACAGAGAAAAAAAAACAGGGCCTGCACATGTGATTATGCAGAAATCAAGGAGATAAAACACAACACAAATATTAACACAGTTTTCTTGTGTACAAAAATATATAAACACATGTAGACACAGCGGGATTGGACGGAGAGTGGAAGTGAGAGGAGGTGATAACACAGAGGCAGGAAGACAGAGCTGCTGGATGTGTAATGGAAACATCCCGAGTCCAGGCCAAGAACGATTGAAAATCATTCACGCTTTGTTATTTCCTAAAGGGTGTGGTGCAAGACGACACTCCAGCATCAGGTAGGATGTCAGTCTCACTCAACTGACTGTAAATATGTGCTAAATTTACTTGCAGGCACGTCCCTCCTCACATCTTTTCCTGTTCGGTGTGCAACGCAAAGATGGATCATTAAACTGAAGCTACCGAGTGATCACTGACCAGATAACCAGACTGAGTGATCAGAGGGTCTGAGAAAGTGTGGGGAGGTGTCTGCACGCAGTTTAAGTTAGGTGGTCTGTAGTGACTGACAGTGTGGGATGTGTGGGGCTTGTGGCCCGACAGGAGCCACCTGGTGAAAGGCCAAGGCCTGGGGTGTAACCCTGGAAGGAAGTGGAGGTCCTGAGGAGCATATGGAGGGCTAAAGGGGACAGGATGTGTACGAGAGGGCTGGACAGAACTTGCTACTATCCATTACTGTTTACACATATGACATACAGTATATGACATATACTGTATGTACTCTATTCAGTTCAGTTCAGTCCCAATTCTGTTCTACTTTATTCTATTCTCACTCCCTTGTTCTTTCATCCATTCAGTAATTAGCAGTAATTTGACATTTCAGACACATATAATCATCATTTTGCATCATCACTGACAGACGGGAGTATTGCACAACAATAACTGTTACAAACACTAATAAAATGTAAAGCATTACTTTGCAGGGTTGTTAGCAGGAAGTTGTACACCGTGAGAATCTTTAAAGGCACTGCATATTTTTTTTACTCATGGTATCAAACCGTGGCAGTTTTGATATTTCCTCTCTTTCATGTATTTCAGGTGCTGGCACTGTGAACGCAGTGAAAAATTATGTTTTAAGAAATTGTGAGCATGTCTTTCCAGAAACAACATTTCGATTACGCAGTAAAATAAATAGGATAAATAGGGAGGATAAACTCGACAGCAGGCCCATGGCAGAGATGTAAAGCTTTATACAGTTTAAGAACAGGCAGAACGGGCTTTAAGAAGTAATCTTACTGTCTTGAGCAATCAAACTGCTGTTAAGATGTACTGTTGCATCAGCTCCCCATGTTCCATTAGCAGCAAACTAAAAGCCCGAATGTGTGAAAGACCCTTTTGTGTCTTCCTCACGTGCTCCCTCTCTTTTTCAGTGTGTTGTGACTCTTGCAGCGTGTTTCTCTGTGTTTTTACGCAACACGCAGCGTCACGACATGACCATGTGCCAGTTTCATCTGCAGCTTGCCAGTCTCTTTGGCACCCATGCCAAACCCCAGTCTACAGTACGCACACACATCCCGCTCCTGACGGCACAAGCATGCATTCACTTGCATGGTTGCACGGAGTACACCCATGTGCGCACACACACACACATGGGATAAAGAAGAGATAAACAAAAGCAATTATGTATTTCCACACTTTCACACAGTCTTAATCTGAGTTATCCTCCCAAACACACCTCTGCACACATGCACACACACCCCAGTGCAACTTAATAAGCCAACAACAAGCCCCTGTTTTATGACCTCTGCAATATGATTATATAATAAGTGAGTTTATAGATTTCAGAGCATCATAAAAAGTGAGAGAGTTTGGGAGCTGCATGCCAGACCTCAGGCTCAGTATAACTGGCTCAGTGTCTTAATTGAAAGTCTCTCAGGACCACAGCTTGTTTTCTCTGGGAATCAGCTGGGGAGAGGCTCTGGGGTGTTGCTGGCTCTGGCGCTGCATGCAGAAGCTTGCGCAAAAAGCCACCAATTATGGACAAAAGGCTGAGATTTCATTTGGTTTCGATTCAAATGTTTCACTTCACTCTCCCACGATATCAAGCTGTAAAGCCCTTCAAAGTGTATTCCTGATGAAATAGGTCACCACATGTGAACGTGGAGGCTTGTGCCACAGTCGCCCAGCTTGATTTGCTGACTCACCCTCTTATAAAATCATCAAACCGATGCAGTAATTTTCCCTCTCTGTGATCTGACAACGGCAGGATGCTAACACAGCGAACCACATGTAAATAAATGAGGAACGATAATCACTGCCGTTATGAGCATGTGGCTAATGTTTGCTGTTTTTCCCATCATGTTTATTCACATTAACTAATGTCGTGATGCTAATGTAGCGTTAGCTGTTATGATTAAACTAAGAGATGAGTAATACTGTGATCCTCTTTAGTACGAACAGCAGCCTCCCTCGACCCGACATCCACGTCATAGTAACTCGTGTTCGCCAATGGTCGCTCTCCCATTTGAATTTTCCTAAGGTTAAGATAAAGGTCAACTTTACTGTCACAAAGAAAAATTTAAATTAGAATTAGCAGCGGGCAGCTGCTGTGCAGCACCCAGACACTTACTCCAGTTGTAAGTCAGAGCCTTGGTCTGAAAAGAGGAAAGTATAGAAATTCTGAGAATATGTAATGAAAATCAGAGAAACAAACAATAAAAAGCTAGAGAATGTAGAACAAAAGTGGAACAGAAGCTAGAACATGTAACAAAAGGCCGAGAACACAAAACGACAGTCACAGAACATGGCATGAAAGTCCAAAAACATCAAACAAAAGGCTGAGAATTAGAAGTCATGGAAAGCTGAATGAAAATCTGAGACTATTGAAAAAAAGTCTGTCTTTGGTTGCACCTTTAAGCCTTTTGATACAAAGATCATGTAACAAAACCTGAAAAAATGCAAGGAAAGCCTGACAATACCAAATAAAAGTCATAGAACAAGGAATGAAAGTCTAAGAACATGGCACAAAAGTCCAAAATCAGACAGCAAAGGGCAGAGAATTAGACTGGTAGTCAAAGTTCATGGAACAAAAGTATAACAATGTTAAGTCTAAGTCCAAGAACATGATATGAAAGTCTGAAAAGATGCAACCAAAGCCTGAGAACATGAAACGAAAGCCAAATCACATGTAACGAAAATCAGTAAAGTCAGACAATAGCAAAAGAAAATCATGGTGAAAGTTGTAGAACATGGCATGAAAGTCCAAAATCAGACAGGCAGAGCCATAAGACTGTAAAACTGAAAACTGTCTGGGTCACTGGACACTTTTTTTGACATAAAGCCCTACAGTACAACGCCTTTCCTAGCGTTTTTTGATTTGGTCACTGGTTTATAGCTTCATTCATATTTTCAAACACTTGTTTGAGCAACTCGGTGTTTTGGACATCAAGGCTTTGAACAATCTTTAAAACTTTTACTGTAAGATTTCTAACATAAATCCTTTCCTGACCAGTTCTGTTGTGCGACCGCCATCTTACTGTCCCTCCCGAAAACTATGCCTTTACACGTCCCCTCCCCCCACGTGGGGCAGACATGCAGAGTTTACATGGTTATTATTTTTCTGTTGAACAGATATCAAAGGTTAACACTAGACGGTAACACAGGAGTTGATTTTCTCTTGTGTTTTCTGTTGTTATTATGGCTTCTGTCTCGTCCCAGTCCTGTGATGAATAGTGGAATTGGCTCCCACTGGATTCTCACTGGAGTTTACGCCACCCCTCTCAGCCTGATTGAAAACGCCTTACAATTAGACCAAACTGGGCCAGTCTGTTCCGATTGAGGTGTTTTCATAAGGCACTTCTGATTGGACTCTTACTCTGATTATTTGTGGAATTTTATGGTCCATGTAAATACAGCTAGTTGTAAACAGGCCATTAATTTTGCAGCACATTCTCATGTGATCTGCGGAGAGTCGCGACCTGCAATAATAAATGAGTGGAGTTTTCTAATTTGGCTAGGATTTTGTCAGAGGTCAGGGAGCGTCACCTCCGCGCCTTTGAGCTCTGTCTTGGAGGTCGGCGGAGGTGACGGCATAGCCACAGGCAAGCACACACAAACGCAAACACTCATACATGAACACACACAATTCCACTGGTTTCCAGCAAGGTCAACACAAGGTTCTTTGGTGCTGTCAGTGGTTTGAATTCCTCCGTTCCGGTCCTCAGAGATCGCATCCAGGGTCAGTTATATTTCACACTGTATGGCACTGTACCGCGACCTGACGTACGAGGGGCCCGGTCAGATGTTACATCTCCAGACAAGGACGATCTGAGCAGATCAAAGCTCTTCATTAGGGCCTCGACGCTCTGGGTTTTTCATATCTGCTCGCACACAGAGCCGTCCTACCCCGGTGGCACCCCTTGGCCCTCTGACCCTGTGAACTGTGCGTGTACAGAGCTGAGGCGGAACTAAACGGGTGGCTCCGGCGGCGTCATGAGAAGAGCTCGCCGTCATCCATGCAGAATGCGTGTCAGGGGATTGGGTAACTCTGCCAAGGGAAGAAAAGGCAGGCAGCACACACTGCACACATTGTTGAAACAGAAGACATCTCACTTACAGAAGACAAGTGTGTAGTGTGTGTGTGTGGAGGGGCCCGTGTGTGTGTTCGTGTACATGCAGAAGCATCTGCAGATTTGTATGCATGCATGCATCTCTCTGTTATTGTTTGTGTATCAAAAGGAGAGTGTGAGTCTATTTATTTGCATGTACGGGAGCATATGTGTATCAGGGTTCTTACGGGTGCTGTAAATCCTTGAAAACACTTGAATTTTAATGTGGTGTTTTTAAGGCTTACAAAGTGCTTGGATTTTGTTTAAAGTACTTGAAACTGTGAATTACTTTCATAATAAGTCACTGACTGAATAAGACGTGCAGCTTTTCACAGTGGGAGAGTCTGCACTTTCGAGCCACGTAAAGGGTAAGCAGTAAAGTAGACTATAACTTTGTTTAACCTAAGCTGAACTCATTCTCAGGCTAAACAATGGATATTTATTTATTTATTTAACATTCACAAAGCACATCAGTGTATAATACATGATGCAAATATACTGGAGTTAGCAAGAAAGCTAATTTACATCTGTAGGCCCCTGGCAGCTAACAGAAAAAAAGACCAATACACCACAAAAACATCACATTAAATCTATACACGTGCGAATCAAACATAACAGACATCCCACAGGATCTACACTGTATAAATAGTCCATAGACATACCTCATCATAAATGTGCATTTCTATGGATACCAGTTCCAGATGTGTTGACCCGTCCCTACCACTCAGGACAGTCCAAGACACTGGACAACAAGCTGCTAAAGTGGCACATCACGCCTGCACACAACAACACAATACAAAGAAAACGATGCTGCATATGATACATAAAGTTCTGCACTATACAATAAAGTTAAACACTAACTTGCACACTCACACATATGGTAGTATTAGTATTGTATGTCAGTTACTACATGTCCCTTTATGTAATATGTAGTGTTCTAGCTAATGTTAAGTGCCACAGCTAATAATGTCTACAGTAACATCAGTTCCTTTCTGCAACTTAAAATGTTGCAAACATCAGACCAGTGCATAAGGTAGCCACCTAGCAGCTAACTGAGTAGCTATATTTCACAGATAGTTTGGACGTCTAAACTATAGACTCAGCTCCGTCTCCTCCTCTGTCATCTCTTACTATGGATCATTTGAAATATCTGCGTGATCGCTCACTGACCATGACGCGGGTGTTTTGGTTTCACCTCTGTGTGGACGGTAGCCAGGAAAATGTATTACATTTTGATGTGTAGCCTAGCAGATTCTTCGCTGTGTTTTATAGGCTACTGTTCACATTCTGGTGTAGGCCATCGTTCAGGAAATCAGCAAAAATTTAATTCAGATTGATGTTGTTTGTCTAGGGACTGTTTAATATTGATTGTATAGGACATCAAGTCTACTTACAGACAGGTAACACATTTTGAAACATGAAACATTTGTCACTCTTCTGTGTTGAAAAAGTGAACATGTTTATATGTTTATAAGCTGCAAGATGCTGGAAAAGCCAGAAATTGCACCTTAAAAAGTGCTTGAATTGGACTTTGGGAAAGGCGTAAGAACCCTGCTGTATGTATATGCCTCTTTGTGTGTGTGTCTGCATGTGGTTATGCCTCTGGTCATAACCCCTCTAGAACCTAAACATATTTAACTGAAGCAAATGACCCCTCATTACTCAGTGTGCTACAATCAGAGGTGATAGGTCACTGCTGCTCTTGTGTGTGTGTGTGTGTGTGTGTGCAAGAACATCCTCGCATTAGAGCAGGTTTTTGTCTTCGCATTTAGACTCTGTGTGTGTGTGTGTGTGTGTGTGTTTTCAAGCGTGTGTGCGTCATTTATCATCAGCGCTTTGTTTTCCCTCCTCTCAGAGTGTTTGTGTTTACCTGCAGCTCTTATCTGATCTCGCCACACGGGAGGTCAAAGTCACAGCACGCTCAGGGAAGCATTATGTTTAGTCCATCTGAAGGACAAATCACCGAGGATCAGCTCCGGTCTGGCGTTACCTGCTCACCGTGACACTGACAAAGCTGGAAAACGAAAATTTGTCAAGCGCGTCACAATTAAGCATACAGACACGGCCGAAACAAGTCCTGTTGTGAGTGATTAATCGGGAGAAGGTTCTGGTTCGGTAACTACGGCTGCTTGTGATGGATGTACTTTCATCCGTCTCTGAACTGTCTCTCTCGCCAGTCTGTCCACAAATTCCAGTTTCACCCTGGAATTGCTATCGACTGTCCCTGCAGAGCGGAGGCAGCGCGTCCTCCATCACTGCCACCTGGAAATACGGCTCTGCTTCTGTTCACAAGCTGCTGTATTTTCACGCCTCAGAAGCTGCGCGGCTCGTAAAGAAGAACGTTTTCCCTCGACTCTTCCTGTCTTTCAGCTTCAGTTTCATCTCTTAGATATCAGGTTTTACATACTACTAATTTGTTTTACTAATAACACAGATCAGGTTCCTCGGCAAAGTTTTTCTTATGTACAATAAGGGCTCCATAAAGGTTCTTACTGAAGAGCTGAGGTTCTGCTCAGAACCAGCTGCTTCTGAAGAGCCCTTTTTTAATGTAAAGGTTCATCAAGGGTTCCTCTTTTCATCCAAAGAACAAGCATTGTTGAAATCCATGAAGAACTCTCTCTGGGTTCTAGATAAAACTCTTGGAATACTAAAAGGTTCTTGGTAGAACCTACTGGATGGGTTCTAGTCAGCACCCTAAGAAGGTGAAAAGGGTCTGGATAGAAACCCCAGAGAGATTATGAGTGGAACCATTACACCATATAAGAGTTCTCTGTAGAACCTTTCACTGGAGGTTCTGGGTAGAACCTTTCACAGATGGTTCTAGCTATAACACTTTATGTTGGGTTCTAGGTAGTACTATCTGAAAGGGTTCCATGCTAAACCTTAATAAAAAGTTCTACCAGAAGCCAAAACGGGTTTTATTATGGGAAAAGGACAAAGAACCCCTTTTCTGTTCTAGTTAGCACTTGAAGAACTCTTTTATCAAGGGTTTTTTGAACCATAATGTACAATGGTTCTTGGCACAACCCCCTAGGTGGCTTCTAAGTAAAATCTTTGGAATATAAAAGGGTTCTCAGTAGAACCCCATGGGTAGGTTCTTTTAAGCACCCTTAGACGGTGGAAAGATTCCGGACAGAAACCCCAGAAAGGGTTCTGGGTGAAACCTTTCACAGATGGTTCAAGGTATAGCCCTTTATGTTGAGTTGTACGTAGAACTCTATATACCTAATATATACCTCTATAAAAGGTTCTACCTGTGGGGACGAGCCAAAGAACCCTGTATGGCTTAGTTAGGACCTTTAATTCTCAGAGTGTAGAAGATGCGTTTATGTACCACACACAAGATACAGAGCGTGACCTGGGTGGAGGGCGGCTGTACGAAGCAGAAAGTTCGCATTCAGATGAGGGATGCACCAATTTATCAGCCAATATTCACCTTGTTGAGTGCAGTCGGCCAATCAGCAAATAACATGGCATTCACCAAAGGCAGTGGCCAATGTTCATTTGTCGTGTTGCATCAATTTTGCGCTCACTAAATGATGAGTAGGTCATTTGTGGTCAAATGAGGACAACAGTGAACATACCCAGCTGCTGCCCCGGACAAGAAGACACTGGCTGAACACAACTGTGGTGTGACATAAGAGGGCAACGAGTGCTGTGTTTTCTGTAATAGAGATTTATTTATTATGACAAAAGGTTTGACACAGCAGCCGAGTAGTGTATTAAATGTAGGCTAATACGAGTGAAAGTACTGAAATGGACCACGAATAATTAAAACATAATGCACGCAGTTCATGTCAGGTTCACAGAATGTTTCCGAGGGTCGTCACTGGCCTCAACAAGAGCTGATATTGTAGGAAAATTAATGTTGGCAGGCGTTAATTAATAGTGTTTCCTCTTCCTTTAAGTTGTTATAAAAACGTGGCCCGGTCTGCGTTACGTTTCCCTTGAAATGTGTTTGCAGCTGCAAACAGTTCAGCTAGGTGAGCTTGTATCTTGCTGTTTCCCGCATGCTAATTAAAAGGTGATTGTTTCTTTCTATCCTCCTCGTCATCATCATCATCATCATCATCATCATCATCATCATCATCATCAGTACCACCACCCCTGGCCATATCCGTTTCCTCTGTACCTCACAGTGCTAAAAGACAACAGTCATCTAGACAGCGCATACAGTAAGCTCCATTATGGGTTTCCTGAGTCACATTCCAACCAAACGACCCAGCCGACTGATGCCCGGCGCAGGGCATACATTCCCATCCTCACACTGATCCCTCTACATGCTCCTAACCATACCCATGCTTTGAAAACATCCGGGGCCCGATATATCGGATGCCCCGCGGAACGCCGCCTGGCGACTCCTCACGTCTCTCAACCAGCTGGCTCACATAATCAGGAGCTTTGAGGAGACACCCGGGAACGCCGGCATTCCCTTGGATATCATTCCCGTCCTCGCCAGCGTCGCTGTCAGCATGAGTAAAAGGGGCTCAGGTTCGGCAGCAGCTATGGTAATGGGATGGACAGATGTTTAGACGTGAGGGACTGGGGGCCCCCCTGGGGGCCTCTGCAGCGGCCCGGGCTGACAGAAAGCAATCAGCTTGATGTGGAGGAACAGAATACTGTACTGTACGTTCACAGAGAGCGCTGCAATATGAGCCAGGAGAGAGGGATTTACTGTAGATACAGGCATGGATAAGAAGGGAAATTAGCAGCTGAGAGAGTCAAAAGAGTAGAAAGAGGTGAACACAAAACAGATGGGAGTGAGAATAAAAGAGGCAAAATATTTGACTGTTTGAGAGAAACGATGCAGACGGAGGAATGCACGATCAAGTTATGTGCAAAAATTCTTGGGTCGCACTTTAACAGTACACTAATAAGACGTACTTTGTATCAAAATAGAGGAAAACTAGAAATAAAATGTTATTTATTAGACCGCATTAGAGATTTATTAGACCCTAGACTTTTTAAAAGGGCAATTAGGGACACATATGAACAAAACTGTACTGTAACCTAAAGTGTATTATATCCCACTGTTCGACCCTTATTAGACTTTATTAGAGGGTCATTAGAGACACGTAACAACAGAACTGCACTGTACACTTTACTTACTTGAACTAACGTGTATTAATTACCACTGTTAAGCCATTATTAGACTTTCTTAGAGGGGAAAATACACTTTAGTTTACAGTACAGCTTTGTTGTAATGTGTCCCTAAATACCCTCTAAGACAGTCTAATAAAGGTCTAATAAAGGTTCACATACTGCCTAATAAAGAACATATTATTTATAGTTTTTCATCTAATTTGATGCAAAGTATGTCTTGTTACCTTTTATTAATGTACCGTTAGGTGTACAGTGCTTGTTAACTGACTAATAAAGAATATATTACTTCTAGTTTTTGTCTAATTTAATACAAAGAATGGCTTGTTACGTCTTATTAGCGCACTGTAAAATAAAGTGCGACCTATTCTTGGGTAGGCTTCTTGGATAGGCAACCGAGTGAAACTGAGGGTATGACAAAAAAAAGGGGGGAGAGGAAGAGAAGGGAGGGAGGGGAGGTGTGGATAAAAATGAGTCATGTTGGCAGGAGAGAAGGGGGAAACAGCTGAGAGGTTTTTGAGGTGCGTCTTTGGCTCTGATCGCACTTTTATTTTGGCTGAAGTAAGGTGATACTTATGAGCAAAAAGGGTCTCTCTCTCACCCACACACACACACACACACACACACACACACACACACACACACACACACACACGCACACACACTCATTCTCTATTCCTCTCACCCTCGCCCCTCCTCCCGTCTGTCCCTGCCAAGTTTTTTTGTCCTGGGAGGTGATGTGAGTGTTTCCACATGTGGTAGGCCGGAGCTACTAGTTTGGCTTGTAACACTGACTCGACACAAAGCCCCCTTATAGAAACAGAGGAGCAAACAGGAAAAAGGCCACGATTACCTCATAGTGTTTTACTTTTAACTCGAAGGCTCGAATAAAAAAAGGGAAAAGAGACAGGGGGATGCAGAGCTCAGATAGATGTCCTCCCTGTGCGTCTCTATCACTAGCATCAATTTATTATATTGTGTCCCTGCATATGCTACAGTATCTTTAATTTGTTTTATTTAATCATCATACACTTTTTTTCCTTTCAGTCATTCATTTGCTTTTTCTCAGCCCCATCTTTCCTTGTCAAACTACTGTTCAGGTCAGTTTGACAGTAATTGGGACGGGTCAATACAGGATCCCACCCGCGGTGCCGAGGATCATTAGTGTGAGTGAAATAAACATTAATCTATTCGGCGAGCCGATGCCGCCGCTGGTCGGCCGCACACTCCATCAGAGAGACGATAAAAGAGAGAAAAGACCGATGAGCTGTTCACTTTTTCTTTTCTGTTAGCGACAGTAAAACCTGAATTGTGCACGGCAGCGAAGTCACTTAATCTGATATTGAGACAGTTTTGCTCATGAAGTGAGATCATTTAAATGATTCCCTCAACTGTTTTGAATACAAACTAGTGTTTCCACAATTTTGCTCGTCCTTTATGGTTGTTTTATTCTAATTCCATTAATCTTTGACATAAAGCTGGAAATAAATCATTTGTGGCAATATGTTTTAGTAGCTTTAAGAAAATAAAATTTAAAACCTAAGTAAAGAATAATGTACAGCGGGTCATTATTGCAAAATAAACCCTTGAATCACCTTTGAAGGCATTCATTTCCCAATAATGACCTGCTCACTTCTTTAAAGAAATCAATAGTTTGCTACAAAATATCAATTTAAAAATGATTTTATTGATTGAAAAATATTTTTATGGCTCCTTCACAGTCTATGACCAGAAGTGCGTCTGTAGCAACAGTCTGCTATTCTGAAATAACAGACCTCAGAGTGCCGTAATTGACCAATTTATCAAAGCCGCGTAATAATATTTGATGAAACGACAGCTGACAGCTTTAGTAACCGGTTGATGAATATTTTACGCACAAAACAGACAATCTTAATCATAATACAACGATATAATGCATCATGATAGACAGTGTAGACAAAGTCCTGCATTCAAAATGTACCAGAATCAAATTGATGAACAATATAAGCAAATTTGATTTCCTTTGACATTTTCTCAGTTTGGAGACTCATTTCTTCATTTCAGACAATAAACAATATAATAATATACCGCTGAGCTACTTTGTTCCAGAAAGACAACGTGAAATTTCCCACTGAATTTATTACATTTTCAGACTGAAGTCAATACTAACCCTCGTCATGGGTCACACTGTCGTCATTATTGTGAAAATAAACAACCATGGCCTGTCTTAAAGTCAGTTAGTGACACACAGCAACTTTTCATCATATATGTTTTCTTCAAACTATAAAAAAGGAGGAGAGATTTAACTCTCAAATAATGAAGTCTGCTAATATGTTTCTTTAGGAACTTAATTTAATGATTTGATTGAACTCTGTACAGTTCATTCAACCAAGTCAAGACTTCAAGTAAGAAGAACTCGTGTTTATAAGTCCTGAAGATTTTTGAAAATAAATACTAGAAATTTTAAGTTTAATCAGCTTGAACAAATAAAACTTGTAGATTATGTTAAAATAATAAGAAAATATTAGTTGATCCCACTAAATTTGCGTATGATCCCTCCTAATGTGACTCATCTCGTTGTCTTTTGAAGTCATGATAAAAGTTGACAGTTTCATAGTGTGTATTTGTACAAAAAAAAATAAGAATTATTAGTGCTTGCTAATTTATTAATTAGTTGAATTAGTGCTTATGTGTGCATCTGCTGGGACGTGCACAGTTACTCTGTGTGAGGGACACCAGGGGGGTGAAGACTGAAGGTTGCTGACTGTGATGGAAGTTGAGCACGATGGAACAGCAAGCAGGGAGGAGAAGGAGGAGGAGGAGGAGGGTGGTGATGAAAGAGAGTGAGAGGATAACACACACACATACACACACACTTTTCTCTGTCGTCCGTTAGTGCCTGCCACCGTCACAGTGGGGGGGCCGTGGCCTCTGCATAGCCTGAGAATGCTAAAGGCTAATCCTACAGGAATGCTCCAGGAATGTGAAAGTTGAGTCAGGGATCGAACAAGAGAGGGGTGGAGAAGAAGAGGAAGGAGGGGGGGGGGGTTGGTGGACTTAGAGAAAAGGGTGGCATTCAGGAATAAATGAAATGAAAGAGAGAGAAAGAGAAAAGGGGGAGGAGTGGTGGTGGTGGGGGGGGTTCAGAGAGAGTGAAAGAGAGGTGGAGAGGAGGAGGAGAGGTTGAAAGAAAAGAAAAGAAGAGTTTGGCAAAAAAAAAAAAAGAAGCAGAGAAAAGGAACAAAGAGAGAAAAAGAGGGGAAGAGAAGGACAGATTGGCAGGAGGGCTGATTGCAGAGTGTCTCGTTGTAAGACAAATGCCGGGATGCTTTCTTTTTCTTCTCTGCCGGCATTTACAGTTGTTATGGAAACAGGCCAAAACCCGCTGGATTGTTTGTGAAGACGTCTCCTGTCCTGCAGGTACACGGAGATCGTCCAGATAGTTTCGCTGGAAGAGTGCGAGAGCTTGTCTTGTCATGAAACAAATGAACTTTGTGCAGGCTTTCGTAACAATGGCGGTTAGGCGTCCACCGTTGAGCTTGAGCTGTCAGGATGAGTCTCTGCTTGTCCTCGTTTCCTGGTTCCTGTTACAAATATGGTTTTTCCACCTCACAAGTGTTCTGTGACGTACCCAAACCGGCACTGCATGGTACAAACTCAGAAATAAAGGTGATAGCTAGAACCATTGGGGATTCTTCCCGTAGGAGAACCCTTTTGGTACCTGGTAGAATCTTAATAAAGGTGTCATTTGGAACCTGTTCAGATGGTCCTAACTAGAACCCAGCATAAAGGATTATAACAAGAACCACCTGTGGGAGGTTTTACCTATAATCCTCTCTTGCGGTTCTGGACAGAATCTTTCCACCTTCGAAGGGGGCTAACAAGAACCCACTCAGGGGGTTCCACTGAGAACCCAACATAAATTGTTATACCTAGAACCATCTGTGAAAGGTTTTACCCAGAACCCTTCTATGAGAGGTTCTAAAGGAGAACCCTTCTGTGGTTTAATGGTTCCGCCCAAAACTCCAGAAATTTTCCACCTTCTAAGGGGGCTAACAAGAACCCACCCAGGGGGTTCTACTCAGAACCCTTTTATATTCCAATGGTTTTCTTATCTAGAACCCATCCAGGGGATTCTACCAAGAACCCATTTATATTCTGAGGGTTTTATATAGAACCCACTCAAGGGTGTCTACTGGGAATTGTTCTACCTCCTAAAGGTGCTAACAAGAACCCACCCAAGGGGTTTTACCAAGAACACTTTCACATTCCAAGGGCTTTGTCTCGAACCCACATAGGTGGTTCTACTGAGAACCCTTTCATATGATGGTAGAAAGAACCCTTCACAAAAGAGTTCTGCAGGTATTTCAACAATCCTTGAAGAACTCTTTCTTCCAAAAAAAAGGGTTCTTAGAGGAACCATTGGTCTTACAAATAACCCTTGATGAACCCTTTCTTCAGAAAAGGTTTCTTAAGAAGCAAATTGTTCTGGAAAGAACCTCAGCCCTTCAGGAAGAACCCTTTTGGAACCCTTTTTTCTAAGAGTGCGCTCTCGATTTGTGTACCCTTGGGACTGGTTCAGTTATGCTTGAAAACGTGCACATTTGGCACAGTTCCAATTTAAAATGCATACCTAGAAAGAAGCATTTCTTTGTACCAACGTCACAGCACAGCCGCTTGGTATTCAAAAATAAAACCAAAGTGGAAAAACTCTTCTCGGAACTTCCTAGACGGACAGGACCTGATTGTATTATTTGATATTTTCAGTTACCTGAAAGGCAGGTGTGCCTCTGTGTGTGTGTGTGTGTGCGTTTGCCTGAATGACTGCCAATAAGGATAAGTGCATGTGTAGGAAGAGAAGTTGTCTACAGTGCTGATATGTGTCTGCTCACTGTTGTGCAACAGTAATTACAGTTACAGTTACGGTTACAGCTAGACTTGCTGACAAAACACAGCAGGCAGCGGTGGTGAAATGCAGCTGCCCCATTATCTTTGTGTCTGTGCGTGAGTGGATGTGTTTGTGTATATTTATGCAAATGTATGTGAGTGCGTGCGTGTGTGTGTGCTCTGAAAAGAACACACAAAACATTCTTTATCTGATAAATGAATAAACTGAATCATTCAAGTCAAGTCAAGTCAAATTTTATTTCTATCATCCAGTATCAAAATTTACAATTTGCCTCAGGGGGCTTAACAGTCTGTACCATGTACGACAATCTTCATTCCATCTGTTTTGATTAAAATATGGGAAAAAAAATGTTAAGAAATTTTGATGAGCAGTGGTGTAAATAATAAAATCAAGGCCCCAGTTTTGTGCATGCTGGCTCTCACTCTTATTGTGGAGGCTGTGGTTCAGGAGGTAGAGCAGATAGTCTAATAAAAAAAAAAAAAAAAGTCATGCTTAAGTGTCCTTGTGCAAGATGCTGAACCCCAAATTTGACAATTTGATTATTTCTGACATCTCAGCCTCTATTAACTATCCTTTTGCAAATATTTCCAACAGGATGTGACCTGAAGACGACATAAATAATCCAGTCAATAAGCAGTTTATTGCTGTGTCACCCCTAAGATACTCTATGTGTTACTTAATGAATGCATTTGTCTCTTCTGAGGTTTTTGTCCTCCTTCTCATCCACTACGGTGATTGAGTACAACACACATTCAGCTCTCAAGGTTACATCATACTGTATGAGGACTAGTAAATCAATAGTTAGTTGTTTTGAACAGCCAGTCTCAATATTGTTTAAATGTGGTATTCATGGTGTTGCACTTGCAGAAGCTAATAGTGCCAAAGATATGAAAAAAAGAGAGCTTAAAAAGAGTTTCTAAAACATTTCTCACCTCTTCACAGCTGGCCTGTCAGGGCATGAAGCCAGCGTCGATGTCGGGTTGTCAAGTTTTGGAAAGTCACGGCAACGGTCGGACACAGCCCTCGATGAGCCGACGTCTGAAAGGTGCAGGGGGGAGCATGTGAAGCTATCCGGAGCACACGGGCAGCTCTGAGGTACAGCATGTCAGCCAACCATGACAGAGGGGATAAGTGTTTGTCGCCGTTTCCAACAGCCACAATCAAAGGTGGGTTGAAAAGCCGGCTTAAGTTGGGATGCTGTGGTTGTTGTAGTTCTCCCAACTCTTTTTATTCTTTATGTTTTGTTTTTTTTTGTGGCTCCCCAAGTGAAGTGGAGGCATGTAATGATGAGTGGCAGCATGACATGAGTACTTATCTAAAGTAGAAGAAGCAGAAGCAGGTACAGCAAAGTCAAGGTTTCTCTCAGCTTCTACTGTATCTTCTTTTTCCACTTTTTCTCTTTTATTTTGCTTGTTCACCCATCTATTGTTTCTTGCTCTTCTTTTTATTCATGCATGTTTCTACTTACTTATCCCTTTTGCTGCTGTAATACTGCAATTAATAAAGGATTATCTTATCTCATTATTACATCACTCGTCAAAACTCAGCAGCTCACAACAAAACTATCTAGATGGAAGAGAAAAAAATAGTTTTGATTTTGGGGTGAACTGTCCCTTTAAAATAATTGGATGTGAATGTTCCTCCTGTGTAACAGTTCAAATGGATTATTAACTAAAAGACGTCCAGTATACAACACAATGAATAATCAAATGAATAACTTAACTGGTTATCATGAGGTTATAACCGATCATTTGTGAGAAAAATCCCCTGCATCTGTCTCGTGGTATGTTTGGATGCGTGTGTGTGTGTGTGTGTGTGTGTGTGTGTGTGTGTGTGTGTGTGTGTGTGTGTGTGTGTGCGTGTGCGTGTGTCTGCTGGCTGTCAGGAAGTGCTCTCATCATTAGCCTGGCTGGCTTGGTGTGCCGCTGTGGTCACCGGATTCCCCCAGAGACAAACTCCCTCGCTCACTCAAGGACAGACATCAGACATAAAAACAATACCACCGAGGAAGAGAGGCAGGGAGCGAGCGTGGAGGGCGGGAGCAGCGAGTGATAAATAGTAAATGTTTGAAGCCGGCTGAGAGTGAGTGGGAGAGGAAGAGAGCAGATGGAAACTGAGCGGCGATGAGAGATTTTAAGAGGGAGGGATATGGAGAGAGACAATAGGACAGACCGGGACACACAGAGTCCTGCAGTTGGAGGAAGTCCCCTAATAAAAGGTTTCCTGTCTCGCTGAGCATCTCTAGTCTCTGATGGCTTTTCACCGAGGCCTGCTTGACACCAATTAAACCTGCTCTGGGAGTAATGTGTGTCCCCCCCCCCCCCAGGACATAGCAGACAGACAGCCATGCACATGATGGCTGAGGGCTGGGTAAGAAGACTTCCTATGCAGGGACACAATATAAACATGCACACACTGACAAATGCAGACAGCACACACACATACACATCTGCAGTCTAGGCAGCTTGCAATGTATGGTCTGTCTCTCGCTTCAATTAACATTTAGTTTTGTAGCGTAAATTCACAGAACGTTTGTGAGCAAATATAAACCACAGTGATAGTGTGGTTGCATATTATCATTTTTCAAAAGATGCTTTTTCCTTTTCTTAAGAATCCGACATGGTTACAATGGGCTGATGTATTTGAGACATCTGTTCTTTATAAGATTCCCCATTCATACGATATTCAACAAGACTCATTGTGCTGTTAAGTTGGAACTCCACTCACAAAGTGGAAGCTGGCATGCTAGGCTAACTAACTTCTGTTTTTTGAGGAGAACCTCATGCCATGTTTTGTGTGACATCTCGTTTTAATTATAAGTGGGAAAAACTGTTCTTGTGGGCCTCCAGCTCGTAATCCAGAGACAGAAATGCTGGAAATATCTGAAAAGAACTGCAGACATGTCAACAAACAAGCTGCTCGCAGAATGGCTGCAAATGAGCCACCGCTGGCAGTCTTATAAAATCCAGTATTAACACTTTTTTTTTTTTTTTTTTTGTTCAATTTTTGGTATTATAGAAGAAAATCCTAACTAACTTTAGGAATCCTATCTCATCTTACTTAATTCTATCTTATCTCAGGTTAGGAGATCCTAAATACTCAATCCAACTTTTCTCATCTTACCAAGCTAAACAACTTTGTAAACATTGTTTTTAATCACTGAAACATACATTGAAACATACAAAAAATGAGCAAAAACATTGATCAAGAAAGACAGCAGGCACAGTTTCCACCTACTGTGTAAAAGTAATGAAAGAGCAGCCGTACAGATTAAACAAGTTGGCTAATATTACTACCGTTAGCTAAGTTAGCTACTACTACAGGTGGAAAAGTGAGACTTAAAATGGTCACATTAACATACTGTTGCAAAATAAAGAGATATCTTACCTCACTGAAGTCAACAGCTGAAGAAAGTGTGTAATATTGTCAGTAAGCTCCTGCAACTAAACTGTGTGGAGAAAAGCAGGTATCCATCAGCTTACAACCCTCATTTGTATAGCTGTTAACATCACAGAGGATGTAGAGATGTCTGGTCCTGCTACGAAACATCTGTGCTGGAAATAATGCAAAATATACCGTAGGCAAACACAGATCATTGTTTCTGCAACTGAAATAGAAAATGACGCACTTCTTCATTTTACAGTAATAATACTGTAAAAACTGCAGAAATTTGTTTACATACAAATTACAAAACACCGCTCTGTTTTGCCCACGTATCACATCACATCTGTGTCTGTGTCTGTGGCAGTTAGTCCTGTATTGCAGAAAAGGAAGGGGCCCGACTTGTCTTACAGTAGCTGTCTCTGTCCTGTGATTTTAGTCAACACAGAGTAACTAATGTACAGTGTAATTTAGGGGCTTGGCTTGGGAACCACAGCGTGGCCTGAGGTGCCATTGAGCAAGGCATCAAGCCTCTAAGTCCTTAGTGTGCTGACCCCGGGCTAACCACTTCGCCACTGTGAAGTGATGTTCCAGTTTTAGTGCCAATCAAATTACTAGTACCAGCATTGTACTAGTAAATCCGTCCTCTTTTTTTAGTGATTGCAATATTGATCAAATGGTGCAGAAATCAAAACAAAGTCCAAGGTTTTGTTTGACTTGAAAATATCACAAATTTTAGTTTGAGCTTCTGGTTATTTGATCACAAGAACATCCCTTTTCTAGTTCTATTCTATGTGTACATGTGAGAATGTAATTTAACATGAAGCGGTATAAGAACCTATGAAAACATACAGACTGACTAGCGAGAAAAGTTCTCCATTTGTGTGGCCCTTAAGATCCTGGAGGATCCGGGATGACGCGGCTCAGGATAAAGGATTGGGACGGCAGATTACAGAATAGGGGGAAGGCTGGGCGGAGGCGGGGGTGTAGGCAAATTGGAAATTGGGCCCAAAGCCCGGCACAGCATGCCACGCTCCAGGCTTCATCCAGCCCCGCTTCAAAGAGCCCTGAAATCTCTCCAGAGCCACTCAGACAAATTATAGTAATAAACAACAAGTCACCCCCCTCCCGATCTCGCCCGCCTCACCTCCCAGGGGGAAAACAAACGGCCCGGGATCCCGTTGCCCTGGCGACTGAACCCTGACCAGCCCGCCCAGCCACTGACCGTCTGTTTCCAACTTTGTTTGTTTGTTTGTTTACTCAAAGACACCAGAGACTGCGGCAGCGGGGAGGGTTATCTTCACAGAGCTCGCAGGCTGAAAGGAGTTGGAAAAAATAAAGCCTCCAATTACATGTGATTTAGTCCATCCTGGGGTATTATGGGGATGGTGTATTTGATTGGGAGAGATAAGCTGGACTGTGAGTGGGCTTTAATGACCGAGCGGCCTACGGGAAAGCTGGGTGTGCTTTGTTCAATTGTCTCCTTACTGTAAAATCTCATAACTTCATCCTCCTGCATGAGGACTGAGGAAACATTTGGTTCTCTTTCAAGTCGGTTTTTAAACAAATCCAGGAGAAAGTGTTGGTCCACCTTCGCGTTGAGTGAGGTGTGGCGCACAGTGAGGACACGCCAGGTACACATGGTCCCAGACTAATGACAGGTATTTGTAAAGAGCTCTGTTTGTTAATTATCAAAGATTATCATCCACACTTGCAGCTTTCCAAAGGCCAATTAGCATGTGTTCGGATAGGTTAAGAGACTTAAATATATGCTTTAATCCTGGGACCATATTACAGAAAACTCCTATTTTAAGTCTAAAGTTGAAATAGAAAGACTCTAAGATCGGATTTCCCAATTTGGTATTACAGAAGCAAACTTTAGGAATCCTGTCTAATCTCACCTCATCCTATTTTATCTCAGGTGAGGAAATCCTAAATTTGCAATGCAACATTGCTTGGGAACTTTTCTTCATCTCATCTCACAAAGTTAAACAACCTTATAACTATTGTTTTTTTAAACACACAAAAAAAATGCAGCAAAATGTGCACTCAACTTTAAGATAGAAGAGTTAGAGCTGTTGGTAACCCAACCAACCAAAGTTGTTCTTTTGGGGAAGTTTGCAATAGTGCCAATAATGATAAAGGAAAGAGAGTGGGCTAAGCTAGCACACAGTCTCTGCTGTATCCAGCATGCATTGTGTAAAACCAATAAAAAAATAAACATACAGATTAAACAAGTTAGCTAACATTTTATTTAGCCAAGCTACATAGATTACACAGTGTAATGTTTACTAATGTACAAGTAAAATCACTGACTTGAAAAAATACTTCCCTCAGAAAAAGATTACTACAGTAATTTGAGTACTTGTCACTTCCACCCTGCTGTTAGCTAAAATAACGTTAGCCACTGTTTGCTAACACTATTGTTAGTTACTGTTAGTGAACACTATCGTTAGCTACCATTAGCTAGTTAATAATGCTGCGTTCAAATAGAACCTGTGAACTAGTAATACGACACGGAAGTCGTGCACAAAACGTTGTGTACTCTGAGCTAACAGAACACCTAACCTAGCTAACTGATTCACGATGTCATGAATACAGCATGACGGGTGTTCAAGTGGACACATTGTAAACACAACGCCATTTGAACGCACCATAAGTTTGCTACCACTACAGGTGAAAAAGTGAACATTAGGACAGCTTAACAGTCATCCTAAAGTTAAGAAAATTGATTTTGTGAAGTTTGGGATGCTTGTGTAACACACATTTCATATCTTAAGTTAGGACATGAACATTGTCTGCATCTGAAATTGCATACTAACATGCTAACTAGTAAGGCAGAGCAGTATTTGAGATTTATCAGTATGGCCGAAACCTCAGTATGAACCCCATAGTGCCGCTGCATACTGTTTCCGGGCAATATTATGCAAGTATGCAAGCATCGGACACTACAACAGCATAAATATCCAACAATAAAATGCAGTAGTGACAACAACAGCAATAACAAAAGGCAAGGCGGACATGGAAGCTCTATGTAACGTAACTATAGCATCATTTTAAATGTAAGTAGAGTTTGATATGCTAGGCGTGATGCGGTGAGATGCGTGCTACTCTTTATTTACACAAAAGTATGTTGAACTATAGAACACCTTTTGGTTTTTTTTTTTTCCCTAAATCAAGTCCAAACCCTAATTACCATGGTTACCAAACAAAGTTTACGTAATGCAGCCTCTGATGTTGTGTGTGGTGCATGGTTTTTTTTTTGCACATCCTCTCCCATCCCTTTTCCCATCAGTTTGCACATTGTGTCCAAAGGGGCAGTAAAACCTTAGAATGTATTAAAGGGAGAAGAAATGTACCACTCATATACTTGCGCAGGAGTTGAAGTCTTTACCTCCCGTCCAAGGCCAACGGCACTCAGAAGGTGTGGAATTTGACAAAGCAATAACTCACAGCCCTCTACTGTAACTCACATGGAACTGCTAACAGAAAACCTATGAAGGCTCGGGCGAGGAGTGGGCGATCAATCACGACTCTCTTCTTTTATCTGGTTTAGCTAAGAGGAAAGCCAGATAAACACTCTCTGGTACCGTTCCTCCAAGGTCAATCCCTGTGTGACACTGAAGCCTGGAGCTGGAGATCCACCAGACGTTTAGGTGAGAGAGGGAGAAAGAAAGGGATGCACCAACACAGGAGGAGACAGATAGATTGAAAGACGCAGGACCAAACATAAATGTTTAAGTTCAGGAGCCAAGTGGGGAGTGTACTTCCCAGAGCCTCGCTGCGGCAGATCAATCATGCTAATATCAGACAGTCATGGGAGGAATGTCAACAGCGCTCACCTCTAACCCCACGTGTGAAGGCATTACAGTGGAGCGGTGACCCCCTGATTCTCCTCACGGCGACCTCCAGACAGCCCTGCTCTAATGGAGATTTTATGGATGGTGTTCCACTTTATAGAGACTGTGGGCCTGACTCGGCGGCTCTGGGAGCCAGATGTGTTATATGGACAAAGTAAGCCAATTACTGGAGACAGAGAGGGCTTTAGATGCCTTTCTCAGGTACAGGCTCTGATATGTCAATTAAACTTCACTCAAGGCAAAACAGAGCGCTAATGTGGAAAACTGAAAGCTTGTCTCCCACATGATACGTTTGGGGTTTTTTTTTAATACTGATTTTATCCAATTAAGTTGTTGCCTGGGCTGCTTTCTGTAATGTAATGTTTTTTTTTCAAACATTTATTGGGTCTATTTTTTGGATGTGCAGACTGAAGGAATTTGACACTGGAGGCATCCTGCATCGTATGTGCTAAAGGTTTAAAGATGCAGTGAGTAGACAGTAAGAACGTTTTCTTTAGTGTAAAATCATCTGAAAATAAGAATTGTTGTGTTTTTCTTACTTTAGAGTATCTGCAGAGGCGCAGGTCCACAGAGTCTCACATGTTGCACCACCGTGTTTCTACTGTAGCCCAGAACGGACAAACACTGGCTGTAGACAGGACCTTTCGCGGCCACCGTAGGTTCTCCTACATGCTTGGAAGGCCACTAAAATTCTACACACTGGTCCTAAGTCGCTGTCAGACACCAAACGGTTGCCATCGCACCTGCTGCTCCGCAACATCAGCATCTGTGTTTTGAATGAGATTTCAGCTACCACCGGAATTTACCCCACAAGCAGTTGTTATCCACAGCTTTTGTAGCTTTTCTACAAGTTGAAAGGTCGGATCTAAAAAGTTTTGAACTTAAAACTTGCTCAAATCCAAATAGGAATGTGCTCTTTAAAAAAAAAATACTCAAGCAGAAATGTTTTTTTGAGCTGCATCATGTCAGTATTAAATTGACCAACCACAGTTAAGACACAGAAGCCTTTTGTTATTATGGAGTGTGAAAAAAAGTACATTTTTAATTTTAATTTTGAAATTTTCACTGAAACTAAAGGAGGGAATGTTCCTATATGAGTTGAGACACTTTTCCTGTGTCTTAAGCCAAACAAACATAAAACATAAAGCATGTATTTATATTAGTGAGGAAGATGAGGAAGCTGATTATTGACATCAGTGATGATGACAGTGATCATGATGATGACAATGACAACAGCTGTGAAGACAGTGTTGATATGAAGAAACCGGATGAGCCAACAGCATCCTGGTCTTACATCACCATCACGTTTCCTTTCCATCAGATAAAGAGAGAGAGAAACCTGTTCAGTGAAGAGAGGTATGCGTTAAACAGGCCCTCTGGGTCAAGAGAAACAGAGATAGAGAGAGAAGAGAGGGAAGTGGACTGGGAAATATATGATAAGATATGAAGTGGATAAAGAGACGGACAGGGAGATTTAAAGAGAGAAACTGAGACTATGTTGACAGTTTAGAAGATCAGTACTCCGTGGCCTACACAATACGAAAATGTCTAAATCTCCTCATTGTCGTCGTCTTTCAGTTGGCAAAAAATATATTTGTGCAAGCAGCATCTGATAAGGGAAGCAGAGATGAGTACCAGTGTACGAAGCTAAGCAATATACTGCTGTGGACAGAGTCACCAACAAAACTTATTTTAGCCACCTACAAACAGCCCACCTAAAACAATCAATATCAGTTTAAGTGTATGCTATATTTAGCATATTTTCACTGCTTTACCTTGCTATCAGACAGCCTTTTCTGACGTGAAACTGCCGTTATATAAACAAATATAGCTCACCCCAAACCAACCATACTTCATTGGCAAAAATGGTAATTTTACCTAACAGAACACAAGAGGTGCTTGTCTACCGCTGCCTCAGTCTGTTATTTTATTTTTGTTGTGTGACTTAAAAGTTTATTTCAGATTCTCCAAAGTTACACAACAACACAAACAAAAGACCTAATTGTGTCAGTGGCAGACCAGCAACTACCGTGTTCTGCACAGTAAAATTACCGTTTTTCCTAATGGAGTCTGGTTTAGCAATAATTGGCTTATATAACAGCGGTTTCCTCCCAGAAAAGGCTTTCTCATAACAAAGTAAGTTGCTGGAAATATTCTAAAAACAGCATACATGTAAATTGATGCTGATTGTTTTGGGTGGACGTTTTTTTGAGTGGCTTACATTTTGCTGCCGTGCATTTTTTAGCTTCCATGCTCATACTCTTCTCTGCTTCCTGAAACCAGGGTTGTGTTGACTGCCATCTACTGTAGGTAATATACCCGCTATCGATAAGTACCTCATATGACCCCTACCTACTATGTAACTATCCCTTTAATACACGGTGATGACAACACGTGATGACAACACGTGTTGACATCAAAATGGAGTGATTACAGAGCAAGCAGAAGTGACAGAAAATTGGCCCTCTTAATTTGACTTCTGTGTACCCCATGTGCATCTGTGCAGGATTACGACATAATTTCTCTCACGCTACGTTGTCCCGTCCACAAGAAAACGACTGTCACTGTACACAAAAGTCCGAAACAGGGAGAAAAAAAATTGCATTTTCAAGGACCAAACAAGAAAGACCAAGAAAGAAAAAGAGAGACAGGCCGACAGAAAGTGTGAGACAGTGAAAGGAATGATGAAGCAAGAGAGTGCAGAGGGAGATAAAAGGACAAGAAAGAGAGGCAGAGAGAGAGAGGAGAGATCAAGTGTCAGGTCCACTGTGGTCCATTTTGCCCGGAGACAGCTGCAGCCACAACTGACAAATCCAGAGGGGCCCCTTCCTCTATAGGCACCGGGAAAGCACCGGGAATTATCCAGCGTCTCAGCTCTCTGCTCCTTGGGGAACCTCCCTCTCTCCCTCTCTCTTTAGTTAGCGGGGAGGAGGAGGAGAAGGAGGAGGAGAGGGTCACGGCCAGTTCCACTTCCAGTGTGCCTCCACTGATACCCCTGCTCCACATGACTCCCTCCCTGGAACGGGGCAAATCCTGGAGATTCAGGGGGCACAAACCTCCCCTGCCTCCACTTCTTCCTCCATACGTCCTCTCATAATGATTTGTGTGTGTGTGTGTGTGTGTGTGTTGAGGGGAATGAGAGGTGGGGGCAAGTGTGAACAGCTGTGATGTATTGTCGTCTGGGGCATGATAATATACCCATGTCATTAGGGCTGGACATTGCTAACATGTGTACGTGTACGTGTGTGTTAAGGTGGGTTTTAAAACAAGCTAGTCACAGTTCAAAGGAGGCCACAGCGTGCTGGCAGAGCTCGATACCTGCTGCGCCCGTAAAGGAAGGAGAATAAAGTGAGTAAAGTGAAATGAATGCAGCCCACACTCTGAGAAACAGAGGTGCTACCTAGAATCATAAAGGGTTCTTTGGCTCGTCCCCACAGGACAACCCTTTTTAGTTCCAAATAGAACCTTTTAGAAAGATTCTGTCAGAGAATTCTACCTAGAACCCAGCGTAACAGGTTAGAGCCATCTATTTCCCTCAGATTTCCCAATGAGAGGTTCTATACAGAACACTTCTGTGGTGTAATGGTTCCACCTAGTACCCGGTCTAGGGGTTCTATCCAGGACTTAAGCAACAGAGGGCACTGAGCAATGCACAACAACCTGTAGAACATGACCACTTTGGATCCTACGGAGATTTTTGGGGCTCTGATTCAATTATTTTTGGTCAGAATGTTCAGAACAATTCAAAATTAGGTGCTTGAACCAGAACAGAGTCGGTTCCATGTAGGTGGAAAAGGCCAATCAGCAGGATCTACCTAGAACCCAACAGAAAGGGTTAAATGTAGAACTCTTATTAAAGGCTCCACAAAGAACTCTCTACCAAAGGTTCCACAGTAGACCCTCGTATGGCGTATGGTGGTTCCACCCTAATCCAGAACCTTTCCACCTTCCAAAGAACCCACCCGAGGGATTCTCCCAAGAACCCTTTTTATATTGCAAGTGTTTAATCTAGAACCCACCCCAGGGGTTCCACCAAGATCCCTTTGATATTTGAAGGGTTTTATCTGGAACCCACCCAGGGGGTTCTACCAAGAACCCTTTTATCTGTCTATCTAGAATCTACTCAGGGGGTTTTACTGAGAGCCCTTTTATACTCTAAGACTTTTTTCTAGAACTCACTCCAGGCATTCTACGCAGAACACTTTTATATTATGGCACACAGAACCTTTAACAAAAGAGTTCTTGAAGAATCCTTGAAAAAGGGTTCTCTGGATTACAAAGGACCCTTGAGAAATGGTTCTTTACAAGCAAATGGTTCTGAGTACTGGCCCTTTTGGAACCCTTATTTCTAAGAGTGCACCGCGACAGAGTAAGAAAAAACTCAGGGCAGACTGTGGGTATTAGGGGCTATCAGGTAAATGTGTGTGTGTTGGAAGGCAGAGGAGGAGGAGGGGGGGGGCAGTAGCTCGGAGGGTGAGAAAGGTAGACGGAGGTTTTGATGTTTGGAGGGGGAGTGCAGCAGGGGAGCGCATCGTAATGTATCTATTGAAGTTCAGGCCTCTGTGTTTGATACAGTACATCTGTACCCCATTTCCCTCTTTTCCCCCAGCTGTGCACTCTCACGTGTACAGGAACAATAAGACCCGGGACCATAAATTCCCTCACTCCCTCTGCATCCATCTCCCTTAGCGTCCATGTTTCTCTCTTTTTATCTCTTTCCCTCTATCTCTTTCCGTCAGCCTTCCACACCCAAGCAACCCCCTCTCTCCCGTCGTCTCCTTCTCCCTTTTTTTTTTTTGTGATATAATGTAATGATACCGGCCTTTGCTATTACCTCTGACGTCTGCCTCAGATTGCTGACTTGGCTGCAACCCCTCGTTGCAGACGCCGCGGCCATAAAAAGCTTGAATTAATTGATTTCCTCTCAGTAAGAGGGGTCATGTCTTCTGCTCCGGTTTCCGACATCCCTCGCCTCACACTCCCCATCTCCTCTCCCCTCGCTCTCTACCCAAATCCCTCCACCGCCGCTCTCCGCAATGCAGGAGAGTGGAAGTATCAGTTGGCCCCCGTCAGGTCCGCTGGGGTCTGGGTGCGCGGTAAATGAAATATGGTAGCTGTCGCATTAGGAAATCCATTGAAGTTAATTAGGGCCGGTGTTCTCTGCGGAGCCACATCTGCTGCTGTTTAGGCGCCAACACCCCCCCCTCATCCAGACACTACTACTTTGGGGAACAGGGAGGAGGGTGGGGAAACTGGACCTGGGGTATTGAGTGGTACTGGCCAGCGGCTGGCTGGGGAGAGTGGCAAGGAAGCTGAGTGGCTCAGAGGTCGCGACCTCCAGGTAATTCGTAATGGTGGCTGGATGGAGCATCGAGTAATGGATACGGCGTTGTTATCAGGGCTATCAGCTGGCTAAGCTGTTGTAAAACCACAGAAACCCGCTACTCCACACCCACATGCTATAACAACATATGATATCGACCAGCCGACTGAGATTTTTTCACGTATGATGTTTCACTACCCGGGTTTATACATCGCTTGATTTCACAGAGGGTCAAACAATATCAGCAATAAAAGAATTAAACTGTCTTACATTATTGGCTGGTAATGAGCTGTGAAACAGATCTTGGCAATTTGGTACAGTCTTAAAGATAAGGGCTCCTACAGGGCTGAGGTTCAGGAACTGTTTTTTTGAAGAAAGGATTTGTCGGGGGCGCTTTGTAAGACTAGGAGTTCCACTAAGAACCCTTAATCCAAAGAACCCTTTTGGAAGAAAGAGTTCTTCGAGTATTGTTGAAAACTTGTGCCCTGTCTGTCCTGCTACTGATTCCAATGTTACACAGCCTCGCCTGTTCTTACTAAGTTTTTAACTCATTAAAAATGTTTGAATGGTTTCTCAATTTAAATATTGGTAATTGTAACATATATTGTTAAAACGATGACTGACCTCAATACAAACTACAAGGGATTCAATCATTTGGAATAATGGGATAGTCAACTGTAGAGTACAATATGGTTCTTTACAGAACCCAAGATGAAGATTTTACATGAAACCCTTGGAATATAAATGGGTTCTTTCTATGGTGTAATAGAATCATTTCAAGTTGGGTTCTAAGTGGTACTCTTATTTAAAAAAATGTTTTTTTTAGATCCCCTTGATAGATTTGATGAATACCTTGGAATATAAAAGGTTTCTTGGTAGAACTCCCTGGGTGGGGTCTAGATGGATCTCCAAAAAGGAATGGTTCTTACAGGACCCACAGAAATAGGTCTGGGTGGAACCATTACACCATATAAGGGTTCTCTGTAGAACATTTCAAAAGGGGTTCTGGGTAGAACCATTTATAGATGGTATAATATAACATTCTGTTGGTTTCTAGGTGAAACCCTTATTTTTAAAAAAGGCTATTCTTAGATAGTCTGGGTTTTTAGCTCAAACTCTTAGAATATAAAAGCATTCTTGGTAGAACCCCCTGGGTGGGTTCATGTTAGCACCCTTAGAAGGAGGAAAGGTTCTGAATAGAGACCTCAGAGAGGGTTTACGTGGAACCATTACACTGTAGAGACTTTTATAGGGGATTCTGAGTGGAACCTATAATAGATGGTTGTATAAACCTTTATGGTGGGCTCTGGGTAGACCTTTTCCAGAAACCTGGAACCGGCCCTATTCTAGTTCACGCCCCACCTTTGAAATAGTTTGGGGTATTTACACACAAAAAAATTGTTCAGAACCTGAAAAGCAGGTTCTCGGGTAACAAAAAAAGTGGACGTGTCATGTTCTACAGGTTTTTGTGCAATGCCCTCTTTGTTTGGAATGGTTCTGCTAAAAACCGGTGGAAACGTGGGCTGGTTCACTAGATAGCACCAAGGTTCCAAGAATCCTGAACGGAACTAGCTCAAAAGCAGAACTTATTTGGTGGGACCAGCCGAAGAACCCTATATGTTTCTAGTTTGCACCCTTATTGTTTGGGTTATTGCAGAGTAATGCAGCTCAGATAGAACAGTCAGAGAACATATGAGGCTTAACCGTACGATGGGGGATTTATCGTACGCAGCAGCTGACTTACATCATCAGGTGTGTGGGCCGGAGAGTGATGATGACAACCAAACAATGAAGACAAGACAAGTAAACTCAGTGTGACAGAGCTGACCACTACATCGACAGTAGTCACAGAACTCAAAGAGCGGCGTTTTGTCAAAAAGTGACAGATGCAGCAGGGTCAAAAGTTTAATGATAGTGAGTGTGTGAAGCACGGCGACTGGGCAGCGTATTGGCATGTAGACAAACGGTTCAGAGCTGCCATGAATGGCCGGTCACAGATCTTTAAGATCAGACTCTGATGGGTCAGATAAGAATCTGAATCATCCCACCAGTTTCAAAGAGTATGGAGCAGGCCCACGTGGAGTCTGCCAACTGCTCGAGGGTTTGTTTTTATATCGGGATCGGGTCAAACATTTGCAAATTAGTTTTACTTTTCGGTTTGGACCCGCTCAAAGTTCCAGATGGAGACGGGTTTTCTGTGTCAGAATGGTTCAAAGAGGGTTTAGTAAACTGTCAGTCACAAAGTTGACATCGTGCTTTTCTGTAGTCATTGTGTTGCCCCACAAAGAAAACCTCACCAGTCTGTTTCATTAAAAAATAACTTGCAAATACTACCTCACAAGTCTATGTTTCGTAATGAGCAGGGATGATGAGGAAGGGTCAGTCTGTGCTACCCTACAAAGACAGAGAGCAGTAACTCCAGAAAAGTCTCAAGCTGGATAGATGGATCCGATGTAATTCCTTAATTTTCTGTCTTCTTGTACTTTGTACCACAAACACATAATTGATGTACACCTTTGGAAACACTTCAATTTTTTTCTTTCGGCATGACTAGATTTGAGCTTCTTTATTATTTATATGGGACAATAAACTAATTTACCAATATGTTAATTCACTGAAATTGATATATTATTCAGTAGAGGCTAGTTTTAACTATTTCTGGCAGTTTTTGCATTAGCTAGCTGTGTTAGCTAGTTGTTTGGTTTTACTTTTAGCTCTGTTTTGTTTTAACTGCTCACTCAATGAGTTGCTTTCTTTGGATTTCTGCCTTACTATGGGATAAAAAATGTTATATGGCAAAACAAATATCAACAAGTCCAACAAGGCAGACTTAAGTTTTAACTAAACTTTGACTAAACATGTAGTTACTGCATTTTGGCTTCGTTGGATAGCATAGGTTTATTCAATTTTGGTGTTTGGTGTTTAATCACACCTTTAGTGGATGTACGGTGCACAGTTGCCCAAAAGGATTCACTTAAATTTGTTCAATACTGGACCAGTTTCAAAGATTGTTGTCCCCAAAAATACAGAACTTAAGCTTTAACTTTACAGCTGTTGTAACTTTAGGATAGATGGTGTCGTATGTTGTACAGATTGTAAAACCCTTTCTGGCAGATTAGTGATCTGTGATTTTAGGTTTATAAATAAAACTGACTTGATGACTTTGTTATTTTCACCCAAAGAAAACTACATTTAGACAATTAGACAATTTACACAAAGAAGGAGTGCATCATTTATCTGTGGAGAAAGAAGGTGAAAAAATGGTCACTTAACCTTTGTCAAAAAACAAAACAAGCCACCCCTGGTCAGCCATGGCAGGGGGTCAGTACACCCACTGAGGTGGCTGATCATTTGTCACCTACAGTTCAGCTCAGGGAGCATCTTCACCGCGTCATCCATCTTCACTTTGCATTCTAAGTGTGTGTCCGCGGTGTGTGTGTGTGTTTCGTGCCATTTGTCAATAGTTCAGAGTGCATCTTCACTCATTCGTCTTCAGCGAGCGTCTTAAGTGTGCATTCTTTGTGTCCATCTCAGGTCATTAGTGGTCAGCGTGTATAATGGATGAATGGGGTGGGTGGCTATCAGGATAATGCGAAGGGCTCTCTCCTCTTGTCTGAAACTGATTGGACAACTTAACACGATTGTGTTAAAACAGCTTTTTCATATGTAATTTGATGCAAAAGACAACATCACTAAAAGAGTAAAAGAATAATTGCACTGTAAACTGTAAATCAGAGGTGGAAGATAGATAGATAGATAGATAGATAGATAGATAGATAGATAGATAGATAGATAGATAGATAGATAGATAGATAGATAGACAGACAGACAGATAGAATGTTGCAGCCGGTAAAGGTGGGGCTAATTTTAATTGTCAAATCAATGATAATAAATCATAATTTATTAGTTGATTTATATTTTGTATTAACCCTAAATAGCCAGTTACCGTTCTCACAGTGGAAAAGTGGAAAATACTCAAGTACAAGTACCTCAAAGTTGCACTTCAAGGAGCAATATGTAGCCATTGCATGTCTGAAAATGAGTATGGCTGCCTAAATAGCAAGTTGGAGTGGAAATTACTTAAAATATGTTACAGATTTCTCCTGTAAGAGCGGTGCTTAAATGCACTTAGTTATTTTCCAGCGTTGCTGAAAATGCATAAGAATGACAATCCAGTTCTCTCCAATATTTTACAATTCAGAAACCACAAAATCAAACAAATTTTTAAGCCCCTCTCCTCTCTAAAATAGTTTTCTCCTCATACTTAAATCATTTGGATGTTTGACCTTAAATGTTTGACCTTCCCTGTGCGGAATAATGTATGTGCAGAGTCTGACACCAGAAGGCTGTTTTCACTTTCATCTGCTAAAGGTGAAGAGTTTATCGCCAATCACCTTAAATCTCAGTTTAAGGAGTGTACTGTATGTACGAGCGTGATTTGTGACATCACAGCTAGTTTGGCCAACTGTGGTCCAATAAGCAGCTTACTTGTGTAGACAAGAAACATACATACAACAGCAAGAAAAACACAGTCAGTGACACTTCATACATAGCAGCAACGAATGCACTATATCAAGTTTACAAAGTGTAATGAGTATAAGGAAGTGTGAGTGGTTGAAAGTGCAGCAATAAAAGTTGGACTATAGTTCATGGCAGTTGCTTTATGAATGAAGGAGCCTTGAGCTCTGGAGCAGCTCTACCCGCGTCCAGAGGGCAGGAGTTGGAGCTCCTGGTGCAGAGGGTGGGATGGAGGTGGCGTTTTTGGTGTCTGTCATACAGACACCCCTGTAATCTTAATGCAGGTGTTCACCCTTCTCTGTAGCTTTGTCTCACCCCTCACTTTGAGATTCCCAAACCAGCAGATCAGGACAAAAGACAAAGGTGGTCTTACATAGAGCAGTTAAAAACCTTTTAAATTAAACACATTTCTATATTCTGGATTTTTCACCAAGGGGGGAAGAGTTGGTTTTCAAACATTTCTGGAGGGGATCTATAGTCAGTGTATTAGCTACAGTAGATGACGGTCAGCAGGGAGGAAGGTAAGCTAAACAATGTACTGCTATGAACAAGGTCAGTGACAAAAGACCTACCCAAAAAAGCAATATCAGCTAAAGTGTACATTGTATTTAGAATATTTTCACCACTTTACTTTGTCATTTCACCTTGAAAAACATGGAAGTTACTGGTCTACCGCTGCCTTGATCTGTTAGTTTTTTGTGTAATTGTGTGAGTTTGGTGTTTAAACAGTGGTTCCCAACCTTTTTCCTTGGAGTCCCCCCTACTTGTATCAAGTGTCGAAAATTAATATAAATTCTAGTTGATTCCATTCTTAGCGCCTTTGACAAATGTCTCTTCTCTTGTATCAGCTTAAGGTTATTTCTTTAAACAACCCAACAGAGTAGGCTTAAACACACCCATCCTTACCAAAAGAATGAATAATGATTCATCATTGAAGAACTCAGGAGGTCACGGAGGTGTAGCCTGCGAGCCTAGTGCAGTATTTCTGAATGGGAACAAAGTGTCTGGAACAAAGTTTTGTATACAGACTTTGGTCAAACGTGTGACTTTAGTTAACGTATGGAAATCTAGCAGACAAAGCCTTGCAGACCCTGTGTGATTTTTGTCGTCTCCTGGGGGGTTAAAGATTAGTTTGAAGTCAACAAAATCACACAATAACACAAGAGAACAAACAGATGGAGGCAGTGGTAGACCAGCCACTCCTGTGTTCTGCAAGGTAAAATTACTGAAGTTTGGTTGGTTTGGAGAGAGAGCAATATTTAGCTTATATAATGGTGGTTTTCCATCTGAAAAGGATGTCTGACAGCAAGGTAAAGCAGCACACGTTTTTTAAGTGGCTAAAATACCTTTTGTTATTGACTCCGTCCACAGCAGTACATTGCTTAGCTTCTGTGCTAGTACCTCATGCAACAACACATGAAATAATCCAAACTATCCCTTTAAACCTAACAAACAAGGTTAGCTATATTACCTCACAAGATCCCATATGACTCCCTTCATTCTTTGCTGAACTTCTTGACCCCCGGGCTTTGCAGCACAGAGTTCACCTGAGTTGCCTCTGACTTCTCTCCCACAGTCAGAAGACATGCATTAAGGCAGACTGTTCCTCTGAATTTCCCATAAACGCGAATACCTTCAAATCTACATTAGCTACACATGACAAAACATACACTTCAGATTGTCATTCTAAGGCTACATGGGTTTGGCGGGGAATCAAACCGCCGTGAGCCTAAACTCTACCACTCCCACTATGTATATCAATAGCAATTTGGGTAAAATTGCCTCTCAGCTGCAGTTTGATATGAGAGGGAAAAAATAAGGGGAGGCAGTAAGATGAGGCTGGCAGTACCCGCTCCTGTGAATGTGTGTTCTGCCTGCATACTTGGCATCAGATCAAGGTGAATCTGGTATGAGCGAGGGAATGAGCTAAGGAAAGTGTATGTGTGTGTGTGTGAGAGAGAGAGAGAGAGCAGTGTGTGTGTGCATTTGCAGCCCTCATTAGTAAACTCCAGCCCTGCGTTCACAGTATGAACACACCACTCCTCCCCTTCCCTTCACTCTTAGCCTCTCAACTAAATGAGGTTAATAAACTCAAGCGTTTACTACCATCACCAACACATCCCTCCTCCTCCTCCTCTCCTCCTCCTCCACCCTGCTTTCTCCTTCATCTCTACTTCCACCAGCACCAAGCCAGCACCACCTCCCTTCTCCTCCTAAGCCTCCCTCCTTCTTTCATCTCAGCTGAAACGCTTTCTTCCTCTCTTCCTCACCTCTTTTTTTTTTTTTTTATTGTCATTGTTGCACGGCGAAAGCTCTGGGATTTCCTCCCTCTATTTCCCAGGACAGAGCTGCAATTACAGCTCAGGAGAGAAGAAGACCAGCTGTGCGGTGGAGTTGGCAAGGGGAGACAAAAAGATGAGGGCGCCCCCCAGAGGCGGGGGAACGAAACCGCTCCCGTTTGCGCCACAGTATTTCTTCCTCACATCAAAGCAGTGGCATACTTTCAGACCACATGGTTGTGCACCAGGCCGGGTCATCATGACCAAACAGGAATAACAACCCGTCATAACGAATAATGTGCTGTGTTATGACCTGGCTCGCATGTCCCGAGCTGCTTAAACACAACCGAACGCACGCACACGCGCTCGACTGCGGCAGGAACAAGCAGTGATACCAAGGAAATGTGAAGAATGCATCAAACAGCCTTGGGTGCTCTTATCTTGGACAGCATGTGGACAGGGACATCCTAAAAGAAGAAAATACACAAAAATATGATTGAAGAGGACACATAAACATAAAGGACAGAGTCAGACAGCTGTGACCTGAATACGTGCAGGAATGTCGTCGGGCCTGGGCAAAAATATTATGTGGCACCGTGTCAGTTCTCTGCTTTGCACAATGGAGAGTGACAGTGCTTTTTGATAATAGTCGGTTTTGAGAATAACATGTTACAAAGCAGTTCTACTGAAGTTCCAACACTTTTAGCAGTAACTACACATGTAACTAACTACTTTTCTCAAATTAATAATGTACTTACAATTACTGAAATTTAAATGGGCTTGTTACCCGTTACTTTATTGACAAACAGCCTATTATTTATTTATCTAACAACATCCAACTTTATGATGGTGTGAGACAATTCAGACCATGTGAGCTTGTTTTTCATCATAATTTAATATAAACTGTTCCTCGTATAATTATTTATTTATTACTTTAGCAACGCTTGGTTAACATATCCAGTTTCCTAGGGGTCTTCTTCTACTAAATCCTGCCGTCTTAACCAGAGCCAGTAAAAGTGTGGCTTATTGATTTTCACTGTTTTTGTCGTGAAAAAATATAACTGAAATAAAAGAATATAGGTACAATAAATTACTGTAACTACACTAAAATAATATAACTATGTGTGCATTAATAACCAAACTAAAGCAGAATTTTAAAAGTAACACAAACCTTACATAATAATTGTTAAAGTAATTCAATTACTTTTTGAGAGAAGTAATGAGTAACTGTAACTAATTACTAAATTTCAGTAACTTGCACAGACTGTTAATAGTATTCACCATTTGTTTAGCACTTATTATTTTTGAGCGTTTTCATCACCTGTTATGTGATGTTAGCTAGCTAGCTAGGGTTGTAATCTTTGTTCAGACTCACCAAGAATGTTTTTAGTTAATTGTTTCACATCTCTCAGTTAGCTTGGTATATTTTGTTAACAGTATTTTCCATCCATTTTTTATAGTGTTGTTGAGCATTTTGTTATCGTCGTAGTGTCTTTGACAACCATTAGCAATGTTTGCTAGCTGGCTAGCATCGTCATCTTCATTCAAACTCATTCCAGACAGAATATTTTCACATCTAATATGGTGAATTAAAGATGTGTTTCAATCAAACAATAGTTGGTGATTGTTTAAAATTTGTTTCTGTCGAGGTTGGATGAAGATGACAATGCTAGCTAACATTGCTAACAGTGCTATCTAGAAACTGAGGTGCTAACAAAATGCTCAACAACACTATAAAAAATGAAAGGCAAATAATGTTAACCAATCTAACTGTGAAAAGTGAAATGACTAAAACAAAGATGAAAAATCACTAAGCCTGAAGATGAAGATAACATTGTTATAGCATTGACCAGAAGGAAACAAACAGACCAGACAAGACCAGAGTTGGTGAATGGTCAAAGAGTGGAAAGACAGGCCAAGACGTTTTTCGTGATCTTTATGTTTCTTTTGAGTTTGAATGAAGATGACAGTGCTAGCTAGCTAGCTAATATTGCTAAGCGTTACCTACGACACCTAAGAGGTATAAAAGTCTCAAAAACACAATACAAATAATTAAAATAAATACTATTATGTACCAAGCTAACTGTAAAGTGAAGTTACGAACTTGTAGGCGAAGGTAACGTTATATAACGTTAACATTATATAGCGTTGACAGGACATAAATAGACATGTAGCTCTTCAAGAGAAAGCATAATAAGTTTGTGAGTGAATGTCTGAAACACACATTGCTGCTGTTGGTGTGACTTTTCCTTTCATCTTAATGCCCTTAGTCTGCAGGCCAGTATTGTGTAAATTATTTCAATGCTTTCTTATCGGCTGTACAGTACGGGACACACAGATGTGAGACTATCTAGAATTTAAATAGGCTCTGTGATTTTCTGACACCAGACTGGATTACCTTCAAACAAAAGGTTTAAGATTTATTTTCACCTCAGCTCTGGTCACAGTGTTCCTCTGATCATATGACCAAAAGCCTGCTATTTATCAAGGCTCAAGCCCTTAAACCTTCTTCAAGTTATTACTTCTCTGGAACACGTTGCAATAATGGTGCAAGAAACTGTGACTTTCAACAGATTATGATTAGCGAACGGCTCAATACCACTTTTACATCCAGTACCTTGAGTATCTGTCAACACCGCTACCGACTCAGTGACGCCTTTTTCCTCTCTTAAACAAGCTCTTAATAATGTGTTTGTATGGATGCACTTTGCCTAACAGCCATCTAAAAAAACAGCCAGCTCAAACAGTGAAACTAATTTTCAACTAACATGAAATACACAGCCCACAAAATGACACAGACATGCAATACTCCTGGTTCTTTTTTATCAAAGTGTTTTAACTCACACAACTTTTAGCATCATTATATTTTTTCTTCCTTGAGTTAAAATAACTCAGTTCCAACACACAACTGACATGACAGATCTCACTCACACGTTCAATGACTTCTTCAGAGACGTCCCTGCTTATTTCAGCAAGACAATGCCAAGACACATTCTGCACGTTACAAAAGTGTGACTTTGAGGTAAAAGAGTTCAGCTACTAGACTGACCTGCCTGCAGTCCACACCTGTCCCCTGTTGACAGTGTGTGGTGCATTATGAAGCACAAAATGCGACAACAGGGACCCCAGACTGTTGCGCACCTGAAGTCGTATATCAAGGAAGAATGAGAAAGAATTTCGCTTTCAAAACTTCAACAATTAGTGTCCTCAGTTCCCAAACACTTACTGAGTGTTGTTAAAAGAAAAGATGACGTTTCACAGTGGTAAACATGCCCCTTCACACCTTTCTGGAACGTTAAATATCTTGCCTTTGGACTGTATTCAATTGAATATTGGTTGAGGAGGATTTGCAAATCATTGCAGTTGCAGTTAGTTGTTTCAACTTAATATTTTAAGTTTACTTAAATTGAACTTGAATGTTTTCAGTCGGTTTTCAAAACTCATTAGATGAGTTTGAAACTTTTTCACAACCCATGTTCTGTTAACTCACACACTTTTTAAGGCAGCAGCTGGACTTTTTCTTTTGAACCATCTTATTTAAATTATTTACAGAAAAAGATTAGTTGATTCCACTAAATTCCTGTAGGATTTTTCACAGTGTTGCTCATGGTCTTTTCTTATACTAAAGTTGCTGAAGTCTTATTATTAGGTTCTGTCCTGTACAGTCACCCTCGGTCTATGGACATCATTGAACATATGGCATTTTGATGGACACTTTTATCCACACATTTTTAGGATACTTGGCCCCAACTGGAAATGAACCCATAACCTTGGCAGTGCTGCCAGGCCCACTCCACACACACACACACACACAGGATCACATTATTAAAATGACTGTGATATGTGCCTGTTCAACTTCAGGCATCAGCTGCTTGCGATGTAATGTTTCCTAACAGCTGTCGCACTGTCAGGTTGTCTGTGTGAGTGTGTAACAAAGAGAGAGTGATGGCAGCAGGAGCCCCCTGTCAGGCCCATGGGACAGTGGGAGAGGAGCAGACGGTCGTGTCTTTTCACTGGAAACATATGGTGAAACTCAAGTGTGTAATTTACCTAGGACTACGGGTGGCCCCGTACACACATGCACACATGTACACACACACACACACACACACACACACACACACACACACACACACACACACACACAGTGACAGGGTGTAATTTACCTGGGGCCTATGGGTGGCCCAGTATCCTGTTGCACTTGTCATACACAAAGACAGCTCAAGCACAGTTCACACTCCCTGGCAGAGACGGAGAGAGTGAAACTAATTTCTCCGGGCCTGCAGACAGGAGAGTAAGAAATCACCACAGTGACAGAGATGTTAGAGATCAACATGCTGAAAGTGCGTTTAGTGTACTCAGGTATTCAATACCAAATATGGTGAAATTGTTTCACCTACAATAATATTTGTTGTATAATGTTTGGATGTGAATGTTAACTAGCTATTCACATTTCAGACTTGAACTACAAGTAAACTGACAGAAACTTTCAGGTCTGGTCCAGGGCTTGTGTTTTTACCCACACACCATCCCCATCAACAGCATCGCCACTTACAGTCCCAAAATAGTTTTCAGTCATCGCAGTAGGCAGTGTTGCCAGATTGGGCAGTTTTCCGCCCAGTCGGGCTGTTTTGAGCTGCATTGTGTGGCTTAAAATAGGTTGGGCGGGTCAACAGAATTTGGGCTGGTTTACCATGAGTTGGGCTGGCTTTTGAATGCATTTAAAATTACAGTGTATTAAAAATATGTTCATAAATTGTAATCACTTTGCTGTGTGAACACGTCCGGTCACTCAGCACAACTTTGATATGGAATCATTTGTATTCATTCTGCTGAGAGATCTGTGGCTATCAAATCTGTCCTTTCATTACAAAGAGAAACTGCTGGCAACATTGCAACGTCACTATTTGTTTGGCTTTTTAATGGAGTGGGATTGTATGTGGGCTTCTCTTTCTCCCCGTTCATGCATGTGTAGATGGAGGGTACACTTTATTTAGACATACTCTCAAGGCTTGTTGCAGTTGACGAAGTTAGATCAAGCCTACTATTTTTGCTGTTTGAGCCGTCCCTTTATTTTTCTTTATTTTTAAGGCAAAGAGCAGAAAAGGAAAGTTGTATAATAGCAGTGTTGTACAATATAACCTCCTATATGTTCTAGCCCCATTGTGAACACTTAACATGTTTTTTCAATATTATATCATATCTTAAAATCATTATCAACTACAATACTATTGCGATTATTTATTAGTTCATTTGTTTTATTTATACTGGACAATATGTTGGTGATTTTTCATCAGTTTGTACATATTATGAGCAGTCATTGGGCTGGAAAACATCAAACCGGTCTGACACCACTGAGAGTAGGCTAGTAGTAGTAGCTAGCTAGCTAACTAACTGTATTTCTGTTCAGCTAACGTGCACAGTTGGTCAGTGTAGCTATAATGTTAGCTGTTGGTCTGTGTAGCCTACATTAGCTAACGTTAGCTGTTAGTTTTGCCTGAAAATGTTTCTTTAAATTAGAAGTTGGGTCCTTGGATGATGACAGCATTTTCACAGCATTGTCTTTTCTGCTTTAAAGGAAAAATAATGCTGAAATTTCCACCCCGTGAAAGCATTCTTTATTTTTGAATGTATTTTAAAAATGTAATCCTGCTCGTAATCCCGATTTTTACAAAATGAGTTTGTACTCTTACTACTACAACTTTTTTTTCTAACTGTGATGCAATAGGTTTATTTTTGTATCCTAATTGCGTAATCCTGTTACATGTAATCTGTTACTCTCCAAGCCTGCGTTTAGTGGCCCGGTGGAAGACATTACCCCCAAAATCTGTCTCATGTGGGAGTCGCTGCACACCCTGTATCACATCCCCGCCAATTCATCAACCTGGCTCCTTTTCAAAGCCTTCAGAGAGAGAAAGAGATGAAGGTCATGGGAGCACCAGCGAAGGGGAGGAAGACGGATTAGAGGAGTGTGTCCCTCCCTTACATTCCTGCACTGACCTTCGTAGTGGTGTGGCACTGTAGCTATCATCGGCCCACCATGGTTTACAGTCAGTTCTTATTGAGGGGTGGGGATTACGGGCTCCTCCAAACCTGCATGCTCCGCCCCGATTCCACGGCAACCGTGAATGGAGCGTATCTTGTTTCACATGAGGATTGACAGAAAGGCTGTCCCAGACGTTTACAGTTGGCACTGTTTGAGGTGTCTGTCTGCGAAGGCTGATATGATAGCCTGTCTGCAAGTCGCCCTGTGTGTGTGTGTGTGTGTGTGTGTGTGTGTGTGTGTGTGTGTGTGTGTGTGTGAACTGGTGTTTGATCTCCTTTCCCAGCCAAGGGGCTTTAACTTCACTCCAGGTGCAGAGAAGTCAACCTGAGGGCATGAGAGGCACATACAGTTGAGTTCCTGAAGTACACACACATACTTCTACACACACACACACACACACAGAGGCAGGAAGTTTCCTTGAAGCAGTAACTCAGACTGAGTAACTTTGTGGTTTAAACTGGTTTACCAGTCCAGTGGTGTTGCCGTGGAATGCTTCTAAAAGACTCAGGCAGTGTGCTGCAGGATAAACATTTCTGTTACCGCCTCCGCATGTGAACATCAATCAGTCCCAAACAGAAATACGGAGAGTGAGAAATGAAAAGGTGAAAGGGCCAGCTGGTTCGGTGGGTAGCTTAATGACAATGTGCAGGACAGGCTCTCGGTCTACTGTACACAGACGCAGATGGAGTTGGTTTTCTTTGCTGCAGGTCAGGTCTGATTGGGCACGGAGTAAATTAGGTGGAGAGTCAACAGTTGGGACTAAACACACCGCGTATGAAACCGAAGAGAGGCTGAGAGCTGTGCTGTGTTCACATGCTCCTCAGATGGTCCCATTTCCCAAGTTTGGAAGTCGTTCTTCCGACTTCGGTGAGCTTTTAAGTCGTAATGTGGAAAAACATGGACGCTACAAAGGGTAGAAGAGGGTACGGTTGTCGTTATTGAACTTAAGGGTTCCTATGGGTGCTTTAAATCCTTGGAAATACTTAACTTTAATGACATGTTTTCAAGTTTTGAAAAGTGCTTGGATTTTGGATTAAGTGCTTGAAACTAACTTAAAATTGTAAGTACATTACTTACTCTCTGACTTAATAGTTAGAGCTACTAAAAGGAGTTTTTATCTGGTTATGAAATGGTCTCAGTTTAATACTGATGCTATTTCTACATATATTGTTATTCTTGATGTCTGCCACCGGGTCAGGTTCTCCTTGAGATCATATAAAATGAGCCTGTTTGACTTTGGAAAAGGTGTAGGAACCCTGGAACCTGTTGCATCTTTGTTGATGGGTTGTCTGAGACCAGTGTCCACATGTTGCCATCAGAGTATGCTGAAACAGTTTGAAGCTTTATATGACAAAGTGATGTCGTTCCACCAGAACATTCCCCAAAACCATTCAAATATTGCTTTAGTTGACTTGTTATCAGGGTTAATGTGACTAAATAACTTTTATAACTAACTGAGGTCACTTTATGTGGACCAGAACTCATAGTTACAGCCTAATACCATATTACAAATTACACAGAGCTGCAATGATTTATGGGAGAGCAAGTTTTCAAGAAAAAAAAAGAGTCAAAATTCTCTGATTCCAGCTTCTTAAATGTTTTTTTCTGGTTTCTTTTAGTTTAATGACAGTAAACTAAAAATGTTTAGGTTGTGGAGAAAACAAGATATTTGAGGACATCATGTTGGGAAACAGTTATCAACATTTTTCACCATTTTCTGACATTTTATAGACCAAACAACTAATTGGTTAATCAAGAATATAATTGACAGATAAATCAACAATGAAAATGATCATTACTTGACTTGATAAAGAGTTAGCAACTAAATATTTACTTCTGACTGCCATGTTTCTGCGCAAGATATACAGAACTGACTGTATTTATCTTAAAGAATCCCCTTTGAGCATTTTTAAAAATATTTTTTTTTAGGTTTCAAGATTAAAAAAACTAGGATCAGTTTAAATTACAATCAGTCCAAAGAGCCAACCCAACTATTTTTTCCTTTGTTGTTCCAACTTCCAAAAAATGTGATAAAACTAAAACACTCTTTTCTTTCTTTTGCTGGGGACCCCTTGCAACCCACTCAGGGACCCCTGTTGGACCCCAGACCCCAGTTTGAAAACCACTTGGTTACATGATGTCAACAGACAACAACTCGACAAGTCACGTACCGAAACTTTCAGACTTTCCAGGCTGTTGCTCTGACTTGACGGGGCGTTCATGTGAATTTCCCCAGTCAGAAACTCATTTTCTGGTTACTCTGACGCCACATGAATGCAGGAATAGTTGTTTCAACAGGTGCAGATTTGGCAGTTTGGTTAAAATAATCAAACCATTAAATCAATCCAATAAGGTGAATCTGTGTATATTGACGATGAAAGCGCCATTTATTCCATTCCATTACCTTAACTGTAACAGGAATAATCGCTCTCTTTACTCGGCTGCATCTCCACTCAGGAAATCTGTGTGGTCCATAATGAGCTCAGTAAACATCTGCTACTCCTGTATTAGAGACCATTTTCTCCGCGTCTCATCCTGTAATATGGAGAAATTAGAGTGCAGGGACTCATTCGGCGTGTTTATACACACACACACACATTCACAGAGAGCAGACATAACATAAGGAGTCCAAGTGTTTTTATACTACCCAACTGACGCTCTAACATACCATCTCAACACCACAATTTTCCATCCACAACAGTAAAACACTACCGGGTGTCCTTGGTGTGTATGCTCCCTGAATACCGGGGCTGTTTTTTTTCAGAGTGCAGGATACTGGGGCCTGTTCCAAGACGCAGGTTTACTGATTTATCTGGAAATCTTTACTAAGTCAAATCCGGAAGCCCCTAAAATCTGGAACAAGTACGTTTAAAACACTTCTTTAAAGGCTAACAACCAGATAACTGAGTAACCCTGCTTTTGTACAAACAAGCCCCTCATCAACTGAAATAATACACTTTCTGTTTATTTAGCATGGCAGGAGTTTCCCTAAAAACACTGTACTGACACAACAAAGGCTTGCTTATGCAACTGCTGGTGGATGCCACATAGATGGAGGAATAGTGCCACCTAGTGTCAAGACCACATCACTCTATGGCAACTACAGGCATGCAACTGGCCTCAAAGCAAAGAACAACTAGAAAAATAATTCAAATATATATTTAAACCCATATGTTTCTGTGTAAATGAAAAGCTTGTAATGTTAAATAGCTTTTATTATAGAAACCATGGATCTGCATAGAGGTAAATAACTCATATACTGTACAGCAGACTGACAAGACAAACAGAAGAAGGCATGATTTGTCAGAATACACCAGTTCCCTCCTTATATACACTGGTGTGATTGGATTAAAGGGATAGTCTGAATTATTTAAAGTGGGCCTGTATGAGGTACTTTTCCATAGTCAGAGTGTTACCTAAAAATGTAATACAAAAGGTCCACTTAAACCATATTTTGAATATTATCACCACTTTACCTTGCTGTCAGACAGCCCTTTCTGATGGGAAACTGCTGTTGAATAAGCAAAATATTGCTCTCTCCAAACCAACCAAACTCCACAGAAGAAATCAGTAATTCTACCTCGCATGACATGGGAGTTGCTGGTCTACCGCTGCCTCGATCTGTTAGTTTGTTTGTGTTATTGTGTGACTCTGGTGAATCCAAACTATCCTTTTAAAATGCCTTAGTTACACAGTAACACAAACAGACCACAGTGGTAGACCAGCGACTCTCATGTCACGCGAGGTAAAATTACTGATTTCTGCTATGGAGTTTGTTTGGTTTGGAGAGAGTAGTATGTGGTTTATGTGACGGTGGTTTCCCATAAGAAAAAGCTTAGCTTCCATGCTGATACCCTTCCCTCTGCTTCACCAAACTGGGGGCATGCTGCCCAGCATCTATTGTAAGTAATACACTGACTATTGATAAGTGCCTTATACAACCCCACAACTAATAATCCAAGCTATCCCATTAACTTAAAACTGATCAGTCCAGTCGAGTGTTCCAAGTCCATGCAAACCTCATATTCCAGTCTTTTCTTTTGCCTAAAAAAAACGTCTGTCGATGGTAAAACTGAAGAATATTTTTAGGAGGATCTTCTTCACTTGCTCATCTCCTGCTGGACCTCACTCATAATCTGCTCCTCCATTTTGGAGGTGTCGTACTCCTTCAGCATGTCGTACTCCAGCCAAGGCTGCGCCCACTTCTGGGCGTGCTCCATCTGCTCCGGGGTCAGGGACAGGTCAAAGCGGATGCCCTGGACGTTGAACTTTGGTCGTTCCCAGCGTTTGGACCACGGCTTTGGACGCATCTTTACCTTCAACTGGCAAATAGACAGAAAAATACTCAATCATTCGTCATTTTTATACATTGTTCGATTTAACTCATGGACACTTAATGATATTGCAATTCCTTTTACATCAATCTGCTAACAAAGGCACATTTTATATCACTATCAGTAGAGATAATTCAGTTCATATTATTTGAAGTGTGCCCAACTATCCCTTTAGGTACAACAGATGAGTTTGGAGAACCAGCATTTAATCCAGCTCTTTATTATAAATTAGACTCCATGTTAAGGCTCTCTCACCTTGTTGACGGGCACCTCTCCAGTCGGGGAGATGTGCACCGGCTTCATGTCCGGGTCCACAGTGCTGTACTCAGGCAGAGCGTCTCTCAGGTACATCAGGTTGTCGTCCAGCCTCTTCTCCAGCTTCAGCACCTCAATCTTCTGGATACGAGGGTTGTACAGCTCGTAGCAGATCTCCACACCTGAGCCACACACATGAAGAAATACATGACTAAAACATGTCTTTTACCCGAATGCCACATGGTTAACTTTCGTGCATCATTGAAGAAGAAAGCCTTTTTTCTCAACCAAGTTATCAATGGTCAACACTGAAGTAGAGATTCTTAGTTCCAATTCCCAGTAATTGTTAAGAATAGAAGGAGAGTCTCATATTGAGCAGCGTACTGTGTGACAACAGAAGAAAAGCTGAAAATAATAGACAAATAATTTAACATTCATAATAACTTATATAAAAAACGTGGTTGACTAAATATTCCTTCATGCCAAAAGACACCGATGCCAGAGTCAGAGACTGTCAGTAACCCTTCGCTAGATCAGTACTTACGATGTATATAAACCTCACCTTGGTTATCAATGATGTTCCTCAGGACAAATGTGGCTCCCAGCCCCTTTCCACCCCTCTGGATACAGATGCCAACAAAGCGGTTAATTTTTCCACTGGCATTAGTGTCGGCCATGGTCACTGCCAGGATACTCCCTTAAAACAATCAAAATAATTTACATCATTTAACAGACTTTCAAAAACACACTATATTTGCAAAGTTCTTTGAACTGCTAAAAATGCCCTGTCAGAGGATCTCAGGCTGCAGTGTAGAGCAGTTAATATTATTTAATAAACTAAACTAATATAAGAGAAAAACATACAGGAAATGTCTGTAGTTTTTGGTCAAATTTGTCAACACAACAAGCACGAGGAGGCATTGGTACATAAGTTTATTGAGACTGGTATGTCTACATGACTGTGAGCCCTTATGTAGTGTAGTGTTTGTATTTTAATACATATTCCAAACTTATTAAATCATGATCCTGACAAATCCTGCCCATATTATAATAAAACTAATGCTAAATCAATTAAAACTAAATATTTTAAACAATAAAAATACAACTGAGGCAAGCAAAACCACTCTGTACACTAGCTGAAACTAAATTAAAAAGAAATAAAAGGTCATAAATGAAATAAAAACTAATACAAATATAAAACTATAATAACTACAGACCCTAGGAGGTCAACAAATCAGATGATGTAAACCTAGAAAGTAAAATCTTGAATTCTATTCTAAACTTGACAGACAGCTTGATATTTGTAGCAAACATTGGGGTAAAAATTGGCTTCTTCTCTTGAAGCATGACAGTACCCTAACAACAGAAATATATCTGCCCAGAATGGAGTTAATTTCATTTAATTCGGATGAAGTGAAAGATGTAAGATGTCCATATTTGAGGATGAGAGCACAGACATTGTTTTGTGATGTTAAACCTCTCAGCTCACAGTGGGAATGTACCTGCTGTGTATTTAAACTGGTTTCTTACCTACGTAGAATTCAGGGATGTTGAGCACTTTCCTCCTGCGAATCATGTCTTTCCTCTCAATGAAGAATTTAAATGGGTCTGTCCTCTGTCTGGGAGGGATGAACTCTGGGCTCAGAAACCTGACAAGGACAAACAACACTTTAAAACACATATTTTACACAGTATGCAGCATTTTTGTTAACATATGCGAGTGCCAGAGTGAAAGACTGTGATGTGGATCATACTTTCGCAGAGATGACACACTCTGTGTTTTATCTATGATGACAGGTTTAGGTGGAGGGGTGAACTTTGGTGGCTGGTCGCTGTTACTCCCCGCAGAGAGACGACACACAGACGTGGACAGAAACCCTGGAAATAGCAAGAAAATAAGATATCCATCAACTGTTTTATACGGGTAAAGTAAAACTAGATTGCTGCTTTTAACCTAAGTTGAGAAATGCTAGCTAACACTGTACTGTTAGCTACGTTAGCTCACGGGTAAAGGAGGTCATGGTTAGAAGGGAACCCCAAATCCGCGATAGATCTCGCGAGAGTTACAATTTTAACCCAAAACCATAATCTTTCCTTCACTCTAACAAAATGTTTTCAGTCCCTACATTTTAACGACAGCATTATAACATTATAAAACATACTCAATTTGTACGTGGCACGTAAAATGTCACAACGCCTGCAATTCACGCGAGAGTTTCGCAAATCAGGGGTTTCCTTCTAGACTCGACCGTTAGCGTGTATACAGTACCAGTACTACACTTCCTCGAACCCTGGCAGCAGGTTATGATATATAGCGGATTATAGAGAGGATTTTCCATGTACTTACGTTCATTTTGGAGCTGCAGGTTTCGTAATAACCTCAGTGAAAAGATAAATTTGTCGAGCCCTTTCGCAGAACCTGCCATGACTGACCTTCCGTGGTCACATGTGAACTGTATACGGCAGCCGTGTAGGGCAAAATGACATCGAAATGCATTTCGTCCGAATCTGCAATGTAGTCCATTGTCCTCAAGATGGTGCTACTGTTCCGTCCATTATAAACAACTTAATTTAGCCCTATTTCATTTTTTTCCTGTAGTATTTCTTACAGAACTTACATGTACAAGACGTGTACAAAAGGGAACACAAGAAAGAGAAAAAATATGTAAAAGAAAATCAATTATTTTTGACACTATGGGGTATAAATGGATTTAAAAAAAGAAGATAAAGTTTCTATATTAAAAATTAGTTCAGATATCACAAGCAAGTACAGTTTTTATTGCATTTTCTCTAAAACAGTCAAACTGAATAGGCCCACAGTTTGAATTCCTTGCTAAAGGTGATAAAGCACGGCTTCCTACCTGGTAAGGTATTAAGGGTATTGAATTTTGCCCTTATAATGTGAGATTAATCATATATGCATTGGTCACCTGGAAGATGGTGCACAGAAGGACACACTTTTAATAATAAAGGCGTACAGATTTTGCCAAAACTGCTTTGCAATTGGCAATGCCAAAACACATGCACAACAGATTATAGTCCCATTTCATGCTTTTAGATACCCCATAAGTTTATGTGGATGGTATCTAATGATAATGTCTTTTTAATTCTGTCAGTGTTGATGAGAGTCATTTTCCATATATTTGTCTGTAACTAAATGGGCCTACAAACCGACAGTGTTGGGGTGTAGTTAACAACATGCAGTTCAATTACATGTTTAACTATTTGCAGTAGTCGGGTGGTAGTTTAACTGCATTCAGATCTCAGTAGCTTTTTTAGTATTTAACTATTTTTGGTCATGTAGTTTAGGAAGTTAATCATAAACTACATTTTCATAGTACTCTCATTATATTTTTTGGCATACAATATGGAACAATGCCATGGCTCTTTGGCCCCCAGTTTTACTTGAATGATAATCATCTCTATTTGATTAAAATCACCTGTGGTTTATAACCAAGGTGTCTGTGGCTGAATAGACCTCCTATGAATTTCCCTAAAAATTTAGCTTTTTCTCACTGCTACCTCATGAATTGCACCTGGGCTGTCAAAGTGTGGACTGGTCCGCCCTAGTCCCTAAATCAAACACACCTACACTTAAGTGTCAGTTCAGTTGTACCTCCATGAAACAATATGAAAGATTATCCAGACTGTGGTCATTTCAAATGTACTGTAGTTGAACTAAATTCTGAAAGTAGTTTTAGTTTGATCAATTTTTTTTAAGTGGTTAAAAGGATAGTTCACCCTCAAACCAAAAATACATATTTTTCATCCATCCATCTGGATTGTTTTGGTGTGAGCTGCAGAGTTTTGGGGATATCAGTCGTAGAGTCGTATCTGCCTTCTCTGGAATATCATGGAACTAAATACCACTCAGCTTGCGGTGCTCAAATCACCAAAAAAATACATTTGAAAAACTCAACAGCAACGTCTCTTTCCAGAAATCCTGACCCGGTTACTCATGATAATCCACAGACCTTGTTGTCAGCAGTTTCAAGTAGGAACTACTTTCATTCTACCACAGACAGAAAGTTTTAAAATGTAGGCTAGTTTAATTTTCACTTGTGAAATCAGTGATTTTTGTAAACAACAGTTTTAAAGTTTGCACAACAGAAATAACTTCTTTGTTTTCTTTACAGATATTACAGCATGTATTTATAATGCTTGTATTTAGGGCAGCCAAAACAGTGACAGATTAACCTGTCAGCACTGTGATGACAGTTTTTTTTTTCACTTTCTTCACAGCCATTGCATAGTCAGATTTTAGTAAAACATCTGTCTCTCTGCCTGCAGTGGTTTGAGTTTTGGAAAGTTTCACAGAAAAACAGCACTGCAGAAACTTAAAAACTTAGAAACATGTAAGTGAATGGTGACCAGTAATCCAAGTCTTCTAAATCACTGACATGCAGATTGTTTGCGTGTGCACACCGTCACACCACACACCCAGTTCAGGCGGTGTGCAAGCGCATGTGAACGTGGCTCCATGCTAAGGATCTACAGCGAAGATTTAGACAAAAAAACGTGGTGTAAATGACATCTTTCAAGTCAACTTGGCATGTCAGGGCTTTAGGAGACTTGGATTTACACCAGACAAGCACTATAGACGCAAATTGGCATGAGGATGAGTAGATAATGACTGCATTTTAATTTTAGGGTGAACTGCCCCTTTAAATTTAAGTCACAATAATGCAAACTGTTGATTTGAAGGCAGCCGGATTATTAAGTACATCTGACTTCAAGTAATTGTGTTCATATAACTTGTTAAGTTGAAACTGGTTCATTTGTGTGTTCATTTCTCTTTTTCGATCTAAGAACACAGGACTCAAATGTTATTTTTGCTGCATTTATGGCCTTTTAAAGGTAACTACATGCCTTTATTCCACTGAGAATTCATTAAAAACAAACATCATTACAAGTAGAACTGCGAAGTAAAAGTTCTGCATCCAGATTTTAAGCAGGACAGAAGTATTTTCAAGGAAAAAAAACTATAGAAAGTAGTAATCATTAGGGGACAGAAAGGCGTTTTCAGTTATTGTATTATTGCGTGTGTCGCAGGGATCTCCGGGTCTTTGAGACCATGCAGGGGCGCGGCGGTCCTCCAGGTGGGCTGCCTCCTCCACAACACAACACGCAGTTAGAAATGTTCTCAGAGAGAGAGAGAGAGAGGGAGAGAGAGAGGGAGAGAGAGAGAGAGGAAGAGAGAGAGGACTGCTGCTGCTGCCTCAGAGGAACCTCGAGCCCCGGCTGTGTCGCAGCGGTGCTGTGGTGGGAGGATGAGGAGGGAAGACCGTAGAGACACGGTGGGACCGCACATCTCCTGCTGCATGCGACAACACAGAACCTGAAACAAACAAACAAACAAACAAACAAACAACCCCAATGCTGCTGCTGGAGCTGGACTTTCTAATGCTACGGAGAAACCCCAAAACTTTGAGGCTTCAAGGATGTTCTTCTCAGATGGGACTCTCTCAGCCGTCACTTATGCGCTCCTGTTGGGAATAACGTGTCTGACCGTCCTCTGCGACCTCACCAAGGGCTCTCCAGACTTTTCAGGTGGGGAATTCTTACCCTTGAAAAAAAAAAAAACTAGTTTAAACCTGTTTTCCAGGCTTTAAAACATGTGTTCAGATGACCAACACTTGTCTGCGCTTAAGCCTCATCCACTTTTACGCTTGAGAAGCACCCAGAGAGATTAAATAGAACTAGGAGAAGTCGTTACGCATGCTTCCAACTTTTGGGCACGACTCCCAAAACAATTTGGAGAGGTGATTTCACGTCAGTGTCGCATCAGCTTCCCCTCTCAGGACCGACCCGTGCCTGTGGCGTGCTGCAGCATGCACACTCAAATGTTTGCTCCATTTAAACCGAGTATAACCCAACTTGAACACGCGGAAAAGGCCCGTATTTTTCTTATCTTTTGGCTCAATTCTGACACAGCATGTGAAGAATGACCCACATAAGGCACTTAAGACAGGTTCTCCTTTTACTAAAGCCAGGATTAAGGCTTGGTGTTTTATCAGTGCAGCGCATATCTGCAACACATATCCCCATTGATGCAGCTGAGATAAATGGGATAATGTGGTTAATGTGTTACTAGTAGATGGGAACTATTGTCTGGACCGAGCTGCTGCAGATTTACAACCCAGAGAAGAAAGAATACCGACTATATGACAGTTTTTTATGATCATGTGCTTCATATACAATCAGTTAGACAGGTTAAGTCAATACAAGTGCTCCTATCAATGTCTGGGACCTGCCTAATGCCATTTATGTGATGTAGGCTTCTATATTCAGCTAAGGAAAGGCAGTGTATTACCAAACTAATGAGTGATTCTGTGTTGTTTGAGCCCAAAGGCAGGCCTGCAGGTTTTGTTTACAGTGCCATAAAACAGGAAGGGAGCTTTGTGTCGGTGTTAATTGGCCTCTAATGGGTCTGATGGCTGGAAACGAGCAGACTAACACTGTGGGGAAAGGTGCTAAAGAGCAGATGTATGGAACATGCCCCCGCTCTGTGTATGATTGTGTGTGCATGTGTCCCATGTTGCTGCCTAATGAGCTGCTAAGGATCACGGCGTAGTGAGGGCCTGTTAACAGCGTTTCTGTAATTGCCACGCATGTGTCAGTGGTTGTTGGTTTTGTCATAAATACAGTGATTGAGGGGATCTGATGGGGGTTAATTAAGCAAGAAGAAAGGGGGGGAAATTATAACACCAGCTGATTCCAGATTTCCGCCACTCGGAGCAGGTTTACCAATACCCCCGGCTTAGACACGATTATGCAAATAGTGTGTGTCACAGGCAGGAGTTAATTTGTTGAAATCTCAGCTTTGGTGCAACTTGTTCTGAGAGTTTACCTCTGGACTTTTCCAGTGGCTCACTGGTAATTTTGCTCCATAAGGGAAGGCGAGGAAACACAGCTGTCATATTGGGATCTTCCTTTAGCATCAGATGGACCTGAGTTCAGGTGCCCGGTTGCATTAATTCCTCATGAAGTCACAACCATATGTATTGCACTATAGACGCCAGCATCTGACCCAACAATGACAATGTTTTGTAGATGTCTTGGGTACTTTAATGGTCTTTCAGAGTTTGTCTTTTTCTGGAAAACTATTAAAAACTGTTGATGTCTCATTCTGCACTCAAGAGCATATGTTAAGGTTGCACCCTTTATTCACTGATTTGGGTAAACTGGATCATATTGTATGGAGAAAGTAGCTGACTGTGACTGTTGGTTACGGTTAGTGAGCAACAGATTTGGGCTCAGCAGCCTCCCAGCGAACTCGTCCGATCACTGAGATGAACGCAGCCTCCGAGACCGTCAGAGAATACAGTACTGAGGGCGTTTGAGTTTGCTGATGTAAAAATGGCTTTACTTGTTGCTAAATAACGTAGAACACAACTAAGTTAGCTGAGTTACCTCTAAGTTGGGAGCCAAACACAGCAAGAGAACCACAGTAGCCTATTCTCTGCTTGTCTCTTGAGACTGTTTGGTGGTTGGTCTGGCTGGGATTGCTGGGAGCTCTCAGTCTGGGAAGAGTCAATTCTTGAACCACTGTCCTTCCTAGTGTTAAATCCATGGACTTCTTTTGCCAGTTCTGTCAATATCAACAGCTCTAACTATAAATATTTCTAAAGTTGGTCTAAGTCAAGTGAAATTTGGAGTCTAGACTCCACCATCCACCCAAGTTAGAATCATATTTTTTATACTTATAGTTGTGGTGTGGACGGCCCTTAAGGCTTTTGCGGTAGTACCATGGTTACATTTCACTCATGTTGCTTTTACTTGGCAGCGTTACTGTCAGTGTTAGCTAGCTCTTCCAAAATGGGCAACATACAGAATTCAAAAATCAAAAGAAAGCCAAACTGGACGGAAGGTGAGAAAGTTTTTCTGCTTGAAGAATATGGAAAGTGCAAGCAAACGATGCAAAGTAAATTTAACTCAAGCCAAAGTAAATATATCCACACAGACGAAGTACCTATAATGAGACAGAGTATTGCTAATGTTTGCCTAGCTAGCTGACAGTGGGGTTTCCCAGTCCTGAAAAATGAATCCTGGTATCTCCCTTTCAACATCCAAATGAAATCCTTATGGTGATTACATGCAACTAATTTTTTTCTATGGCATTCTTAAATGAAAATTTAAGGGAAACCTTAGGCCCCAAGTGATTTTATGCAAATGGACACAGTTTTTTTTCTATAGGACCTGAAGGGATGCCAGTGTTGAGTCCCCAGATGCAATTTTATTTCCCCATCAGGGACTCCGTGCAACATGCTTCTACAGAAATGCTGACCTGTGAATGAAATGAGAAAAAGAAAGGGACTGCCTCAGAATACCTCAGGGACAAAGAAATCCTTCAGTCCTCACATTCTTGACCAGCTGGAGTCTCCCTGGAGACTGAGAGAGAGAGAAGAGGTCTTTGATTGACAGGTGCTGCCAGGGTGCAGGGTGACAGTGTGGTGGGTTCAGATCTAACATCTGTCATGTTGTTGGATCGGTGACGGCGGACAGTGTGGCGAACGATCCAACTGTCGATGTCCAAGGAATGTTTACGGTGGTAAAAGATCATTTCGTTTTATCACAGGCTATTCTTACTTCATGCTTCTCTGTGTCTTGCATTTGCATCGTTTGTTGACAGCTGGAGTAATGGCAGTGTCAGGTTTCACCAGCGGCTTAGAGCCCAAGGCAGAAATGGAAACAAACTACAATATGTTGGTGGGTAATTTAATTCAGCGTCTCGCCCTGTTATCATCTTCTATTACACAGCTGCCTGAACGGCTAATTAGAGATATGGAGCGAGCTGTGCAACACTTCAGAGCCCCAGGCTAACGGACATAGCAATTATTAGCTAATTAATGCTTCATGATTGCAAGTTATCGATACCAAAATCGCTAAAATATCACAGATCCAAATACACAACCTTATCGTCTCCTCTCCTGCATGTATGTGCTCAGGTTTATTTGTGTGTTGCACGCTCAGTTTACGTAACTGTTGTTTATTCAGAGAGCTAGTAGCAGACCACCCATTAGCAGTATGTCATGTTTTCTTTCTTTTGATTTTTTTGCAAATACAGACGACGCTGCACCTGCTGAGCTGAAACGGTCAATTGATTCAGTTATAAGAAGATCGGTAGAAAATAAACCTGCAGATATTTTGATAAGCAATAAATTGTTGCCATCATTTTCTGAGCAAATGCTCCAGCTGCTAATTTGTGAGGATATGCTGCTTTTCCATATTTTAAAGGTACTATGTGGATTTTTTTTTTAACTGTAAAAGTTCTCATGAAATCTAAATTGTTTTAAGGTTGAGGGCTTTTATGCTCTATACGTCATCTACACACCAGTATGTAGCTCAACAATGACAAAAATGTAGTTTTGTAGATATTATTAGGTATTTTTAATGGTATTGCAGAGTTTGTCATCATGCACTCAGGGGCACTGGTAAATTGGCGTCCATTGAAACGCTTTCTAACTACAGTGGGACAATGACTCCGGCACGTCACGCCCAAATCGTGAACAACAGTTTAACTGTTAAACGTAACAGTTCAGTACTACATAGTTCTGAATACTTTCACATGTTTTCAGTAACTTTGTACTAACATATATAATATGTTTTAGAAGAATAACTCCAGTTTTCCTTTACAAGATCTGGCTTTTTGGATGTTGTTTGAACAGTTGAAGCAATGTTGAGACTTTACCTTGGTCTTGAGCAAATTGTGTTGGTATTTTAACTACTTTGAGACATTTTATTGACTTGCAGAGTAACCAGTATTGAAATTAAACAGTATCTGAGGCCCTACACTTGACTCACCTCACTTTTAGGCAGGTGTGTCGTGGTACCTGAGGTGCTACTGTATGAACGCCGTTGTTTCTGCGTTTTTGTCTTCTACTGGGATTGTTATGAGCTGGCATAGACGGAAAACAGTGTCATTTTTGTAAGCACATAGTTCTGAAGGGAAAGTGAAGCAGTGGATGCTGGACTGTTTGGGAAAAAAGCTGAAAGAATAACAGGGCTGAACAGGATCATTTGCTACGGGTGGACCATTCAACTTTCAACTCAAACAATACACAGATGTTTGTTTCTTTTAACTGCAGAACATTTTAGAACCACTGCATTGTTAACAGCCAAAAGGGTTACAGTGAAGCAACTTTTCTTCTCTTTCTCTGTCATAAAACCCTGTAGGCAAAACCCCATTTAACCTCGCTCAATGGGATGTGAGGCTATGAGGGGCCATGGGGTCAACTGAGGTCAACCCATAGTGAGTGTGAGTGTGTGGTTAGGGGGAGTTATCATCCATCTTAGTCTTTGTTCCCCCCCGTCGAACCTCATCACACATGTTGACCAGTGTCAGGGAAGGTAGAAGAAAAGTCAACACAGCACCTTTTTTTAGGTCATGAATTTTACCTCAGTTTAGAAGAGGATGAAGGTCTTTACTTATGGTCAGTTTAATTTGATTGGTAAAAAAAAGTTTCACATGTAAAATAAAGTAAAGGTTTGTTCCCAGAGACAGATGAATAATTGCAGTAAATTAAAGTGTGAGCAAAATATTTATGATGCTCTTAATTAATTTATTATGTTTAAAAGTGGTTTCTTACATTCACCGTCAGCTTTTCAACATCTTGATCTCTGACCTCAATGACCATATTTGTGTTCCAGGAAAAAAAAATCTCTCTGAGTTTAAGATAAAGATGCTGTAGCTTTCTGGATTTATATGTTGTATGAATGTTGATCAGACAATTACAGCTGAAACAAATAGTCCATTAACCAACTAATCTTCAATAGAATTTATCAGCAATTAATCATTTAAAAATCATCAAACATTTTATTCCTTCACCCTGTCAAATGTGAGGATTTGGTACTTTTCCTTGTCTGAAATTAAAACAAACTGAGTATTTGTTTGGAGTCTTTTGGTTGGACAAAACAAGAATTGTGAAACTGTTTTTGGGGGGGTTCTGGGAAACTTTGATGGATGTTCATAACTAATTCCTGAATAATCCTTTATTGTCTGAACAAATAGCCAACTATCGGAAAAACTAGTAGTCAGATTAATTGATAATGAAATAATCATTAGTTGTAGCCACAGACTAGAGCTGAACGGTTTTGCAAAAACATCCAACTGTGATTATTTTGACTGATATTGCAAGTGCGGTGTGATTTGCGATATTAGAAGTAATAGGTTTTTTTTCAGTGAAAATGAAACTTGTGGCGCAAAAATGATCATTCCCATTAATCTGATCGCATATCACAATATCAGTCAAAATAAAAAGAAATATGACTTTTTTACCACATTGTGCTGCCCTACTATAAAATTAGGCAGTGCAGGTCAGACATGGATCAATATTCTGTTACTACATCATCTATTTAAATGTTTTTTTAAACATGCTTTAGTGTACTGCTAGATCTTGACACTGTCGAGTTCGCAGCTTCACGCTCTCAGCGTTACTGCACACGATCTGGTTGCAAAAATACAAAATGGCAACCCCAAACATGCCAAACTCTAGGGTTTAAAACTAGTCCAAAAACCAACAGGTGATGTCACAGTTGGTTCGCATTTGGTTGAAGCTCTGCAAACAATAAATCAATGAAATAAATTTGCTGTCATTTGATGATGTGATGTAAAAACACAAGAGACCTCGATCCTTCATTAGTAACACATCAGTTGATTGCTGCCCTATGGGCAAGTGCTCTAAACTGCAGCCAACACATAAATCCACCTATGCTATCACCCTATGGGCAAGTCTTAGATTAGGCTACTCTGAACTTCCTACCCCCACCCGTACACACAAACACACCCCTCCACCTACTGCTGAGGGCTACCCGAGGCCCCTCAAATCTTAATCCGATCTGATTTTTGCGTGGCCCTGGATAAGGGTGACCCACTGAACCCCACGCTCTCCTCTCTGGGTCCCTTCCCCCCTCTCGCACAGAGCTCCCCCTGCCTCCTTTCCCCGCCACCTCCTCGCTGCCTCCACTCCTCCCCAGGGCTCGCCTGATCACTGTTTCTGTGTCTGTGTGCGCCAGGTGAGCTCTGTCTAAACAAATCCTGCCTCCCACTTGTTTTGTCTACTGCGGTGGAGGCAGGCGGCGAGGCGGACAGCGAGGGCCTGGCATAAGGCTGCTTTTCTCTCCCGGCTGAATAGAGAGGAGGTGGGGGTGTCGCCGTTCAAAGAATAGTTTCTGTGAATGAGCTCCTCAAAGGAGTGAGCTGTCAAGACATTTCGATTCATGGTGTGATGGTATCAAAACACGGAGTTGTTGGGTGTCAATGAGGGAGTGAATTCTTTTATATCATCTGTTGTTCTGCTTTTGCTGCGTCAGTTTGCGCAATAATGCTTTTGATTTGAATTGATTTTGTTTATTTAATCCACCAAATAGACAGGAGACACATTGAACAAGGATTTTGTTGGTGTTTGATAGCATTTTAGCAAATCTGAATCTAGTTTGGAATCCGCTTATCAAATCTAAATCCTCTTAAATTCCTTCTTAAATCCATTTAGGTGTTGCTTTTCATAATATTTAAGTAACAAAAGTTACAGATAACCCAGTAGATACTCAAAGATTGACATTTAAAGACAAATTGTTTCGCACATTGATCTTAACAAACAAACAAGACGTATAGACATCGAGAGGATGCAGTATGAAGTGTCTTTTCCACTGTTTGGTACCGCGCAGCTCAACTCAACCAGGTACTTTTCTCGATTTTCACTGTTTTCTTAGCTTATCATCATAGTGATGCAACGTGAAACACGTGACATAATTTTCAACACGACGCAAACCCTCCAGTAACAATGGAGGATACAGAAGGGTTGACTGTCGGTCACAGCAAGATAAATTTTGTTTTAGAGGAAGGTGAATGCAGCAAGATAACAGACTGATGAAAGAACTGGAGAGTTTAGGTAATCGTACATCAGAACGCAGACAATGAGACGACTAGTTGCTCCTTGTCACGCTAGTGCCAATTCTTAATGGCCATCAGTGGCTCTGCCAAAACACCGGAAACTCCTGGAGAAACTCTGACTGGGAAACACACAATCCTCCACATTATTCCACTAACTCCATGGACCCTCAACTTACCAAGAACTGCCCGAATAGTGGTACAGCTGACGCCTCTCTCCTTCACTGACTATACAATTTGGCGAACAGGATGCTGCTGATAAGTAGCAGGGTCCCTTTTTGGAATTAATACGTTATGTGGTATCAGATCAGTGCATAGACTTACATACCTGCTAATATCCAATGCCACGTATTGGAGACATTTTCCAAAAGAAAAGAAGAAATGTATTAATGTGAGATCAATCCTTTGGGTATTTTACAAACTGAGGCCTGGATCTAAAAGGGAACCGGCCTGCTGAAACCAGCCCACAGAAGGTTATTTAAACACAGAGGTAACTGAGACGGAGGCTTGTTCAGCTTCATGTTACAGAAACGTGTTCATCTCGACGGCCATGAATGTATTTCTGAGATCTGAAACGTTATATTCAGCCGTTTAAATGTGACGTGCAGCATTAATAGCTGAGTGATGCCGATTATATATAGCTGTGTAAATCCCATCTTTAAAGTTTGGTACTAACAAGACTCCTCTTGCAGCCACAGTCAAATAAGTAAAAGGAAATGTGAAACTAAAGAGCCTTTGGGTGCAGACAGCTCACAGATGTAACATAGATAACTTCTGGATGTGTGTGTGTATCTGTGTGCATACTGTATAAAGCACAGTGAGTGGGGTGTGTGTGTGTTTGTTAAGTCTGGCCTGACACAACATGATAGTGATAAAAGACATGACCTATTGTGAGTCCCTCCCCCTGGATACAATAAGTACATAAACAAACACACACATAAAGCCGAGCTTGACATCATGTCAGGGGAACAACAGTGTGGTGTTGGTGATGAGAGAAGGGTGTTTACAACAGGAAACAGCTCTTCCCCTCTGCGTATTTCAAGTTCGGCATGAGGAAATTAAATTTTCCCACATCACACTGCAGTAAACACAATGGTTGAAGTCACAGCCTCACTGTGGAGTGATTAAAAAGCGAATTGTAGGGAAGTACATTATACAACTCGAGCTTATTTTAAATGATCCGTAACCGCTTTTTTTTAATGGGAAAAACAATGCGCTGAAGTTAAATAAAAGCACGAAGCACTGAATACCAAACTGCTGACAAGATTAATGTGAAAATGCGTTCAAAGCAGATGTGGCCTCGAAGGCGAGCTTTGTATCAACTGAGTCAAGTCCTGGCATATGAACCATATTAACGTGCGCTGATCAAAATAAGTTTTTGTCTCGTTGCCAAGACGTGTGTGGGAAGAGAGCTCATCCTGGCTGAGGTAATGCTTAATAAACGATTTGGCCGCTGTTGAGGCAATATTACACTAAATTAAGTTGGTATGTTAGTAATGTCCTGGTGCCACACAAAGAACATAAACACACTTGTCAGACAAACTGTTTTGCAATCAGCAAAGGTTTTGTCTTTGTTATATGTCAATAAAAAGCAATAATTCTGTGCTGTCTCACTAAGCATTTTGTTCTTTCTGTGCAAAGGCGAAGTTACTTTCCTTAATAAGCAGAGAAGAGTGGAGAGTTTATTGCAGAAAGTTGAGTGTTAAGAGTAATCGTTGAGGGGCTTTCACACCTCACTTGGTTGGTTCAGTTTGTCTGTTTTGTTTAGTTTGTTGAGGCCAGTGTGAAAGCTGTCAATCGTCCTCTGCAGACCGAGATAATGTGTCTTCATTGTTCATGCAAAATGGACATGCATGATAAACACATTTGCAAAAGACTGACTGAAACACAATGAATTATTTTGGCAGCTTCCAGAGGCACACTTAAATATTTGTTTATTTATCACAAGTCATATTGAACAATGTCATGGAACAATCCTCATATTGTGCAGACACAGTGTGGACCAAACAATGGATCAAAGACCACCTGAAAGTGTCTTGGGAAAGTCAGAAGAAATTGTTATGCATTTGCCCTGTTTACCTGTTCATCATTTTTCATGTTTCTGTCGAGTTTGAATGAAGCTGATGATGACGATGTTGAAATTACAGTTGGCGAGAGCAGTGAAATTTCTGGTCAAACAAAAAAGGTCTCTGTTCCATAATGTCATCAGACACTTAGAATAACAATCTGGAAAAAACAAGCACAAACGAATAAGCATCACCTGCTCTGCGCTGTCTGTTGGGTGCTGCGGCAGCCGACAGCGAGTCACCTGCGCTCCGTTTCCGTCCCTCTTCTCTCCTTCTGTCACAGTCAGTTTTGTGGTTTGTGGTGATTTTAAGACTCGGTTTGTAAAGTCTACAGCCTGCCATGCTGTCGCACTGCTCTGTGTGCAACGACACAGCTCAAAAACAAGAGCTGCAAACCGTTTACCAGCCACATGCGTTACCGTCTCTCATCAGTCAACCATCAGCGCCTGTTGTCGCAAGGATTTTTTGAAATAAGTGCAGCTGTATGATGAAGCAAGATCACAGTGACCAAGTATATAAATTTGTGTCTGCAGCTCACAAACTGGACCAGAACAAAACCACAACAATTTATTCTTATTAATATTAATTTTTTCTCCGTAGTCTGACTCAAATAAACCAAATTACAGGTGTGAACGCGCCCTTAGTGCCTCAATTATATACTATACTGTAATGTGTGTTATCTGTGTTTTGACTGAGAGCTTAAATTGGCTCTTGTCCTAAAAAAAAAAAATCACTATAATTTGAGTGAGAGTCGATGTCACTTTTTCAAACAGCGTCTGACTCAAACCTGATTTTGGGGTGAAACTCCCACATTAAATCCAGACTGCAGAGGAGGGTGCAGGAGTCCTAACTACCAGCTGAACGAGGCTGGATGTCGTAATCAAGACTTATAATCAGCAGAAAACTGCTCAAGCAGCCAGCCCTTAATAAGATAATCATTATTTTGCATAGATTTCTGTCTATCCCCAAAATCGCCCGAATCGCCCAATCAGATGCTGAGCTGGATGGTTTTATAGTAATAACTGTTATTGGGGAGGGAAGAGGGGGTCTAATTCCTAAACTGCAGAGATGTATATGTAGACATTGCAGGTGTGTGTTTGCACTTGCCCTCTCTTGCATGAGGGAGGTGCAAGAAGCCCCAAAGAAAACACAGAGAAACATGTGAAGAAGATTCTTGACTGACACCCCGGCGTTGTTGCACGCAGCTGCAGTTAGCCAGCTATTTCTGTTTAGGCAACAACTGTGTCATTAATTAAGAATTTGGTCCCATTTATCATATTCTGAGCGTTTTTCCAGAGAAAGTTTGGGAGCAGAAAGCTTATTTGTGAATCAGATAAGTAGTGATACCTGCTCCTGCAGGTACGGAGTGTCGCGCCAGCCAGCTGGAGGATGAAACTGAGCTGTAGACAAACAGAAACAAGTGTTGGGAAAGAGACGGCAGTGGGAGTGTGCACTCACCGGCAATTATCTCCTCGTGTCCACCCCACTCATGCGCTGGCTGTTGAATTATGAGCTCAAAACAAACCCCACTAGACACACAGCCACATGCAGGCCTGGGGAGTAATGGATTACATGTAACCGGATTACATAATTTGGATACAATGTAACTGTATTCTGTGACAGTTATAGATGAAAAAGATATAATCAGATTACATTGCCTTTAGTGGGTGGATTTATTTAATGACATTATTTTATCTTTAAATTAGACATTGAGTTCTTGGATGATGACAGTATTTTGACACTGTCACTTTACTGTGACGTTGCTCTTTTCTGATTTAAAGAGACATTTACTGGTCAGTCCAACTTCTAATGTTAGCGACACAGAAACAGAGTTAGTTCGCTAATCTGTCAGTACCACTACTACTCAAATTACTGCTAGGATTTCCCCAGGGCACGTAAAATGCCTTGTCAGGCACTGAAAATGGCATAGTTTTGAATTTTTAGACTGACAAAATGACATTTAAAGACATCACCTTGGACTTTCAAAAGCTTGGATATACATTTTTCACAGTTTTCTGACATTTTATAGACATTGCAGCTCTAGATTAAACATGAAAATCAACCCAAGTCTTTGCTCTTATTTTATAACTGCTAACAAATAAAACATTTTGTACAGAGACTAGTAAAAATTGACTTTGGGTAAGTCGATTATGACCCACTTGCCAAGTCCCAGAAAAAGTCAACAAAGGAACAAAGGAAGGAACAACTGGACAAACAATTAATTAATTAACATTGTGTAAGGCTAAATAATTTCACCATAAAGTGAAAAGGTGTAATGGAAAGTAATCACTTTAGTATTGTGATACTTGGCTTAGGTTGCTCACATGCACATGCAAAAACCAGCGCACACACACCTTTTCTGCTCCTGAGAATGTAAACCATGCTTTGATGCCCCTCCTCCTCCCCCTGCATCTCTTTTCTTCCATCTTTCTCTCTGTTTCCTGGGAGCTGATTTATGTTTGGTTTAAGAGTCAACATGTCCGCCTTGATCTGGCTTCCTTTTTAGTCTTTCTTTATCCTGTCTCCGCTCTTCACCACGTGCTTTCTTCAGTTTCGCAGGGGGAAAAAAGGACATTTTGAACACCATTAGTTTTTATGGTTTGATTAAACCCCCAGAGGCAAAGAGAAAGAGACAGACAGAGGGAGATGGAGAGGTAGTAGAGAGGTGGGGCACAGAAGGGCCAGTCTGAACAAGGAGGCATTGTGTAGCCCCCCAACTGTGTCGGACTGACAGTCTGCATTACAGCACGCTACAGCAGCCTGCTCCCCAAAGCACTGCTAATCTGTTGCTTACTGGCCCCTCCGGCTAGCTCAGGTAAGGGGGGAGGGAACCGGAGAGAAAGAGGAGAGAGATTTTCCTTGTTTTTCTTTTCCATGTTTAAGCCAAAATCTTCTTCTCAGACTGCATTTTGTTCCATTCGCAGCATAGCGTCATGTTAAAAGTCTCGTTTAGAGCTAAACCATAAAATCTGTAATGCATTTGAAGGAATAAACTGTTAGATTTATCTCAATAAATGTGATGGTAATTACTTGGCTTGCTTGACATGTTGGCTCACCTCTGATAAGTCTGTCCTGTTTAATTATTGTATAACTAGTTCAAAATCTGGGCTGTTGGCTGATTGGTTGGTAGAACTTCTAGTTGGATGTCATTGGTTGTCTCGGTTTATTGATGTTTACTGAGAATTGCGATATGAGCACATTTTGGTTGTTTAAAGATTCACTCTTCTGCCTTCAGTTCGTGTCCAGGTGCACAGTTAGTGTGTGTATGCAGCGAGCTAAACACACTTCCTGTGACTGTGATTATAAATCAGACAAATATGAGACACCGTAAACAACAGTGAAACCAAAGGTGGTGTAAAAACGAGCACAGAAAGAAGCAAAATAAAGAAATTGTGATTTAACAAAAGTTGCTGTTAAAAGAGTTCAATTCATGCCAGAAAGAAACATGGTATCAACATTTAAGGGAGATTATGTAAGATTTCTCAATTGCGGTTTGTAAATCTCATTCACAGGACGTCAGATACCGACATTTTGGATTGGTTAAGCGTCCCGAACACTACTGGACAACTCAGTATGTTATAGGTTAGCAAGTCCAGTTCATTATATTTAACCTTTACGCTGAGGTTCATTTAGTGAGGGACAGTGCAAATTCAGAAATATGCATATTAAGAAGCAATAGCATCAGACGCCAGGCTCTGTCACTGATTTTATAATTTTAGAACAAAAACAATGCTGTGTTTAAAATGGTACAATATCTGATAATTATAGTATCAAAACTGTCAAAGCTGTTAAGGAAATGATCTAAGTGCTCTTTCAAGAACTCAGTTCAGTTCAGTCTTTATTGTCCTGCCTGATATTTGGCTTGCAGCAAAACCATGGTATCAAAAGAGGTATAGAATATCTTTTTTTAATACTGTTGTTATATTGATTAGGGGTGCAACTAACCATTATTTTTTATAGTTGATTAATTAGTTGATTATTTTCTTGATTAATTGATTTGTTTTAAAATGTCAGAAAATGGTGAACAATGTCCAAACGACTAAGAGGACGTCTTCAAATGTCTTCTTTGACTCACGACCCAAAGATATTCAAAGGACATTTTACCTAAGGAGGCCTTAGTTACTCAGTAGCCACAAAAAACGAGCTCTCCATGAAACTCTGAGTGAATAGATCAAGGTAAGCTTTCACATTAGTCTGCTCGTTCCTGCAGATCTGTCTGTGTTTGTTGTAAATGGAAGCAGATCTCCCCGCTAAGTCCCATTGGACATGCTGCAGACGTCTTTTCACTCCCTCGGCTCCTCAGGACTGGTTCTGTTGCTTGTTTTCACAGAACAGCCCCCCTGATAAGCTTGTTAATTCCCCAAAAAACTCAGTGCCCACCCGCTCCTACCTTTTCTTCATAGCGCATGCTTGGACCTTGATAGAGGTATGCTGTCTTGCTGTTATTGCATTAAAGATAATGGCTGTTTTTTTTTTTAAAGTGGGGGTTGTAGGCTTTTGACAAAACTAGAGAAGGGCAGGAAGTGATGGAGCAGTTGGGAGGCCGCTGCATCACAATGATGCCAGAGAGCCAGGGTGTAATGAAGAGAGTAAAGTTGCAAAGTCCGAGGGGATCCAGGGTTATTGGGAAAAAGCCTTGTTCATTTTCTGCATCAATAGTGTTAGGTGACCTGCAGCTGTGGAGCTCTCAGGCTTGGCAAAAGGCAAAAGATGAGCGACTGGCTTCTTATCAAAGAACCAGTTATGCTCCAACACGAAGGTAAAAATTTGATTCCCAGAAAGTGTTGCATTGGGCAGAGTTAGTGTAAAGATTTTGCTTCATAGAAACCTTAAAATAATCCATCATTGCTGATTGATTCACTTTCAGTTTATGGATCAGTTTTGGATTAATTGTTGCCTGGGAACCAGACGAATCTGCAAGCTCACGTTTCATTTGCTCTGGCAGATATGAAGACACCTTTTAATCTCACCAACCTCCTGTTAATGTTCTATATTGTTAATTTATCTAAGATTTAAGGTACATGTGTTTATGAAGAAGGAATTATCCAGCAGAATCAGATGCTTTGAGAGCTTTTCCTGCCAACTCTAACTTTAGAGCCATTTGCTATAAACAGTCAATTTCTCTGTCTGTGCTGCACAACAGCAGAGAAAGCGAGTGAAAGGAGACCATTCCTTTATGACCTCTCTGCCACAAGTGGACTTCTCTCAGCCTCAGGCCACCACTGCCCCACCCAACAATCACTTAAACCCTATCCGCTGCGGTGAGGACGACTGGAGAAAGATACATCTGTCGTTCACTAAAGTGACAATAAAGCTCACACACTGATGCATCTGTCTGCTGTCTGCCGGACTGCGGTTAGTAACAGGGCGGTCTGCCTGCCACCCAGCGCTCCGGGGTCATAAAAGTGACCGTTAAAATGACAGATTTCTCTTCCTGTGGCTCTCTCTCTCTCTCCCCCCGTTGCTTTCTGTCACACACTTTCTCTGTGGCCGTCTGGACTCGCATCCAAACACCAGGGAGGGTGTTCCCAGAACCTCTGCGCCCACTCGACTCTCTCACCCTTCACCCCCCCCTACATCCCATCATGAGAAACACACAATGCTCAAGTAAAAGCGTCCTCTCGCCCGGTGCCCTCTGACCCCCAGGGGTCATTAGGAGAGGCACGTGCTAACAGAGGTCATGGGAGGGCTCGGGAGGGGGGAAGTGTTTGGTTTTTGGGGGACTCCCAGCGGTAGACTCAGCGGCCACTGTCCAACCGTGAGGCCATCTCCAACCCTGGCAGATGTTTCGCCCCCTCAGGATGAGCTTAGACCACAGACCCACAGGTGGACGTCCTCCCGTTGTCTGCAGGAGTTAACTAACACCGGTTGCCTCAAATATCACCCCTCAGCCTTGTTACTACCATGAGTTTGCCCTTGAGTCTCAGCTCGAGCTTCTCTTGTGGTTTCATCTAAGCTTCACCGTTTAGTGCGGATCTGTTCCCTTGGCTGTGTGTATGTGTGTGTGTGTGTGTGTGTGTGTGTGTGTGTGTGTGTGTGTGGCTGTGAACAAGCAAGAGGAGCATGTTGTGTTCATGTTCTCCTCCAGAGCATGAATTCCCCGTCCCACCTGATATGTGTCTGACTTAGCATGTGACATCCCTCCAGTTCTCTCAATTTAATCCCTTCTCTCTTTTCCTGGTAGATAAGACTTCACCTTGTTGTTGGACTGGAACAAGTAAACATCACTATTGCAACTTTCACATTAAAATCCAGTGTTTGACATGGCTACAATTTACCACCATCAATCACAGCATACAGTAATTCTTATTTAACTGACTAACTATTCAACATTTAGTATTGAAACACCTTAATACTTTAATTTCACAGTTTAATGGATCATTTTTTTCTGCATCCAAGCATCCTGTAGCCTACTTAGCTTTGCTATGTGCTCGGCTCATCTGTGTGGAAAAGAAATTTTGAAGATGGTTTAGAGATGTTGTTGGGGTACCTGGAAAAGCCACAGTCACATCTTAAGTTAGCTAATGTTAGCAAAATGCTATCTAACAAGCTAGCTAATGTACATCAATCATTAGCTCGCTCAGGGGTCAACAACCTCAATGAACAACCTTTGTTGTCTTTGTTTTCTTCCCTCTGAGACTTAGGCTACGACATACATTTTAGTTGATGAAATATTGGAATATTAAACCTTTTTAAAGTTATTATTCAGTGTACGGGTGACTCATTTTTACAATTGGAGAATGTATGAAGTACTTTAGACCTAGAACAGTGATAAGTGAAAACTGAAATGTTAAAAAAAGAGCCGTTATTCCTTTTTATATAATTCGTGTCAAAGCCAAAGGGAGCAACAGGAGAGGAGCTGCAGGTTGATAACCCCCCAGCTAGCTAGTTATATCTAATAAGCTAATGTTTGTCAAACACTAGCTAACTGACTAGAAAATCTGCATCAAATGTTAGCTAGCTAGTTCGCTAGCATTTTGCTGACAATAGCTAATTTAAGGTGTGACTATATATGTCGCTTTTACAGGTCTCATCTTTTAACCACATTCAAAATTTTGTTGTTTTTCAAAGTATTAGCATATCGAAGTACAGGAAACAGGAAAGGAGAAAATTGACCAAGGTTCAGCCGGATACCAGCTTGTTCAGAGCAAAAAGGGGTGGAACTCAGGAAGGATCAATTATGGTCATACTGGACAATTTCGCGCCTCACAATTTACATTCACTGCCAGCACACAGGAAGTAGTACACCCAATAAAATGGCAACGCAGGAAGTGGGGGTGTGGGGAATGCATGAGTTTATAGCACTGCTAACTTCTGATAACTTTGTCTCAGTAGCTGAACCCTAATCATACCTTTACCAACATTTTATTTGCATTGATATCTGGTTCAACTCTAATGTACAGATTGATAAAAAGCTAATGTAACAGAAAAAAATGAATAAATGGGTGAATAAGCGTAACAAATACTACACACAGGGCACAAGGGGTCACTGAATGATTTGGTGAAAATGATGAATGATGATGAACTGTGCCACAGTGTGACCTTTGCAGTCATAGTTCCCAACACCTACATGCAAGATTTTAGACTGACATGTTATTCAGCGCTCTCCACCACCAACATCAAACACCACATGATGAAATATTTGGAAAAATGGTGTTCATCCCACCAGCAGACCGCTAAAAACTTGTGAAATCTAGACCAAGGAGCACTGACACCCATTTATCTATGAGCTTTAGTGATATGAGTAAGTCCTCCTGCCTGAAACCTTCGTTATCTCCCTTGTCTGGTCTTTATTTTTCCTCAGCTGTAAGATTTAGTTCCTGGTTTATTGAAAACTGTTGTTATAGTTTTATCCCTTTAAGACCCGTATGCCGTAACACTGCCCATTAGAAGCCCGGGTGACTGATGCTAATGGATTCATGTGTCATGGTGTGAACAAATAGGCCTAAATGAGCTGTGTTTATGAAACCCAAAGGCAGGGGAGGGTGTAGAAGTTTGTTGTCGATGTTCAGCGGGTTGTTTGTGTGTTTGCATGCCTTTGTGGGATTTTATGTGTGTGTGTTTGTGCGTGTAGGTGTTAGAAAGATAAGCCATGTCAGGGAGGAGGAGAAGGACCGGAGCAAGCAGAGTGTTTGTGTTTGTGTCTCCGGTTTTTATGACTTCAGCTGCTCAGGCTCCGCTCTCTGTCTGCTGGGGAAGGAAGGCGGGGGGGGGGGGGGGTGTACGTTAGCAACTCTGACATTCAAATTAAGACCACCATCGCCTGAGGATAGTGATTCACACTGTGCTGGTTTAAAAACTTAATTTGGATTACCATGTTGGCACGCAGTCATCTTCTGCCTCTGGATTCCAAACTGCAGAATTTTAGCGCTTGAGTGAACCAAATCTAAACATGTGGATGTTTGTTTTTCATATCTGGCTGCCCCTGCTGATGACATATTGAAATAGGTGAGAATAAATGCAGGACGTTAATGCAGCATGCACCCAGATGGCCCTTATACACGCAAATGTGAATCTCCACAGTTTGCTGCATCGAAATGACAAATCAGTTTCACCTCAATTGGCTGAAAGTAGATAGTTTGGATTATTTGATGTGGGGTTGCATGTGTTGTCGGTGTATTACATGCAGTACAGGCTAAGCAGCAACATTTTTGTTGCCTAAAAAAAAAATCTGTTTAAGTGTATGCTATATTTAGAATATTTTCACTGCTTAACCTTTCCATCAGACAACCTCTTCTGACGGGAAACTACTGTCATATATAAGTCAGAACTTGGTCTTTCCAAATCGACAAGACTTCATAGACTAAATCAGTCATTTAAATTCGCCAAATGCAGGAGTTGCTCATCCACTGCTGCATCCATCTGGTAGTTTGTTTGCATTATTGTGTCACTTTGGTGTCTGAAGACGCTAGTTTGAATTTTCTGAAGCCATACAATAACACAAACAAACCAAAAGATCGTTTTCGCCTCTGGAGTTCGGTTGGTTTGGAGAGAGCGATATCTGCCTTATAAAACGGCAATTTCCTTTTAGAAAAGGCTGTCTTACGTCAAAGTAAAGCTGCAAAATTATTATGAGTTTAGCGTACACTTTAACTGATATTGATTCTTATTTTAGGTGGACCTTTTTTAAATGGTTAAAACACCTTTTGTCACTGACCCTGACCACAGCAGTACATAACCTAACTTCCATGCTGGGTCTGCTCTCCGCTTTTCTAAATTGCAGGCATATCAACCAGCATCCTGACTATCAACAAGTACCTCATGCAACCCCACCTCAAATTATCCAGACTATCCCCTTAATGTCATGAGCAAATAAATCTTGCTATAAGTACTTTCCTTCTACTCCTGCCACACTCTTCCCAATCCCGTTAGCTGTCGTTTGATCAGTCTGAAGTGAAGTCTGATAGCAGAGTGTGAAACACATGCTGGGTTTTTATCCCTGGGAGAAGGAAGGGGAGGATACTTTGGAATAGGACTTGAAGTTGTGTTGTTTAGGTCCTCAGTGGGGTTAAATCCAGGGGACCAACCTCATGTGAGTAAGCCCCCTCAGCTGACAGCCCTGACACGTTCAGTAACTGTGTGCGCAGTGTGTCTGTATGTTAACATGTTCAGTATAAGTATTATGGGAGGTCTGCACCTCTTTCAGTTCAACAGGCGTCACGTGTCACCTGTTAATGCTGTCAGCGCTCTCTCACACACACACCTACTTATGTACTGCAGATCACCATCCTCTTGTTAACTGAAAAACATAAAACAACCAGTCAGCTATTAAACAGACATGATAATTGGTTAAAATCTTCCTTTTCATCCTGTTTTCAAGAGTCTTTGTTCAAACTCTGTGTAGGTTTGCAGTGTGTCATTTATGGGAGAAGTGTTAAACCCCCTGACTTAATGGCTATAATCAATACTTATTATATTTATGTATTAATAATAATATTAACAATGGATCAAATGACTGTGTAAAAGAGTTGCTTGAACCGGCAGAGAATTATCAACCAACTGTGCAGTTTCTCTCAGCTTTGCAGAGTGTTTTATCATTTTTGAACTCATTGTTTTGGTTGTGTGGCCTCAATCTGCCAAAATTTACCGCTCTCATTATCCTCCTTGTCAGGTTTAAGAATGAAGATTAAATAATCCTGACTAAATAAGCAACAATCAAAGTTAAATTTCCAAAGGAGATATGTCTTTAGGTGTGTGGGTTTTTCATAAGAATTTAATTAACCCTTTAATCAGATGTTCCTAAATTCTGATTGGCGCATATACATAAAACACCCCCATTCCAGTGGTAAAAAAAACAGGAAAAAACAGAGAAACTATATGAAATAACAAAACTAGTTCCAACAGAAGTGTTTCTGTGCATTTAAGAAACTGATTGAGACAAAAAGGTTTCAGTGCAGTTATGACTTTGTAGCTTTGTTGATGTGAACTGAAAGGATGACAGATCCTAAAATCGTCAGATCACAATAATCCATCAAATATTTGCAAGCTCTGTACCGAAATGGCGAGCTGGTGCATGTTTGTTCATACTGATGCACAAAATCTTAGACCGTTTCACTCAACACTTAAACCTTTAATGCTGCAGAACTTTGAAGCTATATATTTACAGTACTTGAGTAGTTTAAAAGGTAATCCTGCTGTGACTTATGTCAAATTTAACTGCTGAGGTTTTAGCCAAATATCTCTTTGCTCCTTTTCTGCCCCACGGTGTGATTAGTGAGAAAGTAGGCTAATCCAAAACGTGACTGTAGTAGCAAGACTAATGTATTGTAAGCGAAAGAATGCGGTGTATTTTAGGAATGCATTCTTTTTAGAGCCAAATCTGAATGGCTTAGCAGCGAGGACTGTACTTGGCACGTTTACAGCAGCACTTGCTTGTACTGTAGCCTTGCTTTGACATCATGTCCATTGTGCAGCGGCGTGTCCTTTGTGGCGTCCGTGTGAACGTTTTGCCCCGTCTTTCTCCTCGCGTCTGAGGTCTCGTTTCACGTCGGCACACCTCATCCACCTGTCTCCGTCAGCTCGTGTGTCATACTTCCAGCTAAAGGTTTGAAGAGGTGAATGCGGAGTTTTGACCGCGCATGATTTAGAGCCGGTGGTTGTTTTATCTGAAAGTCCTGCCCCGCTCCAGGCTCTTGTGCCGCCTCTGTGGTTTGTGGAGAAATGTAATTACTACAGGGCCTAAAGCCACCAGCTCTGGCCTTCGGACTCGCTGCTGCCACATCCTGTAAGCAGCGGCTTCGCTTTTAAAAGATCTCTCTTCTTTCCTCTGTGCGGCTCTTTTTTCTCATGACCTGTGTGTTGTCTTCCTCCGCTGTCTTCTCGATATCTTTTCAGACTTTTAATCAACACGCGATTATTTAGCTTTTTTGGATTTGTCGTGTCTTTATCCACCACTTTCCCTCTCCATCACTCGTCTTTCTCTCTAACTTTCCAACATCCTTCATCTCCACCCGCCTCCTCTTCTCTTGAGTGTTGCCAGAGCGCCGCCTGCGTCTTTGAGGGAAACCTCCGCTCCTTCCCAGTAATCACCACTTAAAGGGAATTCCTTCTCCAGCAGCAGGCCTGCAGCTCTGCATCTTTGAAGATTTGATGGTTTGATGGCTATAATTTGCTTAAAATAACACCAATAAAGTCATGAAGCTGTAAATGCCTAAATACCTAATGCACCAAGATGAAACGCGATACAGCCTTTGATTCTGTAGCTTTCAAGAAAAGTCTTGGTTTTGGAGTTTTTAAAGAATGTCTTTTGAGGTGTTGTTACGGATGTATTTTTTATTATATATAGATAATAATCCATTAAAGAGGTTGCAGTTGTGACTCAGTGTACTGAGTGATACTGTATAAAAACACAACTTTATAACTTGTTGCTAAAATGTCTAACTGCCGTCTCCTGTTAGCCATGCAACCAACTATGTTAGCTGACTCAGCTCCGGGATGCCAGAAGCCAAACCCAGGAAGAAAACAGCCGTTGTATTCCCTGTTGTCGGTTTCAGAGGTGGTGTTTGGTCCATAGGAAACATTTAAATATGCAGAAGCGAATACACAAACACTCTGATATCCGTTTCATAGAGTTTATTTTACTAGCAAAATTTATTTGTTGTGAATTGTTGCAAAATTATCTGAACTTGACTTTTCAAAAAAAAAAGGCCGTCCACATACTTATCTTAAGTAACAAATTTTTTTTTTTTTACAGTGCTGTTATTCACACAGCCTGTTGATTATCTCTAAAACACAATGTAAACAGGCACTTTTGCAGCATTAAGCTAAGCTATAATCTTCTAATATTCTGCAATATTACACAGTCTTGCCCAATGCAAGGGGCTTTACAGACGTAACTTCACACGCAACATAAAAGTGAGTTGAATGAGTAAGCAGCTGAATAATAAGCATCATTAAGCCATTATAACACGTCAGTAATACTCCACGCTGCGGAGCATTGTTCATTCTGCAGGCTCGGCCAATAGGAGGAGGCGGCGTCTTTCAAAAGCAGGGGAAAGCCCTGAGCATGAGTAACACGGGCTAGACTCTACACCTGAACTGCCTCTGGTGTCAGACCGCCCTCTCCGTCCTCGTCCTCCCGCCTCCCCTCAGCTCATGTCAGAAATACTTGTCGTGCTTATTCTCAGCAGACACTGAACACCTCAGCTTAGAGAATAAGCCGGAGCTTCTTCGCAGTCTGACCTGAAAGGAGAGGCAGGTGAGACTGACGGGGAGGCTCCAGCTGTGGCAGAGCACTTTATGTAGAAGTAATAAATAAATATTTTTAAAGGGATAGTTCAGATTATTTAAAAGTAGAATTATTAGGATTTGTCTGAACTGTTTGTAAGATAAGATAAGATAAGATATTCCTTTATTACTCCAATAACAGGGAAACGTTCAGTGTTTACAGCAATAAATGCACCAGAAAGATTTATATGGTTATATGATTATATGGTATTTAAAGGTTTATTGTTGTGTGTCATTCCTAGGATTTAACATACTGACATTTTGGGTTGATAAAGCGCCTCCAGCACAACAAAATCATGAAAAATCCAGGCAGAAGGCAGGATCTCTGCAGATACATCCACCACCTTTAAAAGGTTCAAGCTTCAAAATATTGCATATTGTTGCTATCCAGTGAAACTACTTAACCTCCAAATGCCAGCTTTTCAGGAGCTAAGAAGAGCAGCCATGCTTTCAGCCTTGTGGCAAAATATTTTCCACATGATCTGATGACTTTGTAAATGCTTGGTTTGGCTTAAGAAATAAGAGAGTTGTCTCAACTAATAAAGTAGCACTCCCTGCTTCAGTTTTATCGAAAACTTCAAAATCATCCAGTTTGGGTTGTATGATGAACTTCACTGTGTTATCTACAGTAGTTGCAAGCCCCCAGTTTGGAGAAGCAGACTCTATATTTACAGTATTTTCACTGCTTTACCTTGCCATCAGACAGCCTTTTCTGGTGTGAAATCATTGTTAAATGAGCTAAATATCACTCCTTACCAACCAACCAAACTCCATGGGTCAAATCAGCAATTTTACTCTGCAGAACACAGTTTTTGCTGATCTACCGCCGCCTCAGTCTGTGAGTTAGTTTGTGTTATTGTTTGACTTTGGTGTTTTAAATGGGAAGCACAGATTCACCAAAGTCACACAATTGCACAGTTGTAGACTAGAAACTTCTGTGTTCTGTGAGGTAAAATTACTGATTTTAATCATGGAGATTGCTTGGTTTGAAGAGGACAAAATAATGTTGGTTTCCCACAGGAAAAAAGATGTCCGATGGCAAGGTAAAGTGGGGAAAATATTCTAAATGTAGCGTACACTTGAACTGATATTGATTTTTTTTTTTTAATGTGGACCTTTAGTTACTGACTCTGTCCACCACAGCCTCTGCTCTGCTTCTCCAAACTTGGGGCGTCCTGACTGGCATCCACTGCAGGTAACACACTGACTGTTGATAAGCACCTCATAAAACCCCACATCAAATAATCCAAACTATCCCATTAAACGTATTTACAGACACTCTGCTGTAAATTTAAATTGGTATGTGACCTGCACCAGGTTGTGACTAATCAGTGACTCCCAGGGAGGAGAGCTTTCTTTCTGTGTCATGTTGACACAATACAGCGACCCGTCACTAATCTCCATCATACCTGACCCCCCCCCCCCCCCCTCCATTTCTGGGTCAGACTTTAGGGCCATCACATGACCGCAAATGAGGAGCCAACAATCACAAGGGCTTCTTGCTTTACAACTGACTCAGAGGTCGCAGCTGAAGCCGTGGACATTCTTGTTTACTGACGGGTTAAGTCGCATCGTATGACAAGATCCCGTCTGTGTTGGATGATAGATACAAAAGGCAGGTGCAGTCATCTGTGTGTGTGTTTAAAACAAATCCCTATGCTGTTTGTGCTCAGATTAAATGGACCTATCAGACCAGTCCATGACAAGAGCAACCTGTTTGTGCATGAACGGCATCGCGACCACAGCCTCCTGTCTTTTAATGGCCGAATAAACAAACCAGCAGACATAATAGTGCGGCGCTTTTGTTAAGGGAAAGGGCAGAGAGCTAGTTAGGGAAGGAGTCTGGGCCCACATGAAAAGAAACAGGGAGGAGAAGGGAGAAGGAGAGACGCCTGGGTGTTCCTCCAGCATTGTTCGGCCTTCTGCCTCTGAGGGACACCTGTCATTGGCTGGGCGGTTTACACAGGTGTCTTAAACCCCGCCTGATTTGTCTGCCTTGAAAGGAGGCTTCAGTCAACAGGTAGCGTGAAGGGAACAATAGTGACGGTCCCGAAGAAGAGAGACAGAGAGAGTGTGGGAGGAGGGTGGGATGGCGAAGAAGAGAAATGGATTCTTCGGAAAGCACCTGAGGGTTTGTGTGAGATAATCTGTTTGCTTTTACCCACAGTCCCACTTTGGAGGGTGGAGGTGCGTTTGTGGTGCTCAAACCATTGCTCAATGATCCCCCTCTCTCTCTCAAGAAACCCCTCCTCCAAGTGGCCCGAGTGAATTCAAATCATCCATCTTCAGTCCTCTCCGTTTCACCCTCTTCATAACCTCGGTTTCCATGGTTACATCGCCATACCCGAGGCTCAGAGGGCCGCGCGAACTCGTGGTCTCTCATGGCACTGGCGCCCTGCCAAGAACCAGCCCTAATAAAGTGATACTGTTACACCAACAGCACACACACACACACACACACACACACTGGCTTCAAGAGAGGCTTGTTCCTACCACGTTGTTTGTGTTGACGTTTTGTATGCATGTGTGTGTGTGGTCTCGCTGCCAGGGAAATGCCAAGCTCCCTCTCACCCTGTGTGGAATGTGGCAGGCAAAGCAGACCTGTGTGTGTGTGTGTGTGTGTGTGAGAGAGAGAGAGAGAGAGAGAGAGAGAGAGAGGGAGATTTCTGTAGAGGGGGAGAAACTTGCGAAGGCTACACAATGGAAAGAAAGAGTCAAAAATTTCAATAGTGACAGCATAAGTGCAAATTATATTTCACACGAGGGAAACCGTGTTGGGAATCAGAAGATCAGAAATGCTTTTTTGATCCCTGGTGGGAAATTAGGTTATGTTCTTACACCTGTCGGTTATAAAGTGTACACCTTCTGAATTGAAGTTCAGCCGTCAAACTCAACAGAAACAAAATAAAACTCACCAAAAAGCCTTTGTTATTCTGTCCATTATTCAACAGTCACCAGCTCTGGTGTGATTGAAAATTAATCTAAAACATTAGATGTGGAAAATATTGTCTCCCTGCTGCCTCTCAGATGTCTGACCTCCTGTTCGCTCTTCTCCGCTACATGTTTCTCCTGTTCCCACCTGTCGTGTTCATCGTCCCCGGAGTCAGATTCCTGATCAGAGCCGTTTTATATCAGTTCAGTACTGTGTTCCCTGTTGTCAAGCTGGTCCCTGTTGGTCTCAGAGACTGTGTTTGGTCCCGGTTCACTCAGAGGCTGCTGATCCCAGTTGTAATGATTTTACATGCTGCTCCTTCAACCTCGGGGGTTTATAGAGCAATGTCATCATGCAGACAACTACATAAGACCAAAAGTTTTAAAAACCTTCAGGACAATAGCATTTTGAGGCCAAAACATATGTACTTAGACCAAAATTTGAATGTTTGTGGATTTGGATACACAGTGAATACTACTGGGAAGCTACAAAATGATATAAAACCTCACAAAAATCCCCAAATAATGGAACCACCCTTTAAGAAATATGTGCATTATACTACAATACATAACAGCAATATATATATATATAAAAATAAGAAATGTGTAAAAGAAAAATGTAACCTGCAATATGCATCAGCAGTGTACATCAGGCCAAATTCAGGCCTTTAACAGCCTCAGTCCAGCCCTTTGATCATTTAGAAATGTTTTAATTTTGATTGGAGACTAACTCACTGAGGTTCACTGTCAGACACTGACCGTCAGAAACATAAAGGTAACTTAACGTTTCCAATTTTATTCAGGTTGAAAAAGCAACTATTTTTTACTTGTTCTACGATTGAAAAACAACCTCCAAAGCGAGCTCAAGCTTCCCTTTAAGTGCTCTGCAAACACATTTACCAAGAAGTAAACACACACACACACACGTTGACACACACTCGCAAAGTGGACACACTGTGATTCAATTACCTGTATTTGGTTAGTGTTTGGTAGGCAAGAGGAAATAAACAGAGCTCCCTTAACACGCACACATTAGCGGGCACACACGTACACACACACACACACACACACACACATTGTCCCCTTATCACCATGACCACAGTTAAAAGGAGGAAGGGAAACAAGAGACATTCTCAGGCTGTGAAAGGTCAGCCTCAGTCTAAATAGAGATGGCTATTAAAGCACCATCTCTCACACCAACAGGTTTCCACCTGTGGCTGCCCAGCTGTGAAAATGGAGAACAGGTGTACGTGCAATCCTATTTTAAGTTTATTTGGAGATTATTTGCATGCCACAGGCCAAGTTATCAGCATGTGGACTATTACAGCTCAGATTTATGTGCATTTTACTGTTTTACCATCTTTAGTTATTCATTTGATCTAAATAAAATAACATAACATACTAATAAATACTACTAATGAAATGATGATCTTCTAATAAACAACATAAACACCCATAAAGTTAGTTAGATTAACTACATATACATAACTGCATGCATAATAATGTTTACATCAGAAAAAAAAGTAATTTAAACATCCAGGGAACATTATGCAGGAATGCACAATGCACACATTCCCTGAACCAAAGGCAAACATTTCCACAATGTTTTTGTGAGTGTGTTTGTTTCTCCTCTGCAGCAGCCAGTGCGTAAACGGTCCAGATAAGTCCAGAGAGACACTGTATGTCAGTGTCCGTGGGGATCAGCTCTCTCCTTTATCTGTGCTTTCCTCCTCACAGGCTGGAATGTTAATGGTGGCTTTTGTGACGGCTTCAGTTATCCTGTGTGACTGACAGGCTGACTGGCAGCTCTCAAAGACTGCTAATGGGAAAGCGGAGTTAGCCGAGAGACTTGAGCGTCTTTTAAAAGAATGAGAGCTTCCATTTGATTTGAAGCCGCCTCCGAGGTTAAATGAAAGTTCACGCGATGCTTGTTCCGTTAAATGGTTTATGTAATGTTTCTATTCACAGTCTTGATACCAGCTGGTTGTTTGGTGCAAGTAGAAATGGTTACTGGCAAGGAAAGAATCTGAAATTGATTCTTGAAAACTTGAAGAGTGGCCCGTAAAAGATTTAAAGAGGTTTTTTGAACTGAACAGCAGTGCAGCACCAACTCCTGTGTTCTGGAGATAAAATGAGTGATTTCACCTATGGAGTTTGGTTGAGCATGACAGAGGATATTTGGCTTATACAACAGCTGACAGCAAAGTAAAGCTGTAAAAATGCTTTAAATGTAACATACACTTAAACTGATAAAGACTTTTTTTTTCTATGTAGGTCTTTTTAAGTGGCTAAAATACATTTTTGATGGTACTCGCTGCTTCTGGAAACTGGGTGCTGACCACCATCAGTTGTAGGTAATACTCTGACTACAGATAAGTGCCTCATAAATCCCCACTTCACATAATTTGAAGTCTTCACTTAAATCATCAATCACTAAAGATTGTTCCTAAGTAGACAGATGGATTTGCTGACTATCACGCAGACCGGTAGATAGCGGTGCCTCAAAATGCCCCCAGAACTGTTTCCAATCTCTGGAAAAGGTCCAAAAAGTAGGTATGTATGTACTGAATCCTTGTATAAAAAATGTAATAATGTCAGGATTTAAAAATGATCCTTGGCAGTATTTTCAATATCAAACACAAGAGTATGTTCTACAGCCATGACCGGAGGGCTGACGCTAACAGCTAAATAAGCTAAAGCTTTACTGTCTCTGTGTCGTTGCAGTATTCTTGGCCTGGAGGCATCTTTTAGAAGTAAGCAGAGATCTGTCGGGGCTTGTTGATATGTAGGACTACCAAATATCCATGGAAACACTCCATTATTGAACAAAAAAGATCTTAGGAGACCTTAGCATGTTACCAACCCTCTCTGCATATGATAGTAGCATGGAATGAGGGTGATTAAGAGGTGGTTTAGCCTGGGTAATGCAAAGTTAGCAGGCTAGCTTTAATCTGATTAATAAGCATTTCTGTCCTCATCTATCTGAGTAAGGATGCTTGTGCTGCACATAAAATACACATTTTAACATGAAGTAACATGACTTGGACTCAAGTCAGAAGTTTGATGACTTTTGACTTGACAAAATTAAAAGAGACTTGCAACTCGACTTTTATACCAATGACTCGTGACTTCACCTGAACTTCAGCCTTTTGGCTTGAAAATATTTGATATCTTACACCAAGCACAAAGGTTAAAAAGTGCACCTGTGTGCCATTTTAAAAACGTGCCTCGAGATAGTTCGTGTCCCAAATCCACTAACGTTAATGCTACTCATTTCCAGCAAGTCGACACTCACTCTGCGCTCCAGTACTCACACTACCACGCTTTTCTGTTCTATCTATTCTATTCTGTCTTACAATAGTTTGTGATGGTGTGTGAGTAAGAGGGTCAAAGTTCGAGGCACAATGTTATGAGGAAGTAGTATGTCCCAGTAGTAGGCATACTGCATGCAATAGTAAATACTAGGGCAGCTGCAGTACACAATAAAAGTAAAAAGAAAAATAATGCAATTTGGAATGCAGGGTTTATTTTGCACAATCCCCAGATCTGTGTTGTTTTGAACCAATCCAACAGCATTCAGTCAAGTTTGACTGACATGTCTGTGTTTTGTGTGTGCAGTGTTGCTCAAAGTGCCTGAGGTAAAAGCTGTTTTGGCATTTTGCTGTCCCGCAGGTTACCTGTCCAAAGTGTTGAGGAACTACACCGAGCAGGCCTGTGACGGAGACTTCCTGTCTGTTCGCTGCCCGCCCCGCACCACCATCACCGTCCAATCAGCTTTCTACGGAAGGAGAGGCGCCTCGGACCCCCAACAGTGCCCTCAGACCTACCAGACCCTCCTGAGCTCTTATCACATTCGGGAGGATGATCGATATTGTTCTGTGTCCACTGCACTACAGGTAAATAATTAAAATCTCACACTCTTGATAGTGTTTTGTGTCAGAAAATCATCTTTTTTTCATCATTTTTGGTTACTTTTCTTCATTTTTTAAATAACAAGTAACCAAAATTAATTAGAGTCTGTAGAGTCTGTACAGGTCTGTAAAAATTAGTTTCCCATGTGTCTTTTTTGGCATTCCTCCGTCTGTTTGTCCACTCCTCAGTCACACACACCCTCACTTTCGGGCCGCAGATCTCCTGAGAGGAAGCGTCCTGTAAAATGGTCAAATTGGCCAAGGGTTATATTTTGGAGGACCACTGATTATGTAATGCTTTGTGAGGACGTTTTCCGGCAAATTACACTCTCTAAAGAGGAAGCAGGCTTGTATGTTCCCATGACACAAAGCGATTTCATGGGGTCTTTGCCTTAGCATCCTCTCCTAAATTGGGATGCGGCTGGACGAGAACCCCCGCTTTGCAGCACCAACACAAACACACACAAACACATCCTGTTCAGCATTCATTCGGTTTATTCTTAGTCCCCCTGCCTTCTAGCGTCGAACGCCCTCCGTTTCCATAATAGTCAGGACAGCCATGAATGCACAGACACAGAGAGTGCATTGTGCTGAAGTGAGAGAATGACTGACTGCTGCGCCACCCACATTAGTACAACCCTGAAGAATCCCTTTGTACCACCTGTTCATGACCCTGGGTTTGTTGGTATTATAGTATGAATGTCTCCATATGAGAAGGTTTAGTTCAGGGGTGTCACAACAAGGGCAACAATGATCACTTTCATCATCTGTTAATCTAATGATTATTTTTAATTCATTCTTTAAACTATACATAAATAAATAAATATATAAATAAATAACATAAAAGTTTCCCAGAGTAAAAGATGACATTTAAAGAATATTTTTTTGTTTGTGTGTGCGGCCAACATTTCAAAAACCAAAAGCATCTATGACATAAAACAGAAAAAAAGAAAAAGAAAAAAAACAGCGAATCCTTACATTTAGGAAGTTGTAACAAGGAATTGTTCTGCATTTTAAGTTAGCTACTTAGATAATTGACAAAATTGTTTAATCAGGCGAGTGAAGTCACCAGTTATGACAAGCCTTTTGTTTCTTTAATGACACGTGATACATCTGAGTATTTTAAACTTTGAATGTCAGGCTCAGCGGATTTATTCTCTATTTTTCTTACTGTTTAAAAATCCTACGTAAAGAACCAAACCGCCATCTCACTTCCCCTCTCCATGTGTAGACACCACATGGCTACATGAGCACATTATGGGCGCAAAGTTTTTTACACAAAGAAATAAATGACTTTATGTAGTAGAACATTTGCCACATTTATAAGAAGGCCTTAATAATTAAGAAATTGTTGTAAACAGCCTTCGCAAAGTTTATAAAATTTCTCCTAACTGAAAAACTCACAAAGGAAGGAGGTCACCCTGTCAGTTCAGTAGGCCGTCCCTCAGTGTGACCCAGGACACATTGCGTACACACTGTTGAAAGAGTGTGGTCACATGCAGCAGAGACCACCTCTTACCACCGTCCTTAATGCGTCTTAGGTACGTTCACACCTGTACTTTGAGCACTTAGACACTTGTGATCAGATCAGCCATCACTTTATGACTTCTGTAGCCTGTCTGCAGCACCCCGAGCCCATTTTCTCCTACTAGTCAAGAGTATATACGATATTTATCCATTAATTTTTCATCTGCAGTCCATGATCTGTTGTAACAGATGCTAAAACTCGGTGAAGGCTCTGAACAGAGTCCATTCAGTTGTTCCTGCAGTGAGTGGGCTCTCAGTGCGGGAGACTGTTTTGTGTTGGAATGTGCTCACCTGGGTCACAGCCGGCTAAAGATGATGAAACCAGAGAAGCAAAACGATGCCAGGAAATGAGCGGAGTGGAGCTTTCCAGAGATTTCGTTCTCCCGTTCTCTTTCTTCTCTTACCTTCTCCTCTTCTCCATATTCCCATGGCCATAAGCAGCCTGTTTGAAGTGGTTTTAGGTTTTGCCTGCCGTTGCTCTCACCATCGTCGGCTTATTGTCCTCTCTCTAAACCTCTCTTTGGTCTTCTCCCGCTCTCTGTCACTCTTTCCTTCTTTAGAAAATGCTGGACGAGTGCCAAGACAGAAGGAGCTGTCAAGTCCTTGTCAACAGCCGCGTGTTTGGGACAGACCAGTGTCCTGGCAGCAGTAAATACCTCATTGTCTGGTACAAATGCAGACCTAGTAAGTCCCTCATCACCTCAAATCCTGACAGTGACACACATTTCTGTCCCACTCTGGGCAGGGATTTTTTTTTTCTCTTTTCTCACACACCTACACATTTCACAAGGAGTAGTGTCACTTCATTTGCTCTTGAAATAAACAAATGACATTAACAGTGAAGGAAATCTGTGTCCATATTCTGGTTTAGAAGTGAAGTTGTACAGCGCATTATTCAACTAACTAATCTTAACCAGGATCTTCCCTGTTTATAAAGTATTACACAAATCGTTGATTGTCACTGAAATATATATATATATGTATATGTATATATATATATATATATATATATATATACGTATACATATATATATATATGTATGTATATATATGTATGTATATGTATGCAAATATTGTCTTTATTTGCACATTATGGTAAATTGCAAGCATATAACACCTCATGCTTTACAAAACATCCATAGATTAGGCCTCTAATGAGCAGTAAAAACATTTTAAATTCATATCACCATACATGCAAACATGCATAAATTTGTATTGATCGTACAGTTTAAATCTGTTAAGCATTTTTGTTTTTTTTTTATAAGTGATTCACACGAACAAATATGTGAAGTGGTGTAACAACTAAAAACTAAAATCCATGCGATTAAATCAGCTTAAAGGTTATTTCTTATTTTACCACTTATATATAATAGTTACAATAATAATGTCTTAGAATAATTAATTATGTCAAAATGTTGAGTTGGTATTTTAAAATAGTGGCTATTTAGCGATATAGTGGTATTTTAAATAGTGTATACTAAGTCATTATTCTATTTTCTTCTTTTTTTTTCTCTCATCACCTTGGTGGAATTGGGCCTCCATAGAGAGAGACAGTCCATGGACCTCATGATCAAATAAAGTTTATTCACATCAACATCACTGTCCATATTCGCCATCCCTTTCTCGCACATGTCCACATGATTACTTTCTCTCTCTCTCTCTCTCTGCATCACACTTATACAGACCCAGGCTTGAAATCTAACCCACCGCTGGTTATGTGCACAGGGTTTCCGACATCAGAATGTCAACGAAAGACGCTGGTGTCTAAAAACTGTATTGACGGGAAGGAGGCAGAGGAGAAAAAAGCTAAATTAGCTGGGGCAGCGCAGGCGTGGCATGAAGGCCGCTGTGGCCGCAGGGCATGTAATTTTTTGAGGGACATAAGGGCCAAACTGAGGGGTCACGGCGGCCATGGCCGTCATGGCTGCCATGAAATTTCTGCCCTCGGTGCAGGAATATTTTTAACTGGAACATAGCTTTTAAGTGTACAAAAACAAAAGCATTTATAGATTTTTACATCATGCATCTTTAAGAGAGAAATCTATGAAAAAGCGAGTTTAAAGTATTTAAGTAAATTATCTCAACGTAAGATAATAGATTGGCAAAACTTTCTGTAAAAGTTTGATTTAAAACTAAAAAAAAAGCTGAGAAGGCAACTGCCTTCACTAGATTTTGCAGTGTATCTGTGTGAGTCTTTCGTGCTTCTGCCATCCTTGCCTCATTTAAAAGGAAAATAAGACTCTTTGCGTGCCTCTCCTTTTATCCCTCTCCTTGCCTCTCTCTGTGAGCCAGGAAGCTAAGAGTATCACTCCAGAGGGGAGCAACAACAGAGCAGTAATCCCACCCAGAATCTGGTCTCCATTCATGCCTCGGTGCGGTGCTGAGCCGGGCCGCACTGAGCTGTGCAGCGGTTCACACTAGAGTGACCAGAAGTGGGCATTAATCCACTGATCCCCCTGCCCTCCCCGCTTTTCCTTTCTCCGCCGGACCCCGGGGCCAATCAACAGCTCTTTGTTCACTGTCACTTAACCAATGACTTCTCGGGGGGGAAATAGAAAGGCCGCATGGGGTGTTAGTGAGGTGCAACGGGCAGGTGTCAGTGCCTCTGAAAGGAGAGGTGGACGGAGGAGAGAGGAAGTGAAGGAGAAAGGGAGCGAACAAGAGTGAATCCTTCAGCAGGAGATACAACAAACCAGTCCTGCCCCCTTTTTTCTCCGCTCTCTTCCCCTCGCTTCTTTCTGCATTCCTGTTCCACTCCCCACATGGACGTAGAGACGGCTGCTGTTGTGTTTTTATTTGCTGGCCAGTGGAGCTGCTCTGGCTGTCACAGGTCACTGTGGCTGGATGTGTGTGAGGAATGCCTCTGCATGGCTCTACACGTCCACTGAGAAACACTAACCCTGCTTCTGCCTGTTTACACCCAGAGGAGCCTTTTTGTCGAGGCCAAAAGCTGCTTTACAGAAGTTTGATCAAACAAATAAGATAAAAGAAAAAATTTAAACGTCATTCAATCGTCACCAAATTCTCTTTTCATCTGAAAATGTGATTTTTGAAGAGAACCGACTATTATTTTAACGTCTCGTTGACATGGAAAGACATACAATTAAATGCATGACTTACTGCCAGCTCCAAAAAAATGTTTATTATAGTGTTTCAACCATTTAGACCCTGTTAGAATTCTTGAGTCTTGCAGATGTTGACAATCACAAGTTGTTTCATTTGAAAAAACATGATCTTTTAGACCAAGTTTCATTGAACATGTATGAAAAAATACCAGGCAAAACAAGATATATGTAAATAACTATGAAGAAATGAAACTCAGTCTACCTAAAAGAACTGAAAGTAACTTCTGGTCAGTTTTTATCACAAATATGATCCATAAAATCTCGCTCTGTTTGCCTCCTGATTAAACATTCAGAGTCTGACAACAACAGGAAAAGTTACGACCCAGTCTGTTGTCCCGACCGACTCTTCCCCTGAATACAGCGTCCAGTCATGGAAGCCATGCTTCCATTTATTGATGACAACTTAAAATATCTACAACACTTGTTTCCCTGTTTTTTTAATACACTGAGGATGATTTTAAAATGTCAGGCACTCCCAGGCGCTATCATGACATGGCGCTCTGGGGCACTATGGGGTCTGTAGCATTTTAAAGACAAAAAGCACCCAGAAAATTGATATTTTATCCTTAAATTGCTTCATAATGAATTCAAAATGGCCTTATCCTTCTATTTTTTTTTTTACAGTTATTTCAGATCTACATACCTCACATCACACAGAATTTAATTACCTCAAACATTCATCACTTTTTCTCTAAAAGTAAATTCACCTTAAAGGTAGATAAAATGTCATAATCACTCTTGTTTTGAGTATTTCTTGCTTCCCAGTATATATCTGTTGCCTTGTTATATGTTATCACATGAATTTATTACTCTGTTCGCTATAGTTTAAGTTGCTGCAGATATTTTTCTTAAGGAGACCATAAAAAGCATAATTCAAAAAACATTAATGACATTTGTTTTGTTTAAATCCATAAAAGCGGGAAGAAACTTTTCAGTTTTTTTATTTGTAACATCTTGTGTCCTCTCTCTCCCTGTGTCTCCAGATGAGTATAAGAGTAAGGTGGTCTGTGAGGAGGAGAGGATGAGGCTGAGCTGCAAACGGGGTATGCAGATCGCTGTTTACTCCGCCATGTTTGGCCGGACTCAACAGGGGACCCTGGAGTGTCCCCTTCAACACAGGAGGGCCCCGTCAGTAGGTGAGGCACCTTCTCTCACTGCATCCCCTTTAAAACAAATCCTCAGGCTGCCTGGTAGTTTGATAAACTACAGTTTTAAGGTTTCAAGTGCATCCTGGTTCCTGTAGCTTCCTGGAGCTGCTTTGTAGTGATTTTATTAACTGATCATTCTGTTGAGAGGGTGAGGAATGGGTGCTAATCATATTAGCATCAGTGCTGTTTGAATTAATTATCATTCACGCTTTTCTTAGCATCGGGTTAGCTTGAGGTCAGAAAAGGAATGAGATTTCCTACATGAAGACACAAGCTGGGAATGCAAATCAAGTCTGTGTGCGTTTGCGTGATGTTAAAATGAGTCTCCTTGTCCTGCTAATGTGCTTATACATATTAATGATCTCAGACAGTGGAACTTCAGGTCACTCTGGGCTTTGATTTGTTCTTTTTGCCCAGATTTGTCTGAGCGAATCACACCAGGCGTCATTACGCATCCAGCAGACGGGGAACATGAAACATTTTTATTGATGGGTTTTACACGTCAGCACTCGAACACCTCTGAACCTCAAAGAGAACTTCAAACGCCGCGCAAAATCAGTCCTTCATGAATTTACTTTGATTTGGATGATAATTGCCCTGAGAAGCTGTTGTGGTTTGGAAGATTTTATAATTCCTCTACAGGCTTCTTTGCCTCGGAGGCTGTAGAGCAAACAATGGCCCGCCACACCCAACCGTTCACACTGTTTACACTGTTACTGATTTATGATTTAAAGAGGTGGTTTGGATTTTTGAAGTGGTGTTGCAAGAGGGATTTATCCAAAGTCAGTGTATTACTTACAGTGGATGGCGGTTGGCACACACCCAGTTTGGAGGAGCAGCGGGAGAATCGGTGCTGTGGACAGGGTCAGCAGCAGAACGGATTTTAGCCCAAGGGTTCCCAAACTGTTTCATGTCAAGGACCATCACAGTAGACGTACATCAAACCACAGGCCTCTCTTTGTCGTTTTTTAAAGGTTAGGTTTTAGATTAGAATATATTAAAGTAATAAATACTGGTCTTAGGTAATAAAAACTTTTTGTAATTTCATCAATCAATTATCAAACTAGGACATATTTCTTTCCTTGTGGTTCCAAATTTCAAAACAAAGTAAAAATATTCGAATCCTCACCCACTGAAGGAACCCTGCTGGTCTCCGGACCCCAGTCTGAACACCACCGTTTAAGCCACACCTCACCAGCGTCCATCTCCACAACAAAACCACCATGTTCATCCTCTTCGTACCTTATCAGCAGCGCTTCAAAATAAAAAATCTGAAAAGGACAAAGGAAAGAAAACCAATAACCATTTCATTCCACAAAATCACCTATAAGACTAGTGCGAGAATGATTCCCTCTGAAATTTTAGCCCATAAATATGTCTTGTATGTTGCCAGGAAGTAAATTATTTCTTGCTTTGTGCCTTGTTTGTGCAGTCTTAAATTCCACCAGATCCCGAAATATTGTGTTGTTGATGTGTAACATTGTTTACTGTACTTGTGGCTATACTTTTTTTGTAGACTGTAAAACATTTGCAGGGTGCTTTTGTAGGTTTTGCCCCGTGCATGTTGCTTAATTTCTGTACTGGTACTCCTCTCCGCTTCTCCTAACTGGGGACGCGTCGACCACCATCTACTGCAAGTAATACACTAACTATTGATAAGCGCCCCACACAACCTCACTTCAAATAATCCAAACTGTCCTTTTTTTTTTAGAGACAAATCACCATTTAGCATTTCTTCACTTTGTTATGAAAGCATACTGGGATACACAAAACCACCACTGAGGCTCAGGTAGACACACACAAACACACATTGCCAGGGGAATTGGGCTGGAATGTAGATCAGGTGTCATCCAAAGCAAGAGTTTGGCCCGTAGAAAAGGGACAGTATTGAGTTCCCTCTGAGCGTGTATGTGTGTGTGAGTGCATGGGGTATCCAGATGTACCTTCGTCCTTGTTTAGGGGAATGTTAATGACTCTAAGCTTGGATCCGTGACAAGTATTAGTATATGACAACAGCTAGCATGGCGGCCCGGGCCTCTCTGCCGGGCAGCTCATTTAGTCTGCGCCGCCTTTGTTTCATTAATGTATAGAAGGAAACCGACGCTGAGGTTTTGCGCTTGTAAATAAGTAGCCAGAGCAGGTGACAGTTAACTGGTGTGTGTTCCTGTTTAAAGTTGTGAAGGGACAATGCGCTAACGGACGTGCCCTGTGTGCCTTCTTCATGACAGAGGTGACAGGACGGGGTCAAGACGCTGACACAGGTGTCAGTCAGCGGGTAATCAGAGACAGATATGAAGAATGGCGTTGTGTATGTGTGTGTTATTGTATTCTATATGAGCATTGAGGGCTTTGCTTTGAAGCAACCTCAGCCAGTCCTCCGCGCGCAGGTGGACCAGGAATGTGCGACAGGTAGGTGTAGCGGGTCAGACAGGGCTTGCCTCGTATCTGGTTTCAGACTCAGGATTAAATACAGTAGCTGAGCTCTTACGGCGTTGATGGAAAACAGACTCTACTGTTACAGTTGCACAAAGGCCAGATTAGAGCAGAGGAGCCATAGTGTTTACTGTCAAATCACACGTTAAAGGGATAGTTCGGATTGTTTCGTGCGTGGTTGTATGAGGCGCCTCTCGAATGTCAGTGTCTTATTTACAGTAGATGGCGGTTGATACAACCTGAGTTTGGAGAAACAGAGAGGAGCTCCTGCACAGAGGCTAAGCATTGTACTGCTGTGGACAGGGTCAGCAACAAAAGGTATTTTAGGTACTTAAAACAAGCCCATCTACAAAACCCAATCACAAAAAAACAGGATGCTTTCCAACATATATTCAGTTGAATACAGTACAAAGAAAAGATATTTAAAGTTCAAACTGCTAAACTTTTGATGCATGCATTTGATGCTTGCAACATATTCCAAAAAAATTAGGACAGGGGTATTTTTTACCACCGTGATACATCACCTTTTCTTTTAACAACACTCAGAAAACCTTTGGGAACTGAGGACAATAACTGTTGAAGTTCTGAAAGTGAAATACTTGCTTGATATACAACTTCGGGTGCTCAGCAGAGTCTCTGTTGTCATATTTTGCATTTCATATGACACCACATATTTGCAATAGGAGACAGGACTGGACTGCAGGACAGTCTGTCTAGTACCTGAACTCTTTTAATGGAAAGCCACACTGTTGAAACACATGCAGAATGTGTCTTGTCGTTGTGTTGCTGAAATAAGCAGGGACGTCTCTGAAAAAGACAACCTTGAGACCTCAAAAATTGGGAGGATTTTGAAACCAAGCGGGAGGTTCTGGGGGTCCTTCACATGAAAAACTGGAGTTTCATGGACTTTGTTTCCTGCATTCTGGTGACTTTTAAAGAACTTGCAAACTGATGTCAGCAGATTAACAGTTGTTACCTGCAAAACACCACAGCATTTAGCCTTTCCTGGTCCGATTTCAAATTAAATCACAGAGCACAGAAGATTAATATTTTACAAATGTTTTTGAGGGTATAAATTAATTAGGCTGCTCCTAGAAAATGTGTGCCCCTTTCCTTGAAAACGTTCCGTAAGAAAACAACAGTATGACAATTTAAAAATAGGAGAAATATGGGAAAATTGTGACCCCAGAAGGAAACTGGAAAAGGGCAATGAAAAACGGGGATCTCCTGTACTATCTATATAACCTTGTGTGTGTTTACATGAACTGGACACTGAAACGTACACAAATGCCTTGTTGTTCCTGTTCACCCATTAAACAGTATGTTTTTTTTTTGTCTCTCTATCACATACACACACATAGGCGTATACACATTCGAACCACCCACAAACACCTCCTCAGGGTGTTCCAGACAGCCTCGTGGTGCCCTGGTGGGATTTTCCCCCGTCAGCTCCGTCTTTCATGTGGCTCTCATGTCACCAGGAGCAGGAAGTGAGGGTGTGTTGAGTGACAGCTCAGACACACACCGTTAATTATTTTTAAATGCTTTTCCCCTTCGTTTTGCCCTCGCGTTCTCCAACAGGTGTGTACGTGTGTGTGTGTGTGTGTGTACGTGCGTTTGTGGCTCTGCGTGTCTGAATAATCTCAGGCTTGGCAGTCGCATCATGTGCAAGTTTGTTTTGTGCCTATTTTGATTTTATTTCTCTTTAAATGTGTGTTTGAATGTGCCAGCGAGGTTGGTTATAGTAATCTTCTAAACCGCACCGTCCTGGCAACCTCACGGCTGCCTCGTGTGTGAGATCAACGGCTGAACTCACACAGCTGGATGCACCTGCCCAGGTGAACTGTGCAAAGTGTCATTCAGATATACAACGTACAGCAGCAGGGAATCGCTTGTCCGCTATTTATTTTTATTTTCCCTGCAAACAGTCTCTTTACGTCTTCTGCCAATTAGAGTTAGATTTTTCTCGTCTGAAAACCGTTCTTCTGGACATGTTTTTACTACATAAACCATATTTAGCTTGTGCATTATGCAGCCCATTTACCATAAAGACCTGCTGTTACCAAAGTTTTGCTAGATACAAGAAATAAACAGAGTTTGAGGAGAAGATAACTTAATAGCAGTGAAATTATCCATCATTGCAGCAATCCAGAAATAAGTTACAAACTAACTAGTAACACTAACAAGTGCTGAAATAAGTAGAAATATTATGTTTTTTAGATCAAATTATGCCATCCGACTGTATAGTAGTAGGCACAGTAATAGGTGAAATATAGTGAATATCAGCAAATGATTCTTCATAAATGATTGAGGCATAAAAGGCACAATCAATTTAAGAACATTCTAAAAATTCCTAAATAGAAACGAGTGAATAACTTTTAAAACAAGATAATTAATCCCATATTTCCAAATCTGAAGATTTTAAATCTTGGCAAACAGAACACTGTGCATTGTGGTTGCATGTTGAACTCAAAGCCTTGGAAAAGTATACCAGACAAAAACAAGTGCATACACAGGCATGTGTGCACAAAAGTACGACCTCTTTGATCTCGTCTGCTCCCCGGTTTTGGGGTGGGGTGGGAGTGGTGGAGTTGGACAGGTCTTGGCGGCGATGGAGAATCCTCAAAGCAAAGGGGCCTGCTTCAGCCCTCCTCTCTCATCTGCCCCATTACCATCACACACACCTCTTGACATCTAAATAGCCCCCCATGCTCGGCATGCAGGGTCTCAAGCTGCTTTTTTTTTTTTTTTTTTTTTGTATACCCCTGCGCTTTCACTTTTGAGTATGTGCTTCAGGACGTTTCAGACTATAAGCACGGACTGGTCGGTCTCTCATGTGATCACGCTAGCTTTTTAAAAGCCGAGCACGCACAGCTGCAGGTCAAATTTAACACTTGGCTGTTGGAAATCTGCTCCAGTTCTTAGGGTGCGAGCTGCTTCGCTGTAACTGTATCTGCATTTCTCTGTGACTTTGATGCATACGTAACAGATAAGGCGCAGGATGTTGTTTGGGATTTTGCAGATTAGATAAAATTCTGTACACTTCCGTGTGTTTAAACCTGTCCTGAAGGTGTAACTATAGCTCAGCTGTGGAAGTCGATGACAGATTTCAGTGATTGAGTTCTTGGTGGTGACTGTTTTACCTAAACTTTTCTAAAATATCCCTGACGCTTGTATTCCAGCTTTTACCCTGCATATGATTCCAGGACAGCAGGTTAATCCGAGGTTTAGGGGCATCTCTGATTGGAATTTAGGTGCGGTGTTTGATTATATGAACATGCTGTCAGTGATAACTCATATGCGAAGGACTGTTTTGGCAGCAACTGCCTCAGACTCTAGAAATAACCTGCTATCAACTTACAAATAAATCTGAAGATGAATCCGCACGTGTTTCTCTGCGCAAGGGTGTGTGTGGATCATCACTTCAAATGATCCAAACTATCCCTTTTAATGACTGGAAATCACTTACTGTAACACTTCAAATGAATTCTGCTGAAATGAATGGACCATTTACAATAAATGTGCGTGGGAGCGCGGTCTCAAATTCATTAATGACGTTCGCAGGAAGCACTTGTCTGCAGCATGTGCAGGCCCATTCAACCTATCACGGCATCTGAGAGTCACTTTTCTATTTCACAAAGACGTTTAATCCCACAACAATGACTCGAGCCTCCCTATGAAATGATACGTATCTCAGGTGAGTCACAGCAGAAGAGGAGATGAGGACTTTTGACAAGTTTGTCTGCCCATTGTCTTGGAAATTCCGGGAAAGGTGTGCGTGGGTGGAATACCTTGAGGTTTGATATGGAGAGGGACAGGTTTCTGCGGATGTGCTGTGTTTGTGTGTGTGGATTTGTACGTGCTCAGAGGCGTGCTTTTATGTTAGTGCCGTCCTGTCGATTTGTTGGACGGTCACTCATTCCACCAGCATACACTCACCCTACGTTAATCTTAATATGCGGGCTCTGTGACAAGTGAAACTCAACACACAGGAGCCACCGTTTCATGATATTATTGTCATGTTATTGTTTTGGTATCATGTTGAAATAGTTCCGTGTAAGTGGGAAAACTGGTAGATTACTGGTGAAGACACAATCCAAGGATGATGCCGGTTTCAAGCAAGCAGAAAGTTAGATGTATGACAGCTGAGTGATGTGACAGAAAGAGCTGGGCGACACAGAGGAGCTGCTGGTACAGAGCAGCATATCAACACATACTTTAAATGCATGGACGACAGAGAGGAGGATGTTAGCAGAGGGTTTCTCAACCTATAGTACAAATATAATGTGATATCACCACACTCAAACTGCAACAGAAACTCTTTTCAACTGTTCTAGTCTCATACAACGTATGAAAAGTCTTGCAAAATCCAAGTAGGGAAGGTGCTAAAACAAATCCTGAAATCTGTGATGCCACAATTTCCCATTGCCGCCCATGTTAAAAAAATGAAATTTCGTTTTCCTTTGAATGTAGACGAGCCCAGCACACAGCATATCGAAGTGCAGGAAACAGGAAAGGAGAAAATTTATTGAGGTTCCACGGGGTACACCAAGGTTGCTCAACTGCTATTGGAACACGGGGCAAAAGGGGCGGGACTTAGGAAAGAAACCTGAAAAGCTTTAAATACATCATCGCCACTATTTATGCTGATTTGTGCCAATTTGGCATCCATGAATATTTTGAAATAAATATAAACGGTCTATTTCGAGTGATATTTAAAATATTTGGTTTTAAATTTATGTTAATCAGTGCCGATATTCATTTGGTGCTAATGATGCTAATAATGCCAATTTATGTTGCCTTATATACAAGTATACTAGAGTTGATCAGTGATAGTTGATTTCATTATCACAGGAGGCAAAAAAGTGGTACCAGAGTGGTTAAGAAACACCTTTGAACCACCACTTGGATATCTTAGAACTTTATTTGTGTAGTAAACTTTCCTTTCTCATGATTCCTTAAGACTTTTTTCCTTTCGTTTAGAACAGTCGGAGAACACAAAATCAGTTAAGCTTGTTTCTGTTGGGATTTGTGTGACTTTTGTCTAAAACTCCCGGACTACTAGAGGTTCTCTGTTTTAGCAGGTGTCAGTAACTTGAACCGTGGGTCATTTTAAGAAAAGTTATGCCTTTGTGTTTTCTTGTTCGTGGTTCTCTGTGTGTGACCTCAGTCTGTGATTAGTCATGAGTGAGAATACGTGTGCAGGAAACTCCTCCTCTTCCCTCAGTCGCTGCCTCTCCTGACTGTGGACCTTCTCTTCTGGACCACAGGCCCGTCCTTGTTGGCCGTGTGGAGGCCGGAGGGTGAGCGCACAGGCTCGGAGGTGGTTGAGGGTAAAGGTTAGAGGTATCAGGGGTTATTCATGCTTGTTTCCCCCTATGAGTGTGTGTGAATGTGTGTGTGTGTGTGAGAGAGAGAGAGGACTGTTGTATGCTTGTCTGTCTGTGTTAAAGCTGCTAATGAGAGCCAGAGGAGGTCAGACCCTGAGGAATGCTCTTTTAAACTGCATAGAAATGTGTGTGTGTGTGTGTGTGTGTGTGTGTGTGTGTGTGTGTGTGTGCGCACATATAAGCATGAAAATCCAGTGGACAAAGAATAAATATGTGTGTGTGTGTGTGTGTGTGTGTGCGTGTGCGTGTGCGTGTGCGTGTGTGTGTGTGTGTGTCTCCATCCTCTTGTCTCTAGAAGTCTCTATCTATCTCTGAGAACCCCCTGCTCCCCTCTGGCCCCGCCCGCTCCTCCGTGGCCCCCCTGCTCTGCTAATCACCCAGTCAGGGAATCAAAGCTGCAGCTAATGGGGGCCTGTCTGTCAGTGGGTCCGCCCGTCAGAGAGGAAAGTTTTCAGCGTGGCGCAGCAGCTCAAACGAGCCCTCTGGGGAGGAAAAGAGAGAGGGAGGGCAAATTAAAGTACATCGGGCAGACCAGGAGGTCATTGTGCTGCAGCATCTGCACACATGCATAGATACACACAACGCTTTATTGGCATCCATGTCTTAATGTTGCCAAAGTGTTAATGACACAGTAAAAAAGGATAATACAAGTGAATTCAATAATTATATCAGAGAAAAATAGAAAAATACAGTTAATTAAAAGATAGGATTCATTAAGTAAAATAAGATAAATATAAAAAAATATAATTAATTAATGGTAGAAAGACTGTCTAACTGTCTAATATATTTTGTCGTCAGATAATGTGCACATCTCTAACTTTTAAAAGTGGAACTCTAGAATGGGATGAACGTAAACAGGACGCTATATTTCAACTGAGCAGCAATGATTAGTTCATGTATCATTTAGTCAAAAGCCTAAAGATTTCGTGCAAACTATTTTGATGATATTTTAGTAATTATTTTTTTCAACAAAATGACAAACATTTTCTGATTCCAGCTTGTCAAATGTGAGTATTGGAATATTTTTTTTGGTCATTTGTAACAGTAAACTGAATATCTTTTTAGTTTTGGACTGTTCAGATAAAATACAACATACTCCTCGGACTATAGGAATGTATTATTTGAATTTTCCACCATTTTCTGACATGTTATGAATTAAATGTTTCTTCAACTAAAATAATAAAATAGTTCTGAATTGCGTTTGAGTGATTTTGCAATTGTGATATAATTTGCGATTTAGAGGGATTTACTTCAGTATCCTAATTTTCATTTAAAAACATATTAAAATTAAACATGTCTGTTAAATATGCTGTGTAGGTCAGGACAGCTCTGCAACACGCAAAAATTTAATTTAAAATATTATTTTTGATTGCCTTGAACAAATTTTGCACCCGCTACGATTTGAAAACCGCAGTAGGCCATAACGTGATTTTGATGCAATCCTGATTAACAGTTCAGCCCCGTAATAAAATCTAATCTTAAAATAATAAAATCATGAGTTGCACCCCCTGATCTTGACCTGTAAGTCCTCTGCAGAGACATGTCATCAGTTTGTGATGTTAGTCTCAGCTGATCAGAGGATAATACGTTCATTCAGTGCTTCTTTGGTTCAGGTTGTTCAGTTCTGGCCTCAGGATGCAGCTCAGCATGTGATGCAAGGCAGCACACGTGTGCTGCTCAGTTTTACTTGCTGTAGATAAACTGTGGCATTTAAGCCATTAACACATCGCACTTTATTTACTTCACTCTGATAAAATTATCCTATTACATGCTAGAACGCCCATTTTATCTCACACTGTATAAACAGTCAGTAATTCTGATTATACTGATATCAACTACATGTTTCTTAAGTACTTAACATTTAACAACATGCCTAGATAAACACTTAGAGCCAAAGGAGAGACAACAAGAAGTCAAACAAAGGGAGCATCATTCCTTTATGCTGGAAATGGATATAGGCACGTTTAGGATATGTTTTTGCACACAAGAAGAGTGCTGTGTCTGTATGGAGCATCATCGTACCAGCAGCATCTCTCTTCAACATAATAATTCATTCAAAGAGTGCTTTCTGGAACCAGAATCAATTTGCAGATGAAGCAGGTTGTGCTTTACTTTTCCGCCAGACAGCCTTTTCTGATGGGTAACTGCTGTTATGCGAGCCAAAAATAACTCTCTCCAAATCAGCTGAACTCCATAGGCAAAGTCAGTCATTTTACCTTGCAGAACAAAGTAGTTGCTGGTTTACTGCTGCCTCGATCTGTTGGTTCGTTTTTGTTATTGTGTGACTTCTGTGTTTTAAAAAGATAGTTCGGATTCACCAAAGCCACACAGTAACACAAACAAACCAACAGATCGTGGCAGTGGTGGACCAGAAACTCTTCTGTTCTCTGAGGTAAAATTAGTAATTTCCCTTATGGGGTTTGGTCGGATTGGAGAGAGCGATGTTCGGCTTTTATAACGGTGGTTTCTTGTCGGAAAAGGCTGTCTGACAGCAAAGTAAATCAGTAAAAATATTGTGTTTGTTTGTTTTTTTTTGGGGTGGACCTTTGTTAAGTGTCTTTTGTTGTTGACCCCCACCACAACAGTTAAGTTTCCATGCCGGTGCTCCTCTCTGCTTCTCTAAAGTGAGGGCGTGCCAGTCAGCATCTACTGTAGGTGATACACTGGCTATCGATAAGTACCTCATACAGCCCCACTTCATATAATCCTAACTGTCTCCTGAAGTAACAGTGGGAGCTCTTCAGCCTTTGAGGTGTCAGACTAGTTATCCAGTTACACTCACTGGTTCCCACAGATTTCCACCTCACTACGTCCTGGTTGGGAATTCCAGTGTGTCGGCTCCAGCTGGGGAGTGTCCGGTTGCCCCTTCGAAGCGACACTGATTCAGGTTCACATTCTTAAGAGGCTTTCTACACATGGCCTTTGATCTGGTTTCACTCCGAACACAATCATTACCAGGAAATAAAGCGTGGCCTTTGATTGCGATTGCTGTAATCCAATAAGACAGGACTGCACAGTTGTGCGCCATTCACCGAATTCCCAGCGTTGACACTGTGCATGACCACTGCATTGCTCTCTTTCACTTCCTGACGGGGACATTTGCCCTCTGACCCGCGCCGTAATTTGTTTTGGCCTGTCGACGTGTGAGCCGAGCCTTAACCGGCCTCTTACCTCTACCTTTCTGATCTGTCTCTTTCCGCCGAGGCAGACGGTGTGAAAGCGCAGTGTCCACTTTCAAAGGCTCGCCTCCTTGTGTTGTGTTTTAGGGGTTAGATGGAGCGTGGGGATCTGGGAGGCATCCATGTGGAACCCCGACACATTCACGTTCTCACAAGACTCAGCAGGAGGATCTTCTGACTTTATTAGCGCTTCTCACACACCTCGGCGTGGGCTGTCACTGGAGTTCATGATATATACTGATCCCACTAGACTCACAGTGTTCCAGTTTGGTTAAAGGGATAGTTCACATTATTTGAAGTTGTATGAAGAACTATATCTATCGTCTAAATATGGTGTACAAACTGATAATCTGCTCCTTTTGCTCAGTGTTTACTTTATACTGGAGAATGAGTTTGCAGCGACGCATTTTGTGGCTGCAACATTTTATTAAACCAGTGATTTTTTTTTGAGTCTGCGATGTTTTAACTCCAAATCTCTGCCAATGTCATTGACGCAAAAATAAGTAAATAGTTGAAAACATAATAAAGGATCTTATTTTCTAGAGATAATTAATTTTGCTTAGTTTTTTTAGCCATAAGGTTGCAACAATACACTTTGTTGTCCACATAGTCATTGTATAGATCAGTCATTCATGCCCTTGTCTTGTCTGTCTTTAAAACTGAGCTGACATGATGGGTTGATTAATCAATTAGTTGATTGCTTGATAATTGCGCAAATGTTTACATGATGTTGAACTGAATATCTTTGGTTTGAAGGTGTGACAAAACAAGCAATTTAAGGCCGTCACATTGGATTCTCTGAACCTGTAAAAAGACTTTTTTTTCACTATTTTCTGATAATTTCTAAACCAGTTAATCAAGAGGCTTGTAACTCTGACTTTATGAGCTGTAACGGGTTCATTGTACAGTTTGCGAGCACAGCGGGACAGTGTGTTATCTTCTGTAGTCGTGTTATTAATGTGAGAGGGGAAGGAAGCGAGAGCGGAAAAAGGAAAGAGAAGAGCCTCATCTGTCCGTCCGCGCTCCCCACAGGATGCAGAACAGAGGGTCTGGACGAGCTGCCGGGTGCTTAGTGATGATGAATGAGAGCCACATCCATTACTCTGTCTGGTCTCCATACACACACACACACACACACACACACACACACACACACACATGTTGGATCAGATATCCCTCAGACAATGTGAGGCCCCAGTAAGGTTTCTGTATGTGGGTCTGATGTGAACAGAGGGTCCATGATGGGAGCTGAGGAAGGCTTAATGGGAAGGAGTGTGTGATGTCCCCTTGGTCTGATGTGTGTGTGTGTATGTGTGTGTGTCGATCTCTGTTGTAGCTGACAGAGACTCATGTAGTCCTTTTGTGCCTGAAGTGCTACTTGTCCATCAAATAGCAAGGTAGTACAGAGAGTCGCGACCAGGGTGACCAGATGTCCTGAAAAATGGTTGGTTGTCCTGAAAATTAACAGTTATAGAAACAGATAATATAAACAAGCTAAAACAAGATTAGTTTAATTTTAGATTAGTTGTAATTGGATGAGAGCTTTTATCTGTACTTATCATTTATCTGCCTTGTTGATAACTGAACTGTAAATGGTATGAAACAAGCAAAGGTTTCTGTACTTCAATGACCACAGTAACTGATAAGATAAAATAAATGTTTCATACTGATATAGATAATGCTGTATTTTTTTTCATTTAGAGGAGGAGAAGGAGGACTGTGTAATTTGGTACTAATTACAGAGACTGTAGGATACAATACACATAGTAACTCATTTATTTGACGTTTTAACACAGAACAAGGAAATTATACAGTAGATAGTAGATGGCTGGGTAGAGTTTGTGAGCGGTATTTGATTTATAGAGACGTTTCCCTCAAAGAACTGGAGTATGACTGACTGGGAAAAGTTAAAAAGATTCATTTAAACCAAGCAGTCATTTCTTGCCTGTAATTTACAACTCAGAAAGACAATATTTACATTTTTGGATGTTCAGCTGACCTGCATAAAAGATAGAAACTTGGGTAGAAACTCTCAGTTAACTGGAAGAAAGCCAGGCAGCTGAACACTGTCTTCATTTTAGGGCTACAGCTAACAGTTACGTCATTATTCATTTTAATGAGCAGGTTATTTTTTTTCACTAATTTATTAATGGTTTGGTCTGTGACAGAAAATAATAACCAGCTACCCACAGCTTAAGTTGACATTCACATTGTTTTGTCTGATGAACATTTTACTATTATAAAAGACTGAGGCAGGTATTCACATTTGAGGAGCTGAAATCAACGTATGTTTTTCCTGTCCGCTCTGCTCCACTTTTCCTTGTAAGTCGCTGCAAATTACACAGTTTCCTCCAAAACACTTCCTAAGAAATTTGTGAGTAATATGTCAGTTCCTTTTTGGAAATGATGGTGTTACCAGGAAAAGTACAGAAGCAGTAACATTGACGTCTATGTTGTTATATAATTAGATAAACTGTATTGTTATCATCAGTCTGGTGTGTCTAGTAATAATAGATTTTTCCCCCCCCCCTCTCTGTCTTTCTGTCAGACTGCCAGTCGTCTCTGGCCCTGCAGGTCCTGACCTCCCGCTGTCAGGGAAAGAAAAGCTGCCTGGTTCGAGCCTCCACCAGAGACTTTGGAGATCCGTGTTATTCTGGCACCAGGAAGTACCTCAGTGTCATCTACACCTGTGGTGAGTCCAAAAAAAAAAAACACACCTTCACTAGGGCTGCATTTTTTTTTTACCACCAGAGGGTGATGTTCACTCACCGATCAGCTTCAGTCTGGTCTCTGACGCTTCAGCTCTGTGTTTCTGCCTCTAAAATGGGCTCTGTTATACTTAGAGAAGAATTATATGTCTTTTTAAGGTATGATGATGATTCTGCTGTTGGGTAAACACTTGGTGCAAACATGGATCTGTCTACCAGTGGACAATAAAGGTGCCAATAATTGTATTATGATGTCCTCAAGGAAGACTTGTGTCCTGGCTGCTATGATTAATAATTTAAAGTCTGCTTGATTTTTTAAATTAAACTCAAGGATTTCATTAAGATAAGTTAACTTCTTTGTTTCTTAAGATGACTAAGATTAATTCAGAGTTTAGTAAAGCCAGGTTTAAAACGAGTAAAATAAACAGAGCTCTGTTGCACAATTTAAAACTCATCTAGTTTGAGTGAATCCAAGTTTATTGATGTAAACTGAAACTGAACCGGATTTAATCACTGACTCAAATTAAAATAAATAAAGATAAAATACATCTGAGTGCAGCTGGGACCTATAAAAGACAGGGGGAAACCATTAACTTCCACTGCTATCTATTCCCTAACAAAAGGTTGCTATCATGCTAAAAGGTTTATAAAAAAAAGTTATATTGTGCGCTTGCTAGTTTAAAAGTTAAAAAAACATTACATTGTTTGCTAGCTAGCTAAAAAGCAAACACAAATGTCATATTGTTTGCTAGCTGCTTAATTTTAATCTTTCTTAATTTTAAAATAGATTAAACATTTGGTGCAACATAAATTCAAGTTAAACCATGATTTAATCAGGTTTAAAAAAAACATTCCTTGGTGATGCAACCCTGTGTAAAGCAATTAATTTCTTGTTTTTTGACTATTGAAGGAGTTTCTTTAGTTAGAGGAAGTTAAAAGAGTCAAACAAGATGTTCAAAGTTTCCATTTCAACTTACTTTCCAAGTAAGTGAGCAAGTTCACTTGTTCAAGGCACTTTATTCTTGCAAACATGACACCCCTAAAATTCAAGTGAAGAAAAACAGCTTTGTGTCGTATCTTCTGTTTTGACTTTTTGTCTGTGTGAATGAGGGAGAATGATGGTCTTCCTTTTTATCTGCTCCACACCCCAGGGCTAATCCTGACCTGTCAAGGCTGTAATTCATTAACCACACACTTGGAGACACACTCAAACGCGTGCGCACTCACACATTATCGAGGCGCCTCCAGCACCAGGAATTGATCAATCAGCACCACCATGGCTTGGAGCCTCTCATACCCGCCATAGATCCAGATTAAGACTGTGACGACTGTTATGCTTAACATTTCAATGTGATTTTTGAGTTTTGATTTTAAGGATTGGATTTTACGGCATCTTTTAGTCCCCACTGGGCCTGAAAACCACTATTATGTGCCTCGTAGGACTGTAAATTAATCAAAATTTGTGTGTGGATATTTCCAGCTCTTTTCAGTGCTTCAGCTTTCACATGGGCTGAGTTATGAATTTCTGGTCTCGGTTTATGGCTCAAATATTGGCTGGTTTTAAGGGTCCGCCGCCCAGTCCTTTGTCTCCAAACGCTTTGTGTTTGTCGGATTGTTGTCCAAGAATCCATCCTTTATCTCAGCAACAACCGGTCGGCGCAGACAAGAACACAGAGACCGTTCAGCTGTGTTTATGGAGTCGTTTGGCTCGAATCTGTGTCTGACCTCCCCTATCTGTCCCTGATAACACGACGTGCTCTCCTAACAGCTCTGGTGCTGCTGAGTTGGGTCAGTAAACGTGTGAGGTATGCAGGGGATGTGGCATGGTGTAAATGTTCAACAGATAGAAGGGAAATGTGGTGCAGGGGGGGGTGGGGGGTAAGTGATGGGTTTCCTGGGCTGCGGCGGGAGTCGGGATGGTTGAACGTGAGTAAATCATCGGAGCTGCTGCAGACATGAAGTCACTGGTTGCTCCAGGCTCCAGCAAAGTGGTAATTTCGGGGGATCCTCTTTCATTGGTGGTTGAGTGTGTGTAGGATTGACCCCATTTGTGTCGGAGTAGGGGACGGAGGATGTCTGTCTCCACATGATCGGTTGCATTTATGTGCATATGTGTGTGTGTGTGTGTGGTTTTCTGTGTGAGCGTTGTTCCAACGGAAAAAAGCGGAGTCTACTTATAGAGAGTGATTGATGGCACCGAGTATTTTTTGATAGATAGTAAAGGATTAAAGAAATAACTTCCCATGTCTGGACTTTTAGGAATTTTAGGGCGGGTGCAAAACTAAACTCATTCTGCTGTTTAAGAGCGTGTTCACCAACTTTGTTGTTTGCCAAACCCTGGAGTGTTTCTCCCCTTGGTGTGGTTCATTTGGGTTGGTGTGAACGCTTGACTTGAACTCTGGTGCGGATCAAACAACCGCTCCCTGGTCTGTCTCAAAGCAGTGGTCTCCGACCACTGTCAACTGAACTCTCGTGTGAACACTATGCAAACCAATCACAGGAAGCGTACCACTTTGTGTGTCATTTTATTGTTAAAAAACTGTTTTCTCTTCCGTTTTAGCGACTTGTGGTACCAAAATGTGGACTGGCAGGGGACAAACCTGGACTTCATGAGACACTGAGTCTAGTCTTGCATAGTCAGACCTTTTTCCAGCACTCAGCTCAGCTGGCTCCACACATTATCATTCTTATATAGGGGGAAAAACGCTCTGCCTTGGGTGGAGTTAAGCCCAGGATGCGGTGACAGCGCCCCTGCAAAAAAAAGTGTTAGGGGAGAACTTGTTTTGGTGAAACATTTGCACACCAGGAGGCGAGCCTTGGCATTAAAATGGTTAAATCACCACAAAAGAAATGGGAAAAGATGTTAGCTTGTGTGCATTCTTAACATTTGCATCCCAGGTGTTACCTCACCATATTCAGTGTATAGGTCGCCATCTCAGAAGTTGTTGTCATTTCCTGGGGACTTACTGTGCACCCAGATCATGAGCTGTTTAACTTACAAAAGTGGAGTTAGTCACACCCTAAATGCACTTGCGCCATGCACTTAAGACCGTACCATAGATTGTTTAAATGGAGCCCTGTCTCTTTCTCTGAGTGTGTATACGTTCCTCTTTGTGTGAGAGTTTCTGTACCATTTAAGGTGTAGCGTGGACCAGGCTGCCTGAAGGAGGTGTTCACCAACTTAAAATCTTTACTGTGCCATGATGACCTAAGTGCTATTTCAGGGAGAGTCTGCCAAGAATAAAATAATTTCGGAAACAGGTTTTTATGAGTGTATATACCCATGTGCAATGAGTGTGTGTGTGTGCGTTTTGGTGTTTGTGTGTACTGCACTGATTCACGGTGTCCGGACTCTCTGTCGGCCTCAGCTCGCCTGTGATTTATAAAGCCATCAACCCTCTGAGCTCCTGCTTCTTCCTCACACAGCCCCAGGGGCAGACTCCCTCCTCAGCAATAACAGAGCAGCAAATGGCCCGGAAACCCGCCATCGGTCTCAGCAGCAGATCACACACGCGCTCCGCGCAGCCGCCACTGTCAGGCTTCATTTACATCCAGTCCCCCCCTGGAGGAAGTCCCTACGGCTTGTTTGTTAGTTTGTAAGAAAATACTTAAACCTGTGAGTCCGATCGCAGCTCTGACTATCTGTCATCTCTGTGCTTCAGATAGCAGCAGTGAGTTCTGTCTCGCACATTATTCATAGTCTAAACTTGGAAATATTTAGCCTCAGTGTAACATTTGGAGATTGATGAATGAGTCTGCTCGGGGCGCTTTCTTCAAAAAGCAAAGTTCCAATATGGGCCCTTTGAAGTTTCTTTCTTGTAATGTTGTGTTGGTTATTTTGTTAGAGCTTGACCTTTTGAAGCTGCAGGAATGAAAACCTCCGACTCCCTGCAACATGCATCCATCCATATGTTTGATTTGAAAAAACAGTCCGGCTCTGGCAGATGTTTTATGCGTTGTGTAACTGTGTGTTTTTGGTCATATGTTGGCAATGAGTTGCCTTGAAATTTTAAGTTGTAGGAAGGGTCCTATTTATACAGTTTGCTTGATCAGACCCCTGAGGCCTGTCCGACAGCCCCAAAATATCTTTCTTCCTATTTGACAACATCGTTCCTCTTACTTGTGAGTGAGGTACAGCCTGAGGACATCCTGCTTCTGTGTGTCTTTGTACCATAAGGCGCAGCGATAACTTTAACTCGACAAAATATGATTTACGGACGTTCGTGCTGATCAAATCATATCCAGAGGAATCTTTCCCTCCTTCTTGAGACCCGGAGCACAACTCTTTTCCTCCCCTGAGAGATATTAAAGCTTGAGACTTTATATCAAGATGAGGAGGCCTCTCTTCTAAACTTCCCCTCCAGAGTGTTTGTTGCGGTGTAATGGATCCCCCTGAACAAGCCACACACAGCAGAGCAGACTTTCAGGACGATGGAAGTTTATGGAAAGCCTAATGAACAGGTCTAATTTCTGAGGAGGAAATGGATTAATTGTGGTGCTTAGCTGGTTAACGTGGGAGCTGGTTGTTTTTTTTTTTTTTTAAAGAATGGGGGCTCAGTGGAACAGGCCACTCAGGCATTTCCAACCCTCGGGTTGAAACCTCAGAATGGAAATAGAATCCCTAAAAAAATCCTAATGAAAGTATAATGAGTCCATTAATATCCTATACATGTTTTTTAAATATGGGACCGGACGCAAAAACAGAGCTGCAGCTCAGCTGCTGAAAAGATTTTCCGGCTTACGGGCTGAACCATTACTGTACTATATATTACATGTAAACATTCCTCTGACAAAACAATTATTTAATAAGTTTTCTGTAAGTTTAGATCCCATCTTTATCAGCAGATGGATTTTTTCTCAGTCGAAATGATCAATTTTAATTATTTTCTGAATACTTTAAGGACTTTCCGTCTATGGTGGCTTAAATGTTGAGTTTCAAAGTTCTTGGCGTAAGAAAAAGTAATAAATTGGACCAAAAGTGACAAAAAGAGATTCAAAGAGTGTTTATTGTCGTAGTGAAACATAGTATTACCAAAGCACATTGTACAAGAGAAAACATGTGAAATCTACTACCCTGTCAACAATATTTTGTAACGCAAAACAAGAGCTGGATAATTTTGATCCTTCTTAATGATTTTTTTTATTTAAATGAAGAAGTTCGTGTACACTTTTTACTGGTGATTGTCGAAAGTCACTTCTTAAACACTTTACTGTTTAATTAACTTAACTGAATATCACAGTATTAATGTAAGTGTAAAGGAGGATGGAATAAATTAAATTTCCGTGTCTCTATCGTTGTTGTTTCACTCATTTTGGTGAGGGTTACACTATAGAGACTAAACTGCAGGGACTGGCAGAGGTGTGGTCACTGGACTGTGCTACTGGTGTTTTTAATGGACACAATCCGAGTGGAGGAAGCTCTGGCCGCCTACATGTGGCTCAGGGGTGCTGATTTAGACGTAACAGGGGAAAACAGAGGAAGATAAAGATGTAATTCAGGAGCTTGAGGTTTCAGATTGTCCCAATTGGTTATGCAGACACACACACAGACACACACGCACAAATATATATATGCACAAAGATACTTGAGGTACACATGTGGCCACTGCGAGCCATACTCTCCTGCAGCCGATCCCCCGCACACATTCATGTCATGTCAGCAGAGGAGACTGTGGGGAAGATGTTTATTTTGGCTCAGTTGTGTGGAACTGCAGTCCAGCCGGGCGGCCAGTAGCTGCTGCTGGGCCTCATCATCTCCCTTATAGCTGATCATCCTATAGCTGCAGCACTGGAGAACACACACCATTATACTGTGGAGCAAGTAGGCACACTAATTTAAGCAAGTTGTTTCCCCTGAATCCTTCCTCTCCGACTTAAGGAAGCTCAGGTCGTGCAAGGCGAGCACGACGCTGTAATTTGACAATAACAGGTGACGAGTGTCCTACACTGTAACTTCATCAGCTGTTCATAACTGTCAGTTGTCTGTTGATGTAAAGCTAAACCTGTTATCTTGAGCTGAAAGCCCACTGCTCTGAAAATACACGCTCTGGAGTTTAAGTCTCACCGCCTGCCAGACTCTGTTAACATATTACTCAATTTAACCGTTATAAACATCTGTTCCTTCTAAAAGATTTTTTTGCAGCTCGTTCAACAAACATTGGGCATTAATGTGAACTCTAATTAACGTAAAACGGGCAAACGATAACACAAGTTTCGGATTGGAATGTAAGTTTCAAAGGGGGACACTGTGGCTGTGAGAGAGGCGCCATTTTTAATGTGAAGTTGACATCGTTTGAGATGGTTTTGTTATGACAGTGTGACATTAACCAAGTCTGTACTTTACTCAAGAACAGGCCAGATAATGACAAGTCGTCATAACAAAGACATCTCAGACAATGTCAACTTTCATTAAGACTGACTGACTGAATGACAGTCAAACATTTCTTAATACTCTTTCATCTTCATAGCAGGTGCATGACATGATTATGACAGTCTTACGCACACCCTTTCAAATTAAATAAACTTTTTTCCCTCTACCAAATGCTGGGTATTCTCTGGACTAACTTCAGTCTTTCTTGAAAACTTAAATGACTTTAATTTCAGCGCTGCTTGATTTGATTAAGTATGACCGATCGTCAACTTGTGATTTTCATTTTCAACTTGAAGAAGCTTTCAGGAAAGTTGGCCTGCAAAAATCCAGCATCAAACATCTCTGACGCTGACGTGGCTCATCTTATTGTATCTTTGAACAAAGTACTTTTGTTCTTGCTTAATGCCAGCGAGACGTGCTTTTGTTTTAGACACTTGACTACCCTCTCACGCTGCAAGTTTAAAGCTTCATACTGTAATATGTCGAAACTGCACCTTGTTTGCTAAAAAGAAACAAAGACTTCTTTGAGTATCACCTGAATTGGGTGTGGTTTACTACAAACAGCCAAGTCCAGTTGTACCAAGCAGACTGTCAATCAAAAGAAAAACTTAACCCTTGGATACTTCAGATGTAACGTCAGAGGATTCTGGCTCTCATTGCATCATTATAGAGTATATGACCGACCCTGCACATCGGGTAAAACAAACCAAGACCCGTGAAAACGGTGTTTTAAAACAGAGGTTTTGACCCAGATGTGATCCGTGGTGTGTGTGATGTCGGTGAGCAGAGAAGCAAGCAGAAAGGAATGAAGTGGCCCCAGCCTCGTAACACAAACCTGACTCTGCAGAAACCCTGCAATAACAGCCAGCAGCTGGCACTCTCTGCGAGAAAACACACAGCACGTGACCTCACCTGACCTGTGTGTGTGTGTGTGTGTGTGTGTCGGCGTGCTGCATTAATGGGTGGTTGTGGTTGCCTCAGCCAATGACCATAAAAGGCTCTGAGTTTGGTAGTAGTCTCCTCTAAGCATTACTGAAATTTGGTAAAGTGACTGAGAGTTACTGGGTGTGGTCTCCGGAGCGGGACGAGGAACACGGAGGGAGTTTTTTTGGCGGGAACGCGCTGTTGTCACGGCGATCTGCTGATGCAAGGGGGTTGCGGCTCAGGGTTTGCCAGCATGTTCAGTCAGCTGATGTCTCTACCAGCGCACCGTGTCTCATCGACTTGCATCATCTGATGTCTGCTGGCAGCTTGGTAGAAGCAGCACACGCGCTTTTACGAGCGAATAATAACTGGCTAAATCACACACAAATTCTGGTAGTTTCCCCTCCTTCAGACACATGCACACTCAACTCCATGTGGTGTAGTCATACATTACAAATCTAGTTTAATTCCCAGCCGGTGTGATCACTTGCCTGAGGGGGAAAGTCTGTAAGAAGTTTAATCAGATTAAAATGAATCTTGAACAAAAGGTGTTAAATTCCCTTTTAAGTTCTGACAGCTTCTCGTCTTTCCCACCCACCGCTCACATATGTTTGACTCATAGGCACTGTTGTTTTTTTTAACCATGCATGGTTCTTTTTCTTGCTCCGTCCCCTTCAATGTTCTCCATTTCCTCGTCCACGTCCCCTCGCAGGCCGTAACCCTCTTTCATCTCATCCCTCTCCCTTGTTTGTCTCCTGTCTCCGTCCTGTCCACCATTTCCGAGCACACAGACGGCGATAGCCTAGAGGTTAGAGCAGGAAGTTGACTGGTTCGTGTCCCAGACTATCTGAGGGAGTAGGCATTTTTTCATGGAGAGTAATTGAGTTGTGCAGATATTACTTATAAAGTGTCTTTCAGCAATCAAATCAGCTGCCATCAACTGCTTCCTAAGTTGCTCCGACTTATTTTTTCCAGGTGGCAGTTCCTCCCTGTTCTTCTGAAAATACACCATTCATATTGAAATTACAGTGGTTAGAATTAACATGTATGTAATAATTTAATTATATTACCTATATATTACCTATTGAAACCAGGCATTAGCACAATTTTCCCTTCAACAACATGAAAGCCATTCCTAAAATCAATATGCTTTTATATAAAGCATCCCCTCTGGCCACTGTTGTTGTTTATAACAAGTTATCATTACGCCTGGCAGAGATTGTGCAGTCGCTGATATGTGCGTACATAATCAACAGACGTGCAGCTTGTCTGAAGCTAATTTAGCATACTACTGGATCAATCAGCCTATTATTTTTGTGCACAGTCATGACAGTATGTTGAAGTACATCTGTGATTCAGAATCTTTGTAAAAACATGTTTTTTTAAACGACTACACGCTGATGAAAGCTGTGGCCGCAGGCATTATGTTTTTTGGGTCATCCCATTCTTGCGAAGGCGATATCTAAACAACTTTAGGGAATGTCTTCAAACTTGATTCGAGCGTCCACTTTGAGTTAGGGGTTGAACTGGTTGGATTTTGATGATCAAAGGTTTTGGCCATAACGCATGAACTCATACACTAATTATGACAAAATCACACACACAGATGTCTAAATGGATAAAATGATGAGGTGATGATATTTTATATCCCAAAAGTCAAAGGTCAGCTTCACTGTGACATTATAACATTCAGCTCTTTATCAGTCCTCTTCTGTAAAAATAGCCTCTAAGTGAAGACAGCATTCACTGGAATCAGACATGTTTAGCGTTAACTTTTATTTTACCAAAACTTAATACCTTTACTTAAAAACCTTATTTCAAAGTTACAGGTCAATATAATGGCAAGTTCTGTATTTAATTCCTTCAAAATCTTCACTACAGACATTGTATCAGTCTGGATAGACATGATGGACTTCTCACTCTTCTTAACCAGCCGCTAGAGGCCTCACGTGATCAGTAACTGCTTCAGTTTCAAATATGTGGTTGTTGCAACTTTGTAAATATCTGCTGGTTGCATCTGGCAGTTGGGGCGACATTGCAGTAGGTGCTTCACCATACTGAGTGTCTAGTTGTGAAGGTGTGTGCACCAACTCTTCCGCAAGCCTCCGAGACCTATAGTTACCCAGAACGCCTCTGTGAACATGGATCCGCAGAGACATTTAAATGTATCCTGCAGAACTATAATTCCAGCTTCAGATGCCCTGGGAATTTCTCCTCTCGGTTCCCACCCCCAACGCACACACTAATTCAACCCTCTCCCTTTCTCCCTTCCTCTCCCTCTGTCCTCGTCCACCGCAGGAGGAAAACTGAAACCAGCCACAGACTGGAAAGCATTAGTCTGCCCCCCACCTCACCTCCTCCTCTGATTCAACACACTCTACATACAAACGAAAACAAGAATCACAAAAAGAGCGAGAGGGCCGTTCTCGCCGTGAGCGCAGAGTGACACGACAAACAGTAGTGTACTGTACGCAGTTTACGACTTCGTGAAGCCGACAAAGTTGGCAGCGAGTTCTCGTCCAGAGCTCTGCTTATTTTGCAGTTTCCAGCCCAACAAAAAGCAGTCGCTCATTTGGGAAAACGGGCCAAGCACAAACCACAGGACGGGGGGGAGATGTTTGTGTGTTTGTGCATTCAGCTTGTGCATGTACTGTATAATCTATTTGTGCTTTATGTGTGTAGGTATGTTTGTACATGTGTATACATGTGTTTGTGTGACTGTACGAACGTCGACTTGACTGCATGCTCCTATTATCCTACAGACAAACAGCCTAAAGCCAAACGCAGAACATTCCTCCGCTCTGGAAAGTGCTTCCTATGTTGGCGGCTGGAACAGTTTCAGGGACGTAAGTGGCTTTGACTAGCAGCAGCAGCGCGACAGACCCTAAAAATGATCATCAGAGAGGCCCTTTTTCCTCCCAGTCCCATACAGACCGGAGCTGATGAGACCTGTGACCTCGATAAAACTGTGCTACAGAGGCTGGTTGGTGGTCAGTATCGAGCCTGTAGGGCAGACAGACACCGATTATCTAATGTGATCATGAGACTGTCAGCACAATGAAGATAAAGGATGGGAGGCAAAGCAGGACAGAAATCTAACCAGTGATCATTTCTGCAAATCAGGCTATACTGCAGCGTTTACACAGGCAATCAAATAATCAATAATTGACTCAAAACTGCAAGTCTATACCTGATGCCACATTGTGGGAAAAAAGTTGAGAAAACTCTTTAGTTTTGAAATAAACTAAACAAAGTTTAGCCTAGAAATCTTTTGTTTAGAGAAGTCATTCTTATTTTTTTTAGACAAACTTGAATCTTTGAGTCTTAGAAACCACAAAACCACCATTATTCACTTTCACTACAAACATTCGACTAGATCTTAAACTATGCTAATACTGTAGGAAATGACACTTAATTCGCAACTTTATTTCTCATCAGTCATGGAGGAAGTAATCAAAATCCTTTACTTGAGTGAAAATAGTACTACTACAATATAAAAAATACTCCATTACAAGTAGAAGTCCTGGAAAAGTAAGTCATTATTTGCAAAATGTACTTTAGTATAGATAGTATAAGTACTCATGTAAAATAAATTTTTACTGGTAAGTTAAAGGATAAATCTGCAGCATATTTACAACAACTCTACAGTCACAGCGCTCCCCTTTTGAAATTTCTATTCTGTGCCGTAAGTTGCATTACTGTTTGCCTATTTCACATTAATTAGAGTTAAAATTAATGCAGAATGTTCACCGAATGAACGAATAAAGTGTCTGTTTATAAGTCATAATAAATCATTAATGATCTTTTAGAAAGGGTAGATGTTTATAATGGTTAAATTAGAGCAAATATGCAAATGGGGTCTGACAGGCAGTCACTCAACTCAAGTTTGTGTTTTCAGAATAGTGGGCTTGGCTTTACAATGACAGACAATTGATAGCTATAAACAACTTACAGAGGACTCATCGTCACTTGTTATTATCAAACTGCAATGTTGTTCTTGTCTTGTGCTCCTGCAGAGCTCCTGCAGAGCTCCTGCAGCCTGCCTGAGCATGACTGTTACATAATGCTCCTTTAATATAGTGGAGTAAAAAGCACTGGAACAGAAAAGTGGTGTGAATTGGAAACACTTTAGTAAAGTAATTCTGATTTCTACTTGAGTAAACGTACTTGATTGATATTTACATATAATGACTGCTGGTGTTTATCTCGTCTTGTTGCTGACAGGTGATGATGAACGTTCTGACATTTCCCAACAGACCTGACGAGTGTATTAAATGCCTCAGTTAGCACTGAGTTCATCAAATCCAGCGAGGACTGCAGTAAGTTGGCAGTCATCCTATCATGCTGCAGTCACCTGTGTGTGTTATCTGTCTGCATCAGCGCAGCCCTCTGTTGCTGCTTCCTCATGTTCACTAAACAAACAGGCTGTAGATAAAGGAATCAAAGCGTCTGGCTGACACACAGTCTAGTTTTCTTTTACGGGTTTTCCTCTCATTCTGTTTTCATTAAAGCGACTTTTTAAAGGTTCGGTACGGTGACACGAGCCAAAGTGAATAGTGATGGATACAGAACACTGCTCCTCTGGATCGAGAGAAAAGGAAAATCACTGACTCGCTAAGAACGCTCTTAACTTACATTAGGCACGGATATTGCGGCGAAATACTAGACTTTGTGCACATTTTTTTTTTTACTCTTAACAGGCAAAATGATTAAGAACCATGAGTCCAAGTTACAATAAATGTTTTTACTGCAATTTGGGGCTTTAGTTGAGAAGTCACGATCATCCATTTAGTTTCTTTTGCCTGGAGGGTTTGTTAGATTTTTTACTGCATAGTTTACAAGTACAGATTATAGACACTTCATAAGCACCACATCAGAAGGACTAATGAGTCCTGTTTATTCATGTGTTTTTACTCATTGAGCTTGTAAAGGAAACAATCCAGTTCAAACTCTTTTTTTCTATTATTTTGCATTGAAGTAGTTGAAATAAAGTAAGTAATACACTTTTTCTTTCAAATAAAATATGAAGACTTTATTAAATGTTATTTTTAAGAACTGAATAGTGTTTTGTTTCTATCATATGTGCACACACAAGAACGCACCTGAACATTGCAACACAATACATACTCCTTATACTGGTAAACAGTTCAAAACACAGCAGTTAAATGCTATTTAGAGTTTTAAAGTAAGTTCTCTGTCTGTCAACATCTGTGCATGAAAAAGTTAGACAGCTTGGACACATTGTGCATCAATTTTGATTGTGTTTGAGCACAAAGCATTATCGATGTAAACACGAAGTCTTCCTCTCCTCGTCCTGTCGTAGTCTTGCATGTTGCAACTATGCAACAGCTCGGTCCGGGGTTACTTTGGTGCAGGTCTCTCAAAGATGCGGTCACAACAGGCTCTGTTTTCCCTTTCCCTTTCAGGAGTAGCCTAAAGTCCCAGCATGATTCTTGTGCCTGCTCACCTCCACTCCTCCTGGGGTGGTCCAGGGCGCTTCATCCAGCTGATTTGACTGCGTGGTCGAAAGATGCATTGTTGATTGTCTCAAGGTTGCTGCTCTTTTATCCGAACCCCAAGCAAATGGCAAGGTGTTTTCAATCTGCAAGCTCACTGCTAGATGCCAGAAAATCCTACGCACCAGTCCTTTAGGAAAAACTTGACAAGAATGGCTGTTTTGAGCAAATGCATCAAATTAAATACCTGAAAAATCAGTGCACTTCTCTCTAATAACCCAACATTGCAATAAAGTAGTCCTGCTTGTTTATTTACCATGGCCTACAGATATTAAAGGGACAGTTACAATGTTATAAATGGTGGAAAAACCTGTCGATTGTTGACAAATTTATATTGTCTCACTGTACATATGATCACGCTGTCCAACCTCGCCGTGCACGTTCACTTACATGCAGCCCTGAGCCGCGTGTTCCTGCTCTTACACACCACATTCCCAATCTGAGCTGAATGAAATACTCAAGTCATTTCCTGGAGCTGCTCTTTCTTTCTTTTTTCATCTCTCGCTCCCTCACTCATACTCATGCACACACTCGGAGCCCCCTCCTCCTCTTTTGCTTCCCTCCCCCTTTCTACCTCTCCTGCTCGCTCACACAGCAGTGGGCTGTGGAGGTGGACACTCCATGTCCCTGCTCCTCTCTCTTTCTCTCTCTCTCTCTCTCTCTCTCTCTCTCTCACACACATACACACAGTCCCTCCCTCACCACCTCATTCTCTCTCCGTCGCTCTCTCCTGCTGTCACATTCCAGTTGTCTAAAGCCGGGTTTAACTTTCTCTCTCCCTGAGAGGAGGAAGGAAGGGGGAACTAAAAGAGGAGCAGCATTAGAAACAGCCTCAGTCTCTCTGGATGAGAAGAAGAAGAACTCCTACCTTCTTAAAGGGGCTATCCTTTTCTTTTTTCCTTTTTTCCTCCCTCCCTTCTTCTCTCTTTTCCTTTTTTGGGCCGTGCTCCCTCTCATTCTGGTCGGACCCGCGGTGGACTATTCACGTGAGCGCTTGTTTTCACGGCTGAGCTGTAGTCCCAGCTCTCCTGGCGGGACGAGGAGGTGGAGGTGGAGGAGGAGGAGGAGGAGGAGGAGGGGTCAGTGTTTGACAAGCCAGACAGACGCACACAAGCACACGCTCAGAGAGAAAGTTACAGCCTGGACCCCGGAGGATTTTCCATTCAGAGATGTGTGTGTAAGTGTCACCTCGTCTTCTGCCTCAACACGCTGTTAAACCTCTCTGCCACAGTCTGGAGACTTTTGCCTGTTTCTGGATTGTTGTTGTTGTTGTTGTTGTTGTTGTTGTTGTGAGACTGCTGAGAAGTGAGAACATCCCTCTTATTTTAAACCTTTAAAGCTCTAAACTTTGGATGCTTAAGAGTAATTTCTCTGTTTTTACCTTTTGCTGGTTGGGAAGTTTAAACACCTCACCTTGTGTTGCCCTCAGGATCGTCATCGCTGTTTCAGCTCTCGCTGTCGAGGATGTGGGAATGTATGAGCGGATACTTTTGTATGAGTGTGACTGTCTTTAATTATTTGGAAGTCGGTGTGTCTGAAACACAAGGAAGCAAGTGTTTAGGAGTGCAGATACTGTGTTGATGTACTTAAGTAGAGTTTTCAGGTATCAACTTTTTACTTTTACTCCCTACATTTTAACACTGATATCTCTACTTTCTACTCCTTCCGTTTTCAAAACAGAGTTGTTTAGTTTTAATGCATTTGAGAGGAATTATTGATTATTTTTATCTTGCATCATTGCACGCTGTCTCACTGCCATCCAGAGGGATTTCAGTCTAAATGTATGAGACAATAACACGTAGATTTCTCGGTGTACACATCAGTGCTTATTATACACAACATAACAAGACATAACAGAACAAATAAACAATGAGGGAAGCACTTTTACTTGAGTAAAGAAGTTGAATCAGTACTTCTACTTTTATTTTAGAGTATAGAGTTATTTTCAGTCTTGAGTAAATAATGTGTGTGCGTTTTCCACCTCTGTCAGGAGCTGAGAGGAAGATGTTCCAGGACGACTGACTGGATTAGACTCTGACAGAGAGCTGTAGGTTTCAGGTGTGAACAGATGAGATAACTGCATGAGATCACTTAGATACAGACACAAACACATTCACATGACAGGACTGATGCCTGACAACACCCAGCTCAGTACTGGTACCTTTAACAGGAGCAGTGAAACTCTTTGTGTGTGTGTGTGTGTGTGTGTGTGTGTGTGTGTGTGTGTGTGTGTGTGTGTGTGTGTGTGTTTCCATAGATGGTCAGTGTTTTTTCCTAATGAGCTGTGGGTAGAAAACAGGCTTTTTGCTGGCAGGAGTTTGACTCCCCTGTAATTAACCACGGGGAACATAATACAGTAAAACCAACCAGGGGCGGCCAGTCGTTCACACACACTGTAAATAGTGGTGCTGACTCAGAGGAGCAGGCAGCAGCTCGCTGAAAAGATGTCACTTAACTCACCACAACACCGACTCCTCTGAATGTTTATGTCATTATCGCTTAATTTAATCAGCATTTTGGAAATCCACAGACCAAATCATGGCCTGATTACTAAACACTTTGTTGTGAGCAGAGTCTTCTAGGAACTATTTTCTGTTTAGTAGAAAGAAAGTAGTTCCAGCAGATTTTACTGTTGAAAATTAAAATAGATCCCACATGAAACTGCTTACAACAAAGTCTGTGTTTTATCTTGAGTAATGAGGTCAGGATTTCTGGACGCATTCACTGGTATAATGTATTTTTTGGCACTTCGAGCGCCACAAGCAGAGTCGAATTTAGACCCGTTATACTGGAGGGAAGGCAGACATCTCTACAGCTGATATCTACAAAACTCTGCAACTCACAGCAAAGCAGTCTAGATGGATAAAAAACACTGCAGGTCAAAGGAAAAATATGTGTTTTTAAGTTTTTTGGGGGGGTGAAATGTCCCTTTAAAACAAAAACATGAGACAAAAGTAGCATGGAATCATGGGAGTTGTTATCTCCATTTTTAAACAACCACAGTATCTGATGAAAAATCTATCAGGCATAAAAATCACTTCCTCCCTCTACTTTTCTTCTTCCGTCTTCTCTCCTCCCATCTTCTCCCACATGTTCTTGCCCTCTCTAGTCATGTCCTCTCCTCTATTCCCCCACGACTCTTTTCTGTATCCTGTTCTTGGTGTCGATCGTTCCTCTTAAAGTCGATGACATGCTTGAATGTGTGTGTGTGTGTGTGTGTGTGAGGCTGTGACCGGCACCGTTGAATATGGCTGTGGCGTTACGAATCGGATATATCTGAGGCTGACCGGCCGGTCACCAGTCATGGGCGATCAACGGTGCATCTTTAGATTATTCTCTTGATTAATCGACGAACTGTTCAGTCTATGAACTGTCGAAGCGCAAGATGACATTTTAAAATAAAAGCTCCTGGACACAGAGAACACGATGAGAAACTTGCATAAAAGTCAAAAAGTCAGAGATTTTATTGTTTTACTGGGCTACTTTGTAAATGAGGCCTCTACCTCAATGTATTTCTGATTTTAAATAAAGGTTGAATGAAAGATATTCAGTTAACGTTGATATAGAACAGACAAATATGGCAAATGTTTTGCCTTGTGCTTGAAAAACTACTGAAACGGTTAATAGATTATCAGAATAGTTGCCCTTAATATTTTGACAGTTAACTAATCAGTTAATCAACTAATCGTTTCATCATTTTTGCTGCACTTTCTGGTCTTTTTAGTTCTAGAATATTTGAATAATAGGTAATATAATGAAATCTATGTCACAGTTTAACTCTAAGAGTTTGTATTTTTTTTAATTCATCTGTGCCTGTGTCATTTCCTTTCTTACAGTGGTTTACTTTTTATATTTGTCTGAGTTAACTAAAGTATGGCTTGTTTATTTTGTTTATTTAAAGGAACCCATAAGCTGATGCCACGGCAACACTAAATGCCAGTCAACAATTTGCATACATTTAGGTAAAAAATAATATTTAAAAATCTGTATATAAATGATTAAAATCTGTCTGTCATCTGCATGCCAATAAATGTCTCTGCATATTCTTTTGTAAGGGATAATTTATTTTTTATTAGGAGAACATTAAGGGGTAAATTATTCCAATTTGTTAAATGACGTAAATGATGTTTTTGTTTTTCGACAAATTAGTCCTTGTGCTGGGTACCACAGCCATTACCAGCAAATCTGGTTATGTGTGTTCTTGCAGTTAACTTGACTTAATAGTATCTGCATATTAAATATTCTGGGCTTCTTGACAAGACGTTGGCTGATTGGTTGGTCGAACATCTGGATGGATGTCACTGGTTGCTGTAGCTATTCTCAGTTTAGTTATGGGATTTGAAAAACTGTATTTACTATAAAATTGCAAATTAATGAGGACATTTAGGTCATAAAACATTCACAAGAGATTCAGTAAATTCGGTGTATCATCACATAAGAATCTGTATACTGAGCAGAACCAGACTAATCAGCCTCGATGGGTTCCTTTCATCTGATGCTGAGCTCAAAATATGTTTTGTGTTTAGTCCACATGCAGGATTGTAGCAACAGCTCCTGCAAACTCAACACGTGTTTTTCCACAGAAGCTTGCCTTCAGCTCAACGGCGCTAGAGGCTTAACTCCCGGCGCTGCGTGCGCAACACCTGAACGCCCACGTCACCCCTCGTAAACAGGACCGAGGAACCCAGCGAGCCGCTCACGCCAGACAATGGCACAGTCAGTTCCTGGGCTCCAAAATGACAAAATTGCTTAGATGGCTTCCAAATGGTGTGTGTGTGTGTGTTTTCCTGTCTTGTTGTGAACAGTGTATACAGTAGGTCTGTGCTCCTGAGACTCTGCATGCATCCACACCTACCTCTCCCCGTCAGCCAGGTTTCCCTCTAATTGACGCGTTGCCGTTCCCCTGTAGCGCCAGTTTTCAGTGCCGGCCCGGTCCCTCCCGAACCACAAGGGACTCTTTGTTTGTAATTTATGAATTAGTGTGTGGTTTGGGTTACGAGAAGAGAGGGCAGGCCAGAGAGCTGACGGCACAGGAACAGGAAGAGGAATATAAGCCCAGCCTGCTCCATGCAGCGCTCATTTTGATTAGCTGGGTGTTAACTCGCTTTTGTTTGTTATTCCAGGGGCCAGATTAGAGAAACTACTTATCTTAAGTCTTAAAATAGAAAGAGTCTAGGGAAGAATTTTTCCCAATTTGGTGTTACAGGAGTAAATCGTAACTAACTTTAGGAATCATATCTTTTCTTACCTCAAGTTAGGAAATCTTAAATATTCAATCCGTCTGTTACCTAGCAACCAGCACTACTTTTCTCATCTGAGCTGAACAAATTTGTAACCGTTAGACTTGAAATAGAAAAGTGGTGTGTAGATATTTCAGAATTCATTGACACTTTTCCTGTCAAATGATACTGTTAGCTAGGAAGTGGTTGAATGCTAACGTTAGCATTTCTCTCACAGTAGCTAATGGGTTATCAAATATACTGTCCCTCCGGATGTTTACAATCCATTGTCTTTTCAGTCACTGATCAGTCAGGAGCTGATTAAAGGATAGCGATTTGTCCGATTCCCTGTGGCACTGTTAGCTTGGAAGTGGCTGAATGCTAACAGTAGATAATGGGTTAATTTTTTCAGCTTGACATTTGACCCGATGTCTCTCCACATTTCCACTATCCATTGTCTTTTCAGCAACTGATCAATCAGAAAGTGATGAAATAATAATGATTTGTCAGATTTCCTAAATTTATTCGATTTGCAACCTGGAACGCACCCTGGTTCTCGCCCTAATTACCATGGTTACCAAACAGTTAAGAAGTTAGGAGGGTCGACCGTAGAAATGATTGATGCACAGTGTCAGTGCCTTTCCCGCTGTTTTTCTTCTTCTCTGCTTTGCGCCCCACACACAGAGATGTGACTTCATGTTTAACAATCCATGTGATAATCTGTGTAAATCTGTGTCCGGCCATCAGATAAGGCCGACTGTTCAGTTGTGCAAACAAAAACGTCAGTCAGTCGTTCTCTCTCTCTCTCTCTCTCTCCCTGCATCTTTATAACTTGGTACGGCTTCATACCCCCCTGCTCGGAACGCTCTTTCCGCCATGCGTTGGCTTCCTTTTGCTCTTTTTCATCAAGTGGTTTTATTTACTTTGTCTAGTCTGAATGGAACCTGGCGCTGTACTAAGCTCTGGCCTGGTTCTCTCACAGAAAAGCAAAAGCCCTCTTTCCTTTCCAACCCCCGTCTTTTTTTCTTTTTCTCTACCCTTGATTTGATTTTTATCCTTTTCTTCTCTGTTCTCTGTTTTTGAAACTCAGCATGCATTCCTAATGGCTTCAGTTCTCCTAGAGGGGTGTTTTCTTTTTTCCTTCCTTCCTACTGCCCGTCCTTCCTTCCTTCCCTCTTTCCTTCCTCCCTTTTTCAAAAAAAGTACTCCAAAATAAAAGTCATTTTGAAGAGCATGGGGAGGGCGATGGGGTCTGCTGATAGCTAAAGCAGATGTGGCCCCCCCAAAAAAACTTCCTGGCATTCTTTAGCGTCAGCATGCAGCTGCTTGCAGGGGGTGCTGGGGTTCTTCTGTCCCCCATATCCCACCCTTTAAACCACATTCTCAATAATACCTGCATCCTCATACCATTATCTGTATGGCTTTGGCTGCTTGGGACCCCCAGTCGCAATTATTATACATGATAATTCTCTGTTAAAAAGCTGACTTTGCAGACCATAGTTCTGCTCTCCAAGAACTTTTCCTTTCCTTTTGGGCCAGTTCCTTGTGTGAGTTTTTGCAGACAGTCTTGTCCTGGAGGAGCAGTGTTTTATCACTCCTCTGATGTCCGTGTTGTTGCCCGGACTGGTCCCTGGATGGAGGGGATTTGAGGAGCCTCATAGCTGTGGGGAGTCATTTATTTCCCAGCGAGATTGTGGGGGTAAGTCCCCTGGATCCTGCTAGATTTAAGAGGTCAGCGAGGTGGGAGAGGGGGAAAAAATGGCCGGGCCGAGGGTCGTGCACGTGGGAGTAAAAACTCGTGAAGATGCAAAGCACACACTCGCAGTTCCACGTTTGTGCTGGTGTGACGATCAAACACATTTTTTACTTTGTCTGTGGACTAGATTTTACAGGCTCCCTACACTCAAAAATGTGATTTGATTAATGGTTGATTAATTGTTCTCGTATTTATTATTTCTAACTTGACTGCAGAACCTTGCACGTGGCCCTGTGCTTCATAGTTTGAAGCACAGGGCCACTGACCTAGCTGTCGTATTTGACGAGTTGGGAGTGAGAATGTGTTGAATTTACACAAGTGTGATGTGGAAACCAGTGCACGTACGCTGAGAGTGGAATTTTCAGTCAAGTAGGAACGTCTTGGGTCAAATAGTCAAGGAAATGAACAGTGGGAGGAGAACAGAGACGCCGTAGATGTAATTTTAAGAATTTTTAACGGGCTGATTGAAACTTTTTGTGGATAAATCAGTCACAAATTAGTATTCAAAGCAAGATATTTTCATATGTCCGGAGGGGATCTTTTTTATGTATGCTGCATATGTACCTCTTTGTCTTGTTTGATGTTGAAATGATGACAAGCAGGACAGCAGATTGGCAGCTGCAGTGATCCAGACAGCTTGTGTGCGTCCAGTTCATCCTCGGGTCTGGAAGACGTGGACATGCAGACAGAATGCCACAGAACCTCTTGAATGACTTTATTCAGCAGACTTGCTGCCTTTTTAGTTGCCCTTTAGCGAGCCATGCTCACCCAGGAAAATTAATTTTCTCTTCAAGGCACCCTGGTTTGGTCAGGGTGAAGAACGCTGCACCTCTGACTCTGTGTGTGTGTGTGTGTGTGTGTGTGTGTGTGTGTGTGTGTGTGTGTGTGTGTGTGTGTGTGTGTGTGTGTGTGTGTGTGTGTTTTCTTGGATGTACTGGCCTTAGAAGAACCTTTACAGCTGGTCCAGTTAATTAAACCAGAGCGTTGCACCGTGAGGAGGGCAGAAAAAAAAGACCAGTGTTCAAGGTGCATACCAACTGTGTGTGTTCACGTCAGTGTTTTGCCAAAGGTGTGTATGTTTGCTCACTGGCCTGTCCGGCCAGGTTTGTGTGTGTGTGTGTTTGCGAGACGTGGATGAACTGGTATCTGCCAACAACTGTGACCGTTTTAACCTGTTCTGAGGAGAAGATGGATGGTGTTTGTCACTGCAATTTATACTGGAAGTTGAGACAGTTTGAAAGTCAGTAACAGAGTAGACTTTTCTCTGACAGCTGCCCTAATGTGGTAACTACCAGAATAACATTAATACAATCAGGATTGTTTAGAGTTTTCATTTGAGATTCAGCCTTAGAGTCTTGAATTTCTATAAAACAAAGGAATGCTAATGTGAAATGACTCAGGGAGCTGTCATTTTAAGACTAAATCCTTCATTCAGTCGCATGTTGAAGGGATAGATCAGATTATTTCATGTAGGATTGAGGATTGAGGTACTATGAGGAAGCAGAAAAGGCCCCAGCACAGAGGTTAAGCAATGTACCGTTGTGGACAGGGTCAGCAACAAAAGGTGAATTAGCCACTTATTAAAAAGGTCCACCTTAAAAAAACCATATGACTTTAAATGTATGCTATGTCTACTATATTTTAACTGCTCTACTTTGCCATCAGGCAGCTTTTTCTGACGGGAAGCCCTTGTTATATAAGCCAAATATTGCTCTCCCCAAACCAAACAAACTCCATAAGCAAAATGAGTAATTTTAACTTGCAGAACATGGGAGCAGCTGGTCTACTGCTGCCTCCATCTGTTAGTTTGTTGGTGTTATTTGTGTGACTTTGGTGAATCCAAACTATCTTGTTGAAAAACCAAAGTCAGAGAATAACACAAACAAGCTAACTAATTTAGGCAGAAGTAGAACAACTCTCGTGTAAAATTGTTAATTTCGCCTATGGAGTTTGGTTGGTTTGGAGAGAACAGTGTTTGGGTGTATATAAGAGCTGTTTACCATCAGAAAAGATGTCTGACAGCAAAGTAAAGTGTTGAAAATATCATCAATATCATCATTTTTCTAAGTGGCTGAAATATCTTTTGCTTAGCTTCCGTGCTGATGCTCCTCTCTTCTTCTCCAAACCATCTACTGTAGGTAATACACCAACTATCAATAACTACGTCATACAACCCCACTTTATCAAATGCGAACTATCCCTTTAAAGATGTATTTTTGTCGTGCAGCGATCGCCTGTGTGAGCGTGTGTCGGTTTTTGCCATCTCAGCGTATGTTACTGTTGGATTTGGTGTAAGGAATAATGTCAGAGGCAGTAACGCTGCTGTTCTCCTCACAGGGACTGGCATAGAGTAGCATGTGGTGTGTTTTTACAGCCCTCTCTTCGCCTTCCCCTCGCCTCCCCCTCGGCTCACCCCGCCTCACCCCCATTAAACTCAATTTGTTCTGAGAGGCAAAGGATCGCTATGAGTCCTGAAGCATGTGCTGCGCGGGCATGAGAAGGCCGAGAAACTCGATTTGAAGGAGGATTTAATGACATTGCGGGGAAAAGAAACGAGACAGAGAGGGAGGGACATTTATAACATACATTTTTATGTCATTAATCATCAAAATATAGTTTGAACGTAACTGTTGTTGGTATGCTTTGGCGAACATGCCCCACTTTTTACGACCTAATTGGACTGAGAGAGAAACAAAAAGAGAGACAAATACAGTAGAGACAGAGCGCTCTTTTTCTATGTTTTTGGCTTTGTTAACTCCTTATTAGAAGTCTGGAGACTTTCAAAAAGCCCAAACACTCCTCAACAATCCTCCAAGACTTCCAGTAAAGGTTGAAATGTTATGCAGCAGGATTACAGGGTGCAAATTTAATGAAGACTCCCAAGTCTCTGCAAAGAGACTTTGAGAGGAGGTTTCTTCTATCTAAACATGTGTTTTAAGTCGGCCCACACTTGGTAGGTTCCAATATACAGTAAACATGTGTTTCGGGTTGCGTTGCCTTTAGTAGTTTTATCGCTGCTGTATTTCAGGTTTTAGAAATTAGCAGACATGCTTAATGATGTCTGTAGATTTTACAGCCCAGGGTTTTTGAATGAAGCATTAAATGAGTAGCTGCAGATGTTAGGCAGGTTTTCAGATGTCTGCCGGTTGATGGAAGAACATCTGCTGGGATTTGTGTAAGTGAAATCTAATAAAGCAGTAAGCCTTTATATATTTTTACTGTCTAAACTTCAAGATGTGTAGTCGATATTTATATACAACAAATGAATGCGGATGTTGGCTTTGAGCGTACTTTGAAGTATAGTCGGTGTACGTAAAAAGTGTTATAGCTGAGTACTGCTTAATTTAATATACTATATATGATTGAATTTGAACTTTGTGAGGATTTCAAAACAGTCTGTGGCTCGGTTGCACCAACCAGGATTAATTTGAAACCTGATCCTGTTTTTTTTTTTGTTTTTTTTTTAATTCAAATAGATCTTTTAGATCTTTTAACCTCACTTTAGTTGTTACTCTAAACCCAGATTAAATGTAATACTAATATGTAATACCAAAACCTTAAACTTCAATTTAAAATGTGGTCCCGTATTGACTTTAAACTTTTGAGGAGGTTTAAATTGAAAAATTATAGCTTTTCTGCTGAGTCATCATGAGTGGGCTAACTACCTTTTTAGTTAGCTAGCAAACAATATAATAGTTTTACTGTTTAGCTAGCAAACAATGCAAAGTTTTGTTAAGGAATACAGAGCAGCAAAAGTTTGCAGTTTCCCCCATGTACTCGCTATTTTTTTTTTTTTTTTTAATTTGTGTGTTTCACATAAATAAACTTTGATTTACTAAACTTGATTACTTGAATTTACTTGATTTACTAAAATTAGTTTTTGTACAACAGAGCTCTGCTTAATTTTAAATCTAGATTTACTCATTTTAAACTCATTTTGCTAAACTATCAAATCAAATTAATCTTGTCTTTGTTAATGTTTGTATTAAAAATCACAAACTTTTATGTGTTGATTTGAGCAGCAGGCATTAAATTAAAATCCTCTACTTTGAGTTTTGCTGCATTATTTGCACAAACATCAAGTAGAGAAGCTTGATTTCTGCCAAATATAATGGATTGCACTTTGAATCTTTTAGAGTCTCTAACTGAAAACTTTTAGGGCGTCCCTGGACATCAGACAATGTGAGACGGTCTCGGCGTGAGAAGCTTCACAACGATAAATATCTGAGATTGGAGATTTGGAAAACACAGGACAAAGAGCTCAAGTAAACATGTGATAGATCACGGCCTCAAACAGTCAGGGTCAGTCCGCTTGTCAGTGTGTTCTCTGTGGAGGGCGGTCTTACTCAAGACAATATTGATCTCTGATTGCTGTTTTTCGGGGTTAAAGGTTATCTGTCATCAGCAGCTGATGGGTCAGTCCTGTGTGCCAGGCAGAGGTCAGGAGGTTGTTTTAGAGGAAGTACAATTTACAGGTTATCTGTTGAATGTGTCTGATGGTGGTCAGGTACCACTGATCTGTGTAGCTCTCCTCTGTCTATCCTTTATAGGTGGGTTTATTGAAACAAAAAGATTTACAAGTAGAAGTAAAGGATAACTTGGATATCTTTTAATAGTGTTGGTCATTTTTTCTATCTTTAAAATATTGTACTGAATAAGTTATTCGCTAAAATCAGGAAACGCAGTGACAAAGTCAGTTGACAAAAAAGTTTTTCTCTTAGGGGCATTATTTTCTGCGTTACAGTTGCACTCACTTTGAGTTTCACTTCCAAATAAATGGTTTATACAAGTTCAGCTTGTTCAAAACCTGCCTGATTGTCTGACCGTAATTGTTTATTGCCAAGTCAGACTTCTTTTTAGCAAAATTCACCATGTTCTTAGATCTTATCGCTTCATAAAAGCGAGCTACAATACTATAACTGATAGAAATGATGGCCAAATCCACAACAATTAATCCCTAGTTGTATTTTATTTTGAAGTATTATGAGGACATAAGTGAATCTTAACATCTGTGGTTTCAAGTATTCAGCTAGTGCCAGTTGGCAATTAGCTTAGCTTAGCATAAAGACTGGAAGCAAAGGGAAACAGCTACCCTGGTGTGTCCAATGTTCAGAAATGCACATAACCACACAGACAGTACTGTAGTTGTGGTTTTACGTACTATAACCAGGAAGCTGCGGTGTTTAATCTCTCATTGCCAAGAAATACAGAACATAACTTCCTGTAACTCCCCACAACCTGTTTTTCCATTGCTGGTTCAGGAATGCATATTTTTGAACACTGTAGAGGACAGAGCAGGACTGGCTGCCTCGTTTCTACATTTCTGTTTGTGTAGGGATTAAACAAACCAGATACACAACTTAAGTAAGCTTTAGAGATGCTGGTAGTTGTACTTTTTTCAGTTTAGATGGAGTCAGGATAGCTGTTTCCCCCCTGTTTCTAGTCTTTATGCTAAGCTAAGCTAATAACCTCTGGCTGTAGCTTAACTTAGCATACAGAAATGAGAGTGGTATCGATCCTCTCTGCGAGAAAGCAGTAGAGTCTTTTGCAAAATACATTTTTTATCATGGCGTAGCTCGTTTATCTTCTCTCACACCTACACGTACCCTAAATGAAGCACTTATATTTGTAGCGTTAACGTGAGACGCAGCACTTGATAACAATATTTTCCCCCCGAAGGCTTAAAATATATTCTCGCCCGTTGGGTTGTGTCCTGTCTTAAATAGCCTGCAGGCTCTGGCTCCCAGCTTAGCCCAGTACAGTAGAGCCATGCTGGGCTGTTATTTAAAAATCTCCCAGAGAACGCCATCACTCTGATCTCGAGCCAGAGCCCACTGATCTAGCCTCCAAACACCACCACGGCTTCAGTCTTCTTTTTGCTTCCAGCCGAGGATGAAGGGATGATGGAGGGAGGGAGAAAAAGAGTGAGGGAAACATTCTCTCTGGCCTTCTTTGGCATGCTTTTTTTTTTTTTTTTTTTTTTGTAACAGGCCATCTGTTTCCTGTCTGCAACATGACACCAGTGCCCAACTGAGTTCTGGTACTCTTGAGGTGTGTGTGGTTGTACTATTGTAGGGTTTATGATTAGCTGCTATGCTAATGCAGCTAGTCATTTATGTTGGTACAAACTGGCCCATGTGCTCTCATGTGATTCAAGTGTGATATAGTAGACACGCTTCCACCCAGAAGTGTGTGGGAACCGCTGACTTCTGTATCATTGATTCAAATTGAGAGTTCTCAGTGGCTGATGTAACGTGGTAATGCATTATTTTCTGTTTTAGCCATGTAAAGTCATGCAGATACTGTCTTTTTTCACACGTGTTTGCATGGAACAGCCTGTAACAATGCTCTTTGTGTCCGTTTCTTAAATGGAAAATACTTAAGAAGCACCAGAGAAGGCAAAAGTTCACACTGTCTTTACTCAAGTAGAAGTACAGATTCAACTCTTTTACCTGAACTTTCCATGAAATGTCTAGCAGAGTGCTTATTGCTTACATGTTTCCTGTAAAACAGGTTGATAGGGAGGGGCTTGTTGCAGACATTGATTGGCGTTTACCGTAGCCAGTCCATGGATGTAACACAAGGAAGGAGAGCTGGCTGTTCCCAGACTGAGAGCTCCCAGTGAACGAGGCCAGACTGGGACCAGCACAGCCTCAGAGACCAAGAGAAGCCAGTTTGATGACAGGGAACAGGGTACAGTACAGAGGTTCTTCTTGCTGGGTTTGTCTCCCGGCACCACGGGGCTGAGTCACGGCTGTCTGAGCTAACAGCAGTTAGCAGTTACCTATCTTACTAAAGCTATCTTTCCATCAGAAAACTCTGTAATTGACCTCAGTACTGTTATTCCCTGTCAGTCTCGGAGGATGTGTTCATCCCATGTTCACTGGGAGGCTGCTGATCTGGTTCTGTTGCCGGCTAACGGCAGCTAACAATTATGGTTAGCTACTTTAGCAACAAGTAAGCTAAAGCTATCTGTCCATTAGCTGAAATATCATTAAAAATACCCGAGAACACCAACAGAACAACTCTTTGGTCATTGTTGGAACAGATGCTGACCTGTAGGTGGCATATAGCACAAAACGTGTGATAAAAACACTTCAATATCAATTTTGACTTCATGGGAACTTTAAGTAAAAGTGAAAAAGCACAGGCTCTGAATTGTATTCAAAGCACTAAAGTAAAAAGTGTCACTCTGGAGGACATTTCCTGAACTGAACTTTACTTTTCCTCGTCTTGTTACGACTTTTGTGTCGTTTTCGGTCTTGTTACGTCTCTCGTACGTAATGTTGCAGGGAATCATCTTTCCTATGTGTTATCCATTTAGGTTTAAACTAGCCCTGTTGATGGTGAAGGTGGCATGCAGTGATGCTAAATAAACATAATCAATCATTCTCCTCAAATGCGAAAGTAAAGTAACAAGCCTATTTTGAAGTACAAATACCTGGAAACTCTACTTAAGTGCTTCCTTCCCACCTCTGCTGTTTACTTCGTGCAGAGGAGGTAATAAATTTGTGAAACCCTGCAGTTTGCTGTTGTGTAATCATCAGGTTTGGTAATAGTGGCTGTTTTGTCTGACCCGTGTTTGGTCTTGTGTATGCTTGAGGGGGGCAGCCTCTGTTTGGATCTTGGCTTTTGTCCACTAATAACAGTAATGGAGCTGGCTGGATGAAGCTGGATAATCCCCAATCTCTTCTTTCACTCGCTCTCTATGACAATGAAGGAGGAAGAGTGAAAGTTCATTCAGCCGTCAGTTCGGTTACTGTTTAAGTGGTAAGAATTGGCATCTTGGCAGCTGAGAAGAATTAAACTCTCCTGTCCATCAGCTAAAAGTAACCTCAGTGTCTGTCTTTCACTTTTTCCCTCTCCTTTCCTCTGTCTAACCCTGTCAGATGGGAATTTTCCACCCGTAGGCCCACACTGAAAAGCTGGATGTCTCTCTCTCTGCCAGTGTGTTTGTTTTTAATCGACGTGCATAATGACGTCCGCCAGCTAAAGCGAAGCCAGACCTCCAAGTTGTGTTTGTTTAGCGAGGCCACTGCGGATCCAGGCCTCCGTAGGTCTGGCTACAGCCTTAGCCAAACCAGTCTGATTTTGGGATGCTACTCTTACGCAATCCACAAATTTGGTAGCTTGCTGATGGAAGCAAACACTCATCAGGGCTCTGTTGTTGTCAGTGCCAGATCCACTGCAGTTCAGAGTAGGACACTTGGGATGTAAAAGGAGGAGAAGAAGTCATTCACCAGTGGACTGACTAGAGCTCTTTGACATACCTTGAGAAAGTAGCATTTTGTTCTTTAATTGGAGTTAACCAAGCCCTTCTAGCCAAAGTTAATGTGTAGCTCTGTTAGCATAGAAAAGCTGCATAAAACTACGTGCCCTCCCTGAGATGGATGAATACATTTAATAATAATTTCACAACAAAAATTAAAAAAAATCAGCCACCGAGAGAGGAACAGTTGACATGTCAGAACAAAGGTTGCAATAACTTCATGTGATTTCTTGCATGGTAAAAGTACAAAGGGTTTTTAAGGACCCACAGACCCCCTTTAGAAATGTTACAGGCAACCACATGTTCTTTGTTTTGATCTCAAGATTTCAACTCTTTCATTTGCTTAATAAAATGCCTGTCAATGTTAATATGACAGTTTGCCCTATAAAGGTCAGCGCTGCCGAGTTCATGGGTGGTCCTCTCCCTCCTGTGAGTCTAAACTCTGACTCCTCACATCGCTGGCATATCATTGACCCTGCTAGACCCATTCCACGATGTGCTGCATAAAACTTTGAAATGCATGAAAAGTTCTAGTGAAATTATTAATATTCAGAAGCTAATATTTCAATGAACAGTTCAGCATTTTGGGAAATGTGCCTATTTAGTTTCTTGCCTGGAGTTGGATGAGAAGATTGATATCAGTCTAATGTCTGAGGGGTAAATAGGTTGCTGGAGCCAGGTGACAGTTAGCTTAGCTTAGCATAAAGATTGGAAACAAGTGTAAACAGCTTATGTGGCCTGAGGTGAAATCCACCCACCCAGCAACTCTAAAGCTCACCAACTACTGTGTTATATCTCATTTGTTTAATTCGTCAAACGAAAAAGTAAGACCTTACAATTTTTTTTAAAATGATTAATTCACAATAATAAAAAAAAGGAAAAGCAAAACTTTTATTCTCCATCTTTCTAAAAGCTCTGTGGATGTTAAATTTCTGGCAGCATGTTTCTCATCTTTCTCCTCTCCAAGTGTCATTTGTATTCCTCGTGCTATATGCATTATAATACTGACATAATAGATACAAATATTTTGGAGTGTTTGGATTAAAGCTGGTATGCCTGCGTCACCCCCAGGGAACGCCATCATTTTTCTCCTCTCTCCTTCTCTCCCCATCCCTCCCACCCCGACTTCCTGTCTTCTTCTGTCTCAGGGTTGAATAAATGTTCTGGAAAGGTGTTCTGCGTAATGTGTGTGTGTGAGTTAAAGTGTCACGTTTTGACCCGTGTGTCAGTGTGAGTCTGCCTTATGTCAAAACCGCAGCAAACCCCCCGCGGCAATGCGATGTGAAAAAAAGACACAAGCGTCGCAGATCAAATTGCGTTTTCTAACTCCGTAAGCCACAGTTGGCCCACTGTCGGAGGGTTTCTGCAGCCGTTTGATACCAGAAAGATTTACAACACAGCTGGAATGAAAATACTGCAGGCTGGGCTTGGGATTGAGAAGACAGATCCTCTCAGCTGCAACAAGGGTTTGATTCCTGTTCAGTTACAGAGAGTTATTTGTTATTGTATTCAGGGTCATAGTGATAAATGAGGGTGGGTTAAACTCTACCTTTTGTCAGTTACTCTATCAATCTCTCCTTAAGCCTCACTGCATTTTGTTCTGCTTGTACTGTATTTATTAGTTTCAAATATAGATGGATTGCACAATTTGTTTTTCACACTAACCGGGCTTATTTCAAGATGAAGAAATGATTGATGTTTCATAACCAATAAATATAATAGATTTCTTTCCTCTTTCAGGAAAAGGGGTCATGCATACATAACTTTTATCGTCATACAGTAAAAGCACTTATAGAGGTGTTATAGACAGGCACAATAACTCATTTTGCTCATAAGAAGCAGAGTTATTGATATAATGACTGATAATAAAATACACAAATAGGTTCAGTCACAAGCCTCACTCACTGGAAACAGAGTTTGCTTTAGACATTCTCGTCATCTAGCATTTTGACAGACAGAGTCGCATAAATTCTGTAATAATCTTATTATTACCCATCATTTTAATTTCATTTCTTAATGATCAGGAGACTTAGTAGCATTTCATTTTCAAAAACAACTCAATCACAATAACATTTCATATACAGAACAAACTTACAGATGATGCATTTATAAGGGTGTGGAGAGGAAAAAGATGAACGTTTTACACTTTTTATGTCAACAGTCAACTTTTTTCACCTTGTTTGTGAACCACATCATAATTATTGTGCTCAGTGCTGCCAACTCGCAACTTTTCAGACCCTCTAAGAGCTTTTATTTCTAAAAAGCAGCTATTGACAGTGAGGCCTTTAATCTGACAAATTATTATTTAATGCAGCAGAGATGAAGTGTATCACAACGGTGGTTATCATCTTGCTTTGTTAACCAAAGCTTTCTTTTTTAGGCTCTGTGTGAATTCACATAAAATTGCACATTAAAAAAATAAACTTGATACAGCAGATTAAAAGGTCTGTCTCATAATGAAGGCGACATGGAAATCACTTTAGTTTTTGGCTAAATAAAAGTAAAATGAGTAGTTTTTAGAATAGTTACTGATTCAATGTACCGTGATAAAAAGGATAGACTAATCAGTTTTCTAATCAGTGCTGCAGTATCAGCAGTGTAAAATGGACTTGGCAGAAGATCAGGATCAAGCTTAAACCCATCATTCAGAGAGTCTGGAGTTGCTTCATCGTTCTTTCAGCGTGTGCATGAATTGCTGCGCAACATTTCAAGTGTTAATCAGAAACAGTCGAGGAAAAATGCATGAATGCATGTAGGCTCCTGTGGCAAATGCAGCTGTAATTACATTCCACGGCTTCGTTTGGTAACATTACTAACGTACAGCTCTGCAGCTTAACATCTACCCTCAGCTGAGAACCCAGATTGCTCCTAAAGAACATCATCAGGAAAAGAATTAGTTAAAAAGTGGTGTGTTTTACAGCTGAATCTGAAATCAAAGGTTTCTAGCAGCTATATGCAAAATGAATCAAGATCAGACCTGGGCTGGCAATGAAGTTCATTGGGGAAGAGAGGTAGAAATAGAGGAGAGGACATGAGTAGAGAGGGCAAGGAAACGTGAGAGAAGAAAGAACAAGAGGTAGAGGGAAGAAAGGTTGGAAAAAGGAAACTGAGACAACCCCTGACAGAAACCTGGAGCACTTTTGGAAAAAATATAAGTTATTAACGTTTATGTTTTATTATGAACATACAATTTAATTTTCCATTAAAGAATCGGACAATAAAACTGCAATCGTGCATCTTTTCAGCTAACCGGTGGGAGGAGTTGAAAGCTCTTACATGGCTTTAAGTGGTTCAGCGGCTGCTTTTTTGTTCACTTGAGTTTCTTTCTGTGTGAAAAGAAACCGAAACAAGGAGGAAACACATCAAGTTCACTAACTCATTCACTGATTCTGACCAGAGCAAACAAACTCTAGATCTGGAAACACCCTTAATTTCCATGTTGGAAAGCTTACAAAGGTCTCAGTGATCCGGTGGAGAGCAAACTGGGCAGTCCTAGAGTGCTTTGAGTGCCCCGGCAGCTGTAAACTGTGTGTAAATCCTCCTCATGGGTGCTGAGTTTGAGAGGTGGGCAAACAGTGTTTTATGTGCGTTTGCCCTCCGCTGCAGCCTCGTCTCCCTCGTGCTCGTACAGGATATTACACCCTAATTGAGACTTGATGGCTTGATAGATAGTTCGTAATGCTGTAACCCTGTTAGCTCAGTTTCATTATCTAATCAGGGCCGTGTGGTTACAGACTGCAGGACCTCTGATGTCCTCCAGGCACTGCAGCCACGGCAGCAGGTGTTTGTTTTAAAGACCGCTGTAAAAGTGTCTTTGGCGGCCTCTGTGCCTATCACTCCTCCGTCTGTCTGCTTCTCTCATGCCCTTAACCCCGAGGACATGCATCTGCATCTGTTGCGTCTCAAGCTGTTTTAAGACCACGTCTAAGCTGACAGGGGCAGAAGAAGAAGAGGACGGGACGCGGCAGGACAAACTGATAGCTGCAGCTGAACCCAGATAGTCTTGGGATGGGAATACATCCACATGGGAGACTTGAGTTTCCAAATCTAGTTATATCATCATCCCTGCGCCCCATGAGTGCACTGCCGTTTATTTTGAGTGTGTGCACAATTGCAAGAAGTGTGTGTGTGTGTGTGTGTGTGTGTGTGTGTGTGTGTGTGTGTGTGTGTGTGTGTGTGTGTGTGTGTGTGTGTGTGTGCATTAGCGCTTCTGTATGCCAAAAAACTCAAGCCGTAAGGAGAGAAAGGAAAGGAAATCTTCATGCAGGTTCTTCTTCTCTGTTTTCCTCTCTCATCACCCTTCCTCTTCTCTCTTGATCACAACCAGCTGTTCTCAGTGTAGCCGGTGATAGCACCCGCCTGCTAATGTCTATTTTGGGACGTGGTTCTAATAATAGCTCATGGTAGAATAATGTCAAAAGTCTGTTCATATAGGGCACATTCAGTCCAGTGTAGGGCTGGACATTAAACCTCAGTGCTGTTTGGATGGCAAGTTTTATTCATTTAAGTTAATTGAACCTAAAATGTGTAGTATTTATTTTTGGAACATGTCAGAATTTATAAACATGAGTTCAACTAACTTCGACTTAAAATGAAAATGAGTTGATTGAATGTACTGTACAGAGTTCTGCTTAAATCATTATACTTAGTTTCTAAAGAAACATGATCAGCTAGCATAATTTGAGAGTTAAAACTCTCTCTGTTTTGTTTTTAAGTTTTAAGAAAGCATATTTGATGAAAACTTGCTGTGTGGCTCTATTAAACTTCAAGATAAGTCTTTGTTGCTTGTTTTCACAACAATGAAAACACTGTGACCACCGTGACGAAGGTTAGTATTGAATTCGGTCCCTATCCCCTTACACTTAAAATTTAATAAATTCACTGGGAGCCGTTTCACATGTTGTCTTCGTGCCAACGCTGGAACAAAGAAGCTCCAACAGGAGCAGCTGCAGCTAAATTTGTTCATCAGTATGACTGAAGAGTTGCTGGTTCAACTTTAAGCTTCCATGAGGAGTTTTTAACTGGTTATGAAACAGCCTTAATTTATTACTGATGCCTCTATATGACCTGTGTAAGTCTGCAAGAAGGCTATTTCTATTTAGTTGTTCTTAATGTCTGTCATCGGGTTGAATTCTCCTTGAAATCAGATGAAACTGTGTTAACACTTTTCCAGGCAGTTTTACAGTGTGTCGTATGTTTTTATCATAATTTATGGTTATTACTATGGAAACACTACCGTTTTAAAACATAATCGTTCCTTTTAGTAGCTTTAATAGCATAAGGGAGAAATTTGCAATAAATTTGCTGTAATAAATCATAAAATGATCATGATATGTCATCAGAGATTAAGGTAACAACGCCACAGCTGCTAACTTTACATCGACAGACAACTGACAGTCATAAACAGCTGAGCAGCTCTCAGTGCAGGACTCGCTCCGGTTTGTCATTGTCAGTTTGTGATGATGTGTGTTCCTGCAGCCCGCCTGAGCTTCCTACACTCTGGGGTAGAGATGGCGGGGGGGAAACAACTCACTTTAACCATAGACACTGTATTAAATACAGCTTCAGCCTATTTAATATTACTGCTGTACTCATTTTTGCATGAGTGTATCTGACTAGAAAAGTTTATTTGTTATGGATCATTATAAAATTGCCTCAACTTTTCTTTTCAAATTCATTCAATATCAGCTAATTTTAAGACAGCCCAGGCACTAGCTTTTTTTTTAAAGTTAAAACAGGTTATTTTTACAGTGAATGTTTTCATATTTGTACTAAAAAATCATCAGTTGTTGGAACTGTTGGCTTAAGAAAATGTCAAACAATACCTGGCTTGAGTGCAGCACCGTAACAGCAGACTAAACAAAAGGTGTACGATAACATGCGTGTGAGTGTGTGCCGTGTGTGTTTGTGGTGATAAGACCGATGACGGACTCAGGCTGACCCAGACCTAACCGTCATTATCTCTGTCCAGGCCTGACCGCTAATACGGCCCAGCGCACTGTCAACACATGGAGAAAAAAAATGCCTCGCTTTTTATATATATATATATATATATATATTTATATACACATCTGAACACGCCAACAACCCACAGACAGCTTAGGTTTTCTTCAGTTATTCCTCCGTTGAAGAGGCAGAAGACTATCCTGGTTGTAATTCACTCTCACTCAGGGTTCGTCTAATTACCTGACAATGACAGGGCGCTGGAGCACCTATGATAGACGAGCGTTATGTGAGGCAGGTGGTAGCGTTTAACCAAAATGATAAAGAGGGAGTGATGGAGTGTGACGGCCTGCATCAAATCATAGAGCACATAATGACACACAGACGCTAAAAGATCATCTGCTGCGTCATTTTGTTATGGTTATATCCTCGGTCATTTAGTGCGATGGCTTGTAATCTAATCTAGTCCTGACTGGTGTTTACTGAAGCGCCAGTGTGTTATGTAGAGGGTCTTAAACGCCGCATGTGACTCTGAGGTCAGGCTCTTTCAGCATCTCCGCTATCCTTAAACTCTGAGGTCACACCTACGTTACAATGCCACAAACATACCTTTGTCTTTGTCTTTGTCTCCACGTCTCTGAGTTAACTTCTGTAATGCAGTTAGCTTTATCACAGAGGCCCATTCAGCAGGTTAGGTGACCTCGCTGAAACCTCATGAGGTTTCCCGCTGTTTTCAAATTGAGTGAAGTAAAGCTGCTCTTACTGACTATCTCATCCACTCACTGCTCTGCACGCAACCCTGAAAACATGAATTCTTGTTTAATGTTCATCCTACGATGTTAAAAACTTTAGGTTAGGGCTAAGCAATATATCGATATTTATCGTATCGTGATACAAGACAAGATATCCTGATAAATATCACTACATCATGATATGCCATTAGTGTTGTGTAGTGATGTAACTTTCTGAACTTACCAGACTGTTCTAGCTCTGCTAATATTTGTCTTTAAACACTTATCCGGGATTTACACCAGGCGTGTCTGCACCGTGGAACGGCTGCGCCGCGGCACGCGGAGAAATAGATCCCATTCTAGTCAATGCTGTAATTTACGCCAGAAGCGCAGCGGCGCGTCTCAGCAGCGTCCCAGAAGCGGCTCGGTGCTCTGCTCTGCGGAGAATACGCAGCGAGTCTATTTTCGACGGATGGTGTGTCAGTTGATACAGAACTGGTCGAAAGGGCAGGAAGTCAGGCACGGAAAACAGGGGAGAATCCGGTTGATTTTCAAAATAAAAGACCCCGTGCAGACTCGCGATCATAAAGACAGACAGAAAATAAACAATTTAACTACGTAGCCTGCTTATCCATGGTAGAAGCACAAAGAGTAAGGAAAGAGGACTTAATCAACAAAATCAGAGCAAGTAAACATAATCAGACGGGCAAAATGCTCCACTGCTGAAACGCTTCTGAAACAGTCGCGTGCATGACGGAGCAAAACTGCGGCGCAGGCGCATCTGGTGTAAATCCCGGGTTAGTCATCATGTTGCATGATGCATTCTGGGTATCGAGACTGTCAGAGAGACTGTCAGTTTATGATTTAATCAGGCCAACACTTCACATACCAGAGATCTGAATGAACCTTGCTCCACCTCATTGTCACTTTAGGGATCTATCAGTCGCCAATGATCGAAAATCTAATCTCGAGCCTTTTGATGTATTCAACCGTGCAAGAATGTCGACAGTCAACATTCGTCTTAACCGTTGTAACCATCACACATTAACACAGGTGACTGCACTAAAAAGATAAATAGAAACCTGATGGCACAGACACCTGAGCAGTGGACTAGCTGCATCCCAGCTTTTTGGTCATACATCTTTGCTATTATTAAACAAGTTTGGATCAAGAAAAGTTCATAATTATAATTAAATTAAACATGTTTAATATTACTGGATGGTAGGTGCTCTCTCCAGCGCCGAACAGGAATCAGCAAATCACGCAGTAACTTTGGTAACAAACAAAAGAAATACCGTCACACGCTTGCTAGACGGTGAATTAACAGTGTCATGAGTCTGTGTTTAATTCGGCCTGTGTCTGATCCAGCAACCAGTGTATATTTTAGTGAGAAATCGTAATTTTTTAAACCAGTTTTCCTTTGATTCACACTAAAATAGTGCAGCTAGACAAGGGAGGCTGCTAGAGCTGAGGAGGACAAATCCAAAAAGTAAAGTTTGTACAGAAATACAGCTTATTTTAGTGGATTATATTGATGCCAGATTGACAAGCAGGTTGTCAACATACAACGCCTTTTATCTTGTGTTTTTTAGAGTCATGTGCTTTTCGTACATGAAAGAAATTGTTAATATGTTATATTTCTTAAAGGGAGTTTGCGGTGATATTTTCCCTGGAGAGTGCCGGGAGCTTTTTTAAACTTAAATATATTTTTTAGGATTTTGTCACCACTGCAGAAAAAAATATAATCCTGCCCGGTCGCCTGGCACTAATCTTTTAACTGCAACGAGGCACTCATGCCCATTGTTATATTGAGAGGTTTGGTTAAGCAAAACCTGTGCTACCATTATTAGATATTCATCGTTTATCTTTCGCCAAAGCGTGAGTCATTCCTCAGGCCCCAGTAGACGTTATTGTTGCCAAGTGTTGATTTTATGAACAGCCATGTACGACCAGTTGTTGCCTCCTGCTAAAGATAGCGCCATTGTTTAGATCTGCCGTGACATATGTTGGGACATGCTTGGTGAATGTTGCTGCCCTTATTTCTGTCATGATTGCGTCTAGACAAATCCCACCACTATCTGTTCTCTGTCTGTTCCATGTCAGCGACAACAAATGACGACCTCTGTCTTGACTGTTTTCACAAGTCATTTGACGACCTCAGCAGCTCTCGGGGGCCCAATCAAAACTCAGCATCCCATGACCTCATAACTGTGATATGAAGGAGTGAGTTTAGGCGGGCGGCATGGTTTGATGATTCAGCGTTGGTCACATCCTTGTTGACCCAGTGGAACATCAGATAGTGATGAGGCTGCGCTGACATCGACAGCGACCCGCCTCTCCCACGACCGGTCAATAAAGACGTGGAAATACAAACATTAGAGTGATCTGAGGGCAGCTCCAGTCCAGCAGAGACGCAGGTCATGTTTAGATATGGACAGGCAGTGGACTTCCAGAATTTATGTGACAGTAATAGGCCCTTTAGATAAAGCAGTTAGTTTAACTGGTCAAGACTTATCATTTTTACTGATTTTCACAGAATAATACCAAGCTATTTTATCGATTAATCTATTAATTTTTTATTCTATAAAATGTCAAACAATTGTGAGAAATGTTCATCATGATTTCCCAGAGCTCAAAGTTACGTCTTTAAATTCCAGAAACAGTCCAGAACCCAAAGACTCTTCATTTACTGTCAAAAGTGACAAAGAAAAGCAGCAAATCCTCACATTTAAGAAGCTGGAACTAGAAAATGTTTGACATTTTTACTTGAAAAGTCGACTAATCACGGCAGCTTTAGTTTGCAGATAAAAGATCTTCATAATAAACCAGCGATCAAACTAGGATCCCTGTAAGTTACAGTCAATCAAAATGGCCAAACCTATTTCTTTCCTTGTTGTTCCAACTTTCAAAAAAATGTGACAAAAGTTAAAATATTATTGCTGGGGACAATTTACAACCCTTTCAAGGACCCCTGTTGGTCCCTGGACCTCAGTTTGAAAACAGCTTAGTACAAACACAGCTCAGAATTTTTTCTGATAATAGATAGTTAAGAAAAAAAGGGGAGAAACACAAATAGGCTGCTGATAATGCACCACAGTCCTTCAAATTCACTTCAAGAAATGGTTAAATTGCAGAGAGCTTACACTGCAGACTGAATCTTAAATGTATTTTGGATCACATCTTATGTCTGGGCATTTGTGTATAAATCCAGCTCGAGTGAAATAAACAAATGAACGCACCACACACTGCAAAGCTCCAGTGTCCAGTTATTTAATGCACCAAAGCAGTGACATTTTAAGCAGCGCTGCTCTTCATCAGACTACAGAGACACTGCATGACGCCGTCTTATATACACATGAGTCACCCGATGAAGGGCTGTCAGCACCCAGAACTATAACCATTGCTATGACTATAACTATAAAAATATCGTTTTAAAAATTGTTCTAACTCAAGTGGATGACAGAGTGCAGGCTGTATCTTTATAGGTGAACAATATTTAGAACAATAATTCATAGGTAGAATGATAATTATATTTAAAGTTTTTGGTGTGGACAGTTCGTGTGAACGGAGGGTTCAAAAATACATGTTTATCTATAGATACACATACACATGACGTGCATGCATATATAAATAAATACGCACATACATAGTATTGCACATGGCCCTTAGTTCATAGTTAAGTATCTGATATGTAAGTGTGAGGTAACAATCAATAAATATCCCCAAAAAAGCACTAGAAAAAATTTATTTTTGAGCACACATATGATGACATCATGCATTGTCACTTGAGTCTGATGAAGAGTAGTGTTGCTTGAAATGTCACTACTTCGGTGCATAGATAAGTAGACGCTGGAGGCCTGCAGTGTGCAAGACATTTAAGAGTTTATTTCAGTATTTGCTGACTTTCAGTTCAGCACCTGCCCTTCTTTGTTCTGGATGTGCGTGCACACTCCTATTTGTATCATCTGCCAGATGCATTTTTATAAGATAGCCTCAGTATTCAGTCTGTTAACAGTAGAACCACAAAAACACAAACTGACATTATCAGTGACATTACAGGCCAATCAACATGCAAAGAGATGCTCAGAGATGATTCACTGATGATAAAATAAGCACGTCATCAGGGAGTGAGTATTACGCTCAGCACCTCTTCTTTCAAAGTGGGACAGAGGTTGTGGATATTACCACAGTTGAAGACATCAGTGGGATTGTGTGTGTGTTTGTGTGTGTCTGTGTGGGGTCTGGTCTGATTGTTATGACCCCACACTGTCAGCAGAGCATCTATTCCTGTCTATGTTAATGACACCAACTGTGTGTGTGTGTGTGTGTGTGCACGTGTGCGGTGTGTGAGCAGTGTTTAAATAGTCAAAACAGCTGGGATTTTGGAGTATAACTGATGGCTGCGGTGAAGTGAGAGTGATTACGTTCAGAGCTCATGCTGTGGCATGTGTGTGTGAATATGTGTGTGTGTGTGTGTGCATACATTTGCATTTGTGGATGTCTCACAGCAGAGGGATGTGTGTTATCCATTAAAGTAAATGGGGGGAAAATTCTGCAGCTGAATGTAGGGCAGGGGGCTCACCGTGAGGCAGGATGGGGGGTTGAGCTGTTCCACTCGCTCCATCCTGGAATGTACTCCCACCCCTCACTAACACTGTGTCACCATCCAGCTATGTTTGCTCTGCATGCACGTCATGCAGTAGAATATACCTGCACTGTACTGCAGAATACAAGTCTCTTTAGCTCACAGATCTTGTCACAAGATGCTTTTTGCCAGCGAAGGGCTTTTCTAGCCTGCATGATACACGCTGACTGGATGACTTGAGGCCGCTGATTTGATACAGCGTTCGTGCATCTGAGCCAAAAGACAAAGCTGAACTTTTCCTGGATCTCCAGGATTTGAGGCTTGGTTCTCATAAAGGTTTGCTGAGCTGTGCCTGCTTCTCATTCATACAGATACAAACAACCACTGTAGTGAACGTCCTTGCATAGCCAGTTTTCCACCAGTGGCCTCAGATTAGCTCCAGAACCGCCTTTGGTGTGGATTAAGAGCTTTGCTAAAGGACACATTGATGGCAGTTAGCCTACTGGTTATTCCCATTTTTGTCATTTTCACTTCTTGTTTCCCATTTCCCCCCTAAATTTTGTGTAAGTGTAAGTAATTTAAGACACCTGTTCTATAAATTTGAACACTTTATGTTCATTTATGTGTATGTGCATTATATTGTTAAACACTTTGTCCTAAAAAGTGAGGACTTGCAAATTTAGTGGACATACTTTCTTCTTTAACCCTTTGCCACAGAGTGATGCAGTGTCCATAAATCCACTTAGAAAACGGAGACAAAATATGCTCCTTATAACTCCAGAACTTGCCTGAAAATCATCAGTGATCCAGTGATAGTTTTCTGGACATCCATTGATAAATTGCAAAAAGGAACTGCTAATAGCTAACTTTTAATTTGGCAAAATATAAACAAATTTTTGTATTTTATGTCGTTTTTTGTGTTCTACTACTATGGGTCAAAAAAAGCAACTGGCAGGCAGCGTTAGTGAGATAGTCAGACAGCTAATTTGTCAGTTAAAGAAGTACGAAACCTTTTTTTGATCTGTTCCCGTTTTCCCGTTGTTAATACAACCTCAACAGTTCCTGTATCCATTCCAAAACTCCCTGAAGCATTTCAGTGAACAAAACCCTCTCATTGTGACTTGGCGATTGGGATCGGCGACAAAAAAAAACATGATCAGGGCATCCCTACTTTCCACTGTTCCAACAATCACCACTGTGGTTTGGACGAAATAAATCCTTAATTCACAGAGTTGGATGTGAAAATATTCTGGCTGTTTTCCCTCTCACTCGTTCTTCGGCTCAGTGGATGTGTACTGCGCCGCTGAATTAGGGCCTGTCCCTAAGCAGCGGCTCTCGCTCGTTCTTCGGAGGCAGACCATTAAACTAGCAAAATAAAATAACCAAAATCACCTCCCAAAAAAACAACCGCCAGTGGACTCAAAGTCAAAGGCACTCAGTCAACCCTAATCCAAGCCGTCATGTTTTTATGGCTGCGCTGTTCAATGAAAAAGACAATTCTCTTGTGCTTCATTATGTACAATGAATGTAAATGAATGGCTCTGCTGAAGGTGGGAATTAAATGTAAAACTTACGGCCTGTTTTGGGAAATTGTCGACAGCCGTGTAAATCAGACGTAGTTTACAGTTAATGGGCTAAAACCTTCAAAACCACCGGTATGCTCCTTTAAGGCTCCTTTAAGGTGACCACAGTCCCAGCGTAGGCTATGTTGTAACTCTAGTCGACACACACACTCTCACAGCAGAACCTAATAAAGTGGTAGAGTAGGTCGGATTGCCCACGCTAACATAAAAATGGAGCAGAACCAGGAAAAGGCCTCAGCTCAGACCACCGCACCGCTCCCTTGATAGAGTTCACATTACCAGACCTTAAACCTGGTCTACTTTGTATACACAAGACGAGAATGAGCGTGTTAATCATGTCCTGTGACACACGCGTTCTCAGCCATGCAGGCGCACACGCATTTGGATTTATAGACACGCGTTTTCACTGTGGGGTCGAGGTTGGGCGTTTATTTTGGGGGAATACACATCAACCTGACAATAATGCCTTCGTCTGGTTCAGGTCAGGGACAGTTTTATCTCTCTAAGCCACTAACACACACTTACACTGTGTCATCCTCATTTAAAGGTATAGTTTGGATTATTTAAAGTACTTACTGATAGTCACTGTATTGCCTGCAGTAGATGCACTGCACTATTGATAAGTACCACAAACAACCCCACCTCGAGTAATCCAAACTATCCCTTTAAACAATTCACAGTTTTGTCCGTACAATAAATAGACGTTCCATCTCATGCATGTCAAAAATGCACGGACGTTCACACATAGACACACACACACTCGAGCGTAACCAGCTGCTGTCAGATGGATGCCGTTAGAGTGTTACGCTGGGGGATGGAGAGGGGAAAAAAAAAAAGGAGAAGGGAGGCAGAGGAGGAATGCAATCTCAACACCTTCAGCTCCTGCCCTATTCACCTTGCATGTTGTTCTGCAGGAATTCCATTAGTTAAGTGAAAAATGGTGGTGTGTGTGTGTGTGTGTGTGTGTGTGTGTGTGTGTGTGTGTGTGTGTGTGTGTGTGTGTGCGTGGGCGGATGGGCTCGTGAGCGTGAGCAGGCAGATGTCTGCATGCCTCTCTGTGTGGTGTCTGAGGGGAGAAGCAGGAGAAAGAGCTGAAAAAGAATAAAAAGCATTTTGTGAGTTTAAGTGTTTCTGTAAACACTGATTTGAGTTTTTGAGGCTTTGTGTGTATTAGACAGCACTTTAATGTTGTAGATGAAGTAGGCACCGACTGTGTGCTGATTGAAACCAGACGCTTTTGCTCAGACTTCTTGCACATATGCACACAAATACCAGCACATTGTTTCAATGCACCCTTTTTTCTCTAAAATGCTTGTTGCCTCTTTAAGGGAAAAAAATACTACCACAACGTGTTATGCATTTTGTTATCTAAGCTCTCAAGTTATCCACTCCACAAGTGATTTAACATTCGTGCGATTTTTCAATTTGGAACAAAACTCTCCATATCTTCGTATCGCTGCAAATGAATCCCATCTCCTGTCAGAAGTGTGTGTTGTCGAGTTTCTCACACTCTCTTCCAGTTTTTCAGCAGTTGTATGAATTTGTAGTAGAGTACATCTCATCCAGACCTGCGGCACGTTGCTCAAATTCTTGACTTTTCCCAGTGAGCATTTCTCTGTGGAAAAAGATGTTCACTAGCGGAAGATGTTCAAATGGTTTTTCGATGACTATTTAAAGTCACTGAACTTTCCCAATCGGTCATATCTCACCAGGATTTGCAATAGTGACATTTTCCAACCTTTACAGTCTGCAAATAATGACCTATCATCATCATCATCATCCCCAGTTGACAGCCCCCGCACAAGACTTAAACCCCAGTCTCTTGGATGAAAGTCCTGTGTTTAACCATTCATCCACCACATCTTCCTGCCCAAACTGACTTGTTGTCGCTGTTGAATTCCTGACATTAAGGCAGCACCTTATATATTAAATTTACAGTAATTTATAAGTGTCTGTCTTAGGGACAAAATCTCTGAGAGCTGAAGCAGGCCGAGCATTAAAAAAATGCCCTCAGACAATCTCCGAAATATTCAGTCCCCAGCAGCCCCCCATGTACGCTCATAAAAGCCAAAGTCTGTTCAAATTATTGGCCCAGGTCTGATCTCATCTCAGATTTAGCGTGGTTTAATATTTCATTATATCCCCTCTGGCTTACGGGGCTTTGTCCCAACTGTGTTCTGCACCGGTCAGCACATGGCTCACAAACAGACACGTACGCACATGCACGCACACACGCTCTGGCCTGCAGAGCCCAGTGAAAACAAAGCCGGGCTCTGCCAGTGTAAACACGGGCCATTGTTAGGGGCACTCTTTCCCGCCTCGTATCTTCGCTCCCTGTGGCGATCCACCGCTCCGAGAGGTACAGCGCTGGCATGGGTCCCACCCTATTTAGTGGAGTTATATTAAGAATCGCGAGGACTCGTTTGCCATGCGTTCATGTGACCACGCCATTATAATACAGCAGTCTGCAGAGTGTGATTTATGTCCTCGGTTTCTCTCCCTCGCACTCCTCTTTCTCTCTCTAACTGGTTCGGTTTTTACTGCTTGGCTCTGTACGTGTGGTTTGTGGCCGCTTGCTTTGGGAGGTTTTAGCTTTTTGACAATTATTTTTAGACAAGCAGCTATACTTTTGCAGCTTTCGCCAGCAAAGTGAGCCCATAGAAAAAACATAACATGAGAAATGTCTGTTTGGAAGAAAGATGTTAAACAAGTGTGTCGGACTGTGTGTTTATGTATATATGCCAGGTAATGGTGTGGCTGTGAGAGTACATACGCCTTTGTATGCATAGGTGTATCTCAAATATATGTTCCTTAAAGGGATAGTTTGGATTATTTGATGTGGGGTTGTATGAGGTACTTATCAGCGTAGTGCCAGCGTTAGATGGACAATGAAACTTTTGTTCAACTTTAGCTGGTTGAAACTCAGGTGAAGCTACTTGTACTTGTGTAAATCCCTCTGCAAGGCACTTGAACCTTGTCTGAAAGTCAGCAGCAACAGTTGCAAAACTCCCAACTCTCAACGTTTCATGCGACAGCAAATTGTAACGCTGATAATGTATCAGATGATGACATAACATTTCACATTTCAAACATTTCAGCTGATTTTTATGGATTGATTTCAACGTGACAATGGCTTATAATCAAAACTACCAAAGTTACACAACAGATGGTCTTTTTGATGTTTTCAAAAGAAAATTATCAAGACAAACATGAGTAGGGCAAAGTTTGTGTACATTCAACAGTTGGCTAAGGTTCCTGTTAGCTTAAATTATGATTTAGTGGGAAGTTTTGATGAGAATGAAAGCTGTTGCAGTAATACAATACAATAATATGTCAAGCTAACTTGATATTTCAAATTAAAATGATCATTATCTAGCACATGATATAGCAGGAAAAAAAAATCTATATTAGTTTAAGTGCTAGCTATATTTAGAATATTTCCACCACTTAACTTTGCCATCAAACATCCTGTTCTGGTGAAAATCTGCCATTATGTAAGCCAAATGTCGCTTTCTCCTGACCAACCAAACTCCACCGGTAAAGTCTGCAATTTTACCTCATAGAATACAGGAGATGCGGGTCTACCAATGCCTTGCGTAGGTAGTTTTTTTGTATTATTGTGTGACTTTGGTGAACCTAAACTAACCTTGTAAAACACCAAATTCACACCACAACACAAACAGACTAACAGATCAAGGCATTTGTAGACCAGTAACTCCCATGTTCTGTGAGGTAAAATGACTGATTTTGCCTCTGGACTTTGGTTGGGTTGGAGAGACTGACATTTGGCTTATGTAACACCAGTTTCCTGACAGAAATGGGTGTCTGATGGCAATGTAAGGAAAGAAAACACTGTAAATATATTTGTTTTGTTAACTGACCCTGTCCACAGCAGTACATTACTTAGCTTCCGTGCTGGTGCTTCTCTCCCTTTCTCCAAACTGGAGGCGTGTCAGCCGCCATCTAGTGTGGCTAATACACTGACTATCAATAAGTCTGTCATACAAACCCGCTTCAAATAGTCCAACCTATCCCTTTAATTGTGTTAAAATGCGTGTGAGACAGTGTGTGTGTGTGTCACATCGTGGCGTCTCTCAGCTGTGACCCTTGGCCACATGTGCAGCCAATTAGGGCCAATCAGAAGGCTGTAATCAGGGCGTGGCGTGGGGATGGTGGCAGCGTGGCAGTGGGGGAGTTTTAAGACCCATGATTAGTGTGTCAGACTGATGAGGACTGACAGGGGGAGCTGCCAGGCTGAGTCCTATTTCTTCATTTCACCTCCACATGTGGAGAGCTCTGTTTATTTAGTTTGTGCCAACCAGACCTGCATAAAGTGAGGTTTCAAATTCTTGGTTTTTTTAACCCATTTAGGCGACAGATTGGTGCGGTTTGCCACATGAGATGATGCAATTACAGAAAGGTATTTAAATGTAAGAGTATATGTTTCTACAACTGGTAACCTTCCTGACACCGTATGAATTCTAAGGTGAAGCTGTCGGAGCAGATTTAAAGAAAGACCAGTAATCATTTACTACTTCTATTAGTCTGGCATCAGCCTCCTGCCCTTTTTGCTCATGGCAAGAAGAAAAGCCAAAAGAGCTCTTTGAAGTCTGCCGCTAAACGGGCTTTGCTGATTGGCTGCAGAAAGATAGCATCAGAAACTTCTCCTCTCACATGTGCAGTTGACAGAACATAATATGGTATGCACGGCAAAATAAATTAGAGTAGCGCTAGTGTGTGACTTTGCAGTGCTCGTTCTTCGTCTTTGTTCTTTTCCATGTTTTTCAAATGGAAACTCCCACTCAGCCGTTAGCAAATAAGCAGTGACATCGCTTACTGTAGGTCACAGCACTGATGTCCTCCCTCCACCTCCACCTCCACCTCCACCCAGGTGGTTTAAATGCAGCAACATCATCATGAAGAAACCTATGTCAGGTCATGTGGGAAAATATCTTAGGAAAGCAGTATTTTGAGGCTAAAACATACTTACTTTGACCAAAATCTGAACACAAAAGGAATTCTACTGGGGAGTTAAAGACTGACATAAAAACCTTAAAAAAAACAAAATGGTTCTGCCTTTTATTCGGTCACTGTTCTCTCTAGCTGTACTAAAGACCACGTAGTAAGTTATGAACTCAGTGTTTGAGGGAACACAATGCTCAACTTTGAGCCCAGTTAAGCCATCAGAGAGTATAGTTGCACTATATTATCAGGCTGTAATTATTACGTGTGTGAGTGAAAAAGTTACAATAAAATCCAACATGTTTTATTCATTGTGCCTCTGTAATCTTCTGCTGTCAAATACTGAAATCTCAGAAACAGAGCAGGTGTTTCTGGCACAACTTCTAAGGTGCGTGGAAGAGAGAAAAAAGATGTTAAAACTTACTGTAACAGCCTGTAGAACAGCTTCATTGTTAGTTAGAACAATGTGTTTTGGCTCGTGGCCTTCATCAAGGTCATGACAAAACATGTTACAAATAACCTTTAAATAGATAAATAAATAAAAGACAATCGGTGATATATTTCCGTACACATCAGTCAATAAGGCACCTCTGAAGATGGGTATATTATCATGTGTCTTCAGGCCAATCATTCGTCCCTGACTGGCAGACAATAAAGCAAGTGTTGTTGTTGAGTTTAGCCTCTTTAAATACTCGAATCCCAGCAGTATAGAAAATGATCTTTACGGTTTTAATTGGTTGAATACAAAATACGAATTGAGACTGACAGAAAAGGCGACGTGGAACAATACGTGTCAATCATGTGTCAGTGCTGATGTAAAACCTCCTGCACCACGGTTGGTCTTAGCTAACTTTAAAAGATTTATTTGCTGCTGCCAATTTTGCAGTCTCAGATCTCCCGTTGCTTTCTCATCTGTTTTATTTTCCTGGCCGGACATTATCCAAGAGCGGCCTTAAGTCCCAGCTGTAGCACGGCTCTTGTCTCCGCTCACCTCCTCTCCTCCTGGGTCGGCCCGCTGCGGTGCGTCCAGCTGATCTGAGTGCATGTGTGAAAGATGTCGACTGCGTTTGTCGATTGTCTCAGGGTCTGCAAGCAGGACTTGTTGCTGAACATGAACATGAACATTTTGTTATTTTAGTGTTCAAAAACAGCGTGAGTTGTAGAGTACTAAAAGCAAGTTGAAGCTTAAGTGCAGGTGCACCGCTTCGATCTAGTCCCCATTTTTACATATATACTACCCAAAGATGGCTGTTGTTATTTGTGTGCCATGTCGTGTGTGTGCACTACGTGCCGTGGCCACAGGGTCCCTCCAGCGCTGTACAGTGAACGTTAGTAGTTAAATGTTCCTGCTCAGTCTTTTCATCATTGCTTACAATTGGAAAACTCTCGTAATGTGTCCAGGGCCTAAGTGGAGGGAAGCTTTGTGGGGTCTGCTCTGCTCCTTCCTGCACTTTGATTGACTCTTGGACCACGGCCAAGATCCGTCTCTGGAAATTTGATCAGCGTGTTTATTCATCAGCCTTTAAACAAACGGTCCATTTTTTTACCCTAAATCACATGTCGCAGTTTCACTATTAGTGCTCCTCATGTCAGCAAAACGCAGGCAGCTGATGATTCGTCACCGCCTGTTTGTTTGTCCGGTGTGATGAAAATGCAACTCTGGCAGACAGACAGACAGACAGACAGACAGAAAGCTGGACGGACAGTCATCTGCTGAGCTGTAGATCACCGCTGATCTGACAGAGCAGACAAACACGGTGACCGGAGCGTGGCCCGGCCTCCAAAACCACATGTGAGCGGGCAGGAATGTATAGCCCACTGCAGTGTGGGTTTGTGTCTGGGGGGGAAAGAGAGCAGACTCCCTGACTCACAGGCTCACAGGACACTGCGAGGTGGGGGGATGTGAAGGTCTGAGGAGGAGGGGGCGGCATAACTTCTGGGAATCAGAGTGCAAGTTCAGGAGGAGTGTGTGAATCATGCCGTTTACTACCACTCCTTACTCTCCCACCACTTAAATATTTTTACTCTCATTCAAGCTTAAATTAAATGTTTGAGAGATTAACTCATAATCCGATCTAAAGAATCTAGACTGTGCAGAAGTGCTCTGACAAATTAAAAGGTAATTAATGAGATATTTAATATTCCTATGAAAAAAAAAGAAAAAGAGATATGAAAAACCTAACAAATATAAACAACCATCAGCATCACTTCGTTTTCTTAAATTAATGCACCAGAGGAGGCTTGCAAGCTTCACATGTGCTGCAGACAGTGCTGGTCCTCTTTTCCCATCATGCATTGCTGAGAATTTAGGTTTATGTTCCAAAATGCTTTTTTGCAAGAGTTTGTAATGTGTCTGTTCAGAACATATCGGATTATGTTGATAATTGTATTACATACAATACAATTACACATAATAATACAGTTCCTCTACTCATACTGGGCTCTGAGTCGGCGGAGACCAAATACGGAGACCGAATACTGTCCATTTGTTAGATGGACAGAAACAGAGCTCTAAATAAATGCTTGCTATATGAAGTTAAAGGTGATAATGTGTCACAATATCAGATTTTCACTCACGATTATCGTGGGCCAAATAATTCACGATGGCGATATCTATATGAAATTATCACGATAAAATGCTGTTAGTCAAATTCATCTTAACTTTGTTTATTGTGTGTTTTGTCACGCGTCGGATTAGAGTGTGTTTTCATTTTTAAATACCACAGTTATCGTCAGTACCACTCTATCCTTACACCCTCATTTACACCTTGTTTTTGGCCAAAATATCAGTTTTGAACGTTTTAACAATGTTTTAGTTTTCTTAGTTTCTTTTTCTATCAGCAGATAATGTTTCCTGATCGAATGGAAATTGAAATAAATGCTATTCATCTCCATTTCAAATTAGACATCATTATCTAATTATCCTCATTTTATCTTTCTTTTATTTCCTCCTGCCCAAACTCCCCTCCTTTGCTCCTTCTCTCCTTCTCTTTGAAGTCCCAAAGAAGTTGCTGCAGGAGCAGGGACACAGACCGCCGGTGTTCGCCCCTCCACCCAGCGCCCATGACCCCAACATAGTGGGAGACAGCCCTCCGGAGGGGAGCTCAGTGAAAAGCCCCGACGCTGTTCCAGGTGAGGATCCAAGCTTTTTTCTTTACTCTCTCACACACACACACACACACGGACATACACTCGCAGCCTCCCGTGGAGAGCAGTTAACACTAAACAGTCCCGAGGCCTCCCAGGCTTCAAGAGAAACAGTAACTCAGGGCATCATGTATGTATATTTAAAGTCAACTGTTTCCATATGTATCCACGCAGAGGCATCGGTTTGGACCATTTATGATCATTGGTCTTAAAAATATACCGCTTTCCAAGAGCCAGTGATTGCTCTTATATGTGACCACAGTCTAAATCGGTCTGTTATATATGGTCAAACTCCCATAGAGAGAAAGAGGGAGAAGACAATGAAATGAAAGAGCGAAAAAGCGGAGACGCCAGCAAGGAAGGAAACTTAAACAAAGCTTTATTCATGAGGGACGGTGGCCTGCGTCCAGCACACTAAGTACTCCCTCTGCTCAGCTACCGGCACTGTACTAATTAGGAGGATAGACGAATGAATGAGGAGTTAAGAGAGGGAGCGGACAGGAGGCTGACAGTTCCTCACGCATGAATGGCTTCACTTCCTCGCACCGGCTCCAAACAGCTCGTCCAGAAAAACCTGTTTCCATCTCCGATGCTCTGATAGGGGATGAAACACATGAAGGCGGAACGAGAAACATTTTACTGTAAATGTCCTGATCTCCACGGTTCATATGCCTCATTTCTCTTTGTTTATTTTCAGCTGGACAAAAAAGGGTTTGATCTTTATGTTTCACCATCAACATATCGGTTTACTAAACAGCTGGGTCACCATTTTCACCACATACCGTGTTTCTTAAAGGAATAGTTTATGCAGCGTCATATCTGTGCATCTAGGGGAAAAATGAAAGGAGGGAGTTTTTTTTTTATTTTGCATGTCAAGAAAGAAGCCAAGCATTTCAAGAAAGGAGTCACAATGTTATTTCAGTCTTATTTTCAACATTTTGACTTTATGCTTGACAATTCAACATTATTCTCAAAATGCACAACAAAAAATATCTTTGTCTTCTCATTTTTTCCCCTTATGCCCGACCCTAATACACTTTTCACCAAGAAACAAGAAACAGGGAAAAGAAAAAAACTATCCTTGCTCTGTCAGATGGACAAAATCTGGGGGATATTTGTGGATTTTTTTCTTGGACGGGCACGATGACTTCTTGGAGACTCCATGAGGTTGCCAGGCAACCACCAGAGGAAAAAAAAGTCCAACACATAACTGCCTGTAAAACCACAACTTATCGTTTTTAAACTTCAGTTTTTGTAAGTATTATTATAAACAAGATATAGCATGTTAGTTAGGATGTTGCCAGTCTACGGAGCCAGACTAGCTCTTTCACTGTTTTCAATCTTTATGCTAAGCTAAGCTAACCTGCTTGCTCGCTCCAGCTTCATATTCATCATACAGATATAAGAGTGCTATCTATCCTCTCATTCAGTTCTCAGCAAGGAAGCAAAAAAAACCTTCTGTCCAAAATGAACAAACAAACTTTTCTGCGCCCTTTACTTTCTTAAAGTCTTAAATTTCTCCTATCTTTTCACTTCATATGTCTCTGTGTATGAAATTATGGGCTTTCGACAACAGTACAAAACAGCTATGTGATTCTTACAATGAGTTAATTATTCAAGTTATAGCTTTTATGGCAGTGTCATTGTTTTTTAAAGGTTAAACATATTAAATATGACCTACAGACTGAATGGAGTGAGGAAACACCATCAGCAAGAACACAGCAGTGAATCAGAGAAATAAAGATAAAATGCATTATTTTTTCATTGTTTTACTGATGTTACATTCAAACATGCCCACACCTCTGCACGACACCAGATTTGGTCTCAGTCTGCTCTGCCTGTGTGTAAAACTCTCTCTGCAGATCTCACGCACAGAGAGCAGAGAAAAGAGACAGACAGTGAGATATAAGCATCGGTCGCTATGTTTTTATACAATTCTGACCTTAAAACCTGCATGCTGTTATTGGCTGGATGCTAAACACCACTGCTGAATAGGCCAAGGTCCAGAAACATCACAAATGTAGCAAAACATGGTAAATAAGAAAATACCACCACTTGTAGTGGGTCATAAGTGATGATTTATGATGCCTTTAACGTGGAAACTTTCTAGTTGCCCCAAATTATTAACTGTTTAATTTGCTTGGCTTACCTGTATCTTTAATAACTCAGGGATCTTGTCTAGAATTTTAAAATAAAACTTTGAGTTTACTTGATAATCTGACTTGACAGGATAAAATCATTTTGTAAAACCTGACCCGCCCGTTAGGAAGGTCAAACAAGTTTAAGTCGGAAACCACAAGATTCTGACTTTTTATTGTCTCTATCTTTGGTCCAAACTGCTTATTGCTCTGACGTTTGTGCGCTGCTGTTCCCAAAGATTTTTTGGCCATGATGGTGTTGTCTTTTTCCTGGAATCTTCTTTCAGTGTGGTCCTGTTTTTGTCCCTTTAGTAATGATTTATATACCCATCATAACTGCCCTGTTCCTCTTATTTCTATTCTAAACACACTTCTGTTGCTGATGCTGAAAACATAAAACAGTTTGTCCAACATGTCAGCACAGATGCAAGATCTATTATTGTTAAAATGCATAGTTGTGATATTAAAAAGAAAAATAAGTAATATTAGATTATTTATACTGATTTCACTTGAATTTATCATATTAAAAGTATTTAATCAAAATAGAAACTTATGTATTTTCATTGTTATTGGATTCAGTATTTTCCAGCCTTGAGAGTGTTTTCTGTTGATGATTGTTCTGCTTATTTTTAAGTGTGTAAAAAAAAGAGAGATTGCGGTCTGTTGGTTGAATGTGAGCTGATGTTTGCACCGCAGCAGTGGGTCCAGGTGGAAACATTTACCTCCTCAGTGAGCCGTTCCAGTCTAAACTGCATTTATCAGATAAAGAGAAGCCTGACACACCTTAGAGCCTCTGCAGTTAGTGGTCATCGGCGTGTGTGACAGCTCACCGGAGATACACTGACGAAGAATCATGCATGTAAATATGGCTGTGCACACATATGCATACAGAGTAAAGGCTGAGGTCACTGAACTGAATGCTCCTGTTTGTTTGGGCAGCCTTGTTTTTTCAGTGATGCATCGATTATTCATGGAGCTAAAGTTACAGTAGTGACACTAACCCACCTAAAACCAATTCTGGTTAACTAGAGGCTCAGAAAGTGAGTATGTAAGTAATCAAATCACTCTGTTCTCTGATCTCAACTCCCCGACTTTTGCATACACAACACAAGCCAGCATGTAAACACTGACAGAAGTTGTACTGTGATGAAAATCCAGAGGAGGAAACAGTTGTTCCCGTCTATAAATAGATCGCTTTCTGAGATTTTTCGAGTTTTGAAATGTTGCCAGAGTGCAGACTTTTCCCATGTGGTTCTCTGTTTCTTAACGACCTGAGTCAGAACGAATTTGACAGAAGCGGATGTTGTGTTATCATCTGAATCACACGACTTTCGGTGAACATGTGTGTGTCTTTATGTGTGATGCATCTTTTTACAGAAGCGTAACTCCTAAAAAATCGAAAACCACAGGAGGGACTGCAGATGATTCAGTGGTCTGAATGCTGTAGTCACAATTCCTCAGAGACAATACGCTCTTCTTTTACTGTAAATGACCCAAACAGTGCCGTCATAATCTGACTGTACATGTGGTAATGAACACACTCCCTGTGTATCATTGCATGTGGGGGTGATGAATTCAGATCTCAAGAGTGTATTCATGTTCTATTTATGAATGTGATATGCTTTTTTTTATTACACCAGCGAAGAAAAAACCTTCAGAAGACTGACTTTGCTGGAGACGATATGTTTCTTTCCAGAAATCATGTATCAAGAAAAGAGGGTCGTACAAACTCCCAGAAATCATGACCTGAAGTGCAGTTTCACATAGGAACTATTTTCTTTCTACCACGCAGAAGAAAGCGTGCATCTACTCATGCTTGTGACGTAAGTAAGTAAATTGATGGCGTCCTCCGTGGCTGAACTGTGCCCTCTCGTCCACGGGTCAGGGTTACTGCGGTTCTTTAAAACAGTGTTTCCCAGCCCTGGTCCTCAGGGACCACTGTCCTGCATGTTTTAGATGTTTCTCTGCTCCAACACACCTGATTCAAATGATCAGCTCGTCATGAAGCCTCTGCAGAAGCCTGATAATGAGCCGATCATTTGAATCAGGTGTGTTGGAGCAGAGAAACATCTAAAACATGCAGGACAGTGGTCCCTGAGGACCAGGGCTGGGAAACACTGCTTTAAAAAAGTCTCAAAAAGTCTAAAATCCAATAATCTTAATTTTAGGCCAGAATGTGACTTTAATACAATGTTGGCAAGTCTTAAAATTGGATTGGATTTTGAAGTTGACATTATTTTTGTTTATTAAGTTGCATTTACTTCAGTGTCCCTTTTAAAAGTTACACTGCAACAACTACAAAACAAAACAAATACAGACTCTGATTGTCCTTCATATCCTTTGCTGGTACAGATGAGAAGTAGGATATTTGCAAAAACATATGACAGAGTGATGATGAGAAAGGTATGTGTTGCCTGTGTTGGTCTGTTTTGTTTAATGAATTTTCCCCTTCTTCTTAGAATAAAGTCTGCTTTGTATTGTCAAACTGAACTTTCCTGCTCTGTTGTCTTTTGCAGATAGGAAGAAGATAAGGGAGACGAACCCCGACGAGGAGAAGTTTTCTGAAGCCGGAGGAGGAGGAGGAGGAGGAGCAGGAGGAGCAGGAGGTGGAGGACAAAGTCCACCTCGGCCCCCAGACATGAATCCCATCGTGAACTCCACCTCTAGCTCCAACATGGCCCTCATCAGCAACGCACTGGCGGCCTACACATACATATCAGGTAGGAGAACATCCACTACATCACACAAGCACACATCCAGTGTTATATTATTATTATTATTATTATTAGTGGAGAATAGACACAGATCTTAGGATTCATTCTCAGGGAGTGATGTAAGAGACATTTGAGTATTTGAACACATGGTTTCATATGTGGTGCGTGTGTGGCATGCTATCTTTCTGGAAATATCCCCCATTTCCTTTTTCCTGGGCCTGAAAGGTGGGTAAATGTGGGCCAGAGGAATACAGATGTTAGGCAGAGATAAACGGCTGCATACACGCACTCACAGAGACACACAGAGACACACACAGACACACACACACACACACACACACACACACACACACACACACACACACACACACACACACGCACACACACACACACATCAGTCACCTGCTTCAGCCAGCTGCTAGAACAGACGCTGCAATAGTTTGGGTGTTTGAATACTTCCTGTTTTACCAAGATCAACTCTGTGACTCAAATAAACAGTTTATACACAATGAAATGCAGTCACACAGTCAAATGAACACACAATCCATACACTAAGGTCAGCTGACTGAGCTCTGAACTTGTTAAAAAAGCTTATTTTCCATTTGTAAGCTGCCATAAAATTTTATGACCTGTACTTACAGAATGTTTTATTGAGTAATATTATGCCAATCAAAATAATGTATGACCTTTAAGTGTGAACTTTTTTAAAAGAAAAACTTATACTGGATGTGATTAAAACATATGTTACTAATATTTTGTAGTTCATTCCCCCTTTTCATTTGGAACTCAATTGTTTGAGGGTCTAATGGTGTTAAAATGAAAAGAAAGGTACTGAGCTGAGTTACAGTGTATGGGGCTGGATAATAGTGTGAAGACGTGGTGGTTACTGCAGTTGAATTTAATTAGAGCAACTAGCAACCTGAGAGCCGCAAGAGAATTTAAGGTTGAAGATGAGCAACACTACCACAATCTGGATGAGCTGTAAGGCTTAAAATCATTTGACCTCAGAGAACACAGAAGTTGCTGGGCCCGTTTTTGTTTGACTCTGGCATTTTAAAGGCATCGTTCGGATTAATCTAAGTCACACAATAACAAACTAACAGATAAAGGCAGCGGTAGGTCAACAACTCGCGTGTTTCACAATGTAAAATTACTGTTTTTGGCTATGGAGTCAGTTTGGTCTCAAGAGAGCAATATTTCCCTTTTATAATCGCAGTTTCCCATCAGAAAAGGCTGTTTGGCAGAATAATAAAGCTCAGAAAATATTCTAAATATAGCAAGCACTTCAACTGATACTGAATATTTTAGAGGGACATTTTTTAAGTGGCTAAAATATTGTCTATAGTAGTACATTGCTTAGCTTCCTACTCCAATACTCCTGCTGCTTCTCCAAACTGGGGTTGTCCGGACGGGTATCTGCTATAGGCAATACATTGACTATGGATAAGTAAGATGAGGAGAAGGAGAAGTAGAGTACTTGTCAGGGTTTAGCAGAATTTGTGAGACATTTTGGCCAAACCAAGGGACCGAGCTGGGGAAGTGGGTTAAGTAATATGAGCTGTAAGTCTGCAGCCAGTGTTCATTACAGTGAGTGAGCCATCAAGTGAAACAGTTTCTAACAGGCTCAACAGGTCAGAGGAAAACAAGAAATCCAACATGAGTCACAAGGATCTAATTAAATGTTTGACATGTTTTTAGTAAAACATCTTCTTCTCTCTCCTCCATGACAGACCACCCAGAGAGGGCGGCGCTCTTCTTCGTCTGCGGCGTGTGTCTGGGCCTCTTCCTCACACTCTTCGCCCTGGTGGTCCAGATCTCCTGTCGCACCGACTGCCAGCCCCGCCAGCGGCCTCCCGCCAAGAAACGAGCCCGCCCCGCCGACTCGTCCTCCGACTCCAGCGACTCGGACTCGGACTGGGACACCACCTCGGACCTGTCGGCGCGGCGGCACCGGCGGTTCGAGCGCACGCTTAACATGAACGTGTTCACGTCGGCGGAGGAGCTGGAGAGGGCGCAGAGGCTCGAGGAGAGGGAGAGGATCATCCGGGAGATCTGGATGAACGGGCAGCCGGACATCCCCGGGACACGGAGCCTCAACCGGTATTACTGAGGACTTTTTTTTAAAGTAGAAGACTTGAACAAAGTTTAGGACGCACTTGGGTTTGAAAGAGGCGAGAAACCCTTATGAAGCTTTATGAGCAAGCGCGCTGATGAGAACAGTGGAAGGTATTGCAGACTTGAGAGGAAAGTCCTTGCGTATTCCTCTGGGTATCATAAGCTTGTACCCCATTCAGTACTAGAATAAGCTCAGCTCTTTCTGCCGGAAACGAGGGGTGAAAGGCTACGCTGCCTCGCCCGTGACCTCAGCAGGCCTTTTTGAAGTGGGGATTTATGGGTTAGCTGAGACTACATGGTGACTGAAGGACCAAGGCCTCAGATGGCTCTGTTTTCATGCAGAACGTGAGGCAGCTGCAAAAAAGACTGTGACACTCGGAGCTTAATGCTCTGCGCCCTCCAGTATTCAAGTGTGGACTTTACAGAGGGGACAGCATGAAGCAGAAAGAAGTGTACTAAAGGACGATGTAAGACAATCTTTCCACAGTGAATAACCAAGCTGCCTTTTTTGAACTATAAAAACCAAAAGATATTTTTTTGGGAGGGAATTCATCTCAGCCCTTTATGAAATCTATTTTATAATATTTAATAGTTTATTGATGTTGTGTATTTTTGTTCTCAAGTATGGTTTATTATGAGATATTTTTATACTTGGCGAAGGTTGTCTGGCACCTCAGGGATGCAATCCTAGTGTTTCTGTGTTTGGTTGATGTATTTTGCTTCCTAAGAAGGGGATCAGCCCGTTTTAAACAGCTATGTCAGCATTTAAAGAAAAAAAGAGTTAGATATATCATATAAAAGAGCCTCAAAGAGGTTTAGTGATTTAACCTTATTTTTGATACAGTATGTTTAATTCACAGTGCAGTGCCTTTTTCTAGCTATTATTAAGTCACTGTTGTCAAGAGTGCAGCTGGTGTATTACTCAATAACTGGTCAAATGATTTATCAATCAGATGTTCTAAATTTATTTGATCATATATGTATTTTAGAGCCCGACCGATACTTGATTTTTGGGAACGATACCAGTACCGATGGAGTACAGTGGATATATATGGATCAAAAAGTTCGGGACACAATCTTTCCTATTCAAATGCTTTTTAAATCATTCACTTTTAGTAATCAAGTAGTTTATTTGGGGTCTTTTCGTACATGACAACGTTAACTTTATGCCTGCTTCCAACTGCCTACCTGAGGCCAATGCATACTGAAATAATGACGGAAAAATGAAAGCAATTTTCTCTAGCAACAACTTTGAAACAGTCAGTAAAACTAAGTAAAAAGCAAAACTCCCTTTATATTCATGTAATGTAAAACTTGAATTAAGAAAATGCATCAAATAGGCTACACGAAAAGCTGCCTATGGTGCTAAAAAAAGTTGTATTAAATCTGCATTATGTTCTGTTAAAAAAAGATTTCATACTGAGGCATATGGACAATATGGTAGCATTAGCATTCAGTACAAGGGAAACACACTACAACATTAAAGTTAGATATCCAGCTTGACTGAGGAAATACACTAGCCACCTCACTCATGGTGTAACGATAAACCACCACTAAAATGACAATTATCAACATAAACCACCATGAACATTTGCAGTAAACTCTCAGCTATGCATCATGGGAAATTATGCAAATGAGGGCCATTCGCCAGGGCCAGTCACAAGCCAGAATTCTACAAGCCCCACAGTGGTGGCGGGATGACATTACACAAGTTACATTACACAAACTAAACAAGCTTTCCAGCAAAATTTCTGCATGGATGTGCATCAGCTGGCAGAACATTCACCACCAAACTGAGGTTCAGTTTCAGCCTCATGTAAGACTATTAATAATCATAATAATAATCATCATCGTAGTAATGATGGTCGAAAAATGTCTCCCCGTATCGGTCGGAAAACATATCGGTCGGGTTCTGTCTGTTGCTTTGCTGCAGAGGAGCATGTGTAAAACCTGAATGTCTCTGTCATATGTTGCACTTGCTATCTCCCCAGATATACATGTATGTAACCAGAAAAGGACAATTTTGTACCAGAAACATTTTCTCTTTCAGGTCTCGTGTCAGCTGTGCCCCTATTTCAAAGATACCAGTGCTGTACCAGATGCTCGTGGCAGAGTAATTGCTGCTCATGAACCATCTGGAGAAGGAACCAGCGCTGAAACAAGGTTCACAGTGGCCGTGCAAACTTTTAAATCATGTTGCCAGTTTAATAAAAAATAAGCTATTGTCAATCCAGTTCTGTTTGCGCTGCCCTGGATACAAATGTAGAATTAATAATAGTTTTCAGATACAGCTTGGTATTTTCCTGACTGAGAGTTTAATTGAGAGTACACAGGACATATTAGGGTCATCCACATAAAGATTGCCACTCTATATAGTTTTTTTTAAATGTGTTTAAAATTTGAATGGGATTACAATGTGCCAATAGCTGGTAAAAGTGAGACCAAAATATGACTCCTGTGTTTGGAATAAACTGTGTTCAAAAATAACTTGTCCACTGTTTTATTTAATCTTGCATGTTTTCTTGGTTTGCTTTTTACGAAGAGAAAGACGAAGACGAAAATTCAAAGTGCTCTAATCTCAGAATGATATAATTCTACAAATATGCCGAGTAAACACTGCACAATAAGGTCATCATGAGCTCACAAGATTGTGTGCTTATGATGACCTGTGAGCCAAGGTTATTATAGTTAACTGAGATGTGAAAAACATTTGAGGTATCTGAAGTAATTTAAGAGTAACAGTTATATTGTTCGTAATATTTCAACATGAATATCTGCTGTATTCAAACAACCTATAATTATGTCATATTTTGTACTTTATTTCATAGTGAGACTGTTGAAAATGTGTGGGTGTGTCCAATATAATACAGCAGGTACATATGATACATTTTCTGCATTATTCTATGATGCAAACTGCATTATGGCCACCACAATCACAAAATAAATAAATAAAAAACTAATAAAAGACTGAAAGGTCAAGATAAATTTAGAATGGAATTAGAGATATATATGTATTTTTTATGCATGCAACCTGCTCTCATTATAATCAGTTGTATGTTGCAAAAAATTATTAGCAAGTGAGCACAAATATTATTAGATGCCTTATGTATGATACAAAGTAAATATCATATATGTAAATGATGAAGAAATGTTTTCATTTATTTTGGATTTTGAAAAATCCCCTACATATCATGATATTTTAAAAAAAACAACATCAGTGATATTTTTTGGTGTGTGTCGCCACCTGGTGGTTAACTTGGAGCTCTTCAGTTTGGTAAAATTGAGAGTCTATGAAGGAAAGTCACCCAGTAATAATGAAGTTATGTAAGCTATAGCTTTGCCATTTTCAGATATAACTTACCTAAATTAATTGTAGCACATATTCTACTCGACAACGAATTTTACCAAATTAAAACAATTCGATATTATGGTGCTACTTTACTTTTTTTTTTTTAATTATTATTATTATTTAGAATGTTTGTCAAAATATTTCTTATCAATCTTAGCTTTATTTAATTTCCTTTGGTTTTCACCCTGAATTTCTCTTAGTTGCAGTTTTCAGACATATTTGTTTATTTTAAAGGGGAAATTGTTGCCGTCGTGCCGTTACCATGGATACCATAAACTCACCACTGTGGCTTAGCTGTCGTGTAGCTTCACATTTACCCACGAACGAAATCTGATCAAATAAATCCACAAATTAGGAAAATAATACTGTTTAATTTCTCCTTAAAAACATACTTAAAAACCAGAAATGTCCTGGAACTGGAATAGCCGTGGACTACCATTTTTACCAGGATACACTTTTCAGGATGTAACGGTAAGTTAAACACAAAAATAGCGTAAAACGTAGTTACAAACGTCAGACTTTAACGTTTGATAAGGTTTAGTCAAATGTATGTTTTTCGCAGGATAAACTTAAGTTTTCTTTCTGTGATGTAGCTTTAGTTCAATTCCTGCATTCCTCCAGTCCTTATGTCGAATAATTAGGTCACAGTTTTCTAATATTCAGGATGCTATTAGCTAAAAGAGACATTTTCACGGCAGCCATATTGATATGAAATAATTACCACAAGTGTTACCAATGATACTAATTAGTAGTATTAGTGTAGCAGAACAGCACCCTGACTCTGTTTGACCTTTACCTTTAATCAATACCTTTGATAAAACCTGTTTGTTTGCTTTGACAAAGGTCTCAATATCTTCTCTGCTCGGATTGTAAAGTGATTTATAACTCAGGTTTTATTCATGTGGTGGTGTGTTCTTTACACTGTGATGTTTTTCCTAAAATTATATATTTTTTAGTCATTCAGTCTTTTGCCTGAAGACTTTTGCCAAATGCCTTAAATGTCATAATAGCCACTTTGTATAGAATGTATTTATGTACTTTCAAATTACAGATTGCTTGCATTTTCATCAAATACGTTTTTATCATACCATTTTAATTTAATTTAATTTAATTTAATTTTAATTTGACGAGCAAGTACATGCAAATTATAACAAGATATTTTTTAATGTTTGAATATTTGGCCCTTGAGTGGAGTACACTCTCATCAATGCTGCAGTTATTTAATACATATAAAGGTTTAGCAGACCTAATTTATTCCCTCCTCGATGATGTCTCTCTGCAGAAGTCAGCCTTCCATCGTCCCCAGACACTGGGGTATAAGAACGGTTACGCTCTACCCAGCCGCCCCACTGTTGGCATCGGACGGGATCCTCTTTTATCAGAGCAGCTGATCCAGCAGGAGATCAGTGAGCTAACCTTTGAGAATCCTGACATTACTTACGGCTCCTGCTATGACCAGAGCCTGACGGAAGAGTTCATCCCAGCTTATGTGGCCCTGGACAAGAAGGTACAGTAACGCCTGGAAGTGTTTGTAGCTGTCCAATAAATTGTCTAATTATGAATAAATAAGTGAGTGCTACACAGGATATTAATGTTGATAGAAACATGGGCTAAAGACAACATTATGCTGCAGTGTCAGACACTAAACATGCAAAGCAGAAGCACAGACATAAAACACAGTATAAAATATACTATATTATACTATACTATGTATGTGGGGGAAGACTGGCAATAGATTCAGTAGATATCCATCTCAAACCATTGTTCTCTCTTTGGAACCTAAGCTTTATACCAGTTTCTTGTTACAGCTTTTTGGCTGGCTATAAACAGAATTTTTGACAGATACCTATTCCTCCATTGGTACTTTACCACACAGTTATTTGTCCCATATGATTTATAGTTGCATTTACATTATCCCTGTAAGGCTTTAGTTTGGTGCAGCTCCGGGAAACATGGACACTGTTTGCCTACAGGTTGCTACAGGGCCTCCAATAAGGATGCCAGGTCTTTAACTGTCTGCTTTTGATCCGAGGTGTATTCATTAGATGGTCGTCATACACTATGTCATACATGTTTTGTACCATTCTTGGTCTGACATTTCAATAATTAGTTCAAATTCCCATTTATTTTTTACGTATAGTGTTTGAGCTTCCTCTCCTCTTCCCTGAGGCTTTGCAGAAGGCTGAGATGACCCCAGATCTGCCCTTGCAACGGGCATCCACTGTAATTTTAAATCTACCACTCAAATCAGTTTTCACCCCTTTCATAAACAAGTCCTGAATTTGTAGCTTTCTAAAGAATTTCTGTTCCTCCGGACCAAATTATATCTTTAAGTCTTGAAGGCTTATACATGTCTTCCACTTCTGCTGTTATGTCTTGTGTTTTTCTGTTCAAGTGGCAGAATTAACACAGCATGTGACCTAGGTCACATGACTACTTGATGAGTAAATTTAACACCTGTTTCTCATTGCATCTTATGCCTTGATGAAGACTCTCCAAACTGTTGGCTAATCTACATGTGAATAAAGGATTTTCACACTTAGAATCAGAATGCCTCAGAATTTTCCAGACTGCCAGCCAATACCTTGAACTTCCAGTAGGCCTATAAGGACGTTTGATAGTCACTGTCTGTCTTATTTTAAACTGACTAATTCCCTCTTTTGTCTGTTCTTCACCACCCTTGTGTCTTGCAGGTGCTGCGCTACTATGGATACTTTGAGGAAGATATCCTGTTCTCCCCTGAGGAGGAGTACCGCGTGCGACCTGTTATCATTTACTACTACCTTGTGGATGACAGCATGTGCATCAGAGAGCCCACAGTGGAGAATTCTGGGATACCACAGGGGACACGCATCAAACGCCAGCGTCTGCCCAAGAATGACCATGGAGACTATTACCAGTGGAAAGAACTCAACCTCGGCATGGACCTGGAGGCGTACGGGGTCAAATACCACATCACACACTGCGACACTTTCACGAAGGTACAACTCTCACCTGTATGAGTTCTCGCTGTGTGATATGTGTTTTTATTACCGTCTTTGAGGTACAACAAAGCACAAGCATGTATTTTTCATAACTTTAATGTCCAGTTTTTGGTGGAAATTAGTTTATTTAGTTGATGTTTAGATCCTCCCCAAAATAAAAAAAAATAGGGAAAACTTAGACTTCTCTTTTTAGATTGTTTTTTTTTTTTGTCTGCAAATAGAAACAAGTTGATTATATAGAAATCCACAGATTCAATAATAAATACATAGCCTCTTATTTAAAAAAAGGCAGATACTGAAATAATGCAGTCAAAAACATCACAATAAAGTGATGTTAATAAAATGTTTTGTCAAATATTTTGATGACATTTTATCCAAGACTGAGCAAAAAAGAAAATGTTGTGCATACAGTACAAATTAGAGCAAGATATTTAATATCACTGCGGACTCACTGTTTGACCGATTTCATGGTTGGTTTTGGATGTATTTGAATGAAACCTTGTGGAGATAGAGATGTTTACTGATTTTGCATATTTTGAAAAATATAAAGCGATGGACGTTTGAATTGACAACAGGTTGCATTGAGACAAACTTTAGTCACAATTCAGCAGATATGCTGAAGACATTTAAGCTCCGAAGGACATGCGGTCGATTTTGATACAAATGAGAAAAAGTCATAAAAGTTGTCATTTCATCTGCCTCTGGGAAAAATCAGAACATCACTGAATTGGGAGACAATTTGTATTTTGTGGTCATTATGGTAAGGATTTTGCAGCACTCTCAAAATAAGGAGAAAAAAGCATGAGTTTGTCGTGGTGGAGGAGCTTTTGATTAGGAAATTAAAAATCCAGACGGTATGTATATATTGTCTTATATTGAAGTAAGGTGACCAATCACCAACAAATGTCATATATATATATATGTGTACCAGTTTCTTCTTCTTTCTTCTTCTCATCTTTCATCCAACCAGCCCTTCAAACAGACAAATATTACGTAAATACAAAGGGTTGTCACTGTATAGAGAGGGACACAAAGCATAGATTAAGACAAAAAATATATACATTCAATGCAATAAGTAATGCATATTATTAATGTGTTGTTGCAAATATCCTCTATACTCTAGCTGTGTCTCTCATTCATCATATATAGAACTTCATGGAAATTGAGGGCATTATTCTGAACGATGCAGAGCCGATGCCTGTGGATCCTTACATCAAACGTCGCAACAAGCCCCAGCCCACCTACACAACACCCTCCGAATTGGACCGCAAGCACCAGTTTCTCACCATGGATCGTAAGGTAAAGGAAACTCCCTCCATTACAAAGAGAGACAAGAGTGCAATAACATTACTGCCACAATATTATGGTGGCTTTTGTAAATATCTCTTAGTAGACTCTACATAGATTAGAAGAATTAAATAACATACAATAATGTATATATGGATTCAGAAACACTATTTGCAGCATGACTTCTGTGGTGAAAATTGTGCATCTGTTGCAATATCAAGATCACCTAGCTCACCTAAAACCATCTTACTTACATCTTACATATTTGGTAAAGTTCATCCTTCAACTTGAGTTAGACAATTTGTGTGTGAAGCCATTTACATTAATTAAAGGAATAATATGCAGTTCTTTCCTAAAAACAATGTATAATCTCTTTCAGTCATCAAGAAGTGCGTGGTGGTGACGACTTAATCTGCAGAGATGTTGATCATTATTTTGTTGTGCTTGGGGACACTTTACCACCCGAAAAATTTAGAATTTTAACATCCTGGGAATCCTCCTTGTGCATTAAAGAACAGCTCAAACAAATCCTACTGATTCTGTCTTTCACTGAACCGTAATAAAACATGCAAAAAATATGTCATGCCACAATAAAAGTGTTAGATACTTCTTAGTGAGTGCTGATGATTTGATTTGCACATTTTGGCATTACTGGCACACCAATTCTAGTTTCATGCTCTTAACTCCTTCTTGGTCAGGTGCTGCATTTCTTTGCCCTGTGGGACGATGCGGACACTCTGTCCGCGCAGACCATTCTTGTAACCATCCAGTATTTCCTGGCGGACGACACAGTGGAGATCAGAGCGGTCCACGAGCACAATAGTGGCCGGGATCCTTTCCCTGTCCTGATACGCAGACAGAGGATACCCAAGAAAATGAAACCAGAGTCTGGTGAGATGCAACACTTTGCCTGTAGGGCAACAAGTAATGATTACTTTCTATGTCAATTAATTAAATCGTATTGCTCTATAGTTGACTATTCTTTTCAGCTATTGTATGCACTACATATTTTCTATAATATGATAATGAAACTTCATTTATATAGTGTGTTTTAGACAAAATGATGCAATACAATGTACTTTTATGTATTGTATCTTTTTGTGTGGAAATCTGCTGTTCAGTACATTTAATTTACAATATATAAAAACTTAAAATGAAAAAGGTAAGAATATTGAAAACAAAGATTTTTGATAGATGACATGTTTCACAAGACAAAAAAAAAAATACAAAAAAGCAGGATGGATTTTTCAAAAAGAAGACGACATCAAAAGACATAAAACAAACATCCATAAGCAAGTAAAAAACAAATGGCATAGAACAGTAACTGGAACTGCTACATAACAGCATTCTTCTTCTTTCGTTCCAGACACCTTTCCCAGCTGCGTGCTGGAGGTTTCACCAGAGGAAGTAGAAGAGTACTACTCTCCCAAAGACTTCCAGTTGGGTCAAACGGTGAAGCTGCTGGGTCGCTGCTTCGTGCTGCGCGACTGTGACGGCTTCACTAAAGAGTATTATCAGAAGAACCACCCTGACATGGAGATGAAACCCAAAGAGGAACCAAAGAGGCCACAGGAGAGGAAGAAGGTGATCTGTCTGTCTTGTTCTCCTTGACAAAACTCTATCATCCGTGTTGCCCGAGGGCATGTGACTTTATGTTGATACAAACATATTTTTTTGTCCATGTGCACAGGAGATTCCTCCCTACAATGGTTTTGGGTCACCTGAAGACACTCTCCAGAATTGTTTGTCTTTAATTCCTGAGCCTCCCAAAAAGAATGTGCTGAAGATGCTGGAAAATGACCACAAAGTGCTGCGCTACAGTGCCAGGCTGGTGAGTTAACGTGTGGGACTGAGTTTGTGCTTTGACTAAACCTTGTGAATGACTAGAGGTTGGTTATATGTACTTACAAATCACCAAACCTTAGTCATCGTATTGGTTATAGATGGCTGTCAGCACGCCCCCAGTTTGGAGAAGCAACAGCAGTACCAGTGAAGGAATGTACTGCTGCGGACGGGGTCAGCAGCAAAACATATTATAGCCACCTAAAAAAACAGTTTAAGTGAATGCTATATTTAGAATATTTTCACTGCTTTACCTTGAAGTCAGACAGCCTTTTTCAACATTATATGAGACAAATATCACAAACCCACCAAACTCCATTGGCTCCATTGCTGGTGTGCCACCACCTTGAATTCTGTGTTTTATAAGGTTATTTAAGATTCACCAAAGTCACACAGTAACACAAACAAACTATCCAGTTGTCTCTGTTGCTGCAACTCCTGTGCTCTGCAAGGTAAAATAATTTTGGTTTGGAGAGAGTGATATTTAGCTTCTATGATGGTGATTTCCTGTTAAGAAAGACAATTAAAGTGGTGAAAATATTATAAATATTGTGTATGCATAAATGGATAGATTATTTTAGGTGGTATTTTTTGTTACTAACCTCGTCCACAGCAGTTCATTACTTAGCTTCTGTGCTGGTATTACTGTCTTCTCCAAAACGGGGGCATTTCGACTGCCATCTACTGTAAGTAATTATCAATACAGTGGTGTGGGATAACTGAGACAAAGTTTGTGTTTGACAACAAACGTTTATTCCTCTTTGTTTAAGCTGTCCTGTGTTACTGACGTTTCAGGACTCCCAGAATCCCAACGATGAGGGCCGACGTTTCATACTGTCCTACTTCCTGTCCAATGACATGATCAATATTTTTGAGAGGCCGACTCGCAACTCTGGTATCATCAGTGGCAAGTTCCTGGAAAAGACACGCATCCCCAAGCCGGGCTCCACAGTGGAGGATGTTGAGTTCTACTCACCTGCAGACTTTGCTATTGGAGCCACAGTGGAGGGTAACGTTCAGGCTTTCGCAGCCTGAATCGATTATTCTGTTGGGTCTTGCACTGAATAGCTCATGTTGCTGCACTCCCATACAAGTCTTACATACATTAAGCTTTGTCCAACATTATAATTTGTTAGATTTCATTTTTTTTAGAAGGGAAATTAACAGTTAATAAAACCTCAAAGTTCAGCTCATTGCATCTTTCTCCTCCCTCTCTTGTCTGTTTTTTTAGTTTTTAGTCACCGCTTTGTGCTGACTGATGCTGACCGCTATGTGTTGACGTATCTGGAGTCCATCTCGAGCCAGATCCCTGAACAGACACTGGAGTCTTTGCGGCAGAAACTGGGTGTGGGAACTGCTACTCAACAGTCAGCTGACCAAAATGGTAAGAAAAAAAAAAAAAAAAAAAAAGCAGTCTAAACTAGCCATTTAACAAAACATGCTTCTCTGGAACTGTCTTGAATTCAATTTATGCCCATTCTTTCTTTCTGTCTTTATCAGGTGATGATGTAGCAGAGCCGTCTTCATGATGTCAGGAAACGCTAGAGTTCCTCAAGTGCTGTTCTTTTCCCAGTAAGCCAGACCACAAGAGTATCAATCAAAGTCTTTGCAGAATGTAATAAACTGGACTTGCTGCAGAAAATGTGATGTTTGGCAGAATCTGACAGCTTCTGGAAAAAATAACATTTTATTGTGTATATACCAAGGCTTATCTTAAAATCTGATTCTGACTTCAGAAAGTCATGTTCAAGACGGGCAATAAGAACATTTTATTTAGAAAACTATGTTCTCTCAGCTACATACAACAAACAGAGGACCAGACCAGGAATACTTTTAGTATGCTGCCATTAGCATTAAGCTAAAAGCACAGGTGACATCTTTGGTTGAGTTCACCTGCACCTCGCCATTCAGAATCATCTCAACACACTGGTCCCCAAACTGGACATTCCGACGCCCACTAGGGGTCGCCAGAGCCTTACAGAACATTGTGAGGCTTTCTTGATTTTAAGGATTGCAAGAAAATTTAAAAGTATATATTTATTAGCTTTTTTTCTGTGATGAAGACTAATTGAAATTAGTTTGTTTAGATTATTTAAGATATGAAATAAATAAAAAAAATCTCACAGGAGAAGTGCACACTGAAGACCTAAATACAATTCAAAGGCTTCACTCTCTGCCTCCTGCATTAGAAAAGTACACAGTTAACACAAGTGAAGCCAAAGGCCAAGCGTCAGGGAGAAGAAAACATTTATCAATGAAGCCGACTTAGTATGTATGATTGAAAATATATAAAACACATGGCATGGAAGTGTATAAAAAACAAATATCAGGAAAACTTATCTGTAATACAATATTCACAGGGAATAATCTGCTCAAAATTGACCTAAATTGCTCAGTTGATCAGTTGTTCTGTACTGTTACTGTTATATTAATACAATATGAAATACCCATAAAGTGTCACTTAGTCAGGAGTTCTCAGTTTAGTCAATGATAGAAAAGGGACCCCTTAAGGAAAAAGGTGGGAACCCCTGGTCTAAACACACTGCCGTTTACTGTATTATAAAAGAAAGCAGGAAATGTTGTCAAATTATACGTAGTACGTGAATATCGGGACAGCCCTAATTTAAATACAGAAATGTGTAGAAAGGCAATTTCACAATAGGAGTCAACACCTTCTTTCAGAAAATTGCATTATTTAATAAAGTAATTAACAAAACAATTAAAAAGAAAAAAAAACATGGAATGGCATGCGGTAATATCCAACATACATACTTGATGCTTATCTGTTAAGTGACCAGTGACAAATGAAGGATTTAAACAGACATCAATCATTGGGAGAAGCCCAGTTGACCACTCTATTGGTTGGCCAGAATCCCTCCCCTGACACGGCGAAGGGATCATGTAACGGCCAGCATACAGTAAGCTCATCTCAAACCACATCATCAGTAACATTTTTCTGCTCCAGCGGACCAGACAAGAAAACAAGCGAAGCCGGCTCAATGGGAAGAGCTGAAAACAGCTGCAACATCGGACAACACTACAACCAATACAGTACTTATGTTTATGAGGATATGCATCAACACATTCAACACTGACACACACAGTAACGTGTGCGTGGAACATACTGCGTTCACTTTACATTTTAATCATTCTGCGTACAACGGTGCTCCTTAGGGTGGGATAGCAGGCTGCGTGGGTGTATAAAAAAATACTGATATGATGAAAGGAGTACATGTCTGTCGGGCTCGAGGGATTTCCTTGGATTTCATTTTCCAGCATTCAAGCCTAAGTCTGTAGTGACTGAGTCCCTGTAACGGCTCAGGACATACTCAACAAGAGGCTCGGTGGCCAGTGGCCACCAGCTTCCCTGTCGTGCTGATGAGAAACCTCAGCCAGGGCTAAGTTCACTGTTCAGGCCAGTCAGTGTGCTGTCTTATGGGGACTTCAGTTTTTTGGTCCGAGGAGAGGCTCCATTCTCAGCTTTAAGAACTCCGTTTTCATGGTGACCAACTAGCAGGAGAGACAGAAGGGAGAAGTCAGGACCTCTAGTAATTTATTTATACAGTTTAAAATGATAGGTATAGTTCAGATTAATAGACATTTCTGTAAATGTGCCATTTTCAACTGTAGTCCCTGGGTAGGTGTAAAAACAACAAATTCTTAACACCTAAAAAACTTTAAAATACATTAAAACAGTAATGACACCTATAAAAACATAGCACATATCAGACATTCACTGATCAGGACAAATCAAGAAAGCAGGAGGAAACACATGCATTGTACTTATCAACAGTCAGTGCATTAACTACAGTAGATACCAGTCAGCACGCTCTCAGAAACTAAGTAATGAACTGCTGAGGACAGGCTCAACAACAGAAATTATTTTAGCCACTTCGAAAGAAGGTCCACCTAAAAAAAAAAATAAGCCAGTCTCTCCAAATCAACCAAATTCCATGATGAAAGCTGTAAATTTTAAAGCAGTAAAAATATCCTAAATATACCACAGACTGATTTTTTTTAAGTGGCTAAGATACCTTTGGTTGCTGACCCTGTCCACAGCTGCTCAATGCTTGATTTCCACGCTGGTGCCCGTCTTTGCATCTCCAAACTTGTCAGTACCTCATACAAGCCCACATTGAATAATCCAAACTATCCCTTTAACCACCTGTTAGGAAGCCTTTCTCACAGAAAGCCTTTAAAGCAGTGGTGCCAGCCCTGGTCCTCAGGAAGCCCTGTCCTGCATGTTTTAGATGTTTCCCTGCTCCAACACACCTGATTCAAATGATCCGCTCATCATCAAGCCTCTGCAGAAGCCTGACAACAGCCTGATCACTGAATCAGGTGTGTTGGAGCAGAGAAACATCTAAAACATGCAGGACAGGGGTCCCTGAGGACCAGCGCTGGGCACCACTGCCTTAAAGCTAACTTCTCCCATGTGCTAATGTGATCAAGACGAATCAAGAAACAGGGAATCACAGGAAAAAGAATTTAAAGCAAGGAATCCAATCCCCTGAATTTAATATGACACAGTTGTTGCCTGATGGCTTCAGTGTAGTGTAACGAAACAAGTTCGAGCAGGTGTTTACACTCACGTGAGTCTCTCTTCAGTGGCCGTAGGGCTTGCTTTGTGGCAGCCTTCTTGCGAACAGCTTGTTCATGTCTGAACTCCCTCCAACGTCTCAGCTGGAAGCGGATAAACTTCCAGAGTAGCCAAGATTGGGTCAAACATACCAGCAGTAGAACGGTCATCCTGAAGGGGCACAAAGGTAAGAAGATTAGTGCAATAATGTGTTTAGGAAAATGGACGTGTGTGTGTGCGTGTGTGTATGTGTGTTAGTGTTAGTCTTAGGAATATTTGTACAATATTTCAGGGTTTGACACCGACAGTTTAGTTTGGTCTGGTTGTCCTGTTTGCTGAGTCATTTTTGGTTAATCAGTGTCAACATTCCTACATCCACTGTGAATTTCTGTTACACAACATTCAAAATTCAACACTTTTCATGGGTGATGAGTGTGTTTTAACTAGACAACTGTTACATTAGCAGTAGAAAGACTCAAAAAAAAAAAAAAATCATTATCCACAGATGCCGGACAGACGTTGTTACCTTATCAGTACAGTGTTGAAGTTGCCCATCTCCAAGTCCAGCCCCTGGTTTTCTGCTCGAGCCAAACCAAACCCAACGGCCAGGAACATCAGGGTCAGTGTGGCCATCCGTGTAAACACAAAGCTGACTGCCCACATGTCAAACCTAAAAGCAACACACAGTGAAGATGTGGTCAGTAGAAAAGGTGCTGAGACGCCGATGATCATTACATAAAACAAGGCAATAATAAAATGTAAAGCCTCAATAATGTCAAAAAGGAAAGAACAGCTGAGAGGAAAAAATAATTAATAGCAATAATAATATTGTCAAACCAGTGGGCTTGATCACTTTGGGTGTTTTCACATCTCTAGTTTAGTTCATTTGGTCCAGACCAGAGAAAAGCTGAATTTTAGTTCCAGTCTGGTTCAGGTTCACACTGACGTTTACAAAATAATCAAGAGGAGTAAACATGAAGTTAAACAGACTGACAGTTCAACTCAGTACAACTCATTGATTGGACAGTTTTGGCAACTTTGATCCTGCATCGTCAGGACCTGTATAGGGGAAATCAAGCTCCATGTTCCGTGTTATTAAATGATTTCCATAAATATAAACATGGTTTATACAGATCAGTTATAAGATCGCTTCTTGAACTGATTTGACGATCAGTAGATGGATTTATTAGTAGTTCAGCGTTTGGAATCCTGTTGAAATCTCATATCTTCTATCAAAAAAAAAAAAAACGAGGCTGGTTTGTTTGCTTTCACACCACAAACAAACCGCACCACCGTTTGGTCCATGCCAGGGTTTGACTGACAGTTTTCACATCAGCCCAGATGAATCACACTAACCTGAGAAACACACCACAGTCCGTTTTAGCTGATTCAAACATGTGAAAGCACCTTTAGTGAAACTCATTAAACCCGGTGAGGTTGCTTACATTTTCTGATGGTTCTCATCAGTGAAGTAAAAGAGTCTGGCGATGTGGAAGCCCAGCTCTGACACATACTGCAGGAAGAGGAGCACCAGACCCACACGACTCATACTGCACGAGAAAGAACCGAGAGGCACGTAATAGATTAGATCACAAAAGAGAATAACATGAAAACAGTATGTCTGTATAATCATTAACCACGTAAGTGCATCTTAAGTACTTTAGTATCAGTAGCAGTAAAGCTGAGTTGTGCTGCTGCAGAGAAACACATCTCAAGATCAACTGATTCAAGGAGTTTCAATCTTTAATGTCTTTAGTGTTTTGTTACTTTTTTTCTTTCTGTTTCTTTTCTCACTATGCAAGCATTTTTCCTTGACAAGCCTTTGAATTTGTATGTTTTCAGAAAGGTCCCTCTGCTGGATGCTTACTTTAACAAGTATGCTGCAGAGATGTGCAGCAGATACAGACAGATGTACTGAAGCTGGCGAGAAATCTCCTCCTGAAAAACAAACAACAAGACGGCTTTTATTTGCAAAAGGTACAGTGCTTTCAAATAACGGAGCTCTTTTGTTCTTTTTCACCCTCTGTTTAATGCACATACATGCAGAATGTACACACACACACACACACACACACACACACACACACACACACACACACACACACACACACAGGCACGCAGAGCTTATCTAGTCACACTCCAGTACTCCTCCAGTTCCCAGGGCCTCCTTACTGACCTTGCGTACTTTCTGGAAGTAGAGCTCTGGCAAGGCATGGAGCCAGTAGGCCAACTGAGTGAGGTAGAAAAACTTCACCTGAAACCTGCAACACAAATACACAGACAGACAGACAGACAGACAGACAGGAAAGTGGGAGACAAGAAGAAAAGGAAAGAAGCAGAGAGTGAGTGCAATTTTCGCAGCGGCCACAGTGAAACGTCCCTGGTTTGATTTGTTTGACTACGAAACTGTGAAAAAAAAAAACGTGGTAAACACAGCCAAGTAATCAAGCAAAAATGTCTGTGTTTCATGCTGAATGCGTCAACTGAAAGAGGAAACCATGTTTCACAACATTTACTTGAATGCTTCTGAAACAAGGTGGCTGGACAAACTAGAGCATAATCAGAGTATAAACTCTATAATGAATGTTAGCGCAGCTGGTTAGTGTGCATGTTAAGGTTTTGACTGTGTGTGACGTGTTTACAGGCGACTTTTTAGAAGGAAATGATGGGATACAAACTAATGCTGGCAAAGCAAGAAACCAGGGAGCCTGAAGTCCACTGATTCTCTGTGCAGCAATTATTTCGAAGTACATTCATTACTGTCACACTTCCTCTGAAATATACTCTGTTAAAGTATAATATAAATTTGGTGATGACCTAACATTTTTATAGCGCACTCTGTGTCAAAATCTAGTTAGAATACTCTTAATATTTCAGATAATACTGAGCATATATGTGCAAATGCTTGTTTTATTGCCCCAGAGGTCCCTTATGAATTAATCCAGTCCTGGAGTGGACAAAGTGAGAAAAAAATGTAATAATCTACAAATGTTGCCAGATCCATGTGCATTTTTTCTGAGTTGCACATCAGTCATACCTGAGGTGTACATGGGGATAGTTCTCCCAAAGGCTGCTGGGATGCAGGAGATATCCTTCCTGTGTGAAGAAATCAGAGAAAAGAAAACTTTAAACTGTTGTGTGTGACATTTCACTGATTAAGAAGCTGTTACTGACTACAAGATGGTTTAAAAAAAAAAAACTGACTCACTGTTATGAGGATGTAAAAACTCCACACACTCGACACCAAGTGAAACACACACAGCTGACCCGACTCATTAAACTTGGTGTTCTTGCTCTTGGAGAGGTGGAGACGCCGGTTCACTTTCTGCAACATGAACAATTCAGCGGGTCATGTGAATACAGCTGGATCCAGTTATAACGGAGGCATGTCGACGCCGTCTTTGTCATGCACAAGGAAGTGTCACACTTACACAAATAACTAGGACAAGGAAAGACAGCAGGTACTATTTATGGCTGCCGCCGCTGAAAACCCTCCTCTGAAGAAGTATTCCTTTCAAGACGCTTTGGAAACCGTGGTGACGGCGCTAAAATAAAACATCATTCCTCCTCGCTGGCCTATTTCTAAACAATGACACAGGGGCTCATACTTTCAGATGGATTAAATGCTACTCTCTCTTCCTGCCTCCACAAATGTTTCGTAAGAGAGCTGGAGCAATGTCAGCCTGTTGTCAGTCTGATTCAGCCTGAAAAACAATCAGCATGCTGCCATTATGTCATTTCAGCTCTTGACTGTATCATTGCTTAAACTTAACACTTTATTTTCTTATTCAATAATTATTTTATATATATTCTACTTATCGTGGATGTAAACACTATAAGTATGTATTACCATATATTTGAATATATTCATAAATGGCATAAACTGATGATATGAATGAAACTTTAAACAGCAAAGTCATCACAAATATGGAGGGTTTTTTTCAGTTTCATGACTACAGAAACAGGAACGAAAAGGGGGGAAACCCATTCTTAAAACTCCCCTGCTATTAATGGAGTCATAAAACATGTAAATGCACTTGATAATAATGTTAGTAATATTGCTGATAACCCACTTTGGTAACACTTAATTTTACGGGTCCATCATTTCTGACTACTTTCCAAAACATTACTTAGGAAGAAACATTCACTGGCAGTCTGCAGTTGATGGAATTATTCAACATGTATCTGTGGTTAGAATTTAAGATTTATGATAAGATCATCCGCAGACTCTCAGACAGGCTGAGATGTTTCCAGGAACCGACCCAACTTGCTCCCGCTGTCATCAAGATGAAGCCCCTTATCAAATGTTTTTGACATGCTCAGTGCTTGTTACATTCTGGGTTTGCTATCTTTGAGACTTTTTCGCCATATATCTGCGATCCAGAAATACAACCAGACCCAGCGACTGCGATATCCGGGGTAGCCCCGACTGAAGCATCGCTGTCAGAGGCTCAGGCTGATGCGCTGGCTTTTTCCACACTGCTAGCCGGGGCAAATACTGTCAGAGAGGAAATCTAACAAGCCACCAGTCCATTCTTAATGGGTGCAAAGTGTTTTCAATTTCTCATTTATTTTGAACATGAATTTGTATCGAAACAGCAAATGTAGGTCCTAATTTTAAAGTGCCAGAGCCAATCAAAACACTTTCCCGAGCCTGGGCCGAGCATCTGCTGAGAATCTGCAGAGCAGATTTGTCTGGTTCCCAGGCCAGGGAAAATAATGGACCATGTTAGTTTGTACACTTGCAATTTGTCCTGTTTATTCCAACTTAATTGCTGCATACACTGCAAGCCTTCGTGCTCAATTTTGATTTATTTCTAAGGTCTTTTTTTTTTTTCTTTTAAATGTGGCAAATACCAGATTCCTGTGTGAACTGGTCACAGTCCTGAATTGACCTGCATGCGTATATAGTTTTATTTGTGAGTTAATGTGCAGTGGAAACCAGCCAATTTGTGAGCACAGGATAATGAAGACTATTTTTTTTTTTTTTTTCGCTTTTTGTGGAACAACGGCTGCCACTTCTGTACGGAGGTCTGTGTGGAAGCGGAGTTGGAGTGATGGCATCATAACATGAATGGCTTAAAAAAACAAAAAAAAAAACAAATGTCATCCAAAATTTCAGGATGTCTCCACACTTTAGGCAAGTTAGTGACCTAAAACAAATTCTGATATGATTATTCAGACTGAGGTCACACAGACGAGCGTCTGATTTAGAACCACATACGGAAGTGGCTTAAATCAGATGTGAAAAGATCAGATTCGAGGTGATTTTTACTGTTCACACTCACTAACATCTGTAAAATACCAGGGTATCTTTCTTTCAGACCTATAGCATAATGGCTCGATGTAAGGACCTCTGTGTGTGTGACTGATGCATTCTGACTGTGTACTTACATCCAGGAGATACTCCTGCACCACTGCATGGAGGATGATGGCGATGAAGAAATAGAAGAGGATGGTGGCACAGTCCTTCCATCCGTAATGGTAAAATGTCACCTCTCCCTCTAAGCACACACACACACACAGCACATGTTTGCAATCAGGAGGTGTGTGTTAAACATCCGGGAGCTTTGTAATCACAACTCAGTGACAGTAAATATAATGAAACAGGAACAGCAGCTGCAGAAGTGAAACTCTGGCTCTGTACGAACTGTGAGTTCAAATGAGTCCTTAATAAGAATTCCTGCATACCTGGTGATAGTGTGGTCACGTTGTACTGAGGCTGAATGAACAGTATGGCCGTCTTGGCTGTTGCCTGGAAATTAGACAAGATGGTCATTATTAGCAACTTATTTCAGTGTGTGAATGCATCTTCCAGAGGTCTGCGACAGGTGTGTATGCTGATAGACAATATATACTGTTGTTTATGTTATTGTCAGTCAGTCCTCCCCCGTGGCATTATAATTGCCTGCTGGAAGCTGTATTCCTTCAATAACGCCGCAGAAAAATCTGTGTGGTATGATGAGGCTTGTACTGACCTGACACAGGTTCCTGCATTATTTTCTGTCAAGCATCCTAACAGAGACACGCATTAGACCAGTGCCTCCCTCCCACCCCTCGTCACAGTTTGCATATGTCCACGAACTGTGACGACTTCGATCAGATGGCGATTTTAAGAGGAAGAACTATCTGGTATCTCGCAAAATGTCAGATTTACTCTACAGTTCAGAAGTTTGCATTAACCTGTTATATAAAAACAATATAATTACAGTTAAGAAGTTATTTTGAAGTTTTAAGAATAGCTTTGCTAAAGCACTGAGGCAGAAAAAGTTTCCTGTTTAAATCTGCCCAGATGTTGATGTTGGGCTTACAGTTTTTTGTACCAGTGACTAGTACTTTCTTATATTCTTATTTAACTGTTGCTCAAAGGTATTTTTTTTTGTCTCTTTCTGCCCATTCAGTTGTCAATCTGGCTCAAAGATTGTTCACCCTTTCGTTCTCCACATACAAAACATTAAACCTTCATACAAAATAATGTATAGAAACAAGATTTTGTGGCTTAAGTTCACAAACCTTTAAGCGACAGTGTAAGGCTACAGAAATCTTTTTTGCAATTAGTTGTTAGTCTATATAATGACTCCAAGGTGATGTTTTTAAATGGCTTGTCAAACAGTTCAAAACCCAAATATTGTCAATATACAAAAACATAAAGAGGAGAAAATCAGCAAATCATTTGGAAAGTAAGGTCTAAATGTTGAGATTAAAGTTGTTATACCATTTTGACTTTATTTGAAGTTGTATTTCAAGTTTATTCTCAAAATACAAAACAAAAACAAATCTTCCTTCTCTCTTTTTTTTCCCTTATTGTGGCCTTAATCCTCTGCTGCACTACAAAGATCACAGAAATGTCAGATTTATTTAGATGATTGTTTTGCCTCCATCCTAATAGACATGGCTTGGTACATAATTAAAACAGTCATCCCTCCTGAGACTCCTGAAGGGACCCTGTTGGTCCCCTGGCCCCGGTTTGGGCATCACCGTGCAACACCAGTCATTCCTTGCGCGCCGGGGACACAGGTGGCCTGTCAACGCCAGACTGTCAAATTCAAGTCCAGCTATAGCTCTGCATTTCTCTCTCTCTCTCTTTCTCTCTCTTTTTTTTAACAGAACCGAGAAATATGAAGGAAATCCCCTTCTTATTTTTTACTCGGCCAGCTGTGTGATCACAAGCAGGGTTCCGGATTGAAACAGTGCTTGTTAAATGCTCCAACAAGCGGCGGCCCTGGAGTCTGTTTGTGGGCACGTCAACGAAGCTTTTAGCTAATTAGGCCGTTAATTAATTCAGTGACTGTAATGTCAGAGGTGAAATCCCCTCAGGTCTCGAGCAGCAGCCTTCAGTTCAGCTGAGCCCACAGCAGCCAGCAGCGGCGGCTCAGAGATTGAGACGTGGCAGTTAACTTCGACTTGCAAGCTCGCGGCGAAGAGGCGAATCGCTTCCGTCTGTGCTTTTCAAAATAAAACCGCCCAACGTCGAACGTGTGGGGAAACTCACTCGGAGCAACAGCGATGCTTTTAATCTGAAAGCCAGAAACCGTTGCCTTCCCGTCATAACTGGCCTCTGTGTTGTAACTGACAAATTTTGGACTCCAATGTTCAAGCGGACTGGAAACTGGAACAAGACGTTGTCAAGAGGGTAAAAATGTGAATTTTAGGAAACAAATAAGTTACATTAAGTTGTTTTTGAGTAGCCACTAATGTCAATACCAGCATATGAGTTTTCAGTTGCATTTCGGTGTAAGAAGCTGCTTTTGGGATTAAAGTATGCAGAGCAAGGCACCGAAAACTTTATATAAACTAGCTTAACAGTTAGCAATAAACGTGTAAAGTTGCATTTTACACCCTGTTGCGTTCAGATGTGACTTCCCGGTTCAGTTTTAAAATCATGCGTTGCTACGTTGACTATGAACAAGAGCAACATTCATTGTTCACAAAACTTGTAAAAACTGCAGCAAGCAGCCACCATATCCGCGACAGTGCTCGCAATGATAGAAAGCTCAGATTCAGTCAAACATGCAAACATTTGTACAAAGCAAAAGATAGTTTCGACCGAGCGACGCTCAACTTTAGCACCAAGTTACATCTTTGACTGTGCAGCAGACTTTGCCATCTTAAAACAGCTGAGTGAGCCGAGGGGGAAGAAAAGAGAATCAGAGTTCATCTCACCTCAAACATCAATCCAATCAAAATGAAAATCACCAAACTGAACACGATGTCGGCATGGTTCTGAATTAAGAACTCCTGGCTGAAGAAAGGGTAACTCTTGTTCCTTCGGCGAAATGCCATGTCAACTCAATGCTGTTTTCCCTGCTATTTTATAAATCAGAATTTTTCTGACTACGAAGTTCAGGAGTTAACTTTCTCACTGACGTGCGCATGCGCGACTTCTTAAAGGGCGAGTGCCATAAATACCTCCTTTGAGGCCATTTGCACAATAAGTACAGGCTGACATGACAAAAAGAGCATTTGAACCTGAAGGGTCACAGACAGCGGGGTTGGGTCAGATTACTCTGAAATGTAGTCACTTGCTGAATTCAAATTACGTGGTAATTTTTGTAATTAGTAGGGGCAGCCTAGGGACGGTTGCAACAAGGAACAGCTGCAACAAGTCTTATTTCGTTCTCCCCAACAGGAAGACAGAAGGCACATTCAGCATCTGCAACTGTAATGTTATTGTAAAACAAAGATTTCCTTATTGAGACAAAAAGCAAAAGTTAGTGATATTTGAAGCTACTACGGGGCACTTTCATATTTTGTTGATTTTGGAGGCCCAGTGGACAAAACCTCTAGTACTTCACACTAATAACTACACAATATAACGTCAAAAATGAAATTATCCAAATAAAAATCTCCTCATTCATCCTTTTAACTGGCTAATGTCATACTCACTTTAATTTTATTAAGGAAAATGTAAACAGGCTCGTTTTATCTGATTTGCATTAATGATTGCATCATGATTTGCACAGTATGTCATATGGTAATCATCAGTGGTATGGTCTCCAAAAAAACAAATACACCAACACCTCTTCAGGTTTGTTTTGATGAAGCTGACAAACACTAAAACTAAAGTTGTCTTCTGTAGATTTTTATTTTATTTTATTTTATTTAGTTTTGTGAGTACAAAGTATTGTTTAAGTTATTGTTAGGTGTAGTTTTTATATTTTATTAAACTGTTTTTTCACACCTAGTTTAATTTTAGTCAAATATAATAACCCGGGTTAGTAGAGCATTGCTTATCATTGTTTTCATGGTTTCATGTTCTCATGGAAATTGAAATTGCCATATCAACATAAGACATTTGTAATGTAATCAAGTAATCATTGACAGTATAGCTATGATCTCATCATTTCCAAAATTATCTGGGCTGATTATAGTTACCTTTTTATGTAATTTGTTACAACTCAACCCTGGTAGAGATAAGTACATGTTTTAAATGCTAAAGAAGACTTACTTACTTTTGTAACTCTGAAAACATTGATCAAATAATTACAGACACTTGTATTCCAGTTGCTCCAATATGTGGGCTATTTATTGCTTATTTAAAGCCACCAGTGGCCTTGCACTTCACAGTTCAAAATTTCATATAGGCAGTCACCTGGGTGCAAGAGAAAACCCAGCATCATTTCACTGCGTTATTAGTGGATTTCTTATGTTTTAGGGATGCACGATAACATCAGCACATCATTGATATCATTTCTGCTGATATGACAGGCCGATAAAATGACACTTTAATTTTTCTCACACATCATGAGTATGTCTGTGGTGTACAGGGAAAAAAATGTGTATATATTGGTATTTGTATCGACCAAAGTGAGTTGGGAAATGTTGGCATATTGCCAAAAATCCGTTATCGTGCATCCCTGAATCCCCTTTACAGAATAGTAATGAGCAAAAATGCATTTGTTCCCTAGAAACAGCAATCGAGAAGAGCACATAAAAAAGTCACTACAAGTACCTCATAAGCATCTTTTCATTTTGTTACACAATAGACAGTTGAAAGCTTTTTAAAGTCAGTGCCTGAGACATGATCCCACCCCCCCAAACACAATGTAAATTCAAAAACATTTTTAGCAATTACATGGTCAACATGTAAATTAAGTTAAAACATCAAACACAGTTTTTCCAGATTGACACACTAGCCCTGCTCAAAGCAATGCCAGTTGACATGATTATACAAAAAATACAGTATATTATTCTCTGTGGGGATGGAGGTTATTTTTTTTTATGGGAATAACAAAAAAAACATCACAGCAATAGACATATGGTACAGAGGATACTTGTGCTTTTAAGAGGCCAACAAAGCTCTGGCTTATGCTGAGATGGTAAAGATTCAGAGGTCACACACTCCTGCCCCCTTTAGATCTAAGAATCATTTCTCTGTTCTCCCTAACTGCTGGCAAATATTAACATAAATAACAGCAGTTTCAGTATATGTAATATAGAGAGCATCAGTTGTCCGATATCATAAAACAGCTGCATATATCTTATGATGTTTTGATATAACTCATGGCTACTTCTTTAATATGTAATTACAATCTGGCAGAACCAGTATTCACGTTTTTTTGCACAGCATGATTCTTGAGGCTTAAGTAAACTGCTGCCAAAAGAATTGAAAAAATGTGTATTGGACGTCAGGTAGAAGGTGTGTTTGAGCTCCATAAGCCACCTAATGGCTAATTAGCTCTTTAATTATCTTCTACGTGTCTGATAAAAACACAGCTGAAGGTTTCCCCTCTGTATGTCAGGCATTTGGGCAAAGCAATGCTTTTAGAAAATAGCTTATGATTGGAGAAGAGCACAGGCTAGCTTAGCATTAATTCCAAAATGTTTGCATATACTATGCCCCACAGTGATCTAAATATATAGACGTATAGGCTGGGTTGCACCAACACAGATTAATTTAAGGACAGGCTAAACTCGTCTCTTCTAGCATTCATCAACTGTTTAGCTAGCTAGCAAAGGTTTTGTTAAATTTTTGGCTAGCTAGCAAAAATTTTGCCTGATTTTTGCTTAGTTTTTAGCTAGCTGATAAATAATGTAATGTTTTGTTAACTTTTCAGAATGCTAGCAAACATTGTAACATATATAACTTGTAATTCAGTTCTGATTAGAACTGATCTTAGATTAAATTAATCTTTGCTGGTACAACCAAGTCATAGAGGTGACATTTCTGCCAGCCTTCTCATCCTACAGAACTGAGCAGATGAAAAAAGCAGCCCTCCAAAAAGCTGGTGTACTCCTTTACTGTTGGATAAGTAGCTGTTACCCTTTCCCTGATTCTGTGTTCATGAAAAAAGCTAAAAGTTATCGTCTTCATCTCTTCGGGACATTATGAGCTGCCTTCTGGGACCTGTGAGATGAGGGACACTAGATGGGGAGTCCAGCACTCCAGAGTCCAATTTAGGAGTGGAAGTACAGCGTGGCCCAACCCGGCCCATGAGCCCACGTACATCCCTGTGAAGAGCTGGATCACTGGGGATTGAGTTGAGGCGCACCCCCTGTTCCAGACCCCCAATGTCCCGGTCCAAGCGAGGGTTACTGGCACTGCTGGGAGACTGAGGATCGGCGCTGAAATATAAGGTTGAACTGGACTCTGTGGGGCAGAAGTATGGCTCTGGACTGTCTCCAAAAACAGATTTGCCCTCTGGTGAGCTACGTTTGAAATCTGATGCAGGCGACTCAAGTGGGCTCTCCATCTCCAGACTGTCGTCCTCTTCTTCAGGTTGTTCAGTTGACGTGGGCTCACTGACGCTCTGGAACTCATCTTTGCAGTCTGAGAGAGGAGCCAGGCCTTTCTCTTGCGATTCAGAGGCAGAGACGCCCTCACAGCTGCCTCCTGCTGTGATAGTCATGCCCTCATTACTCTTAAACTCTTGGTTGTATTCCTCCATGTCCAGTATAGCTGCCGCTCCGCCGGCCCCGTAAGCTCGGTTGATCTTCCCCAGGTCTCCTGTTTTCAGAGCCAGCCGGATTAGGAGCCAGTGGTGGTGGTAGCAGGGGCAGGAGCTGTTAGGCCGGACCCCGCAGGTTCCTGGGTGCTCCAGCAGAGAACCAGCCACACCTGAGAGAGAGAAACTGCCATGGTTTTGAATGGAGGGAGCTGGCAGGCTTTTGTCCCCAAGTGAGAAGGAGGACTCCCCTCGTTCTATACACGTGCTGCCCATATGGTTGTGGTGTGTCCCCTGGGAGATCTCTGTTGACTTGGGGTGGAGGAAGCGGTAGTATAGGACAAGAGAGGCAGCACCTGGGAGGCAGGGAACAGGAATGAGTTGATTTTAGTACTTGCAGTATGTTCTAATGTGCCTTGCAGGTAACTTGTTTTCTATAGTTCATTGACAATTAATTAAGTGACAAATCAGACCAGTGACCAGTGCGTGAGGATTTTTGTGGCATCTAGCAGTAAGCTTGCAGACTGCAAACACAGTTAAAAGCCCATATTTAAGCAAACTCCATGGAAGAGGACCTGCTCCTTCTGCAGATATAAACAAATATTATTTTCAGGTAATTATACACCATTGAAAACAGACTTGTGAATATTATATTCTATTTCTGCCATAGTCTGCCAGTAGATCCCCCTACATTTTAAACACTGGACCATTAATTCAATTAGTGTATAAGGACATCAGAGGATATTTTTTTATTGAGTTGTGTGTTTTTCATGTCTTGTTTTGGGACTAGTGTTTTAATTATTATAATTATACATGCACTATGTAAATTATCCTGCATATGGACATATTCCGCAGGTAGGATCTTTGTTAGGATGTTAAACTTCACCAAGCAAAGTTGCAGTGAAAAGACAAGACAGATGCAAGTTTTACTCTGTGGCACAGAGTCTTAAGAAAAGGGAGAGCAACTGCTCTTTAAAAGCCCTCACTTCTGCCTCTGTTGAATGAAATTCCGTTAACTGTGACATGCTTGTCATGAGATTTTGATGTTGATTGCAACTTTGGAGATATTTGCTGCCTTTGACACACAGCTGTCCTCACCAGAGCAGCTCTGTGTCTCTGCCTGTCCTTGACACTGCCTTCAGTTCATCAGAGTGTGTTGTGGGCAAAAACACTGAGAAAGACTAGAGTGTAGTACAATCTATATATTATAGTGATATAGTATTATATATCATTACATTTTCTTTTGAAGTATGGTATTTTATATTATTATACATTATAAGTATACTGTACAGTGTTATATGTTATATTTAGTGTTTACCATTATGGTGTTGCAACATCAGAGCCAAGTGTGTTTTCACCCTACCCTTTATTCTTTTTTCTTTCTTTTTTGCATATCCGGAAAATGATGCGATCAGTGACTCAAAACTGTGATATGATCTGAACTGCATGTTCTGTGATCTGTTGCACCCCTAATAAGTAATTTTTCATTAGCGTATAATAACCTGAAAATAAGAAGTTTCCATTACTTTAGAATTAGCCATTTATATCTACAGAGGGCATGAGTCCTCTTCCATGGATCCATGTTGCACTGCAATGTTTCTGCAGCAGGCCAAACAGACAAACCAAACACTGGCTCTAGATACAGCCTTTTGCTGTGGTGTTTGAAATCTGCAAGCTCACTGTTAGATGTCACTAAGTCCTACACTATGGTCCTTTAAAAACAGACAGAACAATAATACAGATTCTTGGGTTGTCCTACTTAGAGTCAGTTTTTACTTATATGAATCACCATCAGGGCTGTATTACTCAGATTCCACAGAAACTATTAGACATGTTGACACTAATTATAAACACTGAACATGAAAACGTTGGAGACATATTTGCTATAAAACTTACGGAGAGCAGATAGAGAGAGTGACTCACCGAGGAGAAAGCTACACAGCACAGTGGTGGGAAGGGTCATGCTGTCCCATGATGCTTCGCTAAGGAAGTCGGAGGCGGCCAGCAGCAGAGTGGCGTTCTCTATGAGCATGAACTGAGGGAGGAGAGAAGGTCACACCATCAGTCATCTGCAGATGGCTTTACGTCATGGTAAGCTGAGGACGCAGAGGTGAGGATGACAATGCAAACTATCTGCCTGTGTGGGTTTATCTGCCCGTGTGTGTGCAGCTGCCCTGTGTGTGAGTGGATGAGGCAATGCTTGACGTGGAATACAAAACAGCACAGAGAAAAACTAGATGAGGAACTCAATGTAATCAAAAGTCTTACTGCATAAAAACTGGCCATGCGGAAGCGCGAGGGTCCGTCTTTGACGTTGAGGAAAAGGAAGACGTGGACGAGCCCCATGATGCCGTTAAAGGCACGCCAACACCAGGGGCCAGTGCAGATGTCTGGTTGCTGTGATACCAGCCAGAAGGAGGCCGTGAGCCAGTGGAAACCTGGAGGTCAACGTAAAAATAGACCAGGAGATACAATAGGGGATCCATATGCAGTGTATCACGCTGATGCAGAGAAGCAAGTAAAAAAAATGGAATAAGAGGACATGCTGCAGCACTCTGAGGATAATTATCTCACTTGAGTGTATTAACAATACATTTGTGGACAACACTAGCATTTTATTGCACCCTCTCTCTTCCTTTCATGGATGCCAGATTTAAGCCATTTTTCCACTATATGCTGCTGCTCCACTCAACTCTTCTACTTCTTTTTTTTATCATATACCTCCTCAACACAGGCAATCATCATGGTATGAAATGGTATATAATGCTCTGATAGCCTTGTGCCATGATTACGCTCACACCGTGTCAACGGTGGCAGCTTGCATGTCAGAAGAATTTCCTCTGCCACTAGTGACTCTGACCCAATTCCAGTTCAGCCCCTACACCCTCTCTGTCTGTTTGCCATATTGACTGTCATTCCAAACCAGTCAGCCTTAAGGGTCAGTGGGTTATGAAGCTCTCAAACAATGAGTTTGCATCAATGCATGCTTACAAACCACACTCCTCTCAGGTGCAGCACTTCTTTGTCTTAGATGGTGGAAATGCCACATACTTACAAAAGTTAGTTCTGTGTAGTTATTTCCAAAAGATAAGTAATAATTTACTTTACTTCCAAAAGACATTTGATGAATTTTTATTTATCTAATTGATCATTTTTCCTTTCACAAGATTACTATGAATCAATGAATGTAATTAGTGTGCCATTTCATCACCGATTACATCTTTGTCAGTGCTGCGTATAAGACTATTGTTTAAATATATCATCAATTATATTATGTTATATAATAATAATATAATTTAATTATAATAATGTTCCTGTTCCTGCCAGAGAAAGGCAAGACCATCCCAAAGCTTGCTGGTGTATTTACACCCTCCTCCTTTTTTAAGAGACCATTCACATGAGCAAGTGTGTCTCCACACAGAGCAACACTCAGTCACAATAAATGAATCTTGACTGAGGTCATACCAAAATAAATGCCAGTTACCAAGCAGGTACTATCCACAATGGACAACAAAAAAAAGCGAGCAGAACTGAGTCAAGCCAAGATGTACCATGCAGTGGAAACGCGGCTTAAATGTCAACTACACAAAAGTACACATGGAACTTGCTGCTCACCTGCTACTCCACAGACCCACCAGTTAAAGACCCTGGCAAAGAACATGAGGCAAGTCACCCTTGCACCCAGCATGCCTGCCCTCCACACCAGCTGGCACAGCAGGGCTGCAGGAGGCAGCGCCAGGTGGCCCGGTCTTATCAAACAGCAGGCTCTGCTGTACAGCACCAGGGCCCAGGAAATAGAGAGCACACACAGACCACAGCAATAGGCCACTGAGGGGAAAAACAAAAAAGAGGAAGTATGAATAATATTATCTCTTATTTAGATACTGTCTTGAACAATTGACATGTCACAATCAGGATGTAGTGCCAATAATTCATGCACAGATGAGTGTACCTGGGGACATGATGCCCACATCAGTGGACACCACGACATACGCCTGCAGCAGGCTCTGAGGCAGCGTGAGGACGAGGGCCTCCAGCAGCCAAAGAGCAGCAACATCTGCCTGCTGCATGACAGCAGCTCCAAGCTCGGCCACCGAGTCCTGCCTGCGCAGCACAGATCTCATGCAGTCCCATAACCTGCCAGGAGAGGGAGACAGAGACAGATACCAGAGAGGTGATACACAGTAACCTCCTGGTGAAGGTTTCAATGACAGACTGATATTAATAGAATTATTTCCGTGTCGTTCTATATGTAAGCAAATGATGCAGCATTTTGTAATATAATACCTGTAGTTGCAAAGATCTTACCTTTTGAAGATGCCTAAGTGCAGTATGTGTATGACAGAGAGGTAGCATCGCCTGTCATCACCATCATCATAGTACCATTTCATACTGAGCAGCTGAACTGCCGTCCCCGGTAGAAAGAGGCCGAGAGTGAGGCCTGCCCACTGCGTCTCCTCATTCCAAAGGTAAAACCCTATACAGTAGAACACTAACAAATACACACACACACAAACAACAGAAACAGACACACAGATACAAAGTGGTGTAAGCATTTTGTGTTGTTATGTTCAAATTCATATCAGTAAAGTACAGTCTGATTCCTCATACAGTTGTGCAGTTTTTAAAGGAAACACAGCAATTAAAACCCAGCATATGTGTGAGGATTTGTAGAGAGCTGCAGAGGCCTGGAGAAATGTAGGAGCACCTTGCTCAAGTCAATTGTTTTTTAGTTTAAGAGGAAGCTTTTCTAATGAGATGGTACAAACCCCACCCAGCAGAGCCGAGAGTCTGACTCCTTTACCACAACCTGCAATTATTTGTCCTTAGTTACACAAGACTCCTTGCACTGTGAAAATAATGACTTGTTAAATGCTTCTTCTCACCATATTGATCATTTTAACTAACGCTTCATTTTTCTGTGACAGGCTGTGGAGTCCATGCAGCGGCAGCACAGTATTTTTATCTTCTGGGAATGGTATATCTGCTGAAGGCAAAGTCACACTTTGTTCACATCCAGTCAGTCACCTTGTCTCTCGTGTCCTGCCCTTGTCCCATTGATCTGCTTAGTCAGGGAATTATCACACCTGAGTGTCCTGCACACTGTTTTTAATACAGACTCCAGATGTGCATTCATTGAAATACTTTAGTACTGATAATAATAACATCAGTTAGCATAATAGGTCTGCAGGACGTGGTTAAAAAATCACACAGCAATTATTTTGAGATATTGCAATTGAGATATGATTCATAACTAGTTTTTAGATCACAAATTTCATTTTCACTGAAGGAGATCATTAAAAAACATGATGATGTGGCATTTATTGGGTTCTGTACCAAGCAACCATGTTTTCTTACATCTGGAGAAGAAGATTTGTAGGCCAGGGCATTTCTGCAGCACTGCACTACACATTTTTCCTTTATCAAAAAATTGCAGCTTCTGCCATTTGGATGTTGCACTTGGCCAGACTGTGTTTTTAATAATATTAACATTTATTGTGCAGCCCTGCTACCACAGTGCTGCAGAGATGCCCCAGCCTACAAATCTCCAGATGTAAGAAAACATGTTTGCTTGATACAGAAACCGACAAATGCCATCATGTTTCATATAGGTTTTTTTTTCACTGAAAATGAAAATTTTGATGCAAGAAATATCATTCTGAGTTATAATGAATCATATTTCAATACTAGTATCTGTCAAAATAATTGCAGTATGATTTTTTTACCATTTTGTACAGTCCTATAGTAAGAACACTTGTAATAACTGTCATACTAACAGTGTAATAATGTGTTTTTGGAGGAGAGGCACTAGAGAAATGTAAAGGTGATTCCTGTAGGTATCAAGGACAGTCTGTTACTGCGGAGGTTATTTGTTAAATGTAATCACTTTCTGCTCTGTGACCCTGCAGAATGACCCCTGGGGGTCCCGGGGCCTCAGTTTGGCCAGCTGGGCTAGCAGTGCATATGTTAGATGAAAAGAAAAAACTAGCTAGGTTTGCCAATTCAGCAGTAACAGCCGTGCAGCAGCATCACCGTTTGAATAGTGCTTCTGACCTGCTGCTGGGAAAGCTCCAGCACGAAACATCATGGCTGAGCAACAGCGTGTTTCATTCATTACAGCCAGCACAAATACTCCACGCAAATACAACACCCGCCTGCCTTGTTTTTATAGTCACTTTCAGCCCACACCAGCAAACTAGCACCCCGCTAGCGCGGGGGTTTCTATGCCCACTTACGAGCGGTCCGTTCGGCCACGATGACCAGCGCCGACACGCCGAGCAGCGCAGCCTGGCACCACGCTATCCAGCATCCGCTCCGCCGGGCCGCGGACGGCATCCTGCGGGCGACCGCCCCGACAGCGTTTATCATGATAGGGACGGGTGGGAGAGCGAATAAAGCGGTGACATTATCCTGGGCATCCTTCGCCACCACCGCGCGTACATCCGCTCCCTTCTTCTCCCGCTGCCTGCCCCCCGTCAAAAAATATGACGTCACCGCGCGGGTTTTAAAGGGGCGTCGGTTTACCAACGGTCCGCTAACGGTTACTGTACACTGCTCCCCTCCCTCCACCGCTGACCGGTTCAAATCATGCATGGCCATCGTTTCAAGGAAGGTTTTCTCATTGTTGGATAGATGGGATGCTTATGATCAGTCTGAATTTCCTTCTATCCAGCACAAGGTCATCACAGGGTCTTTTTAAAACAATTATTCAGCACTATACAGGGGAGACTCGGGTTAACTGTAACAGGACAATAGAGAGCCAAAGTCCCCCTTCTGGCGGGCCACATATGAGACCTTACTTTAGAAAAAAAAAACACAAACAGTTGTCAATGGCAAGAGACAATTTTTTTTGAATGGATTACTCATATGATGTTTGTCAATTTCAAAGCTAATTTTACAAGCTAGAAAGCTGCAGTTTGTTCCAAAAGCGTTGAAGTATCAGACTGTAAAGACTCTTAAAGACCATTTAAGCTACAAAGCCTGTGTATTTTCAAACCAGGATGTAGCAACAGTTGTTTCTCCGTCTTTTACTTTCCATCTGATTAAAGGACCGGGAGTCGTTTATCAGCCGTGAAGAGAAAGAATGAGTAAGACCCGTTGTTGTGTGACAACATCTTGGTGTGAAAACGCACAGACACCATAGCTTCAGCGGCTAGCGTTCATGATGTGAGTCACGCGATGTCTGGGTGTGAGCTCTTTCTACGGATGTATCTTCATAGTCTAACATTTAAACAGTTTTATAAGAAATGACAACTATTTTGACTTATAAAATTATGTTTTAAATTGACAAACATGAAATGTGTAATTTATGGCATAATTCAAACCGGACAGAAAAAAAAAATTGTCTCTCGCCATTAACTGCCGTTCATATTTTTTTCCAAAGTAAGGTCCCATGGTGATCCATTGGAAGGACTTTGCCTTTCTTTTGGAGGACACAAATTTGTTTAATCAGTTTGATCATTTGTTCAGTTGTAATTTGAAAGAGAGATAATATTTATTAGTGTGAAGACATTTCTCCAAATCATATTTCATTGGTAGGTGAAATCTGGTCCACACAAAGATGTAATTTCAATGCATTTATTAAGGAATTGTACAGGCTGTGTGCTGCAAACACGAAGCTTCAACGATATTGTTATGTAGTTTTGCTTCTTGCTGTAGTCTAACGTGCAAAAGTACGTAGGTGTTACAGCTTTACCCACTCTGGTACACATGCACCAGGATGTAGCTTAATGACAATTTTATAGGAAGTTGCGGTGAATGAGTGGGGTAAATGCAGTTTAAGTTCTATAGAATAGCTGCCTCATCTTCTGCAAAACGTGATCAGACTTTTGCATTGAATGCATGCAATGCCTGACATCTAAAAAAAAAATAATTGAACCATGAAGTAACATCATTAGAGACTATAGCATTCATGTGATTATTTTGAGGTATACTTTTATTTAAGATACTGTGGGGTATTATGACATTTGTTTTGTGACTCTGACCTCTTCCATTATGTTTAATATTGTAATGTTGTAGTCTTCCTTATTAGTGAAAATATATTAATTGTATTATTATTGGTGCACACATACATTTTTTATATCAAAAGATGACTAGAATATTTCAAGTAGTTTATGATTTATGAAGGAAAATATAATAAGACACCTGAAGTTAACAGATATATTATTTTATTGATTCCCATTGGGACTTTCTTCTTCCACTCTTCCACAGCAGGGTTCAGCTCCAGAGCAGCTGGTAGGCACACTAACTGTGACCTGATCAGGAGTGTGTCATCACCATTGAAGATGCATGTCGTGTAAGTTGCGAGTTGTCTCATCATTTGATGGCCACTTTGAACAATGTGCCACCCGACACCCTTTTTAAGTTGTAATCTGAGGAACATACTGCACAGAGGGTCACACAGCATGCCTGGCCTTCTGTCACAATGTGTTGTAGGGCTGGGCAATATGGACAAAATCTAATATCACAATATTACTGAGCAAAGACCACGATATCGATACTGCGGCAATATTGTAGGGATGATTGGTGATTTTACAAACTATAAACACAGTGGATTAGTGCAAATAATAAAACAGCTAGAACAATCTGATAAATTGAGAAAAGTATATCACTTTACTGTAACACAGCCTTTAAAACCAGGTAAAATCAACACTATTTCCATATCATGATATCCAGAATCTTAGAAGATATTCAGTCTCATATCACGATATCAATATATTATCGATATATTGCCCAAACCTAATGTGTTGTAATATTTTTATGTCTGTGTGCAGCATTCATAGGCTACATGTTTTCACACACATCGATAAAGCGTATGGTTGGTAAATGCTGTCTTTTATAGTCAGCTTGTGTTTTAGTTAAAAGAAGTGCCACTCAGAAATAATCTAACACCTTTGTTTTTATATATCGGAATAACCTCTCACAATCACTTGATGTGAGATTATTGGCTGTCAGCTGATCAATACTGAAACTAAAATATAGCTGTGTGTACAAAGTTTGTTGTGTTTTTTTCCAGGGTGAAGGCTGACACATATTGACGGTGAGTATTCCAAGACTCATAACAGGATGTTTATCTACATCACCAACTCCCCACATCAGGTCAGAGCTCTACGTTAAACACAAACAAGTGAGGTTTCTTGTGTGTTATCACTTTAACACTAAGCCCACTTACACTACAGTCATGCCTGTACAGTAATTGTCATTATAAGAAGAAACAGTCTCACACAATGAAACCACAGATAAACGCAATATGTTTATGCATAATCACATGTTTAGTTGTTCCATGAAGATGTTCTGGAGATACAAAACAAATGGCAGAAATTTCTATTTTATACATTTTAGATTAATATTAGCAATGGAATAAATTAACAAACATGTACACATTAAATCAGAAAAGTCACTGGCCCCAGGCCATGCTGGTAAAGTCTTGATTCTTCACATGCTACAGCCTCAGAGTATAGGCTAGGCAATCCATGGTTGAGATAAGGCTTTACTTCAAATAGGGCAGTAACAGACAGCTGCTGATCTGACCTGTAAGGATTATATGGCTGGATTAGCAAGGCTGTCTTAGGGCTCTGATATGCAGCCTGACTCCAGCTTTATGCTGGTTGGATGCAGAGGTAGAGGGCTGCCATGATGCAGCTGAATGGCAGAACACTCCTTTGCTTTGTAGATGCTCAGCTCAGTCTCCTCTTTGGCGCCCTCCTGGTGGCCAGAGGTGGGAGTCTCCATCTGCTTTATTAGGTCAAAAACATTCCCCTTGTCCATCTCAGCTTCTGCTGCCATGGCCTCAAGCTGCTCCGCCGCCTCGCTCATGTCAAACCTCTCGATCTCAGAGTTGACTCGATGCAGCTCCTCCGGCGAGTGTCTGCGGGAGGCTGTGGGAGAGAGAGGGCAGAAGCCTTGGAGGTGAACCTGTAGGCTGCAGTAGTGGAGATAGGCACAGGGGCAGCGAGGACACCTGTGGGGTCGTTCTCCGGTGTGGAGGCGTTTGTGGAGTTTGAGGTGGACGAACTGTGTGAAGCGGGCTGGGCAGAGCTTGCACTGATAGGGCCTCTCACCTGAGTGTAGGCGCTGGTGGGTTTTCAAATTGCTTGTGCTGCTGAATCGCTTATGGCACACCTGTGTCGAAACAGAGCCAAGGAGAATATGTTTTTGAATTTTCTGGATTTTTTTTTTTTTGTCTCAGTCACAGTTATTGAACAAACAAGATATAATATGTTAATCGACCCTTTGTTAATACGACCCCTTTTGGAAACTTTGGTCAACATTCTCCTTTCCTGTTTCCTATACTTAGATATGGTGTGTGCTAGGCTCAATTATGTTGAAAAGAAAACCAAATTTTGATGATGGTTAAAAGATGTTGCTGAAAGATCTGTAAAAGCAGCATACAGTCATATTTTACATTAGCGAGATAACTAGCTACCTAACAGTTCGGGTAGATTAGCTGGACAGTTAGATGGCATTTTGCTAAAATTAGCATCAGCTGTTACAGGCAAGCTAACAATTGTTGTAGAAGCTAACTAACAATTGATGTAGAATTGTGGAGAAAAAGCAGAAGTATTTCCTTCACTGTAATCACAAAATATTAAAATGAAATTATCTAAGGAAAAATCTCCTCCTTCTTCTGTTTAACCAGTTAACTACTAATAATAATCACTGTAACTTCACCTGGGAAACACAGGCTCATTTAATCTGATTTAAAGGAGAATTCAACCCTGTGGCAGGCATTAAGAATAACAATATAGAAATAGCTGATCTTATTGAGGTTGGTATTGTTTGCTTATGTAGGACATATGGAGGCATCAGTATTAAAGTGAGAGTTCATAAGCAGTTAAAAACTCCTTGTAGTAGCTATAAGTTAACGTTAGCAAAACACTAGGTAACTTGCCAGCAAATCTACATAAATTGTTAACTAACTCAATTGTCAATTAGTTAGATCTAGAAGTCCTGGTAGACACATTTTGGTACCTGTTGACGGAGTCAGGATAGCTGTCTCCTGTTTCTGATATATATGGTAAGCTAAGCTGCCTGACTGCTGGGCCCAACTGCATATTTACCATACAGACATAAAAGTGATATAAATATCTCCCCAAATGGCAAACTATTTCTTTAACTGCTGTATCCATACCTTGCATTCATGAGGCTTCTCCCCTGTGTGAACAAGGTAGTGTTTCTGCAGGTGGGCCAGCTGAGTGAAGTTCTTATTACAGGTCTGACACCTGAAGGGACGTTCTCCGCTGTGCACTCGCAGATGGACCTGAGGACGGCATGTCAGACATGATTATCTACATTTACCTACTCTGTCAAACTCAAGAAACTAAAGAGTGGATGGTTAATTCTGATATTCTTTGACCACTTCTTTCCTCACCCTGCTTTGCTATGATGAAAAGGGACTAACCTTGAGATTGGACAGCTGCCCAAACACCTTTCCACAGACGTTGCAGTCATACCGGATCTTTCCATTGTGCCTGGTGAGAGGGTAAGACAGAGTCTTGTAGCCGATAATCTGCTCACCCCGTTTGGTCTTCCTGAGGTCCACGGCATCCTCAGTATTGCTCTGAGTGGCAGCCGTGGGTTTGGAGGGGAGGTGGTCTGAAAAGGCGGCCATGCCCACTGGTGGCGAGCATCCTCCAGGTGCAAGAGAGGGCACAGCTCTTCGGAGTGAGGTGACCATGGGTGAGGCACTGGATGTAGCAGGTATACTGAGGTCTGCGTTGACGGTTGGAGAGTGTTTGAAATCTCTGAGGTCATCCGAGGCCATCCTGAGGTAGTTTGTCCGTTTGGATATGAGGTCCTTGTTGTCTTTGAGCTCACTAGCTGCAGAACGAATGAGGTCTTGTTTGGTGTTGTTGGATAGTGCAAGTGACAAGTCTTTGTGTCCGTTGGCCAGAGGGTGAAGGAAGTGCGTGTAGCCGTCAAAAGGCAGTAAATGAGATGAGAGTGTTAAGTGAGGCTTCAGTCGATCGCTGTAGAATGGGTATGAATGAGGTAGAATGCTGTTCAGGCCCAGTGAGTAGTGAGGCAGTAGATAGGGACCGTGCCTCAGAGCAGGATGAACTCGATCAGGCAAAGAAGGCTCTTGGTAAGGTTTGGCTAGAACAGGGCCTTGACTGTGCTGAAGGGTGAAGTGCAAACTGGAGGGGACAGGACTACTTAGAGCTGGCCTTTTGGCAGCTGGAGGGCTACATGATGGCAGACTTGAATATCTATGGCCATGGATAGATTCTGAGTGGGGCTGGATTGGGTAGACAACACGGGGACAAAGGGGAAAAACCGCTGAGATGTGGGTCTGACTATCCAGATGTCTGGGGCAGGTTGTCAGGGATCTGGAAGGCTCGTCTCTAAGGATTTCAGAAACGCTGTGTCCTCGTCTTGCTGTTGTCTTCTCCTGAACTTTGCTCTGTTCTGTGGGAGGAATAAAAAAATAGAGAAGTTACATCAGAAATGGGTGAAATCATTTTTAGACTTACAGTAAATATAAACAGTTTATCAGTTGTGTGACACATACACCCATGATATCGGGGGTGGGGTGTATGAAGTACTTATCCATAGCCAGTGTATTACCCACAATACATGTCAGTTAGCACGCCCACAGTTTGGAGAAACAGCAAGGGGCACCAGCACAAAAGCTGAGCAATGAACTGTTGTGGCCAAGGTCAGCAGCAAAATGGACTTCAGCCACCTTAAAACGATCCACGTGGGGTTTGATATTGATTTTTTTTTTCTGTCCACAACTGTCCTGAATTTTTTTCTTAACCGTTCATTAGAACAAGAATGATCACCACAATCAGCTTCACATGGGAAAACTGTTCAGGCCTGAGGCACAACGTGCTTAAAGTGCCGTCACATGGGTCTTACTCTATGATTGGTTTTGAGTGTGCAAGTGTGCACAGAATGTTTATGTGTTTTGGATGGGTCTACATGAAAAAAATCAGTATCAGTTAAGTGATAATGTGAAAATAACAACAAAAATCTAATAGACTGACGCAGTGGCAGACCAGCAACTCCTGTGTTTTGCAAGATAAAATTACTGATTTTGCCTATGGAGTTTGGTTGGTTTGGAAAGAGTGATATTTGGCTCATAGGATGGTGGTTAACCATCCGAAAAAGCTGTCTGATGGCAACGTAAAGCAGTAAAAATATTCTAAATATTGTGTACACTTAAACTGAGAATTTTTTTAGGTGGACCTTTTTTAAGTGGCTTAAATATCTTTTGTTGCTGACTCTGTCCACAGCAATACATTGGTTGGCTTCCCAGCCTCCACCCCTCTCTGCTTCTCTTAACCAGGGGTGTGCCGAGTGACATCTGCTGTAGGTGATACACTGACTATCTGAGACTAAGTATCTCATACAACTCCACTTTAACAAAGTCAACCTAATTTTGAAATAATGTGATCATGTGCATCTTTATTTTCAGTGCAGCCGGTTGCTTCATGCTTTAAAGATTATAAGATCTGTGGTCTGTCTCCCAGACTTGCCCTCGCTCTCTATGAAAGTGGACACCACATGTGAAACAATGGGCGTCTGATCAGGATACAGATAGCGCGGAGTTAGTGGGTACAGTATGACCAGTTATAAGTATTTTTTCACCACATGCAGGACAATATACACAGGATTACAAACTGCTTTTTATCTGAAAGTAAAGTTAAATCCTAAAACATGCTTGATGGAGCGGAAAATATACCTGTGGCAACACATCAACATTTATTTTCCACTGAATTCTACGCACATTTGCAAAATCTGCACCCAATCTGGATTTAATCTGAGCAAATCCTTCAACTTTATGCCCAGGAAGTCACGAGGAGAGATTCTGCTTAACTGACTTACTCCAGAGTAAGACAAAGGACACAAGATGACAAACAGAGGGAAACGAAATACAGAAGTATGCATGTACATTTCACCTACTCTTAGACACAATCAACATCAACCCACTCAAACACAGAGCAACCCTTATCTACCCTGAGTTACCCTGCCCCCCTCTCTTGAGGGGCCAGCTCTCAGCAAACAAACAGCCGACACTCAGTGAGATATCAATCTGTCAGCGGGTCGCCTTGTCAGGAAGTTCAAGTAGTCACTGGAGCGCTTCCTACCTCTCTTCCTCCTTAAGAGCCAAATAAATAAGAGGAGTCATGCCAGAATGCTGTCAGCACCTCAGGCAGCCTCTTCTGTGTGAGCATGTGTGAGAGCATGTGTGTAAATGAGTATTTTGGTGTGTGCACGCGGTCTCTCTGTTAGCATGTGCACTCTTTGTTTGTGAATGAAAGCCGAATGCTTTGTGTGTCAAAGAGAGAGAGAGCTGCCAGCTGTGTTTCTATGTGGAGTAAAAAAAAAAAAGGGAAACTGAAACATTGCCTAAAGTCCTGAAATTGGTCTCATCTTACTTGGCTTTACCTGAAGACAGACCCTCTCTACTTTCAGGTTTCTACTATCCTCCTTTGTGTCCTGCTTTAACAAAAGGGCCGTGGGTGTGACTGAGTAACTTCTTAAACACCCACACAAAGAGTGCGTCAGTCGGCCGACACTTTGATTTGGAACCTCACTCCACAATGACAGTACACAACAGATATGTCTCAAAGCGTGGGCACGAGATGAGTTCCATGCACCAGACGCCTTTGACTAATCAGTAGTTTTTAGCCTGCATAGCAAGAGTTGCTACTTTACCGTTGCCTCAATCGGTTGGTTAGTTTGTCTTATTGTGTGACGTCGATGCTTTAAAGGGTTAATTCAGATTAACCAAAGTCACTCAATAACACAAACAAACTAGCTGATAGAGGTAGAGGTGGGTTTCCTGTCAGAAAACCCTGTTGGACCACAAAGTAAAGTGGTGAAAATATTCTAAATGTAGCGTACATTTAAACTGATATTGATATTTTTAATGTGGTTAAAATATGTTCTATGGTGTACTGGTTCCACCCAGAACCCTTTCTGGAAGAAGAGTTTCATCTAGAGCCAGCCTAGGGGGTTATAGTGAGAACCCTTTTGCATTCCATGGGTTTCATCAGAAACCCACCAAGGGAGTTCTTGCAAGAACCCTTTCTAGTTTCATCTAGAACTCACCCAGGGGTTTCTATAAAGAACCCTTTTGTATTCCAAGGGTGTCATGTAGAACCTGTCCAGGGGATCTCATTTTTTTTTATAAGGGTTTCAGCCATTACCTTCTTGTCTTCTGATGGTTTTACATAGAACCATGTTGTATTCTATGGATTACTTAAAAACACAAGAAAACCCATGGTTTCAAGAATCCATGAAGAACTCTTTCTTCCAAAAAGGGTTCTTTAATGGAACTCTCAGCGTCACAAAGAACCCTTAATGCACCCTTTTTTCAAAAAAGGGTTTTTCAGAAGCAGATGGTTCTGGGTGGGTCCTGGGAGGTTCCCAGCTCATTTGAAAGAACCATTTTGGATCCCTTATTTCTCCCAAACTGGGGGCATGGCGACTGCCATTTACTGTAGGTAATCCACTCATTATATGCCTCATACAACCCCACTTCAAAATATCCGCACTATCCTTTTAAAGGTGTCCAGAAACACTCAGACCTTGCACAAATCCTAAATGGACACTAATACTACTCACACACTTACCACTCTTGTCCATAGCCAGCAGACCCAGTGGAGGGTAGTTACAGCGCTGGGCGAATTCAGGGCAGTACCACACCAGGAGCTCCTGGCCTGGCTGAAGAGGTTTGATGGTGTAAAAGAAGATGTCCAAACCATTCTGGCACGCCACCAGGTTCTGCTCCTCCATAGCACAGGCTGGATTGACGTAACGCATCCAGTTGCTTTGCTCCTCATTCAAACCATCCAGGATGTGGTGTAAATGGCCCTCCAAGAAGATCTACAGTGTGAGAGACCAAGACGAGACATTATTCAGTTGATGACGAATCAACATCGTAACATGCGCTGAATCTGAAACCATGATATCACACAAGTTTCCTGATGTCTTTATGGTAAATACTGTCTATTCTTTCAGCTGTGAGCAGGCCTGCCAACTGTTTGCGGCTCACAAGTCATCTAGGGTTACGAAACACTGAGCAAGAATTCACTGTATGACTGGATTGTAGTATTGGGTATATACGATCTCGCCCACTAACACTCTCACCTATCACCTTTACGGGGGAATCGTTGCTGCATCTGCTGACATTTAATAAAACTATTTAAAGTGACAGTTAGGGCTTTTTGAAGTGGGGTGTGAGGTACTTGCCAGTTCGTGTATGAAGCCTGTCAAAAGTATTGATACTTAATAGCTTTTCAATGCCACACTGTTCAAAACATTACAATATTAACAGTCGATAGTATCGAAAGTACCGAAGTGCTCATTCAAGACCTCATTTAAGACTGTGACCTTTTCTGTAGAAGCAGTGTGTACTTTTTTGTTGTGGTTTTGAAAGAGTTATTAAGTATCATTTCTTTTTTACTAGTAACGTATTGAAGTTGTGGTACCATGACAAACCTACAATGTGTTGTAGAGTCAGCACTAAAAAGGTATTTTAGCCTATATTTATAATAGTTTCACCACTTTACCTTGCTGCCAGAAACCGCCATTATGTAAAACATATATTGCTCTCTCCAAAGCCACCACATTCCACTGACAAAAACAGTATTTTTTTTCTTACAGAACACAGAAGTTGCAGGTTTACTGCTGCTTGGATCTGCTGGATCTGTTTGTTAGTTTTGGTTTTTGTGTGACTTTTGTCAATCTAAACAAACCCATTAAATCACCAAAGTCACACAATAATACAAACAAACAAACTGATCGATGCAGCTGTAGACCAGCAAAGTCCCATGTTCTGTGAGGTAAAATTACTGATTTCGCCTACGGAGTTTGGTTGGTTTGAAGAGAGCGATATCTGGCTTGTATAACAGCAGTCTCCTGTCAGAAAAGACTGTCTGATGGGAAGGTAAAGCTGTGAAAATATTCTAAATATAGTGTACACCTTTTTTTTAAGCAAATAAATTTTGCTGTCAACTCTGTCCACAGCAGTATATTATTTAGCTTGCTACACCTCTCACTGCTCCTACAAAAATCTAAAACTTTATGTTTATTTTATTTAAGAAGGGACACTGCACATTAATTGACATGATCACTTAAATCATGTAAATGCCAGATTTAGCCATACAGGCTAATTTTCATCTGCAGTCCCTGGCAGGTTGATGATATGTATATATATATATATATATATATATATATGTATATATATATATATATATATATATATATATATAAGCACAGAGCAAGTACATAACCATTGACAAAAGCACGTGACAAAGAGATAGTTGGGATTTTCCCCTTAAATTCAGCTTATTTAAACAGTCATTTCACCCTGTCTTTAGGTCTGTAAATCTGTATGCTGTCTGCTCTTTGAAGCTGTGCACTCACTTGACTCATGGCTGTAATGTTAACAGATTGTCTGTGTTATGGCTGTAGCAAGTTTTGGTTGGTGTTGCATGATTTCAAGGTTGCTGACTCTACATTGTAAAATGACACGGGCGCTTGTGTGTAATGGAAGATATCCTGATGCTGCTCATTTGTAACACAACGGTTCTCAGGCTCAAAGCCACTTCCTTGCTTAGTCAGTGTGAGAGTTTGTGAGTCTGGAGCAGCGAGGACATGTCTATGGCGTACTTACTGGCAGTGATACCACTGCCGAGAGAAGCGGGGAGAGAGGAGAACCGCTGCGTCACTGAAACCAAACAGCTGTGTGTGTGACCTCAGACATGCAGGGAACAGTGCATGCACATGTAAACCCATCTGATCATAGCGGCTTTTAAAGATACCCCATTGCTGGCAAGGCAGAGTCATACTTTCACAGGATGTCAGACTTTGACCACAGCTGCACAACTCGTGCCACACTACAGCCACAGCAGCGTCTCCAGATGGAGATACAGGATGTGAATGCTTTAAGAACAGATGAATTTCACATGCAAGTACACAAATCCAGACACTCACATGTAACAGATTCACTCACCCTCCAGAAGTACTTCCTGTCAGCGTCTTTCGGCAGCGTCTCATTGGTGTAGCTCTCCCCCACCAGAGGGCCAAAACGTGTTCCCTTAGGAATCAGCTCCTTACTGGTCACCCCAAGCACCTGTTCAGCAAGAAGGAGGACATTAAAATCGTCAAACAGCAGAGTCCGCTCTCAAATTGGAGGCCTGAGCCAGCAGCCGGATGCACTCAGAGTTGGAAAACATAATTAGAGGGATGAGATTCTTGGGAATACAGCAGCCCTTCTTATCTGGCTCTCCACCCCCGGCTTGTTTCTTGGTGATTAACCAAAAAGGATCAGGTCAGTTCACTGGAAAATTGTCCCTTGAGAATCTCCAGAAAAAAGGAAATAAGCAACCAAGCAATGATAAGTTATTATTAGGGTAGACTGGGGACAGTTGCAACAAGAAACATGCTAGAGTGATGATACTCATATTGCACATGCTCAGTTAGACCCTCTGCCCACCAGGAAGTCAGCAGACACATTCAACAACTGCTGCTGCATTTATTTAAAAATTTGTTTTGGTGGAATTAAAGCAATTTAATTTTGGGGAGCTGTATTTTTAGCACACTGTCCTGACCTTTTGTGAGAATTAATCAACACTTACTTAGTTTGAATCATTGTTTTGTTGACTTATGAGTGAAATGGTTAGCATGAGTCTAGGTCAGTGTATCTAGCTAGCACATGATGTTGTGTCATGACTGTCAGAGTGGGGGCGGTTGCAGTACGTTGTCCTCCAAGCCACATTTTAACAGACCATACAACAGTCTTTTTCAACACACACTAATCTTTGTGGAGCACATAAAACAATAGTTCACCAAATTACAAATATACATTTTAAATAACAATTTGCATTGTGCATCTGTGATAATGCACTGACTCACAGTACACTCGTAGAAATAAAGCTTCCAAAATGTCTCTTTCTGAAGGACTGAGGTTTTACCCAGAACCATTTGCTTCTGTAGAACCTACTTTTGAAGAAAAATTTTATCATGGGTTCTTTTTAAGACTAGTGTTCCATTAAGGACCCTTACCATCCAAAGAACCCTTTTTGGAAGAAAGCTCTTGAGGATGAAAAAAAAAAAAAAATGCTGCTCATCTATGTAATACAATATAGTTCTTCACAGAGCCCTCGGAAAACAAGAGGGTTATAGGTGAAACCCTTAAATATAAAAACCCTTAAAAATGGTTGTGTTCCTGATAAAACCCTTGGAATATCAAATGGTTCTCAATAGAACCATCTGAGTAGGTGCTAAATGAAACTTTTGGAATACAAAATGGTCTTCAGTAGAACACTCTGGGTGGGTGCTAGGTGAAAGTGTCCTAGGGTCTTTGTTAGCACTTTTAGGAGGAAGGGTTCTGGATAGAAGAGGGTTCTGTGTGGAACCATTACACCATAGAAGGGTTCTCTGTAGAACTGCTGTAGGGGGTTGCAAGTGGAAACTTTCACAGATGTTCTTGGTATAACTCCTTATCTTAGGTACTAGGCAGGACCCTCTGAAAGGATTCCAAGTAAAACCTTTATGAGAGGTTCTATCAAGAACAAACAAGGTTCTCTAATAAGCACCTTTATTTCTAAGAGTGAGTATTACTGAATAAATAAATAATCTATAGTATTGCTGTAAAACAATGCATATTTTCAGAACACTATGCTTATTAAGTCAAAAAGCAAATGTTGATAATTGAAATGAATCTATTTTTAATATGTTACAACCATCCTCTGATTGTGCTACAACTGTTCTCAGGGTTAGGATCAGTTACAACATCCGACTTCTTCCTTTCAAATAAAGATTGCAAACGGTGTATCATATGTAATTGTCTTTAAACCGTATGGGTAATTAGCAGATAGATGTAAGTTTAACATAACAAGATTTGGTCAGTCTAGTCCAAATAGTGACTGAGAAAAAAAAATGCAAAAAGCGTTATAACCGTCCCCAGTCTCCCCCTCTGTTTATGCTGGCTGTCATGACACATCTTCCACAGAGAAAATGAGAACTTTGTTCGACTGTGACAGAATGTCTTCATCCCTTCACATGCTGAATATTTCATAAGTCAATAGCCCGACTTATCTTTAGTTTCTCCACCATATTAAAATTTCACCACCACTCTTGTTCTGCTACCTGCAGGTGTGAAACTCACCCCTCCGTCTCAAGCCTCCAGGGTGTGGAAGAGAGTATAAGGTGTCACGGGCACACCCCGGCCAGTCAACTGCACCTTGAGCTCCGTGTTCAAATCCCCTAAAGCAATGGTAATGTGCTCTCTCTTTCATCTTGCAGCGACACTGGCATAGTGTATGTAGCTGGATCAACCACGGCATGCTTAGCCATAGAGTTTATCTCCAGTTTATCCAGCTAGTTTTACCCTTTGGCTTTGTCTGACGGCTCCATTTGAGGTGCCCTTGTGTCGCAGATTACTGTAACGTATACTGCTCTTTGGTGTCCTCCAGACTCCAGACAGGCCTTATTAGAAGGTTAAAGTGGTAGTGCAGGTATTTTGCTGCAGACGCCTGGGCTACTTCCTCTGATCTTGCCTGACTACCACCTTTCGTCTACAGAGGCTCAACCCGAATCTTGCATAGGGAGACCTAATGTTTCCTGTCCATGAAAAGTCTACTGCCTTAATCTTTTATCATGTATCCACAACACTACCTGCAGTTTCCTACACCTTCCACCATCCAGTTAAACATAAATTGTTATGAGAAAATATTGCTCTCTTTAAATCAACCAAATTCCATAGGCAGAATCGCCAATTTTAACTCCTTGAATATGTGAGTTGCAGGTGAATCTGCCTTGATGTATTAGTTTATTTGTGTTATTGTGTGAATCCAAACAAGCACTTAAAAACACCAAAGTCACACAGTAACACAAACAAACAAACTAACTGAGGCAGCAGAAGATCAGAAACTCCTGTGTTCTGAGAGGTAAAATGACTGATTTCGCCTATGGAGTTTGGTTGATTAAAAGAGAGCAATATTTGGCTTATATAACAGCAGTTTTCCATTAGAAAAAAGCTGTCTGATGGCAAAGTAAAGTGGTGAAAATATTCTAAATATAGTGTACAGCAAAACTGACATTGATTATTTTTTTTAATGTGGACCTCATTGTTTAGCTTCTATGCTGGTGCTCCTATCTGCATCTCTGAAGTGGGAGTGTGCCGACCACCATCTACTGTAGGTAATACACTGATTACTAATAAGTACCACATGCAAGCCTACATCAAATAATCCAAACAATCCCTTTAAATCACTATTAGTGCCAGCACTATCCAGAGGATTGTTTATAGTGTCGTCCATAAGGTGGGTCCCTGTACTGGTGCTCTGCTTTATGGTGTAATTGTGTGCTGGGACAAAGGGTTGGGAATCTGAGGTAGCTACTAATCATAGAGACCCCAGGCTGTGGGCCGACTGAAAGGGGAGGGGGGGATGCCTTTCTCTTTGCCTCAACACATACAGAGCAGAGAGGAAAGGCTGAAATTAGACAACAACATGTCAAGTACTTCCCGCCTGAGAATGGATGAGTGGATGGAAGGATGTCGGAGTGACGCAAAGAGTTGGCGGTTACACAAAACATAAACAGCTACAGTACATGCTTAGATACCACTTAGATATATTTGTTTTTTGTTGTTTTTTTTTAAACAGGATAGTGACAACTCCTTAAACCTGTACATGGGACAAGTTAACCTTCAGGACTTTCTGCAAATTTCTATCAGAAAGCCAAGAAAGTTTACTGCCACAAAGGGCTTTCTGATAGAAAGTAGTCAGGGGATGTAGTGTAAAGAGTGACTAGTCCACAATGGGGGCAGGTTGTGGTGGATGAGTGGTTTGGGCACAGGACTTCCGCCCCATGTAAAGCTTACTTTTGACTCACTTTCAGAATTAGTTGACCTTTATATACAGCTTGTTTTTTCTTTTATTATTTCCGGTTTTCTATCACAGTTTAGTTGGAAAGGTCATAGTTTGGGTCAAACAGACCCTCAACTATGTCTTAGAAAGATTTTTTTTTTTGCCAGAAAGTGCTTTCTGACAGATTTTTAGACTTGGTTGACATATTACTTACAGATTTTTTTTTTTTTATCATGTCTGGTCTTCTGTTGCAGTTTAGGTAGGTTTGGGCACCAAAACTGCCTGGAAAAGATCATGGTTTGGGTCAAAATGGACCATTAACCACATGCTAGAAAGACTTTCTGCAAGAGTTTTAGATATAGTTGACTCATTATCTATAGTTATAGTTATAGTTGTTTTTTATTATTCCAGCTTTCTATTGCAGTTATTGCAGGTTTTGGCATCAAATCTACTTGGTTATACGAAAAGATCCAGGTTTGGGTCAAAATGCACCATTAACCACCTGTTAGAAAGGCAGAAAGATTTATGCCAGGTTTTTTTTTTCTTATTCTTCAGACTTACTTGACTTATTATCTACAGATTCTTTTTTTATTATTATGTCCAGTTTTCTGACACAGTTTGGTTAGGTTTAGGCACCAAAACTACTCTAGTAAATCATGATCTGGGCTCAAGGGTTGGGATTGGATCAGGGTTAGGGTAAGGATTTATGCCCTTTGTGCCTTAAAATTCCACTTTCCTGGATGATTTGAATAACACACAAAAGGTCTGCTTTGCTGCGTTACCTCTGCAGAGTTGTGGCCATGCTTCAGGGCCAGGTTTCTGGGTAAGGACCTCTCAGCTCGCGTCCTGTTGTTGTTTTCGGACTCTTGCTCCAGAGGTTGATCCTTCACAATGTAAGTGCACTTCTCCTCAAAGTCTGCCTCGCTCCATGATGTCATGTCTACGTCCTGCATCTCTGGCATGGGTGCTGTGATGATCCCTGAGCTCTGCGGTGGCCTCTCTGTGGTTAACATGGCTGTGGTGCACTGAGAGGAGGAGGCCTGCAGAAAAGATGGAGACATAAAGCACTGAGTGACATCAAATTATCGAGCAAAGACACCTTTTTTCCTTTGAACTTTTCTTTTCATGTCACAAATTTAATGGAAAAAACACAGACAATACAAACAACAGCTGAAGCACCAAGGGAAGTCAAGTTTTGAATGGGGCTAAAATTAGACTCCTGAGTGCGAGATGTGACACAGAGGAGGCAGCAGCAAGTTGGGGATGTTGAGGAGGAATCTGACTTTCCCATCGACTGCTACTACCGGACAAACAAACTTCAAAGGGGAGCCTTCGTGCTCGCTGCCCCATTGCCCTCACTGTCCCATACATCCTGTGACTCTCCAAATCACAACCCCTGGGCTATAAGGGAGGTTCCTGTGGACGTCAGCCCCGGAGCAGGACCACTTTCACGAGGAAATCAGCGTTCCCAGTGAATCGACCAGACTTCCTCTGAAACTTGGCTGACAGCCAGGACCGAACTCTCTTTCTCTTTCTTTCTGCCTGTCTGTCTATATCCCTCCCTTCTCAGGAAGATTGTTGTCAGGTAGCTCAGTCCTGACAAAGGCTGAGTGCCCCACACTGATGGGGCGAAATGGTGAAGAGTGAAAGAGAAGAAGAAGACAGACAGGCAGCTTGTGATTAAAAGACAATGCTGACAACTTCCTTTTTCAGACTCATCAGTTTGTCTCAGAGATAGCAGTAGATAAGGTCTGTGGTTAGTAATATTTGGTAGGTTCTCATGTGACTTATGTTTCCTCCTGAGGTGAAACTGAACTCAACTCAAATCTTGCACTGTAAAAATAATTTAACTTACAACATTAGTTTCTAGCCTGCCTTAAATATTTAAGTTGACTGAATTTGAAAAGAAGAGTTGAGGTAATTTTGTAACAATTCGAAACAAATAAACCCTTCTAGTTAAATAAATTTGATATTAATTCAGTTCTACACATTCAATAAGCTTAAGACCAACAATAAACAAAACATACTTTTGATTTCCGTTCACATTTTCAACTTTTTATCATATATGTTTTCTTTAAATGATAAAAAGAAGGGTCTCAGGAGAGTTTTAACTCTCCAACAATGCGTGCTGGGAAGTCTGCTGATATGATAATTGTGTTTCTTTAGAAACTTAATTTAATGAGTTGATTGAACTCTGCAGTACATTCATTCAACTCATCATTTCAAGTCAAAAGACCACAAGTCAGAACAATTCATGTTTATAAGTTCTGAAGTGTTCTGAAAATAAACACTATTGACTTTGAGTTTAACTAACTTGAACAAATAAAGCTTGTATATTTATGTTAAGTTAATGAGAAAAGAGAGCTGATTCCACTAAATTCCTCTATGATTTTTTTACAGTGTAAGACTTAATTGCAATTATAAGCACATGCTGAGCACACGCAATATGAGTATATAACAATTATATATCAACAAATCTTTCATTTCCCATCCCCTTCTGATGATTTTTAAAAAACCTGAGTTACATAATCAGAAAACTCACACTCTAATGTGACATGCATGTATGGAATAGTGGCAAATACTTTGCAATATCAAAAAAATGTCAACTCATTCTCAGGGAACAAGAGGAAAAATGCAAATAAAAGTGCAGAAAGATGAGATTTATGGACGCCAGTTCACCCTATTTTTCTCTGAAGTGTGTCACCACAGCTGACTCGGAATGACTGTCACAAGTGTGACAGCTCACCCCGAAACGGTCAAAGCCTGTGACACAGCATAAAATATACTCTGAAAAGCGCGACATGAGTCAAAGGCACACAGCTGTGGCTTGCAGGACGACATGCAACAGGTTGACTCTCGAAAGCACTCTTCACCCCACTCTGACATTCACGAGACAGTGTCATCATGCAAAAAATGAATCAACAGATAGATAAAAACTCAAATCCCTACTTTAAAAAAAATCAGGATGATTAATTTAAATGTTTTGAAAAAGCTGTTGCACACTTACTGTGAAGCCTTGAGAGGAGCCACACATATGTCAGTGTCTGTGAGCAACCAGTGTCTCTGTGTCTTGTCCTCTGTATCACCCGACCTCAGTATCCTGTGTACCTGTGTGTGACTGACTGCGCAACTGAACACTCGAGTGTGTGTGACTCTTAGTAGGAGGGAGGGAAGGTGTGTGTTTGAGACTTAGAGAAAGAAATACACTCCCTTTCCTCTTGTGCTCGCTCCCTCTCCTCCCCTTTGCCCCATGACTCCTCCTTGGACAGTGTTTGTGTGTGAGTGTGTGTGTGTGTGTGTGTGTCACTCTCTTGCCCCAAGGCGTGAGGCTGTCTCCGGGGGGGGGGTGCACTGGCTGTCACACAGCTATGTCCGGATCAGACAAATACATCTTCATTTTCTGACAGTCTTTAGGCATACCTGTGTTGTGTTCAGAAGTCAAGGACCCAAGACAGAGGAGATGAGGTCATTTTGGTGCTTGTGTTGTGTGAAGCAAGATTTTAAAATGTCAGTTCGGTTCATGTCAAGTCAATAACTTTCAGCTTTTAATATGTCATAGGTCAGTGGTTATGAAATAAGTGACTCTTCAGATTTATTCATTTAAATGATCTTTTTTTATTCTATAAAAAGAGTTGGAGTTCAACAAATAAAATAATAAAATAGTTCACAGATTATGTTCTGACAGTCTATAATTCTTAATAAGTAAGGAATAACTAACGTGTAGATGTGCATTAAATTCTTTGAAGGTACGACAGGGAGGTGAAGAACCACCCGATAAGTTGATTATCCTGTTCATAACATGGTCAATTGCCAACGATATGAAATACAAGCATTCACATTTTTTTCTGGTGAATGTTTTGCACTCAAAAATGAAAGCAAAAGCTTACAGATGTCATGACAAGGAACAATTCTAGTTCTTTTTTACAACCAAGAAGTTAGTCACAATATAAATTACAATGGAGTGAGGGCTGATCTTAACTTTTCTTTCACTCTATTTGTAGAATACAACTATTTCAAAGACTGAGACAAAGCAGAGGAGAGAAAAAAGGAGAAGAAAGAAAACAGAAAAATGGCACAAGGAAAAGTCAGCTATTGGTGTGTTTTCCCTCCCGGTCATTAGTTTACCAAGTTGCTAACAGTTGCCACAGTTGATAATGAGTAAGCTTTGACAGCTTTATTGTTGCTATGGCTACAAGTTGGGTACCGGATGAGTTTCGAACTGTGATTAGATTTCAGAAAAAACTATGTGCACGTTAAGTAAGAGATAATGTACAATGAGCAGACTGTTATAGTGAAATAAATCCTGACATGATGATGCAGGACGCGGAGGGGTCTTGAATCATCCTTAAGTGATTTATTTCACAGTAACATTAACGTATGATTTTATGGCTTTATTTTGCAATAATGACCTGCTCACTGTACATTATACTGCATGTTACATGGTTACGCACCAAAAAAGAAAAATAATTTGACACAAAATATTCATTTTCGAATTATTTTAGTGATTTGACAGTGATTTTATTGCTCCTCCAGAGTCTATGATCAAAACTATGCTGTGTTCAGAATCGAGTATTTAACAAAGCCATGTAATAAACACAGGCCTGCCGGCCAATCAGAAAAGAGTATTCAGTCAGACCATGGTATGATTATATTTAAATCTTCCTCCCACCAGTCAAGCACATGTCACCCATTAATGGTGGAAACTGATCAGTCAGAAATAACTAAAGTGATGTTTGCCTCTAAAGTATCTGTAACTTTTAGTCCCAAGAACTACTTTTCAAGGAACTTTAAGGTTCTCTCATCCTGTTGTGCTTTTGTTTCCATCTAAAAACCTGTGAAGAAGGCGACTGTGCAACAGTGAAGGTCTGGACTTCATCGTCTGTCCATCTGTCATATACTGTCTTCTGTAACACCATGTTGATGTGTCGAAGCACAATGAACAGAAAACAAACTGGTGTGTGCCTGCAGATTTTTATTACTGTAAGTACTCGACCAATCGCCAAGCACTACCCCTGTGAGCAGGGACTTTTGGGGGGGTGGGTATAATAATATTCCTGGAAATTTATTTAGACCCTGGTCCCTTTGGTGGAAACACACTGAGTTCATTGTCCGTGGGGAAAGTTTGAGTGGAAAAGCAGCTCAAATGGAAGTGCAGAAAAAAAAAAATTCCAAGGGACATTTTCTATCTTGTAACGGATCCTTGGCTGAGAAAAAAACTGAGAACTTCTGTCATAGGAGATCTTATTTGCGTACAGGATTAAATGCAGCAGATCATATTGTCACACCATACACCACATAGATATGAAGACAGCTCCTGGAATAACAATTCTTGATCTTGACACATAACCGTGCTTGAAAAAGTGAAATTTAAAGGAAATATGTCTCACCCCTGTCACTTCTTGTGTGTTCTGCAGCTTAATTGGATGCAGAACATCTCAGCAGTTCGTAAAGTGACACTTCTTGAATAAGAAGAAATTCAATATCCAACTGTTCATCACAGCAACAGCTGCACACTGACATATTTCCACTCTATGTATGACTGTCGCCTCTTCAACTCATTGATATGGTTACTTGCTAACGTCAAGCTTCAGAGAGAACAGAAATAAGTGTGAAACCAAAATACCGGATAATTTCTTTTTGTCAGAGTGAGAGTGGTCACTGTGCAATCTTGGAATAATTAATCTACCACAAAATGCGGGCTTTCACCAACTTTTTCTGTCTTTTGTAACTCAACAAACAAAGCGTAAACGACAGAAACAACTTCTGCTTAAAATTAAGGCAGCAACCAACCGTTGTTTTTGTCATTGATTATTTTCAGGATTGTTTTCTCACTTAATTGTTTGGTCGATAAAACATCACAATATCCCAGGACAGGGTTCTCAAACTTTTTCTGACAAGAGCCACCATAATAGATGCACATTAGACCACAGATGCCTAATTTCTTAGTATTTAGAAGAAGTCTTTGTAGTCAATCAATGATCAAACTAGGATCACAATAATTTACAGTCAAAATGACCAACCCTTTTGCTTTCCTTCTTGCTCTAACTTCCAAAAAAAGTCATGAAAGTTCAAATATTCTGTTCCTCCTTTTGCTGAGGACCCCCTACAACCCACTGACCCCTGTTGGTCCCTGGATGCCAGTTCAAAAAACACAAGGTGCACAAGGTGTGTCATTGAGAGCCAACAACCCAAAATATTCAATGTAATTTAAACGGGAAAAACTGACTTTAACTGTGACCACTCCGTGACACTCCTGTGCAATAATCATCCTGTCTCTTGGTATTTTCCTCTGATACTCTTATTCTCTTCCTTCAACAGCTGTTTGGGTCAACTCTTATCCCAATGAACTCATTTGGCATCATTCTTACATTTAGAAAAATGCCTCTAATGATCAGCGACTGAGAAGCGCTGGAGGCTGCGACACGAAACTGTGCTAGAGTGTGTTTTCTGGTGCGCGCAGGACCGTTTTTTGTCCTGTTTTTTTTCCCCCTTTCAGGAGACTTGTGTCCAGCTGTCCTTCTGTCCTGCTCAGTGGGGGTGAGATCCAGAATGTGTTGATTCTCGTGTCATGCTGTAAGTTTATCTGTAGCCCGGCTTTCACCCTGCTCTGCTGTCTCCTTGTTCTTCTCTCCAAAGGCAACATTTGACTTGGCGGGCTGCCAGCCAGCATAAGAATCATCTGAATTTTCGGACTTGTCATCCACGCGTTCGACACGCGACATACTGCGAACAACAGCCCCGCATGCGTGTCTGTTAGCTGTGTTTCCATTCATACATGCGTTGGCCGTACACACCGTTCTCATTCACTTTCTCTACTGCAGGGAAGTTCATACGGCATTGCTATGTGTCAAGTTGATTCTGTTCATTTCTGCGGTGTCTTGTCCTTCTTTTCATACTTCCTGTCCCACTCATCACACCTGACCAAGCTACTAATTACGGCTGCTGACATGAGCCACCATGTAATTTAAAATCCACTTCTCTCTCGCTGTTTCGCTATCTGCCTTCAGTCATCTCAATCATCACCTTCTATTCAGCTCTCCTCTCCTCCACCCCCTCCTCTTCCTCTGTAATTCCTCTCTATCTGAACTGTCTCTTTACTAAATCTATTACTCATACTCATGCTGTGTGAGTAATTCACATTATGACAACACTACTTCTCGTATGAGTCATGTAGGGGGCCTGACTGACTGATTGGACTGGACCTGGGCCTGTATATGTGGCCAGTTGGTAGCTGACTACCTGATATTTGACATGACATTCTTTGGATGACAGGATGATGAGCAGGTTTATGGAAACATGAAAATGACCGCCCGTAAAGAAGTGTAAGGAAATGCGATTTATTTGTTTGTAGGACAAGAAGGACAAGCGCACCAGCTGATAATGGCAGAGACACTGATACTTTATGATGTTTTGAAGGTAACATTTTAGAAAGAAAAAGAAAGGCAGCATGCAATACACCTAGCAGTATCGTGATTCTCCAAATCTTTGATTCAATTTGACTTTCGATTGTAAAGTCATGATTCGTGTCATGATTACATTTTCAAAGCCTTTGATAAAAAGATCCACATCAGGGGTGTCAAACTCATTTTAGTTCATGTGCTAGATATAGCTGCATTTGATCTTAAGTGTTAACCATTGCAAAATGGTTACTGTTTCGTGTTCACTTTCACCTGAACAGGAATCTGCTGATGAAAACATTCATTTTCTTTAGCAGAGATGATGTCCCTCAAACTTTGAATCATCTCACCATCAACAGGTTTCAGTGGAACTACTTTATATCCAAAAAAAAAATAGTCCGTGATCCAGTGATTTTTGTTGATTATCCAGGGTGGTTGGGACAGTATTTATTATATAGAAAAAGATGTGGCTGCTGTTGAATTTTTGAAACATAATTTTTCATAGATGTAAAGCTATAAAGATAATTCCACACACCTTTGTTTCCCAGGGATGAAAGCTGAAATCTCAGAGAGGGATATTTCTAAAATTGGGTAAAAAAAACAAAAAAAAACAAAGCCATCTTGAAATAGTGAGACTATGTTCTTTGTAAGTTGCTTTAACAATTACTTATAAGAAAAGGAACATTTTAATTTTACAGTGGTAGAAGTTAGTCAAAAGTAAATGTCTAGAAACTAGAGTACAGAGAGTTGCTTGTACACAGACCGTGGGTGCCTTTGGGGCCTCCGTAAACGGCGTAGATACCTTAAGCCCTGTAATTTCCATGCTTTAGTCTGTACCTGCCTTGGGTCATTTCTCGCAGCAGGACTGAAGACGACCGCTCCTTCCCTGTCACCTCCCCCGAGGATGAGGACAATGATCTGTGACAGAGATGGCTGCGGCTGAGCCCACTTTATAACCCATTACGGCTGAAATGTTTGACGCGGCCTCCACCTCCGCCTTCGCTAAAGTTTTACGGCCGACTCAAGGAGAAATGTTTCGCATTCTGTCACAACTATCTTGTTGTCGCGGCCCCCCTACTCTCACGCATGTCACCCTCACTTTTTTCCCTGCCATGCTGCGCTGTTATCAGCCTGTCAGCTTCGTCTGCCTCCCCGTCCATTTCATGTTACCCTAAGTGATTTCCTTTACTACATTACCGTGCACTCTATTCAGCTTGTGGTTGAGAAGCACACATGCATCTCTTCTTGTCAGACAGTTCGACTGAGGTCGGATACGCTTTATTCAAAGGACAGGAGCAACACCAACTTAATGAATGAGTTTTGAAGAGAAAAACAGAGATGTAATTTGTCTTTCTCCATCTTCTTTTCTATCCTGTTTTCCATTTCAGGTGCGACTGTGAATGAATGTCAGCACTGCGGCAAAGCCACCACCCACCTAGTCCACCAACCATCTCCACTCAACTGGTGGATGATCTCCTGTTGACAGGCCATGGGTTATTATCATGGTTTCAGGGCTAAGAGGAATGCTACCGCGCTCCAACAACAGATGTCTTTTCAAATCCTGACAAAACCACCCACAGAGATGAGGAGAAAACGCTATCACTGTACTCAGCTGACCCACAGTGCGGATGTCTGTAGCGTGTGAACGATAGATCATGTCCAACACCGACGACAAAGCGAGGGCGCATGTGTGCCTGCACACACCGGGGTTGGTGTTCTCCTGCATGGACAGTATTTCCAGAGAGGGCTAAGAAGGGATTGGATTTCAAGGAAAGTATTTGCATCTAAATTTCCAGCCAGTATATGCCAGCAGATGTAATGTCACTCACTAATTTTTTAATGTTGGTTTTAATTTGAGACCTACTTCTTCAGGTTTTAGAGGTCCTGTGAGTAAGACTTGCAGGGATTTATTGGCAGAATATGACAGAAATTTAATATAATATTCCTAAGTATATTTTCATTAGTGTATAATCACCTGAAATAAGAATACTTTACCTTAGAATGAGCTGTCTATGTTTACAGAGGGTGCGTGTCCTCAGACTCCATGTAACCTTCACACTATGGTGAGGTAGGGCTGCACCCTGAAAGATGAAGTTTCGAAATCACCAGTCATTAGAAATCACCACAAGCCACAAAACTAGCTGTGCTGGAAGAAGAGAAGAGAGATAAAAATGGAGCGTAGGTGACACGCTTTCAGCCATTTCACCAGAGCAGGCTGTGCATCGTCATCTTCAAACTTCAAACTAGATAGAAACAAAATAACACTCACCAAAAACATCTTGGTTCATCTTTCCACTGTTACAATAATCACCAGCTCTGGTTTGGTTTAAATAAACCCTTAATTTTACGGTGTGAAGGAGCACAGAGCGTGCAGGACAGGTGATGCTGGACGGCGGCCGCAGCGCTGCTGAGGAGAGATGCTCCACTGTGCGTTGATTTTATAACTGAACTATAGGAGGATGCAAACTTTAACTTTGTCTGACTGTGTGAAAATCTGATGTCTTGCTGGTAGAACATACTCATGTTTACCTTGTGAGGCAGCTGGATTCACACGATCACGTGAGAATCCATCTTGCCAGGCTTCAAGTTATCCGTTTGTATCCAAAAGTGGTGCAGCCAATCAGCATCCGAGGAGGGACTGCTGGCAGCTACGGGCGTGGTTTTAGGTGTGATGACAGCGAGAAAAACCATTGAAGCAACTCGTATCGAACAAACAATGGCGGCTCTTGAAAAGGTTAGCGTAGATACTGCGATAGCATCAGTTATATCAGAACTGGAGAACATTTCTTCATTGAAAGAACGGCACTGACAGCTCTTCTCCTGACTGGCTTCAGCTGATTGGTTCACCCGTGTTTGACATGATCGACAGATGGTTCATCCAATCATCTCCCAAGTGTTTTGTTTTAAGGTGCCTGCCCTTTTCTAAACAGTTTGTAAGGATGACTTCAAAGATGGTTCTGTGTAACAAACAGGACAAATTGAACAGCCAAATCTGTTTCGACTGAAAAAAATCTTAGTCAGTGCCTTGTTGTGATAATGACTTGTGTGCGCACACTCTGAAAGCAGCAAGGAAAACAGTTATCTAACATAAAACTCATGGGCTGTCCTGTCGTCCTGGAGGAGTCTGAAGTGTGATTGAAACACGTTCCAGTCTGGCAAGTTTGTCATGTGTCGTTTTTGTCTCTCTGATGTTCACAGACTTTGATCTGAATCAACTGGATGAGTAGCAGTTGACTAACCCCGCTGTGGTTGACAGTAATAATGACCATAAATGTTTTTTTTTGGTCCATGTGTGGTCATCATAACTGCTGTGGTAGTCAGTTACAATGACCATAAATGGGGATACAAACATTATTGTTTTTGAATATTCTGTTTGCAGCTGTTCATTCTTCTTATGTAAGCAGTTTGGCTTATTTTAGACATGTTGGAAAAATTGTTTTTTAACATCCTGTGTGTGTTTTTATTCTACGTGTGCTGTGTGAGTCATGACAAACACGTATTAATTATTATCATCATGGACAGTTGAGTTTTAAGTTCTGTTTCTGGTCCTGAGATAGTGATTAGAGTAAAAATTTATTTGTGAAACTAGGCGTAGTTTCTTTCTTCTAAACCGCTTTTGTAGCTTTTGTCCACAGGGGCCTCCAAAATCAACACGGTGTGAGAGTTTCTTGCAGTAGCTTTAAGTAAAACACCAGAACTAGTATCAGCAACACGTAGTTATAGAGTGAAAAGTGAATGTACCCATTTTGCAGAATGGCTTCTTTGTCAGTGTTTTATCATATTATTCTGTTTTTATCACTAACAAATGCACGTAAGAACATTTTAATGTTGTAGTTTGTCAGTGTGGAGCGAATTATACTTTTAGAATCACATACTACAGAGTAGATTATTACTACAATACTGCTAATATCATATATGCATGTCATGTGTTTTTATGTAAAAAGCGTAAACTTTAAGCATCAAATAAATATAGTGGAGTAAGAAGTACAATAAGGGTATAATTGAGTAGTAGTGTAGCAGAGGTATAAAGTCACACTGAATGGAAAGTGTATCAAAATTGTACTTAAGTAAAGTACTTGAGTAAATGTAGTTAGTTACCACTGTAGTCTATAACATGTTATGACCACTGGGCTCCTGGTTGCCGTGTCCTAAAGCTAGATAATCTGTAGATTATCACAAATTGAAAACATGTTTGACACATGACACATAATTTTACTGTTAAATCTCATTTGATTTCTTCTTAACTTTGAGGAAAAAGTAACTATATCCCCACACAGCTACATGCAAGTGAATAATAAAAGTTCATTTCAATTAATAATTTATTGGCACAAACAAAAGAAAACGCATAATCTTGTTTAAAACACACATACAAAAGCACACAAGTTGGATCAGTTGCTAACTGTAACTATACCATCCTGCCCCTGAGAACTGAGCCGACTGCGTTTGACCCCAGATTTCATCATACTGTAAAAAGAAAAACATCCTTTCTGGTTATTTGGTCTCAAGTGAAATGTTTCCTTTTTCCCACACTTGTTTTCAGTTCTATCAGCCCTGTTTATGAGCAACTCTCCACAGATTTCAAATGCTGATATTAACTTTGTGGTATTCCTTTTAACTGACCTTTAATAACAAATACTGCACAGTATGCTGCTCTTTAAAACTGTCCACCCAAAGACGCCATATAATTATTGCTCTTAAAACACTTGCAGGATTTGCCTTTCTGCTTTTTACCAGCTCTAATTTTGTCAAATAAATGTGAGACACCTGAAAATTTTACGTCTGAAGTTTTCCTACCAGAGTGACTGTTGTCTTAAGGTGGATAGCTGCACAGCTGAGGAAGTGACAGACCACACCTGGCTGTATTAAAAGGCTCCTCGCATTGTTTTGTCTTCCTCTTGATTACTAGGGCAGACTGTAATAATGACCACCAGTGAGACGCATCATCCGGGAAGGATGCACACAAACTCGTACGCGCTCACTTACACAAACACACATTCTCTCCTACGTGTCCTGCAGAGATTAAGATGTTTTATCCAACTTAAAGAAAAGAAATGGCGACATACACATTGAAGTTCTGAGCGAGTGGCCATACTTGAGAAATGGGACAAATCTTTTCCTACTGAAAAACCTTTAAAATTATTACTACTAACACTCTAATTACATTTTTTGGTGACAATTTATTCTTTAAGGATCTATATATATATATATATATATATGTATATATATATATATATATATATATATATATATATATATATGTATGTATATATGAAATATACATGTTTTGGTTTGCTTTAATATTTTTAATTTCTAAACTTGTCCTGTGCCAGAAAACATCCTTGTCCCAAACAAGAATTCACAACTTCAAACAATTTAAAAATGTGTTAAAAGCCTTTAAAATCTAAAACTATACCTACTGATAACATAGGTGTAAGTATGTAAATGTGCTATTATAATCATCTTTGTTGATTTTTATGAAAATCTGAACATGTCTTTAAAGTTCTGTCCAAGATTTACATCAACTCCATCAGATTTTTTACAAAAACAGGATTACTCAGGCATAAAAAGGTCAGCTATACCCTAAGCTCACCCGTCTCACTTCCTGGTTTTAAGCTCTGGCAAGCTTTCTATTTTTTGACAAATTCATGACATAATGTTGCTATCACATGTGTCTCAACCATGAAATTTCAACTCTGTAGCCTTTATAAATCAAAGCTAAATAAGAATTATAGGTTAAAAATTTGTATTAGCATCAAGCAGCTCTGCCAAAGAGAAGGGTTTTTTTTGTTAAAAACATTAAATGTGTTTGTAACGATTTATAAAAAATAGTTTTATGTCAACAGCAACAACAAAAAAGTCGTCAGCTGCAAAAAAAATGCTAATTAATAAAAAAAATTCAATCACAAGAAGGTTGGCCTGTTAGGAGCTTTATAAGCCAAGACATTTTAAAATATATTTTGCCAGCAAAACTGAAAAACAGTGGTTTTGTCACAGTTCTCAAGAAAGAGTGGTTGTCTGTGTCTGTTTGTGTCTCAGGAGCAGCCAGACGATTCAGCTCAGTCAGCCCTGGTTGCTGGTCTCAGATTCCTGCCATATTTCTGGACGGCCACTGAACAAACAGAGGTGAACCTGATCCATGCTGTCACACTCTGGCACTGGGTAGAGTTTCCCCTAACTGTCTCACACACACACACACACACACACACACACACACACACACACACAGCGCTTCCTCCCTGACATCCCAAATAAAGACGCAGAGAAAGGCAGACTGTGCACCCGTATGAACAAATGCAATACGCCCGTGTGCGAGTATTCATGCATGTACATTCCTCAGTGTGTGCGTCCTTGTCTTGTGTGAATGACACCGGTCCCTTCATGCTCTGTAAATAAACCTTATCAAACAAAGAATCAAGTGAAACCTGTCCAGCAGAGCAGCACGTCTCCATCAAATGTGAGGGTCAAAGATGACATAAGAGAGACAAAAATACTATCAGCGTCACGTAGACTGTAAAGGTCACTGAGTATTTACAATGCTTTAAGGAACAGTTCGATATTTGGGAAACAGGCCTATATTTAACTGCCTGTTTGCCCATTTAGATTAAACAATTGATACCACAGAAGCCACAGCCAGCACACTATTAGCTTAGCTTAGCAAAAAAGCTAGCATGGCTGTCCAAAGGTAAATTGAATCCATCTACCTACACCTTTAAATAAAACTCACAAATAAACATGTTATAGCTTGTGTAGCTTCATTTAAAGCAATAGTTACATTTAGCTTATCTTAGCTTAGCTTAGCTTAACTTAGCTTAGCATAAAACCTGAAAGCAGAGAAAAACTGCCAACCTGGCTGTGTCCAAATTTAACAAAAATGAATCTAACAAAAATTAAAGCTAAAGCTCAAAAATTAGCGCATTATATCCCAATTATTTAATCCACTTTTTTTGCAGATTAAACAAAAAAAATAAAATGAGCTTAATAAATTATTTTGTTAAACTGTTTTTGGGCAGAGCCAGGCTAGGTAAACTAAGAAAGAGCAGGAAACAACAGGCAAATGAAGAAACTTTAATAATTTTCTTGGCTAGCATTTTCCCCTGTTTCCAGTCTTTATGCTAAACTAAGCTAACACTGCTTATGAACAAACAGTAAGCAAGCAAACTCCAGCAGATGAAACACAAAAAAATTATCTAGATAAACAATGAGAGCAGCTAGTGATGTCTCTCTCTGCAAATTTGTAAGTTAAGTGTCTAAGTTGTTTATTTTTTTGTTGTTTATTTAGCAGTGACAATGCACCGCACGTGAATGGTACCAGATAAAGCTAAAAGCTAATTATGTTTAATCAATGTAATGTTATCAAGTCAGCCTTGTGTCTGCATAGTTTGGGGACAGTTTACTTACTCGTAACTCCCAGCAGCTCTCCGTTTTCCTTCCAAACCTCATCCTTTATGGAGATATTTCCATAAATGGGCTTCCATACTGGCTAACTCTCCCGCCCTCCTTCTAGTCTTTATGCTAAGCTAAGCTAGCTGTCTTCTGGTTTTAGTTTCACATTTAATGCACATATGTGAGATAGGTATTGATCTTCTCATCTAACTGTGCAGGAAAAAGCCAACTGATTATTTTGAAACAGTACCTCATTATTTTGAAAATATTCCTTAAAGATATACGTGTTGCATTCATGTACTGTGTGTCAGAGGGACTTGTGTGCAATGGAGTAATTTCCTCATTGAGCAACAGCACAACAGAAATTCACCACCGTGTGTTTAGATGGTTTGAGTTGACTGCTCAGGAATGGCGTCCACTGTAAAAAGGGGAACTTTACTACCACTGGGTGACAACATCGATGACATCACCAGGTGCCAGCGTGTCTGTCTGCACATCTCAGTCTGCGTCTGACACTCTTAACACGCTCACGCAACGACACACACTCTCTCTATTTCAGGACCAGTCAGACAGCACTGTCCTCCACCTGTCTCCAGTGTTACCTGCCCCAGTCATTACCAGGGTCCCGGATCCCCACTGTAAGTGCACATGTCAACAGCAAAATTACAGGGCACGCACACACACATATTTGTTTTGCTTTTAAAAGGGTAATATCCGTCTGCACGCAAGCGATACGTTCATTTTCTCTCCTCCTCCTCCTTTTTTTTTTTTTTCTTTTGTTGGCCAAACCCAGAAAACAAAGCAGGTGAGGTTCAAAGACAAAGCCGAGAAAAGGCCATGAAGAGAGGGGAGATGTGTGGAGATGATGGACGCGCACTGGTGGTGTGTGTTTGTGTAATGACAAGGGGAAACGCGTGTTTTTCAGCCCTGTTTCTCCGGTCAGTGCAGATTTTACCTCAGTGATCATAAAGCACCTCTTTGACTGAAGTGTCATTAGATCTCAGCTTTGTTCTCGCGCTTAGCCCGCTCTCACCGCGCTGATTAAGACAAGAAAGTCTCTCCAGATGTCTGTGGTGAGAGTGTCTGTGTCGAGAAACGCGACTTCAGATTTGAGCGGAGACGTAAAGAATGCACAGACAAGTTTGACGAGGGGGAAAACAGAGCGCCAGCACAGAGATAGAAATTGCTTTGACTGAGAGATAAAGATCTATTTTCAGACAATGACGTCAACTTTTCTTTTCACTCAGGTTACTTATGACATCGGTTTTTAGTCTTAGTATAAATATGCCACGGCGCACGCACAAGCAATCAAAGACACTCTGCTCCTGAACGTCGTGTTGTTGTTGTAAAACTCTCCTTTTATCCTCTGATCTTTCACCGAGTCGACTTTGGGTAACCTGAGTGCTTTCTCTCCCTCTTCGGCGTGATCAGTACAAACAATGACAAACTTCCCTTCTCCTCAGGGCGACTGACTCGTTCTTATTGTCGCTCTTATCGTGTGTTGTTTCTGCTGAAAGAGCTCATGACTGTACGTCTGAATAGATACTGACAGAACCTCGTTAGATGTCGTGGCAACGCCGTCATCCTGAAACAGACAGAATTAAGTCATCGCTGTACGACACCGGAGCTGTTTGGACGAAGTTAATGGTCGTTCTCTTGTCAATGATGGTGGTCAAACTCTTAAAAAATAAAGTGCTCACTAGAACCACAAAGGGCTCTTTGGCTTATCCCCATAGGAGAACCCTTTTAGGTTCCTGGTAGAACTTTTTACAAAGGTTTCACTTGGAACCTTTTCTACCTAGAAACCAACATGATGGGTTATATCTAGATCCATCTGTGACCATCTACAGAGAACACTTCCCACTGTCAGGGGGTTCTATCTAGAATCTGTTCATCTTGTCAGGGTACTAGCAGAAACTGAGAACCCTTTTAAATTCCAAGGTTTTTATCTAGATCCCACCGATCCCAGATCCCAGAGTCTATCGATAACTCTTTAATATTTCAGGAGTTCTATCTAGAACCTTCTCAGACCGGTCTATTGAGAACGAGGGTTTTATCTAAAACCCACCGACAGGGTTCAGCTGTGAGCCCTTTTATGTTCCAAGGGCTCTATCTAGAACCCACCCAGTGGTTTTTACAGAGAAGCCTTTAATATTCCAAGGGTTCTCTGTAGAACCCTTCTGGGCGCTCTACTTAGAAGCCTTTAACATTCCAAGGGTTCTATGTAGAACACACCGAGGCAGTTTTACTGAGAACCCTTTTTTATTTCTAGTTTTCATCTACAACCCCCTCAGAGGGGTCCATTGAGAACCCCTTTTATATACCAAATTTCCTACCAAGAACCCTTTTATATTCCAAGGGTTCTAGGTAGAACCCTGCCAGGGGGTTCCAAGGATTTCATCTTGGACCCATCCAGGGGGTTCTACCTAGAATCCTTTTATATTATGGTACAACGAACTCTTTCTTCCAAAAAAAAGTCTTACAGTCTTACAGTTTTTTTTTTTTACATTACTTTTATTAAGTACAACAACAACAAAAAAAAACATAACAATAAAAATATGATGCACAGATTGGATTACAGTTCACCACTAATAATAAAGTTTATTGTGTTATTTGCTCGTTAAGGCATTCCACTATTTTATTGACAATAATGTCAATAAAATAGTGGCAATATTTTTATTTCTTGAACCTTTATTTCTAAGAGTGTATTTTGCCCTATTCTGGGCATCAGTGAAACTGGCACAGCCTCAAACATGAGCCAACTTTATCTTGGTGAGCAAACATAGAGTATATGCATGATGACAAACGCATTAAGCATTTCCTATAATTTGTGCGCCAATCACATCCGTCTTCCGTGCGTGCTGTAATTTCCCTGACTGGATCCTCAATAACATCCTGTTGTCTGAGGACATCTGAGGGGACAGGTTGGACTGACCCTCCACCACATCACACACAGGACAGAGCAGAGACTGTTATCCAGGCCCCGACTAATGACAGCCGAATGGGAGAAACAGGCAGGAAGCTGTGTCCTCTGATCTCTGTATTTAAAAGCGTCCTTATTATTGCTTGTGTATTGTTTTGTCGCCCTGGACTACTATTATTAAGCTGAAGGACTGTGACTCCACTGTGGCAGTAGATTTTAGCTGAGGTTTTGTGAGACAGAAAAGGAACATAAGACTTCCCGTGTTGCTGATGATAGCACTTTTTTTTTTTTTTTTTTTAAATTAATTGCATATTAATGTAAGAAATCCCCACATTAACCACATTATATGCAACCCAGTGTCCTTGCTATGAACAAATCTATAGCAAATATACCTGTCCACAGATAAAATGTTCCATCAACAAAAAGTCATCAAAAGATGCAGCAAATTCTCTTTGCTAGTTGTCACAGACACAGGAGAGAAGAAGAGCACATAGAACCACGTAAAATTTATTTATATGTCCTGAATACAGCTGATGTGAACCTTCATCCTGTTGCTGAGTCCTCAGTCTGCTCTGATTTAGAGGCATTATTTTAACACTGGTTCCAAAAGGGTTCCTCTTGAAGGGCTGAGGTTCTACCCAAAACCATTTCCTTCTGAAAAACCCTTTTTTGAAATAAGGATTCGTCGTAAGTTCTTGGTAAGACTGAATGTACCATTAAGAACCCTTTTCATCCAAAGAACCTTTCTTGAAAGAAACGGTTGTTCCAAGATTGTTGAACTCTTTCATCAAGGGTACTTTGAGCCATTACACGAAAAGGGTTTTCAGAAGAACCATATGGGTGGGTTCTAGATGATGTAGATGAAACCTAAGAATATAAAAATGTTCCCTGTAAAACTGCCTGGGTGGGTTCTAGATAGAACCCTTGGAATATTAAAGGCTTCTTGGTAGAAACACCGGAAAAGTTCTACATAGAACCCTTGGAATATTAAAGGGTTCTCTGTAGACACCCCTGGGTGGGTTCTAGATAGAACTCTTGGAATATTAAAGGGTTCTCTGTAGACACCCCTGGGTGGGTTCTAGATAGAACCCCTGGAAATAAAAGCGTTCTTTGTTAAACTCTGTGGGTGGGTTTTAGATAAAATTGTGGACCTCTATAGACCAGCTGAAGAAGGTTCTAAGTAGAACTCTTGAAATATTAAAGATCCTTAGTTGGATCTTGATGAAACCCTTGAAATATAAAAGGGTTCTTGGTTGAACTTGATCGGCAGATTCTCGATAAAAACCTTAGAATTTAAAAGGGCTCTCAGTAGAACCCCTTGGGTGGGTTCTTGTTAGCACCCTGAGTAGGTGAACAGATTCTAGATGGATCCCCAGACGGGGTTGTGGGTGGAACCATTACACCAAAGAAGGGTTCTCTGTAGATGGTCACACATGTTTTTACATATAACCTTTTATTTTGGGTTCTGAAAGGGAACCTTTGTAAAAGCTTCTACCAGGAACCAAAAAGGATTCTCTTATGGGGAACCTTTTGTGGTACTAATTAGCACCTTTATTTGTAAGAGTGTATGAATCTATACATGTTTTGGGGGGAAGTCCTGCATCCTTAGGCCGTTAATAAAGAAGACAGAAATAATAATCAAAAGTGATTCATGGTTCTGTTTGCTGCCATGATGTTTTGTTGCCTCAGAGTGGAACCATCAGTAAAAACCAGAAGTGAAAGTATTAAGAAGCATGTTACAAAAGTCTGACTGATATCAGAACGTTGTAAACTTATCAGTGTTTCACGATCTCACAAGGAAGGTGCGCCGACTTACAAGAAAATAAAGGAGGCCGACAGAGCATGGTGGCTGGAAGGTTAATCTGGTTTATCTAAACTCGTCAAGTAAGAACTTTAAAGACATCTGAATTGATTGGCATGATCAGCGGTGTCCTTCTTGCTTTATGAATCCTTCAAATGCAAAACAATAAAACGCCTCGAACAAAATGTTTCACGGGAGCCAGTCAGAGTGCGAGGCCAGAGAGATTTATGAACGAGTTAACCTTGTGTTAACCCTGTGCGGCGAAACACAACAGGTGGTCATCCTCCTTTGTCCGCTGCTGCAGAGACAGGTGCTTCCGACTGCGGGGGGACAGATCACTGTTGACTCTGGACAATGGAGGAAAAACAAGGGGAACAAGAAGGTCTAATTCATGCATGGCCACTTACAACCTGCCCCAACTCTACATGTCAAACACACAAATGCATAAATGAGCATAAGAAGCCCATATTTCAATGCAAACACAAACACGCTCATTCAAACTGTCAGTGTTTTTCTCTCCCTGGTTTGTTCGGGAAACGGAGGCGTCGGAAGACAATAGTTCTGTGACCCATATCTGAGCCTGACAAAGGCAAACAGGAAGAGATCCCCTTTGGATGGAGGGGTATTCCTGACTCCAGCTTAAGGAAAGGAAGAAGAATGGAGTTGGAGGGGAAGGGAGGGGTCAGAGACCATCCTTTGACCCTGAACATCCACCTACAAACATGTCCAAAACCAAAAGGAGCGGCTAACTTCCAGTTTAGCACTCCACTCACTCAAATTGGGATAAAATGATTTAGTTGCACACTTCCTGGGGTCTTGGGATTTCCATGCCAAAAAATGTGTCCATGCAATACGACATGACCGTGGTCTCTGCATGCTGGCAGGTTTTAGGCTGGTTTTGATCTGCCAATGGGCTTGTTTTGTCACACAGACCTGGCAACCCACGCAAGGTACCTCCTCCCCCTCTTCAGTTACCATAAATTGAGCCACTGTTTTAGGTTACACAAATGATTTCACTTATTAAGGTTTTCCCTTAACAACATCCTTAAATTAAGGAAATCCTAAATCCAATTTTCAAAGGTTAAGGGAAACCTTTGCCTAAGTGGTTTAATGCATCTGAGCGCTGAGATCAGCTGACACCCAACATATGTTCTCTTCACACAGAAAAGCAGCTTTTCCTCCACCTGTACTCTGCTCCTCTCTGTCTCCACTTTCACTGTCCATTCACACTCGACAGGACACCGCCAGTTAAGACCCTTCCTGTCTCCCTGTGAAACCTCAGCGGCGTGACAGCCCTGATACGCTTCAAGCTGAATCTGAAAGTACCGTTGCAATCTCCTGAAGACATCTGACTGTATGATCAGCAGAGGTATCCAAACAATGTGCTTCCTCTCGGACTGAAAACACAGTGCTGTGTAATTAACCGTGCCTCAAGCCTCTTATCTGCATAGCTGTAGGGTGACTTACAGCCACGGCGTGGCGTCACAGAGGAGCAACACAACACATTCAACATGTAAACATTCAATAATGTTTGTGCATACTTTTGCATTCGGCGGATCCACTCATTTCCTTAAGTAACAAGCCTTATCTCATGCTGTTAGTCACTGTGTGAGAGAAGGTGCCAGTGATAATGACGGTCAAATCAGGACTGATTGATTAAGTGTGGAGAGGAAAGAAAGGAGTGAGGGGCTGACCTCTATCCTCATCTGTCACACAGATAAGAGTAGTGATAGAGAGTCCCAGTGGACTCAGTTAACCTTTAACTAAAGGTGCTACGTCACTCTTTACAACTGCACTGTCTTCTCTGCATGACTAGATTTTCGGAAAAAGATATGACCGTAGTCGTGCCATAGATGCTTTTACTTTATTTTTATTTCAATAAGTAAGACTGTTGAGTGTCCATGGTTATGGTTTATTTGCTGATCTGAAAGCATAATGAATAAACAACAACAAAAGTGTCATCCTGTGCTTTAGTTACTTATATCACTCATTATAGATTTTATTTTCAGGGATGCATGATATGGATTTTTTTTCAGCCGATTTCTTCTCATGGCCGACATCCGATAAGATAACTGCTAATTTCACAATTTTGAACCTTAAAATAATTCATATAATCTGCAGTGAGCAAAGATGGATAATTTAATATTCCACAGGTGAAACTTCCACTGCATGTCTATATTGGTATCGACTTATATTAGCCAAAGTATTTCATTTGTTTTTTGGGGGGTAAATGTTCTATTAAAGGTAAAATATGTCCCTGAAGGTTTATGGTGAACTTTACTAGAAAAATAAACATTTGAACAGTCAGAACTGCTGTTTGTTTGTCATATACTTGACCTCTAATAGCGAGTTGGTGACATAGATAGTCTGTTAAATAGGTTGAAATCCTAGTTAATATATGATCTAACACTGCAGGAGCGCAGGACGAGGACAACATGGTCACCTGTCAATAACAGATGAGGACAAGTGCTACACTGTAAGCCGATCAGCTGTTTATAACTCTGTCAGTTGATGTAAAGTTCAGCCTGTTGTCCTGAAAATAAAAGCCCACTGCTCTGAAAATACAAACTCTGGAGTTTGTATTATGTCTGCCAGACTCCATTAACATCTTGTTCAATTTAACTGTTACACGTCTTCTTCGAGACTATTAATGATTTCTTCTGACTCATAAAGAGACACTAACTCATTCAGAGAACGTTCAGCGTTAGTTTGAAGTCTGATTAATGTGAAACAGACAAACAAAACAGTTATTCCGGCACAGAATTTCCGATCTGATGATCTCTGATGTCGTATTATGATTTATTATTGTAAACATATTACAGATTCAGGTCAGTCAGCTGTTCACAAAAACACAGAATTTAATTTGAACTATTTCCCAAGTGCTGTAGAGCAAGGAATTTTTAACACGGCGTTTTCAAACATCATAGTCTTATTTTGGATGGTTACATTATTTTACTTTGCACACAGAAACAAAATTATTTCACAAAAACCAAAAACTACCAGCGTCTTCTCCACCAGGAGCGACGTGGGTTTTGGGTCGTTGTCGTGTTGGAAGACAAAGCAACGACCCAGACCCAGTTTTGCTGCTGACTGCTTGAGGTTTTCTTTCATAATCTTCACATATCCTTCTTTCGTCATGATTCCTTCCGCCTTGTGTGTGGCTTTCTTTGAATTTCTTGACAATACTTCTCACTCCAGTTCTTGAAACGCTGTGCTAACTTTGTATATCCTTCTCCTGCTTTGTGAGCATCAAAGATTCTTTTTCTCAAGTCTAAACTGATTTCTTTTGATGCTTTCATGATGCTTTCTCAAGTGGCAGCTCAAACCCTTACTGAAGTTTTTATATTGTGTATAAATTGGAAGATAACCCTCAGTTTTAACTTGATTTTACAAGCTTTGAGCATTACACAGTTAAAGCACATCATTGCACAACAGTGGTTTGATATGGCTCAATAAAAAGGTCAGTTCCTAATAATATTGACCCTGGTCATTTTTGTTTTTTTTTCTGAAATACTTCTGTTACTGTGTGCAAATAGAAATAATGTATGCTCTCTAAAGAAAACTAGTATGTTTAGAAATGCCAGTAATGAAAATTCCTATCTCTGTTAAAAAAGCACCTGGGAAAATTTTGAAAGAAACTTTAAATTTCATAGGGGGGCAAATAATTTTGTCCTCAACTGTGTGTCTCAGTTGGAGTTCTTACAGCAGTTTGTGGCACACAGCCTCTTCTGCTCTGTGCTGGAAAGAAACCAAATAGCCAACAGTTTGTAGGACGGGAGTAGAGATACATGCAAAATGAAAGTCTCACTTTGTGACTGCAAGAAGTAACACACCTACTTTCACACATTATTTCAAACCTTTGATGTCAGCATGTTTTTTTTGGATATTCACAAATATCACAATGCTTTTTAAGAAGGTGATTAAATGACTGAAAGAGGGAAGATGAGTTTGCACACTCAAACATGTCCACCACCAGTGGAAAACTTTGAACAAAAAGTCTATTTTGACAGAAAAAAGTAATCATAATCAACATATGCACAGCTGTATGACTCATAAACAGACGCTTACTCATTTAGGCAACATTCAGCATTAGATTGAACTCTCATTAATGTGAAACAGTCAAACTAAAACACTTTAAAATGTTCTTTTCAATGTTCTCACATTGTTGTAACATTTTGTCCTGCATTACATAATGTGTAATGGTGCAAACATGATGTAGTAGGATTAGGCAACATACATTTAGTATTTACAATTATGCACAAAGATTGACAGAAATACTCTTAAATGTCTTAAAGTTTTAGTATTAAAGTTAGTTAGTATTAAATGAACCTTAATATATCAACATATAACAACATACGATAAAAAACCATGAAAATAAACATGTTCCAGATTAAAATCTTTAATTACTACATGCAACTTTGAGTGCCTATTTGTATACATAGTGGTTGATTTCTTTTTTTTTTTCTTTTTTTTCTTTTTTTTTTTTTTTTTTTTTTACTAATTTTGGAGTAAAAAGAGCCTGTAGTTGAAGAAACGTTCTCATAAATTCATTATTCAGTTCAGCCAGCAGTTTTCTGTGAGTTCAGTTCTCGTCTGCAGTCAGCAGGGGGCGCTGCAGGATTCAGGCTGCTCACACAGCATCCAGCGGTATTGTCTTCAACAAGTGCTCTTTGACTGTGTGTAAGCAGGGCATCTTTCTGCCAAAAATCCTCAGCGCCTTAAGTTGATGTTTTACAGGATCCACGGAGTCATTTCAAAACCACTTCTTCACCCTCTGCGGCAGCTCTTTTTCTTACGCAATTCCCGTAAACTGACCTCCAGAATGGCGTTTCAGTACCCGCACGCTTACCGCGACGATGCAGTGGTGAGTGGATGCAGCTACGCTAACTAGCCTAGCTTGCTAATAAGCCGGGATGCTTAATCATCACGCTTTTTCATTCATTGGAATGGGCGTCTGCTTTGTTAGCATGCTAGTTAGCTTAGCCTGGTCTGACAACCCAGACCGACTTTGTTGACACATTTAGGGGCAGCGGTCTCTTATCACTGTTCTCATGTGAGGCTACCGTTTCCTTTGCTTACTGGTTAACTGTGCTAACTAATCTGGATGTAACAGATCTATATCACAGTCTATTTTGTTGTTGCCACACCTTGCTAGCTTACATGTTAACAACTGTCATGACTGTCTCACCTGTCTCAGGTGGATGACTATCACGGCTGCAAAGTACCAGATCCGTATAGCTGGCTGGAGGACCCGGACAGTGAAAAGACACAGGTAAATCTGAATATATTGTGTGTTATATACCTCAGCCATTTCCCCATCTGTCTTCAAAGAAGTGCATTCGATTTCTAATTTTCATGGTGATTTTTTATCTATTTCTTTTTACTTATGTCTGTTTATTACCACATTTAGCTTGAATGTCAGTGTCATAGACTGGACACGCATGATTTGGTGTCTAAATGCCACTATGTATCTGCACAAACACTTTGTTAATCTGTGGTTTTGTAATTGCTTGAGAACAGAAGTCACTCTTGCCATACTGTTTACAAAAAGTGGGGGCTTATTGTGCTATACAATCACTTATAAAGATTCAGTTCAGTGCTTTAGGATGTGGCACTGATAACCACCTCCAGCGTAAAGCTTGGCTTGGCTTAGTAAACATGACCTGGGGTCAGTATTTTAAAACTTTTAAATCTAGATCAGACTTGTCCACATAGGATTAAATCTCAAATTTGGGATTCTGTGATTCTGATCCTGCAAATGCAATACAAAAGCTGGGACACGAATTTGGTTCAGTCCTACCCAGAATCCAGATGAAATGTTATTTTTGGGTGTTTCAAAACTCTTAAGGTGCAGATTAGGATAGTTTTGATGCTGGAAATCAGGATAATCCTAATCCTACTTGGAAGGCAGGTTCAGCATGGATTCAAGGTGGATTCTAAATTAAACAATTAACCAGTAAAGCAATATTTTTTCATTTAGAACACCAAATAAAGCTGTTGTGTAAAAATGGGCAGGTGCAAAAGCAAGAATATAAAATTTCTTCCTCTGAAAGTGCAACATAATTCTGACCAGCATCATGCTTCATAATATCGCTGAAGGATGCAGATGTGCCTGACCTACAACTGGCTGCACTGCAACTGAAATGAAATGTTTCTTTGACCAACAGTTGGAGGCTGAACCAAATACTGCAAATCTAGATTCTGTCATCCTGACCTTGTGGCATCTGGATCACAGCGATTCTTATTTGGAGAAACTGGGACAAAACCTACATGATCAGTTTCATCTGGGATCGCAAAAAAGGGATTACAAAATCTGGATAATTCTGATCTTGATTAAAGGTTTTGAAATACTGGCTCCACAAGATCAAGATGAAAATGAGAATCTGCAGTCTTAGTACAGGCCTCTATCTGTTGGTCCAAGTAGCATTTCATTAACAAAGACGTGAAAATATCGGGATGTGCAAATAAGTTTGGACATTTGCACTTACATAGGCCAGAAAAGCAGGACTTGCTGGCTGCTTATAACCGCCTCTGTGGTCACTTTATTTATTATTAGCTCTTATTGTTTATGAAAGTGCTACATAAATGTAAAGCATTATTATTTAAATGTCTCACTGGATTAAAAAAAAAGTCACCAAATACACAACTGTCAGCACGCCACTATTTTTATTGATTAAAAGACCCAAAGTAAAATAATGGTTCACCATATCGTCTCTTACTGACTGTCCAGTTGGTCGATCTGGTTGCAGTGCTGTCAGAATGATCATCCCTTCAATCACAGTGAAGCACCTTGTATTTTTCAGCAGTATTATGAGGCACAGTACAGGCGGGAATGTGGGTTTAAATGTAGGTAGTTCAGACATGCAAAGTACCATTAAAATCCCATTTAAGAGTGTGTCCTACATGTCTCTACATCGACCCTGAATCCCTGCTGAATCCGCCCATCCAGTGGGATCAGGATTGTTCTGATTTTTAGCATCAAAACTACCCTAATCTGCGCCTTGGAGATTTAATCCTATATGGATAGTTCAGATCTAGATTAAAGTTTTTGAGATGATGTGACGTAAACAGATATTCTGTCCAAACTTTGCTCATTATGTAAAAAAGGTTGCATCTACTTAAATCAATCACTCATTTAATGCACCAAGATGACTCCTTTTAGCTGAAAGATATTTTATATACTCGTATATCTGAGTTTGATGGAGATGGTGGGCTTCAGGCAGTTCATAAAACTTGGTTTAGCTAAAAATAAAAAGAGAGAGAGATGAAAGGTACAGTACCAGGATGTGGAAATATATTTTTCATCATTATTTGCTAATATTAAATCATTTGTATGTGCTGAAGGCTCAGCAACTGCATTGCCGATGAATATTAAGTTAGAAAAAAAACATTTGCTCAGTTTAAGCCGGGATACTCAGTTTGAGTCCTAGTATAATCCGTGCCCACTTCTGGTCTTCTATCTAAATATAGATACAGAAACAAATCATTTTGTTGGTTGAATAGATACAGACACAAATAATGACTAGTGGGTGATTTGCTGAGTAAAACCTGGAAAAAGAAACTGGAGAGTGATGTAAAAACACTTGCTCTGGTTTTACTCAGCGAAACTATTCAGATAAATCAGTCCAGCAGATTCTTGGAACTGACTGAAGAGACGATAATACACTGATGCGTAAAAACCTCTGTGTGTTGGTGGTATGTCTTCTCCCGCCAGGCGTTCGTCACCGCTCAGAACCAGCTGACGTTGCCGTTTTTAGAGCGCTGCGAGGTGCGAGACCTGTTCAAGGAGCGCATGACTGAGCTGTACGACTACCCCAAGTACAGCTGTCCCTTCAAGAGAGGGAGCAGGTGAGGAGACGCACGACACAATCATGTTATAACACTTCAGTAATACGTCTGTGCCAGGTTGACTCACGGAAAGATATGAGAAAGGTGCTAAAGTTGATATTAAAGTTATAATGGAAACCGCTTTGACAGGCCTGGTGGGTGTATCTAGACCTGCCTGACTTATTGTACAATATGTGGACATGAACTTGTGTGTGTTTGTTCACAGCAGGGTTTAAAATTTTGACGCAGCACTTATAGCATTTTTTTTCACACCGTCTGAGCAGAACGAACAGAAATAAACGATGCTGAGACACATTTTGCTGTAATTCCGACAGTGAACTTGGTGAAGTGAAGATAACGTGTTACTTGAGGCTAATAGTTCTTTTTCACTGACATCTGTGCCGTTTCAGCCAGAAAGAAAAAAATTTTTGGTCACACAACCATGTTTAATTTAGGGCTGCAATGTGTATAAAATATCAAAAAATAGTGAAAAATGTTCATCCCGTCAGTGCAGTAGCACAAAATGGTCTTAAATGTCAATAATATCATTTATCAAAATAATTTCAGTGACAGTATGTCATCCAACAAAAGCGGTTATCATGACAGGCCTATGCGTACCGTCCAACTGGATTGATATTCCAGATTTGATCTCCGGGAGCGCTTATCTGTGAAGAGCCTTAACGGTCTCTCTCCTTATTTTCAGGTACTTTCACTTCTACAACACAGGCCTCCAAAACCAGAGCGTGATGTACGTGCAGGAGAACCTGGAAGCCGAGCCAACCGTCTTCTTGGATCCAAACACATTTTCTGATGATGGGACCGTTGCCCTGCGAGGTATCAACGAAAACTGTTATGAAAACAAAGGAGCACTGTATTTTCTGATTTTATTATTACTGTTCTTTGATGCATTTTTGGGCATAATTTGCATTTCTTCTTTCCTGGGTATTGCCATACTTTTTGGATAAGAGTAATATATTTACTGCATTTCACTATATTGCTTTTGTCGCCTGCACAGGAACAGATTGCCAGCATAGTTCCTTGATATGATAATGGCTGAATTTTGAATCTATGATGTAACATGAAACATTCACACTGACGGCTAAATGAAGCATGTTAACGTCCCCTGACATGTTTGTTAATGTTCTGTCTTATTACTTCAAGGCTATGCGTTCTCTGAGGACGGGGAGTACCTGGCGTATGGCACCAGTGCCAGCGGCTCAGACTGGGTGGAAATCCGCTTCCTGCGGGTTGAAGACGCCGCGCCTCTGGAGGACCGCCTGGAGCGAGTCAAGTTTAGCTGCATGTCCTGGACTCATGATGGGAAGGGACTTTTCTACAACTCCTACCCCGACCAGGAGGGCAAGAGTGACGGTGAGGGCGAGACGGCGTCAGGCTTCACTCACACATTCTCATATCTTTAACTTTCTCCCTCAGAATTTAGAAGAAAACGATAACTAATTGGTAAAACTTTATCAGACTAAAGATGATTATAGAATTGATGCAACATTGAGGAAGACGAAGCTACAAATCTTTCAGTGATTTTTTTTTTTCTGCAGTCCACACCCGTCCGCTTCACGTCTCCTTACACCTCTCATCAGACAGATTCTTTTGTCACCACTAGAGGGCGATGATGACAGTAAACTGTTTTGTCTCCCAGGCACTGAGACCTCCACCAACTTGCACCAGAAGCTCTACTTCCATGTTTTGGGGACTCCGCAGTCTGAGGATGTGCTGTGCGCCGAGTTCCCCGACCATCCCAAATGGATGAGTGGAGCTGAGGTTTGCTGGAAAATCAATTTACCTGGGTTCCAAAAATTAAAACAACTGTCAGAATAAGAGTGCATGTATTTATCGATATTCAGGTCGGTTTCAGTGATTGTTTTATGCTACAGGTGTCAGATGACGGACGCTACGTCCTCCTGTCCATCAGGGAAGGTTGTGATCCGGTCAACAGACTCTGGTATTGTGACCTTCAGACCACTCCTCAGGGTATTACAGGTATGTTGCACCTGTTTCGTTTTCTTGATATGTGTGTCTGCTCTTATAATTTACCATTACCTGGATAGTCTGTTGTGATGTTATTTAGGGAAAGCATAGTTCCTCCCTAGTTCCTCCCAACACATAAGTGGTATACATTATCTGAAAGCTTGAAACTGGAGATTTATTTGAGACTGTATTTTGAAAGTTTAGAGTGAACAAGGGCTTAGAATATGATGATGGAAGTATATGATGGCCATTCCCATGCTCTGTTAAGTCTCCTAAGTTGTTGCAGCTATTTTGGAGTTGATACCATGTATTATACAATTATGGTGCAGCGTTTAACCATTTTTGACCCCTTGATAATGGATAAAATTTGTCAAAAATCCCTCCAAAATACCACTTTAGGACTTCAAGGCCTTGAGAAACAGCATATAAACATGCATGCTGTGATATAGTATGAAAAACTTTTTAAATTTTGGAGATATTCTGTAAGAATTGCACATTTCAGCACTTTGATGGCTGTTCTATTCTTGCTCGGAGACCCCCTTATTAAGGATAACAGTGCTTTATTGTCATTCCTAAACATGACAGAATGAAATGAGGTACTCTGGCCCCAGTGTAGGAAATAGCATTAATGAAAATCAAGAGACACAATACACATTAAAAACACCATAAAGGCTAGTAATAAACCAAGTATAAAACAGATGGATAACACTGTGGCCAGTGCCCAGAGTGCCGCAGTGCTGAAGTAGACAGCACAGTAATGACTGCGATAGCAATAATATCATAGTAATTTTCGAATAGCAGCAATTGGATCAAAGTGATGAATAGCAGCAGGTTGTGCACAATACAGCAGCAGTTATCTTAGTGAGCTGCAGGCAGCTTTATCAGCAGCATCTCAGTGAGATCAGTCTTAACAGCATCAGGGAAGAAGCTGTTCCTCAGCCTGGTGGATCTGGCCTTGATGCTGCGTAGCTTTCACAGAGTCCATCTTGCACGGGACCTTTTTCTTGCACCTGCTGATATAGATGTCGCTGATGGAGGGCAGACAGCTGCCGCCGATGTGTCTGTGCAGTTTTCACCACCTGCTGCAGTGGCTGTCTGTTTGCAGCAGAGCAGCTGCAGTTTAATACCGTGTGGAAGCTAGAGAAGCTGCTGCACTGCTGCGCTCCACCCTGTTACTGTCAATATACCAAGGAACGTCACACATCCTGTGAATGCTGCAGGTCACTAGTTTGTGGTTGTGAAATTTTGCGAGGCTGTGATTACCCTAGAGGACATTTTACACAGTGAGAGCAAGTTTCAGAAAATGGTCCATCTGCAATGAAATAGCTCTTGTGGAGACTAACATCATCACACATGAATACAGCTGGGATTGTTGAATCTACAAGACTCAATTTTGCCATTCCAATAGTCCAGAGAGCCAAGTATGCAAAAATGAATGATTTATACTGCATGCAAAAAATACTGCATTGTTTTTGTCTTCAGGGGATGAGCATAAAGTGGTATTGTTGTATCCATAGAGCCTGTTTTCATTCAGATATCTTGAAATGAAATGTTAAGGGACCCTTTTTGAAAATGGTCATGCCAGTTTTTTCCTCTCTAAAATTTAGCCCAACTTTGGAGTGTTGTTTAGCCAATAGCATGACATGTTTGGCACCAGTGGCTGCCTTGCGTCTGCTAGTTTCATATGATACCAGTATCTTCACTCTAGCTTTAAAACTGAGCCTGTTAAAGTCTCTGAAAGAGAGCAGTGTCAGCCAGGGACATGGACATCCCCACAGAGTTGAAGAGGTTGTTACTGTGTTGTAAAATAGATGGATTTTTAAGTCATATTTGTATGCTGGAACTAAAATTGCTAAGACTGAATTGCCATTTTGTGTCATATTGCTGTTTGAGCCAAGAAGCACTTCTCATTTGTATTTTATAGTTTTGGGTTGGCTGCACACGTTCAGTGCTTTAATTTACCACAATTGTCCTCCTCTTATGTTCAGGACTTTTGCCATGGGTGAAGCTAATAGACAACTTCGACGCTGAATACGAGTATGTGACTAACGAGGGAACATTGTTCACATTCAAGACCAACCTGGACGCCCCACGTTACCGCCTCATCAACATCGACTTTGCCTCTCCAGCCCAGAGCAGCTGGAAAGAACTCATCCCTCAACACGACAAGGACGTTATTGGTGAGCTGCTGCAGCCCTCGTGTGATCTGTTACTGTTAACGTAATTGACTGGGTTCATTTCGTTTGAACCCCCCTGAAGTGCAAATTTCAACTACCTATTCGTCTCCCCCTGCAGTGTTCGCCACCTGTACGTACTCCAGCTACCTGTTTGTGTGTTTCCTCCACGACGTGAAGAATGTGTTGAAAATGTACCGCCTGAGCTCGGGGGAGGAGCTGAGGACGTTCCCTCTGGACGTCGGCTCTGTGGTGGGTTTCACAGGAAGGAAGAGGGACTCTGAGATCTTCTACTATTTCACCTCCTTCCTCTCTCCAGGTATGAGAACGTAACGGCTCAGTTTGTGTCGTAGCTGTAGACGCTTTGTCATTTTACACCTGGTGTTAAAATGCGACCTGTATCTGGAAACGTTATCAAGATAAGAAAAAACGCACGTTAGTGTGAGGTTAGGTGTGATCGGATCTGCCTGACCACAGCTGGAGGTAGTCTGGCTCACATTGTGTTCAGACCTTAAGTGGGTGTAAAAACGCAATCCGTACAATGTGCTGCCATCCACACACAACATAACATTGATCAGATTATAGTTTTTAGCTAACACAAAATATAAGGTACAGGGAAGACTGAAAGAGACACACCCCTAATTAATTACTGATTATGTGCCAAATAACTGTGTGTGCTGCGCTCATCTGTATATTGATATTGATTAGTCAGTCCATTGGTTTAATTTCTGGGTGTGTACTGCAGTTAAATAATTTTCTCACACATTGTCAAAGTGATTTAAAAACAGTTGAACAAATAAGATGACAGTTTTTTTTGTCCTGCAGCCATCATTTATCACTGCGACCTGACGAAGGATCCGCTGCAGCCTCATATCTTCAGAGAGGTCACTGTCAAAGGCTTCAACCCGTCTGACTACCAGACCACCCAGGTAACCAGAACCATCACTTTCTGACATTTCACAGTTTGTTTGTCTGCACAGTTTCCATGTTTTCTAGCTGGGAATTCTTCTTCTGCTCTCCATCTCTTCATCTCTCTGTGCCCGACTGCCCAACACCCACCAAGTACTGACCCCAATATATAACAGTTATTAAACTAGTTGTCGAGAAAAATCAGTTGAGGTGTGCTGGACTAGAATAAGTCCTTCTCAGTCTGTTATACTGTGACTGGCGAAAGTCATATTTTTAAACTTAGCGTTTCCAAAACAGGTTTTCAGTGTGACATTTTAAAGTAAAGGCAGCTGAGCCTCTTGAAGGGCAGTGGCTCTGAGATATTTATTGTTCTGTTCCTTCTGAGGACACTGACCACAGAAACAACACTTAAAATGTTAAAGTCGAAAAGAGTTCCTTTGTCTTTTCTTATCTGACTCAGACACAAGTCTAAGTCTAAAGGAGTGGCTCCGATTATTTGGAGAGGGGTTGTATGAGGAACAGATTGATAGTTAGTGTATAAATTAAAGAAGCCAGACCAACATCTACTGTAGTTAAATAATAAGAACTCTCCCTTTAAGAGTCAAGAAAAGCTTCGTTGTCCTTGAGCAAAGCCAAAAACACATTAAACCCTCATCAGCACCAGGATAAACACTGATGAAGAGGATCATTTGTCTGTTAATACCATATTCACTGCTCTAATCTGTGCCAAAGAACCCCGCTCCCTCAGTTTCCAGTCCTGTTTGCCTCCCTGATGGACTCTTTCTCCGTGTTTTTCAGATCTTCTATCCCTCCAAGGACGGTACTCAAATCCCTATGTTTATCGTTCACAAGAAAGGCATCAAACTGGACGGCTCCCATCCAGGTTTTCTGTACGGCTACGGCGGTTTTAACATCTCCATCACGCCAAGCTACAGCGTCTCCCGACTCATCTTTGTCAGGCATCTCGGGGGAGTCCTGGCTGTGGCCAACATCCGAGGAGGAGGGGAGTACGGGGAGACCTGGCACAAAGGTACAACACACAGAATAACATCTGTCCCTGCAAACAAACATCACTGAGGAGAAGCACGTCTGGTTTAATGCAGTTTTTACATTCAAAAAAGCTGACTGTATTAAATGATGCATTTAGCAGCAGGTGGGTAGAATTATTGTTATTTATCAACAATTTACTCACTTATTTTTTTGTGTTTTTCTCTAGCTGGCATGTTGGCCAGCAAGCAGAACTGCTTCACAGACTTCCAGTGTGCAGCTGAATATCTCATCAAGGAGGGATACACTTCTCCCTCCAAACTCACTATAAATGGAGGCTCCAACGGTGGCCTGCTTGTAGGTACGTACTGTCTGCTGCTGGCTAAAGAACAACATACAAATCAAGAATCATTTTCAAATGAAGCCTCAAACAGCGAAACTTTCATGAAGGTTGCAGATTGCATGAAGCATAATTTCCATGCAACTTGACTGCTACATGAAGCAGTTAAAAAAACAATCAAAGTCTCATTCAACACAAGTTCAACACAGTTAATTTCAGTGGAGCACCCATAGCTCAGTTGGTAGATCGTGCGCCTCATGTGCCACGGCTGTCGGTCCTCCGTCGCGGCCGTTGGTTTGACTCCCACCTGCGACCTATTTACTGCGTGTCATCCCCCCTCTCTCTACCCCGTTTCCTGTCATATGTTCAGCTGTCACTATCAAAAATAAAGGCCAAAGCCCCCCAAAAAATCTTAAAAAACCAAAACAAAACATAACTTTTTTTTCTTCTGGCACTGGTTGACTACTTTCTTTCATTGTGGCTGAGGACAGGAAGAGAGCGGTCGGTGCATTAATGGCTTTACGCCATGCAACTCACCTGCACCTCGGTTTCACCTAAGTTTCTAAACAACTAAAATTGCGTGACAGTTTCATCAGAGTCTAACTGTGTGTTTCCTCTCTCTCTCAGCGGCCTGTGTGAACCAGCGGCCGGAGCTGTTCGGCTGTGCTGTCGCTCAGGTGGGCGTCATGGACATGCTGAAATTCCACAAGTTCACCATCGGACACGCCTGGACTACAGACTTTGGCTGTTCTGAAGACAAAGAGCAGTTTGAGTGGCTCATCAAGTAAGCGATCGGCAGTCAGAACATACATTTGTAGTGTGCATCATACAACATGTTAACATTTCCTGTTGAGAGGCAGCAAACGCTCAACAATTCCTGTTGAATTGTGTGAAGCTGTGTTGATCAGGGTTGAAATAGTGGCGGTTTGTGTGGTTTGAGTGCTCCACCTCTGCTATAAAACAGCACAAGTTTTTGATTTACATATCAAATTTCAACAGTCTTGATTTAATTACCTAAATAAGAGCAGTGACTAAACTTTCACTGCGTTTTCATCACCATATTTTTATGCGCATTTTGAAGTATCGCATTAGATAAGGTTGATGGAATCGGCAAATAAAAAAAAAAGTCTAATTCGTTTTCACAAAAAATGCTTTCAGTGGTTTTTGCCTTTGCAAAAAATATTAAATGATGTTAATTAGAAATGGAAACACTTTCAGAATAAGTTCTGATGTAGTGAACATGGCTCCCGTGGCTCTACTTTACATCCAAGATCTGATGTAACCTTCCTCACATTATTACACACAACAAACAGAAATGTCGTTGAATTGTCTAGATTGTTCTCCACTGTTTGAAGTTCGGCTGCTGCTCTTTTACTTACATCATTTGTTCTGCCTTTCTTGTCTGCAAAGATATAATGGTTTTCTAACCGGAGAATTGCTGACGCCTACTGCTTATCTCAATGAACAAACTCCTAATAATCACATAATAGTTGTGGATGGAAACAAGCACTCATCCTCATTTCCTTTTGCCAATTTACTGGAAATTGAGTTAGGATTTGCAATACGTTTTGATAGAAACAGCTTGTGATACTGGAGCTGAGCCTGGAGAAGGCATTAAGGCGTATCGTGGAAGCGTTTTTCCGCAGCGTTTCACTCAACAGTGACAGATTTATCAAGAAAAATCTCATTAGAAGTGATTCATTGTATGGATGTTGTACGTTTGCAGCCCAAACTAGCATACAGGTTGTTTACGTTTCCCTTCACTTGTGTCGACACTTGAACTCTTAACTGCTCGTCTTTCCCAGCTACTCACCACTCCACAACATCCGCGTCCCAGAAGGCAACAGCGTCCAGTACCCGGCGGTGCTCCTGCTCACGGGGGACCACGACGACCGGGTGGTGCCTCTGCACTCCCTCAAGTACATCGCCACCCTGCAGTACGTCGTCGGCCGCAGCCCCAAGCAGACGAACCCCCTGTTCATCCTCGTGGACACGAAGTCGGGCCACGGCGCCGGAAAACCCACCAGCAAGGTCATCCAGGAGGTGGCCGACACGTACGCCTTCATCGCTCGCTGTCTCAACATCTCCTGGGTCAAATAACCTGCTCCTGTTAAAGTGTGTGTGTGTGTGCGCGTTTGTTTTTTGTTTTTCTCACATCATCTTTGGATACAGTTCAAACCAGCTATTCACAGTTTGTAACGTCACACAAACACTACAGGATCTTTTAAGTCATGTTTACCCAACTGTCATTACGTTTTTTTTTTTGTCTTTGTTAAGCTATTTTTGTCCCTCCCCCCCCCCCCTTCCTCTCCCCCTCTCTCCCCCCTGCACACAAGTCTAGAGAGCTGAAGTCCCTCCTCTTCCTGTGGACCATGATGGGACCTCACTTTGGAGAAAATATAAATGATACTAAACGGCAAGAGACAAATAATCTGTTGATCCTGTTTGAATTGTTCCATAAATTACACACATACCTTGACTTCGATACTGGTCCCTGAATGACACTTTCTTTGATACCGATTTTATAAAAATCCATTTAAACAAACTTTATTCTCATTACACATTACGGTAAAAATCTTCAGTTATATTTTTCAGCTTCTCTTTACACACTCAAGGCAGTTTTATAACATAAAAATCTAACTCTGCTTACCACAGTGCGGCTTCAGCGGCTTTACATTCTACCTCTCAGAGCAGTTTTTTCGACATTAAAAATAAACGCACAACTTAAAGTCGAAGGTTGAAATATCCAATGTCTGACCTCAAAGCCTGTTATCCTGAAGACAGTAAATCCAGTTCTTTGAAAAGTCTGCCGGACTCCAGCATCATATCGCTCAGTTTAACCGTTATGAACATCTACTCCTTGTAAAAAATGATTAATGATTTCTTAGAACTCATAAAAAGACACTCAATCACTCAGCAAGCATTTGGCTTTAATTTAAACTCTGATTAACGTGAAACGGGCAAACTGAGACAGTCATTTTAGCTTGGAATAGAAATTTTGAAGGAGGACAAAAGGGGTATTTCAACTGAACATGTTTCCTTAATTTCCGGTCATTTTATCCTTTAATACAGTGAATATATTACAGATTTCTCCTTTAAATTGACAAATAACTTGTGTGTAATTCGTGGCACAGTTCAAACGGGATCAAAAAGTAATTTGTCTCTGTCCGTTGACTACTGTCCATATTTTTTCTGAGGTAAGTTTCCATGGGACACGCCAGAAGAGGAGGGACTTCGCCTCTCTATAAGTCAATAACAACAGCACTTACAGCTAACGTAGGCCATGTTTGTAGTCCTAATGAGACACAAGGACTACATTATCGATGATGAGTGGGTAAAGGGAGGGGGTACCTTCACGGTTATAGTAATCAGCAGTTACAGTCATGAGGTCAAAGTGGCAAAAACTTTATTTGCGCGTCCTCTGGGTGCTTCAACGACGCGCATTATTTATTTGTGGAGGCCGTGGGACGTCGAGTGATTTCAGCACGTATGTTTCTGACGAGACAGATGCTGCGAGTCAACAGTATTGCTATGTGGACGGATGCGAGTGTGGAAACTTGCAAAAAACACTGCACTGTGTGTGCATGTGTGAGAGAGAGAGTGTGTGTGTGTGTGTGTGTGTGTGTGTGTGTGTGAGAGTGTGTTTAGTGTCAGTCCCCGCATTTCTTTCAGACTGATGATGATTTCTACCTCTTGACATGTGCTGATTGTTTACCTTTTAAAGGGAACAAAACACAATGCCACAACTAAAATAAACAACTTTTTAAACAGTGATTCATCATTTCTTCATTTATATTCTGTTATAAAGCTCACATTTAAAGGGACAGTTCACCCCAAAATCAAAAGTACATATTGTTGTCGTGTAATCATTATATTAGGTATTTATTTATTTATTGAATTTTGTTAGCATGGTCTCACATTCCCTTTTCAGAATATAAATACAAGGAAGGATATTGTCTAATTAATGTAGGGCTGCATCTTTAAATCAATGACTGGATCAGCGGTCGGCTATTAAATTGGCCACTCTCTCTTAAGATAATCGATTAATTGGTTTCATTTTTAAGGGGGAAAAAAGTCAAAATTCCCTGATTCCAGCTTCTTACATCTACATGTTTTTTCTGCTCTCTTTACTTCTCTCTGGCAGTAAACTGAATATCTTTGGGTTGTGGACAAAAGAAGACATTTGATGTCATCATTGTGAGCTTTGATTGACTTTTTTTTTTTTTTTTTTTGACATTTTCTAGACAAAAAAACCAAATTGATTAAATGAGAAAATAACCCACAGGTCAACCGATGTTGTTTTGTAATTGTAGTGAATAATATAAAGGACAAATATATTCTTTTTACAGTAATGACTGCATTTGGGTAAATGTTCTCTAACCCATCCAGTTATTGTCATTTTGCCTGACTTATTATTTTGAACAGACTATGACTTTAATCTGGGTGCACCTATATTTTCACCTTAGGTTTTTATTTTTATTACAAAATTAGCCGTCAATTTAATTAAACATTAGCATTAAAAAGTCTTTAAAATCTTTCACGTAACTTGCTGATACATGCAGACGCCCTGTGTTGTGAATCAAATCTTTAAGGCTACTTCTATGTGTGTGTGTGTGTGTGTGTGAGTGTGTGTAAGGTGCTGTATTTCTAATGCTAGATTTTAAAGTAATCTAAATCGAAATGTTAAAACTCGTTCTCTTCCAGGTCATTCTAGATGGATGAATGGCACTACAGGTACAGGAAAGTATGTATTTTTGATTTTTTTTCTTCTTTTCTTTTTATGAACTGTCCCTTTAACATGGTTGGGTTTCTTTCTGTGGTGTCACATACAATGTGAAAAATTAACTGCACAAAAATGAGCTAACAAACTGGTACATTTGATTGTAAAACAACCAATGGTACTGAAAATAAAACATTTTTGACTAATTAGTAATCTAGTTGACCCCCATTTATGTCCTGATTATCTTCTATTACAGACGCTAAAATAATATATAATAAAAACATCAATAAACCGTATTTTCTATATTCATTTTTTACTACATTTTTTAATGTTCATTTTGAGAATAATGGTGAAGTGAGAGTCAGTTGTTGCTGCTGTGACTCTGTGACTGTCCACCAGGGGGCGTCACTGTGAAAATGGGCAACACGTGCAGCAGCAGGAGCAGAAAATGAGGGTGGTCTGACAGAGGGCCCCATGTGGATTACTCAACATACATGTTCCGTGTTCAAGAATTTCTCCCATATCCCACTTCCATGTTCATGGAGGACATTTTAAAGTACAATTACTGCTGAAATCCTCCACATATTACATGTTTTCGACCTGACTTTTTCTCTTCCAAACTCTTTTCAGAAAGGAAATTAAATTCACACAAAAAACAGAAGCAAAAGACAAACTTTTTTAATGAATGTTACATTTATTCATTTTTCATTTTTTTAAAAACACGACTTCATATTTGTTTTAATGGCATAAATTGAACATTAAATGAAGTAAAAGGCTGTAAGTGTGTATAATTTACACATGTACAAAACAAAAAAGTAAAGAGAAAACAAATAGTTTTTATTTACCATTTTAATGTATTCAACGGTCACATTTTTCTTTTATTTCTTTTATTTAGGCATAATTTTCACAAAATACAACATTTTGATCACTTAAGGTCAGTGAGAAGAGGCTGTTAGGCCTCGACAGATGTGGACAAACTGCAGCATGATTCTTAGTTTCTTTCATTTGAACATAAACTTCAATATTTCATTAAAAAAAGTCCAATTACTTGTTTTATAAAAATAAAAAGATACATCTAATTCCTATTTGGTAAGAAATAAAACAAACAGATTTAAATCATGATGATATGATGGTGCATCAGGACATTAAATCGAGTTTTTCTTGATTTAGTCCAAGAAAAGTTAAACGCACTTAAGTAGTTTTTGCATTTTTACCTCAGAGAAAATTAAATCTGGGAAATGAAAATGGTTTAAATGCTTGTTATATTTGATCTGGGTGAAACTAAAAAATAAAGTTTTGCCATTGGTATTTTAAAATCTTGTTGAAAGTATTCAAATTCTTAAGTTCCACTAAACCGAAGTCGATCAGTTTTTAAGATGTACAAACAGCGGCGAATGGAAAAGGCAATTTTATTTATACAGCACATAAACCTAAGGTGCTTTGCACTGAGAGACAAAATATGACATATAAGCATAGATATTAGAGAATAGGTATAACCTCAGGAACATAAATAATATTGCAGAAAACGAATCAAAATACAGTGCAAGAGATTAACATCTTTTATGCACATGCAAATCTTAACAGTACTTTTACTCAGCTTCTGTAGAAGAAACTGTTTGAAACTGAAAAAGAAAATCTTGAGAACTGAAGCCGGAAAACAAACTGACCCTTATAGATTATGATGAGTCTTACTAATTTTTAACAAACTCATTTATCACTATTTTTGCAAAGTGAAAGTTTCCTTCATACACAACACTGAAAATACTATAAAACTGAAACCTTTCAGCTCTGGGAACCCCCAACCTTTGTCTTTAAAGCTCCCTGAACAACTTTCAGAGTAAATTAACAGAACAACAAGTAAATAATATGCACAGCAAAAAATATAAAAACAACAACAACAAAAACATCTCTTTTTTTTAAACATATGCCTGTATTTGCAGCTTCTCACATCATTGCTCATCACTGAGAATTTTTTATTTTTTTTTTGCTGGTTTAAAAAAACAGAGTAGGCACACAAATTATATTTGCTAGACTAAAAATAATTTTCCAGCCAACAAGCTCAACAAAAGAGAGAAAACTACTATTACTATTAGTAGTAGTAGTAGTAATAATAATAATAATAATAATAATAATAATAATAATAATAACAATGGGCTAATAATAATAGTCTTTATTCTTGGAGCACTTTTCTAAACCCATGATGCAAAGTGCCTCACAATGCAGCAACTTCATAACAAGCAGGTCATAAAAACAGTTTCCAAGCCAAGAAATAAACCTTCAATAAAATCCAAGAAAATAACAGCAAAAATGCAAAAGAGTCTGATCATAAAAATGTAAAATAACTGCGCAATAAACTAAAAACTGTAGAGTCTGATCACGTCCTTTGCAAGTAAGAATAAAGAGGATTATCATCTCGCAACCAAACACATGCATCTAAGGTATGTGAGCGCGTGCACGCCTGTGTGCGCATGCGTGTTCGAGAGACGCATGAACCAGCAGAGGGCGCCTGACCGTCCTGAGAAACTTTGAGCGGGCCTACATGAAGACACATTTTCACCTCCTCTGGACCACAACTGTGGTTTATCACAACACAAACCGGCTGTTAAAGATGGACGATATTAAAATACACGATCGATTCGACAATACGAGCTTCATCGCGGGAGAAAATAAGCGACACGTTTCCAAAAAAAACCGTAACGTTCTTTTACCAACTTCTGTCCTCGTCAAACCGCTGGTGCGGCTCCTTATTTCTGATTGGCTGACACCATTTGAAGACGTTCTGAAGTACCCAATGAGCACGCACCTGTGACCGCACTAAAATATTAATGCGCCAACCGGAAATCACCGCCCAGCCACTCCTGAGGAACTATATCCTCCGGCGGAAGAGAAATAATTAAACAAATCCCTGCTGTGTATCTATGTTATTGCTAGAATCGTTATATTTTGACTTATGTGTTTAGTTTTCTGTAGTTCAAAGAAGTTTTCAACAAAACCAAACTTATTCTTTCACTCAATTTTCCTCTCAAACAAGCAGCATCACATGGTGCAGACAGACAAGTCTCTGTACTCCTGCTTATTGAAAGATTCAGAAATATTTCATCTTAGAAATAACATTGACTGAGATAAGGGAAGGGTTGGGCAGGAGTTTTGGTTGAAGTGATAAAAAGAAGCTACAGCTGAGCCCTTTGATGTTTTACAGTGGCTTCACTTCCTTGTTGAAAGTAAATAATATATTATGACGGTTGGTGTGTTTAACTCATTAAATGTACCACAAGACAAGAAGCAAAAAAAGTTTTTTTCCCTATTCAAAAAAAATATTTAGGCCCTTCTATGATTTAATCATATGATTTTTATTACATTTGGCCTTTACCAGAACTTAGTAAATAAATAAATAAATAAATAAATAAATAAATAATGAACATATTGCAGAGTGAAACCACTATAATGATGTATAGGCTACTAGGCTGTATCTGTAGTGGAAAAGTTACTAATTTAAATTGTAAACAAGCAAACTGACTTTCAAAGTATTGTCAAACGTACGCCCCGCAGGCCAGAACCAGCCTGTTAAAGGGTCTAATCCATCCCACTGGAGGACTTTGCAAAGTGTATAAAATAGCAGAGCAGTCATTAATTTACCAACTAAAACACAGTTCTATTGAAATAAACAATAAATACTTACTGTGGTCATATTTAAAGATATTAAAGATTGTGCAAAATATTGTAAATTAGCAGCTTCAGTACAAAATCATCTGTATCAGACTTCTATCTTAAACATTATTGGTGAAACCCTGTTACTGCAAATGGTTTGTAAGGCAGCAGATAACTTTACCGTCCTCCTCATTAGCTTCTGCTTTAGTTGGTGTTGTATGGTGATGCCAGAATTACTACACAGGAGTCTGGAAATTAAACGGCTTTGAACGTCATTAACAAGTTTTGTGTCTTGTCCCTTTGTAGACACCCTGTGATCTGTATATTGTGATATACATATAATGACAGTAGATTGATAGAAAGTGGAAAAAAAAATTGTTGAAATTGTATTTATTTTTCTTCAGACATCTAAGGATGTTCGTTATCTGGTCTGTGAATGGATGGTTCATTATTTGTGATTTTTTTTTTTTTTTATCTATCAGTACTATCAGTAAATATGGAGAGAAAAAAATTAGAGATGTTGTAATTTTCAGGTTATTATGTGATGGTTTCACTGGTCCGGCCCACTTGAGATCAAATTGGTGTGTACACTGTAAAAATAAACTATTTAGTTTAGATTAAAAAGTTAGCATCTGGGATACCTTAAAATTTTAAGTTGACTGAAATTGAAAGAACAAGTTGAGAAGATTTTGCAGTGACTCAAAACAAAAAAAAAAACTTGATATTAATTATATCAATTCAGGTGTACTTGAAAAAATAATGAATAATATAGTATGATATTAAGTTGAGCAACTCCTGAGTCTCACTAATGACCATTTCACACAAATCAGATTAATTTTACATTTTCTCAGTTTGAAAACTCAGCTCTTCCTTTCACACAGGTGTAAGGAGGCAGGACAAGGTGGGCAAGTTTTACTTTTAACAAAAGAGCAATTTTTTTTGCCAAAAAAAAAAAAAAAAAAACAAGACAAAAATTCCTTCTGGAACTGTGACTATTTTCTATTTTCACTGGAGACTTTTCTATTTTTGGATTTGGCATATGCAGCAGCTGAGGGAGACATGAGACGGTCCACCGGCAAAATCTAGAGGAGAAGGAGCAGAGCTTTACACGTGAGTAAAAATTTCACTTTACAAAACTTTTTTTTCTCTACATTTGGTGTATGGGCTACACATTTTTACAACTGGACAATGTATGAATCAGTTTAGGCCAACAACAGTAAGTGAAAATTGAAATGTTAAAAAAAAAATGGACCATTATTTATTTCCGTATTATTTATTTATTTATTTATTTTTCTCAAAAGGAACCATTTGAGAGGATTAAAAGAGCCCTGGGTCTGAATTCAATATTAACTTTCATCATGGTTCACAATATTTTAATTATTGTCAAAGTAAGCAACAATGACTCTTCATAAAGTGTATTAGAAACTTAATTAAATGAGTTGATTGAACTCATTTAACATTCATTCATCTCATCATTTCAAGACAAAAGACATCCAAGTCAGAACTCATGTTTTAAAGTTCTAAAGTGTTCTGAAAGCAAATGCTAGAAAATGTAGGTTTAAGACACTTGAATGAATAAAACTTGTATTCTTCTGTTAAGTTAATGAGAAAAGATCAGTTGATTCCATTCAATTCCTCTCTAATTTTTTTTACAATGAATATCTATCTATCTATCTATCTATCTATCTATCTATCTATCTATCTATCTATCTATCTATCTATCTATCTATCTTCTCACACAGTGGGATGCAAAATGGTGCAAGTGAAGCAATGGATGGCTCTATTCATTTCGTTTCCCTCCCACAGTTCTTTGCTCTTATCTCTGGTATATCTTTCATATGTGGAGAAAAGATCATCTCTAGTATTACATATTAAGGTCTAATGTGTTCTGTTTTGAATGTGCTTTCAGGCTAAATGACTTATTGGCTGCTTCTTAAGGAAGCTGTGTTTGTGTAAATGGTTTTAAATAGCTGAATGCTGCTGCTTGTAACCAGGCAGGGTGGGGGATGTGAGGTATGGATCTTTATCAAGAGAGAAAGAGGTGGGGGAAGGCTGATGAGGAGCATGATGGGGGAGGCCATGGGTGCCACATGGTTTGAAGAGCCATGATAAAGACACAAGACAGACAGGCAGGAGACTGGATTGAAATTTACCAATGAGGTGACATTAAAAATGGCTACTGGGGAACTTAAAGATAAGCTTCTTCTGCAGCTCTAATTCAGCTCCAGGGACTCTTTCTCACAAATGCAAAAGGCTGAGGAGCAGAGGCAGCTTTTTGTGACAGATTTGGGTCATTTTGGAGATGAGTTTCCAGATGTTTTGTGCAGCCACCACAGGCTTCTCCTCTGAGCAATCTGTTGCTTCACTGTAACACGTTTAAAAACAAATCTGCCTGTCCTCTCCACTGTGCTGCTGCAGCTTGTGTTACAGTGTCTCTATAAAATATTCATCCATGGAAAATCTCTTTGATTCCAGCAGCTCACTTGGCTTCATGTCAGCCTAAACATGTAACTTAAACTAGAGCGTCGGCAGCTTCAGGATCAACAGGCGCAACTTCACTTTCCTGCACATTTGCTCCATCAGAGGGACACGTTTCATCCGCCTGTGCCATTTGAGTCATTCCCGGAGGAAAAAAAGAGGATGTCCGCTCCCTCTCCTACAGGTGAGTCGCTTTTTTTAAAAAAAATTTACTCTCTCTCTCTCTCTGAGGAACCTGCGTTTTCTTTCTCTGCAGCTTGAATTCCCCTCAGAAAACACTGAATTTTGGCGTTGCTCCCCTCTGTGGAGCTGCAGAACCTGTCTTTCCTTGACCTGAAATGACCGGCTTGTTCCAACGTGCCAAAGTGATGGATCGGCTCTTTCATCAAACATATTCAATAAAGATATGAAGTTAAAACATGCGCGCACACGCGTAAAGTTAACACTAACGATTTAAGCAAAAAATAGAACATATAGGCACCAAAACTTAACTATAAGTCCTTAAAATGAAAATCCGAAAAGACTGAAAACAAACAAACGACCGCTTTACGTTTGCTGCTGACCACCTTGAACTCATTATAGGAATATTATCGGAATATTAGCGTCAGTTTTCGTTAAGAAAGTCAATCGATCAGCAGGTTAGAAGCCTATTTATGTGATTAGAAAATAGTAGAAAACATTAAAAGGTTGAATGAATCTAACAAAAGCAAATAAAGACACACTTACCCCAGCAGACAAATACAAGAAAGAAATAAAACGGCGAATCTTTGCTGCGTAAACGCATATTTTTGTCCCATTGTGCGCAGTTTTTGGCGCACCGGCTGCACAGGCGCTTCTTCACCCACCTCCCCCCTCTGCCCTCTGACGTCACCGATATTTCATTCAGATATTTTCACCATGTTTACTCCTGGTGGAGGAGACTTTTTCGGATGGAGAAATATAGTTAAAACCACGTCATTCATCCCCCAGAGAGTTAGTTTTAGTGGCTTTTCTTGCTTTTACGCCGCAAAACTAATCGGGAAATGGTCCTAAAGAAGTGGTCAAAAATAAACCTGCAGGCCTTTGAAAATGTGTCGGATTGAATAAAACCATTTACTTTGCTTAAACAAATAATAAATCCGATTTTAGAGGGACAATTTAATGATATTTTTTGTTAAACACAGCGAGAAAATGAAGAAAGTATCCTTGAAGTTTTTTGGAGACACCTTTGTGACCAAGTGTGGAGCACATGGCACACGTGTGCTTTGGTGAGACTTGCGCAATTTTTTTCGTTGATTTAAAATTTTCTTAAACGAAATCTGTGCATATATTAAAGAAATCACTTAGATGAAATGCAAAAGCTACATATTTTGTCTTCCTTGCTGCAGAAATCTGCAAGATTGTGGATTAAAGCTGAGCACAGACTAATTTGCCTGTGTTTATAATTTTAAATTAATAAAATAATTATGAAATTAACCACTTAATGCAAAAAACATTCCACGTGCTCATTCTCTCCTCTTGGTGAAAAACAACCCTGGGAGTAGGTGGCCTCCTTTGCCACCAACTCTGTTTACACTCCCTTTGCAGAGGATATAAAAAAGTGAAGGATTGGTGGCTGGAATGCATGAAGTAAACGACAAAAAAATAAAAAAGAAAAGAAGAAAAAGGGGAGAGACGAACTCAATGAACCCTTTGAACTGCATTGACAGCAGCAGGGTAAAGGCAAATTTCCTCTGGGAGCCTACAGGGTGAGGTGGTGGGGGTTGGGTGGGGTTAGCTGGGGTGACAGAGTCCAAAGTCTGCTCTGAAAGTTGGTATTCAAACAACTCAGGAATCTGCTTCTGCTCAGGAGGTTAAATGCTCATAATTATCTGTTTTTTAGTCGAGACAACTAAGTGCCTTAAAATCTGACTGATTTCAGTTTGCAGGAATTTTCCTTACAGGCTCTGAGACTCTCTAAAGAACTGACTCTGGCTGGTTTAAAAGAAAGCATCTTCTGCAGAGATAAATAACAAAATATATGATCTGAAAATAGGTTATGACCTCCAGTTGGTTTTCACTGCAGCAAAACATCACCAATATTATTAAAAAGCAGAAAAATGTTATTTCTTTCATTTTGTTTTAAAGTTCATTTGGCACACACAAGTTTGAATGTGACTGACAATGTTGGAAATAAATGCAGGATTTTAGCATTTTATTTTCCTGACAAATATATTTTATAAATATATTTAGATGTTGGCAGAAGGCTGTTTTCATGTAATTTTAGTCACAAACATATGATGATATGATGATAGAGTCTCATATTTTTACATCAAACTTAACATGAGAGAAACTTGTTCTAATCTATTCCTCACCATAACCAACTTTACATACATTATTATTAAAGTATATAAAAAGTAAGCTATCATGAGTGAATCTTAAAAATAGAAGTGTGTGTTTCCTGACTTTTTTTTTTTTTTTTTTGCAGTATCTCATAAGAAAAGTTGCTATTTTTTATTCATGTAGTATTCTCCAAAGTAGAGCCTCAAACAGGTTTGAAAACAATCTTATCCTATAATGTAAAATAAAATAAAATACAATAAAATGAAATAAAAGAATAGAAGTATGACTTGTGTTGATTATAAGGTAAGTCAACTCATATAAAAAATAGGCAAAGTTCTTAATTATTACACATTTTAGTCTCCTGACTTTGATAAGAAAATATGCTACTTTTGTTCATATAGGCTAAAACTCTCCACAAGTACAAAAGTGTAAAAAAAATCTTGATCTGAAGTCCAAACAGGTTTGAACGCAACCTTTTCCTGCAGCATGAGGGCAAATAAAAAAGTAGCTAAACTTCTAGTTGATGGTGATGAGATCAAACTAATGCAAACTTAAGAAGATGCATTTTAGGTTTATCTCAGAAAACAGGCCCAATTCATATTAATGTTAGAATTATGAATTTCTTAACTTTCTGTTGTACTTCAAAAAGTACAAAGTAAAAGAAAAGTTGTTCATGTACAGAAAAGTAGAAAACAATCTTGATCTGAAGTGCAAACAGGTTTGAAAACAATCTTTTCCTGCAGAATGAGGGCAAATGAATTTTGACTCATGGTTGATGTAGAAAAAGATCAAAGTATTAAAATGTAAAGTAAAGAAGCTGTCCCGTCAGTTCATGTTGAAAATAGGCCCAATTCATAGTTGCAAATGTGAACTTTAACTTCACAAGAAAAAAAAATCTTATTTTTGTCCATGTTCTCTTCTTCACAAATAGAAAAGATCATCAGTTACTTCACACATTATTAAGCTGGATTCCAGTTAGATAAAAGTTTATTTTAGACCATGTCTGTCTGAAAGCAGAACAGCAGGCCTATCTGTTGGCATAGCAACAGTAAGTGGAGGTTGATTTAAAAAAAAAAAAAATCTAACTGAATAAAGAAAAATGCAGTTTACTTAAATAGACTTAAATGAAATCCAGCTTTGATGCATATCGATTAATGTATGAAGTAACTGTGAGTTAACATTTCTTAACTGATGATCTACTAACAGACTTGATCCTGCATTAATTCATGAATTATATCATCAGAAGTCAAGCATGAGTTAAAAGTTACTTAATTTGCACCCTTGTTGTAAAGCGTTACCATGAATTCCCTTCATTTTTTCAGTCTCATATGAAAAATTACTCTTGTTTTAATGTATTTTTCCACAGATTGAAAAGTGGAAAAAAGATAGATAAAAAAGTTAAAACAAGTTTGAAAACAATCTCATCCTGCAGCATAAAGGCAATAAAAGGTGGTTAAAGTTTGATTTAGTTGGTGGTGACTTCAGAAGAAAAGAAAAGAAAAAAAAAAACAGTTGATGTAAAGAAAATAAGTTTTATTCATGTTCATGTGTTGCATACATGAGCTCCTCAACTGCTAACCTGCAAAACTTCACATGAAAAGCTGCTCCTTTACACACAGACACACACAGTAGTGGGGAAAGGGGGGTTGATGTTAAAGGACCTCTAGTTGGTGTTGATTATAAGAAAAACTACACTGTAAACTACAGGAGTTGACTTTTTATTTTCAACTTTGTGCAAAACTTGACAAGAAAATTGCTCTTTTTAGTCTTCTCCACAAATAGAAATGTAAAAAAAGCTGATCTCAGGTTAAGTAAGTTTGAAAACAATCAAAGGACAAATAAAACAGTGGCTGAAGCAAGACTTGATTGACAAATTTAAACTACAGAAATTGATTCCAACTTTTATTTTATTTTATTTTATTTTTTAAAAAACTTCACAAGAAAAGTTTCTCCTTTTAGTCCTTTCGACAAATAAAAATGTGATCTGATGTTAAAGCAAATTTGAAAACAATAAACAACAACATAAACGTTCATCAGAACTTTATTTTTGCTTAAAATATAAGAAAAGTTGGTCTTTTTACTCACACTCCTCTACACAGACAAAAAAGTGGAAAAAAGAATAAGACTTCTAGTTTTAAAAATGTTTTTGCAAAACTTTGTAGGAAAAGTTTTAGTCTTCTCCACAAATAAAAATGTGAAAATGATTGATCTAAAGTTAAAGTGAGTTTGGAAACAACCAAATAAAGTGTTAACTAAAGTCATACTTGACAGAAAAACAACATAAATTGAAGAAGTTGATCAGTACAGAAACACTTTTTCCCCAAAAAACGTAATTAGAAAAATTGCTGTTTTTAAGTTTTTAAGTTAAAGCAAATCTGAACACAATCAAATAAAATGTTGGCTAAACTAAGACTCGATTGAAAACCAACGTTAAATAAAGAAGTTTATTTTTGTAAAACTTCATACAAAAAGTAGCTATTTTTAGTCGTACTCTTCATCCTTAATCACAAAAGGTGTAAAAAAAAAAAAGAAAAAAAGACTGATCTAAACTTAAAAACAATATAATCCTGTAGAATAAAAACACATAGCAGGGTGACTAAAGCAAAAGTTAAGTTGGTGTTGATCATAAGGAAAAGAATAATGTAAACTACAGAAGTTAACTTTTTAAAAGTTTTTGCAAAACTTCATAAGAAAAGTTGCTCTTTTATTCTCGTCCACAAATAAAGATGTGAAAAATGATTTATCTAACATTCAAACAAGGTTGAAAACAATCAAACGGCAAATAAAAAGTAAGTTAAGTACGACTTGATTAAACGAAAAAAAACAATGTAAACTGAAGAAGTTGATCAGGATCATTTTTCCTCCCAAAACTTAAAGAAAAGTTCCTGTTTTTAGTCGTCTCTACAAACAACAATGTGAAAAACGATTGATTCTAACTTAAAGAAAGTTTGCAGACAACCAAATTAAATGGTGGTTAAAGTGATACTTGATTTAAAAACTATGTCATTAGAGCTTCTTTTTTTTAAAAAATTGGCAGAAAAGTTGCTCTTTTTAGTTGCGCTCGGTTAAAAAAGTAGAAAAAGGCTGATCTAAACTTAAAAACAATCTTATCCTTTACAGCAGCCGTTCCCAAATGTGAGTGAGCCACAGTCTAATTTGAAATCTGAAAATCTCCTGCAGCTTTTAATCACAACCCCGATCAACACACCAGATTGATTGTAATCAATGACCAGATATAAGATACGTTCTGGTGTTAATGTGACAGTGTGACACCTGTTAAAACAGGTCAACAAATCAAGAAGAACACATCATTTAAATCCCATGGCTTTGTTTTATTATTGAATATTATTTATTATTAATTAATCATAAATATGTTATGGTCATTTCAAATGTATAAGATTGAAACTTGACAGTGTTTTATTTATTTATTTTTCACGACCTCTGAAGGCCCACCTGCAGGGCCTTCACAGCCCACCGGTGGGCCGCAGCCCACACTTTGGAAACTACTGAATGAAGACAAAGGCGTGGCTAAAGTAAAACTTATATCAATGTTGATCATATAAGAAAGGACAATGTAAGATACCGAAGTTAATTTCTGAAGACTTTACGCAAAACTTCATGAGAAATTCTTTTCTTTTTTAGTGAAAAAAAAGATTGATGTTCAGTTAAAACAAGTTTGAAAACATTCAAAGGGCGAATAAAACACTGGCTGAAGTCAGACTTCTAGTTGTGTCGATTATAAGAAAAACAACAATGTAAACTACAGAAGCTGAGTTTTTATTTTTAACTTCTGTAGTTTACAGTGTTGTTTTTTTAATAATCAACAACAACTATAAATCTTTCTTTAGGCGCCCCTTTATTCCTCTTTATTCTACAGGATAAGATCATTTCTAAGTTTAGATCAGACTTTTTTATTAGTGGAGCAGAACACGACTGAAAAGAGCATCTTGTCTTATGAAGTTCTGCAAAAACCCTAAAATTCAGATTAACTTCTTTAGTTCACGTTGTTTTTCAATCAAGTTTCATTTTTATTGTTTTCAAACTTGTTTGAACTTAAGATCAATCTTTTCATGTTTTTCGTCTGTGGAGGAGACTCAAAACAGAAACTTTTCTTGTTAAGTTTTGAAAGAAAAAAGCGCCGCTGACAAACTTCTTTAGTGTACTTGTTGTTTTAATCAACACAAACTAGACGTCTTGCTTTAGCCACAACTTTATTTGTTTTTATTTTACAGGATTAGATTGTTTTTTGAGTTTAGATCAGTCTTTTTTTTCCCACCTTGTTAGCAAGTGAAAATTGTTTGGACTAAAAAGAGCAACTTTTGCGAAAATAAGGTTCTGATGAACTTATTTATTTAATTTTGTTATTTTACTTGAAGTCTTGCTTTAGCCAGATTTGTTTTCAAATTTGCTTTAACTTGAGAAAAGTATTTTTTTCCCCACATCTATTTGTGAAAACTAAAAAGAACCAACTAGAAGTCACACTTTAGCCAATTTTTCATTTGTTAGACTAAAAAGGGAAACTTTTCTTTTGAAGTTTTGCAAAGACTTGATTATAAGAACATATGTAGCTTACAGATCTGTACTTTTCTGTTGTTTGTCTTAAAATGAAAAACTAGAAGTCTTGCTCTTGCCAGCTTTTATTTGCCTTTTGATTGTTTCCAAACTTGCTTCAACTTAAGATCAGTTCATTTTTTCCCTGCATTTTTATTTGTGGGAAACACTAAAAAAAACAACAACTTTCCTTTTGCAAAGACTCAATTATAAGAAAAACAACAACACACTCTAAAGAAGCTGATCAGTAACTTTGTTTTCCAAACTTCATAAGAAAAGTTGCTCCTTTTAGTTTCACTCTTCTCCACAAATAAAAATGTGACAAAAAGGACTTTTCTTAAGTTAAAACAAGGACAAATAAAACATTGGCTAAAGTTAGAATTGATTATAAAAAAACAAGAACATAAGAATATAAGTTGATCAGTAACTTTTGTTCTGAGGAAAGTTGCATGTTTTCGACTATGTGCTCCTCTCCACAAATAAAAAAAAGTGGGAAAAAAGACTGATCTGAAGTTAGAACAAGTTTAGAACAATCAAAGGACAAATAAAACATTAGCCAAAGTAAAACTAAAGAAGCTGATCAGTACCTTTTTCTTTTGAGAAACTTCAGGAGAGAACTCGCTCCTTTTCTCCACAAAGAAATAAGTGGAAAAGGAATTCATATGAAGTTAAAACTAATTTGAAAACAATGTTATCCTGTAGCATAAAAGCAAATAAAAAGTTGGCCAAAGTACCATTTCTAGCTGGAGTTGAAAATAAAACAAACAGCAAATGTAAAGAAAAGTAGATATATTTTAGGAAAAGCTTAAATAAAGGAAGTTTTCTCTTCAAACAGCCTGTTCTTGTACAGCTAACATGAGTTTCCCCTTCGTTTCCCCACTGAAAATATTTTCCTCGGCCATATTAAGGTGTTCACGTTGAGTTTATGAGTCTTAAAATCTCCTCTAATCTCTGTTTTGCTATTTCAGTTGCTTCCTTTGACCAACAGGCGCACCCAGCGCCACCCATATCTAAATTATTCCCTGTCATTAGCTTGCACACATGTCAGTTAGCTGCACGACGGTGATTTCCAGCGACTTGTGCTAATCAGAAAGGTCCTGTCAGGATATGAGTGAGTGGATAACATCTGACACTGGTATCCAACCCTGTGACCCAAACAGTAATTCTATGGCCACTGCGGAGGCCTCCTCTACAAGCATCTTCAAAAACAGGCCCTTTTTTTTCCCCCCCTTTTTTTTTTTTTTTTTTTTTTTGCGCGGGCGGGGGCTGGGATGGATGGATTGGGGGTAGGGGTAAAAAGCTCGTGAATTCCGGAGGGTGGGCTCTTTAGCTCTGGTGGGTGGAGATGGGGCTTGTTGTTGTTTCATTCCTCCAACGTGTTTTTCCTCTTTCCTCGTACCCGCGAATAACCCCTTGAGAAACGTCCCACCAGGGTAGATGTGAGATAAGATGGGAAGTTTCTCAATGAGCGTGCTTTTCAGGGCTTGTTGTTATTGATCCTGTGTGTGGCCTTGAGTAACCGCAGCTTTATGGTGAGACCTGTTCTTCTTCTTCTTCTCCCTGCGGCGTTTGTCCCATGTCGGTGGACATGAAGGAGAACTTGAATATGCAGTTTAAACTGGAGCAAACTTTGTTTTTCACCCTTATAGAACTTTAATGGTTTGTTTTTTTTTAGATTTACACACATCAGGGTTTCTGCGGGTTTCAACAAGTAAATTTAAGACTTTCAAAGATCTTTTTAAGACCTTTATGAACACAAGCTTACGTCTATTTCTTTGGGACATGCACAGTCTGCATTAGTGTTCCTGGTTCAATGCTCATTTTATAGTTGTTATAATGTGATCAAGCTATTTTCCCAAAAATACATTTAAAAGTGAGACTGAAGTTAATGCAGTTTTATAAAAGTAATATTTCTTTCATAAGTCAATCCATTTTTAGACAAAATTTAAGCCATTTTAGGGACTAAAATGCAGATTGTTGGATTTTAGGCTGTTTAATGACCTGATGCATTTTTATGATGATTTCCATCGATTAAAATCTGAGTATCAGCAAAGTAAAAACTATCAAACGGACACAACTAAAAACTTGCTGAAGTCAAACTTTAACAAGTTATCTTGCTGTTTCTTTTTAAAAAACAATATATTTATTTGTTTTCCCCTTTACAACAAGTAAAAGATGAACACATGATAATGATTAGTCAATCGTAAAAAAAAATTAGCTGCCAGTTATTTTGATAATCGATTTATTGTTTTCATGCAAAAATATCAAATGTTTGCTGGTTCCAGCTCCTTCAATGTGAGGATTAGCTGCTTTTCTTTGTCATTTATGATAATATATGATTCCCATCAGGATTTTGCAGGGATTTTCTGGGGTTTTTCTAAAAATTGGTGATGCATGTTGCAATGTTTTTATGTTTTTTTTTTTTTTATGAAATTGTGGGAGCAAGTGACAACTGCAACAAAAAAATTTGAATTTTTTTGTCTGTAATTCATTACAAAGAAAGGGACACTTGTTCCAGGGAGAATAAACCCGGGCTCTGTTCTGAGAAACTTTACCAACAAGGCTCAGGATTACAGAAACTTTAACAAAATATGCCCTGTGTGTAAATGAAGACGTGTACCTGGGGGGTATTCCTCAAACTCAGCAAGTTCACTGAGTATTGATAAATATCAATAATAGTGACAAACCTGTTCTTTACAGTACCCACAAAAAGACAAAAAAGAAACAACAACAACAAAAAACACGCTCCAACGATAAATTAAATTTGAGGAAAAGCTGCACGGAACGGACAAAATCCCAAGGTTGTGCAGACTTCACAGAGATCAGTTAAATTTGTTTAACTTTGTTTAAAACTGTTAAAGTAAAAACTTCATAAGTTTAAATTTGCTGAATCCTTATTCTTTTTTTAAATGACACATGTATTAGTTTTACAACAAGATCGACACATAATGATCAGTTGATTAATCAGTTAGTCCATCGGAAAAAAAATCAATTGCCAACTACAGTATTGAAACTATCAATCAATCGTTTTGGTCATTTTTCAGGCAAAAATGTCAAACACTTGCTGGTAACAACTTGTGAAAGATTTGCTACTTTTTCTTGTCATTTTTGACAGTAAAACAGGATTTCACTGTTTTATTTAGGGGGATTTCTGCAGTCTAAACTGCCTGATTTCACATCAACTTTCCTGGAAAATTGTGATGCATTTCACAATGTTTTTAGACTTTTTTTTTGCAATGAAGTTCCAATAGCGAGTGGAAATAGTTTTTTTAAAAGTTGTTTATTTTGGCTGAAACAGTTACGATCACAACTTGAATAAAGTTAAAGCTATCAAACTGACACAAGTATGAACATAGAAGTTATTAACTTTCTGAATTTTTACTTAACTTTTACTAATATTGGCAGTTTTTTTTTCTTTCTTCATGTGGACCACTTGCTTAAGTAAAACTTTTACTCAAATTAAACTGGTTTGTACTCACAGCAAAAGATTTTCTTCATAAGTTCTAATTTGCTGAATAGTTTTTCTTTACTTTTCCTTTTAACATCAAATAAAAGATAGTCACATCATAACGATTAGTCTATAAGTCAGTCAAAAAAAAAAAACATTTTCTGGATCCAGCTTCTTGAAAGTGAGGATTTACTGCTTTTATTCATGGACAAAAATCTTTTTGACATTTTTTAGATGAAATGACTAATTGATAAATCATGACAGAACATCAGCTCAGATCACACACCCAACACCAGAGATTATAAAGAAAATTTGCAACAAGAAAAAAGAAAAAAAAAATCCCTGCAGCAGATATCAGGAACAGATTTCACATGATTTGGGTTCTCAGATTTTACAGAAATGGTCTGTTTTTGAATGTATAAACATGTAATGACACTAAATTAAACCACACTCTCTACCAGCCTCTGCAATAAAATGTTAGTAAGAATAAAGTACAGTGTTTTGTTGTTACACATCTTTATTCTTTTTTAATGCAGAAGAGAAACAAGCACAAATGACTCGGCTGACACTTTTCTCGGCGTGCAGGCTCTGAACAGAGCCACCATTTAACTATCATTGTACAAATCGCTTTAAAGTGTCCCTGAAAATCTTCTGCCAAGTCTGTCTGCTGTCTGGGAATCGATTTTCTACTGACAACTGCAGATCACGGGACTGAACACATCAGTTTTCAGGTTTGTTTTTCTGGGTTTTCCAGTCACATTCCAAAGCTGTGAGTTCAGCCTCTCCTCTGGTGCCCACTATGATGCTGGGAGGTAACTGGTCGTATGTTAGGAACATGAGCTCCAAAACAACATGTGCATTGCATGGAAAGCATAGAAATTGCCCCTTACATTTAGTCTTTTTTTAAATTTAACTTTTTTTTATTGCTGATTAATGTCATGTTTAATCAATCAGTTCATAAAATGTCAAAAAAGCAGAAAGAAAAATGCCCATCACAATTTCCCAAAGTCTTCAAATTGCTTCTTTTGTCCAATCAACAGTCCAAAACCCAAAGACTCTTCATTTACTGTCATAAATGACAAAGAAAAGCAGCAAATCCTCATATTTAAGAAGCTGAAACCAGCATATGTTTGACATTTTTGCTTGAAAAATGACAATGGTTTATCAAAATAGTTGCAACCACTTTTACTTTGATCAACTACTTGAATAATTAACTTATCATTTCAGCTCTAATGAGCTATTTTTTGTCTCAGGTAAAGGGGGTTTAGGTCTCTCAGTGTGCTTGGTTGTTATTTCTGTAATAAAGACATCAGTTTATTCAACTGAAAAAGATAAATCAGACTTTAAAAAACAGGATTCTTTATAGGTTTGGAGTTCGGTGTTAGTTTTAGCTCTGGTTCTCCAGGTTTTATTGGTATTACGAGTTCAATTTGTATCCGATGTAGGAAGTTACCTTCAGTGTCTGCACTATGCTTTTATGTCGCCCCACTGGCCGACAAGACTTTCTGTCATCCTGGACTGGTATGATGACAAATAAAGCTGCAATGTTTAGTCAATTAATTGACTTGCTAATCAGAAGAAAGTTATTGCCAGCTATTTTGATAATCGATTAATTGTTTCAGTCATTTTACAAGTGGAAGATGTCAAAGTCTTTGGGTTTGGGACTGTTGGTTGGACAAAAGAAGCTATGTGAAGACGTCATTTTGGGCTTTTTTGACATTTTTTTATGTATAAATAATATGTATAATTCATGTCTGTGGAAAAAAAGCTGTGTTTCAAAAAGGGAACCTATTTGTGTAGGATTTTACATGTCAAGCTTTGGACTGAAGTTCTCTGTTCGCAATGTGAAGTTTTATGTAAGAAGTGATGTTTATGTCTGACATGTCTCACCACTGCAGTGGTATTTATGGTGTCTTACGAGGCCATGTGGGCTGGACACTTGCATGTGCATAACAGGGTGACCAGATGACAATGAGTGAAATTCAGGGGAGGGATCTGGGGGCCGGACTGGTCACGTGGCTGTGGTGGGTGTGGCCTCCAGTATATTACATTCAGTGTCAACAAACAATAAAATGCATGAAACTGAAAGTTCAACGCTCAAATTTATGTAGTATTTTTGTTCATGAGGTCAACTGTTTCATCTCGGTTGGAAAAGGAAACACAATGACTGTGTTGTATGTAGGCTAACATTGTGTAAATCAATATTCAGTACGTAAAATTCACTTTATTTGATCAATTTAATCAGTGCAGCGGATGGTTTGTCTGCGTGACGCACATGTCACGTCACTTGTTACCGTTCTTTGTCCTCACGCCTGCAGCTTCGGTTTTATCTTTCAAAAGAATAAGTGAGAACAGGATGACAAGTCATATACGTTCAGTTCACAGTTTTCAGCTTAACTGTCACCAAATTGGGTGTCCTCATCATTTTTGCCCTCAAATCTGAGCGTACATCACACAGACAACTCTTGTTTTAGCTTGTAAATATTAGCTACTATTATAACAGTTTTTGGGACAAACAGGACAGGATTCGGGACGACTGCTCATTATTTGGAACTGTCCTGAATTTTTCAGGATGTCTAGTCACCCTATTGCATAATGACTGACCTACTTACTTACCTACTTACCCACCTACCTACCTAACTAACTGTTGGCCCCATTTCCATGAAGCACAAAATACAACAAAAGCAGGGTTCCTGCACCTTTTTTCGGGTCAAATCTAAGCACTTTTCAAGCATTTTCAGGCTTTTCCACATATACATATGCTCAAAATGTTTTATTTCACTTCTTAATCACGTTAAATCAGATGTTATTGTGCTATAAACAACCAAAAATTATGTTTTGCAATAGAATTCTACAGAAGGGAGACAAATCCCTGATCCAAGCACTTTTCAAACCTTGAAAACACCAAAATAAAATTTCCAGCCTCTGTTCGAACTCGGCAAAGGGCACATTGTTGCATATTCATGTACCTAATAAGGGGAAATATTTAACTATACTATGCTAATATAAGGGTAGAACAAGTATGATGTGTCAGTTGCTGTTAGTAAACACACCAGAAAGAAAGTTGATTGTTGAGTATCAAAAGAAAAAGTGCTTATGTTAAAGTTATCAAGATACCAGAATATAAAGCTTCGATTCAATACTAAACTGCAAAATATAAGATATTTGTTTGAACTTGTTTAAAGTTAGTGTTCGGGCTTCAAGTTGACTGAATTCGAAAAGACAGAGTCGAGGTAATTTTGTAATGATTCAAAACATCAAACCTTTCTAGTCAAATAAACTGAATTAACTTTAGTTGAACTTGAGAAAACATGTTCAATAAACTTAAGATATTAAGTTGAACCAATGACTCTTCAGTAACAATGATGAAAATTTACAACACATAACATTTATGTATTATCTTTTGATTAACGAATTAAATACTAACCATCATCGTAAAGTGTATTAGAGACACACAGCGAGTTTTCATCATCTTCATCATCATCTTAAACAATGCATGCTGGGAAGTCTGCTCGTATGCTGATCATGTTTCTTTAGAAGTTTAATTTAGTGAGTTGATTGAACTCTGTACAGTACATTCATTCAACTCATCATTTCAAATTAGAAGAACTCATGTTAATGAAATCTAAAGTTTAATTAACTTGAATAAATAAAACTATAAATGTATGTTAGTTATGTAGCAGTTTAGTTGATCCCACTGAATTCCTGTAGTATTTTTCTCTACAATGTAGTATAAAAACTTAAACTTGATACCTCTTTTGAAACCACAGCACAGAGGAAAGAAAAAAATCTTTTTTTTTTTTAATGAACAACCTCTGCACACACTGCTGGTACAGTCACTGTCTGGTTTTGCTGCTGCAAGGCAGACTGAACTGAACTGAGTGCTTGAATGAGCACTAAGATCATTTTTGTAACAGCTTAGGTACTTTCGATTCTATAATTAATGGATACTGTATTGTTTTAAACATGTCGTATTGAGAAGCATCAATACTTTTGACAACCTCAGCCTGTGCATTGTTTTTTTTCAGGGGGAAAATCCTGCATGACATGTCTCAAACTTTATCATTTGCTTTTGTTCTAATTTCTTTCATATTTTTCCATGTTTGTTTTCCATGTTTTCCCCTGCTGCTATGACTACAGCAATTACCCCCAAAGGAATCATTAAAATTTAATTGAATCCCATCTAATCTAATCTCTCAGAGTATAATAGCCTTATGTAGCTGCACCAGTGATGCTCAACTCGCGGTCTGCGGGCCAAACCTAGCCCCTGATAGGGCGCAAGGTGGCCCACCGACCAATCACGCCGTTTATCCCATGCAGGAGGGACATGCGTCGGTTTTGTTTGAGGGGATAAGTGAAGCTGTCAGTAACAGAGAAGGCTGATGTTTGTGTGACGGTGTTTCAGGCTGTGCAGAGTGAAGCAGGATCAGATGAGACAACAACACTGAGCTGAGGAGGAGCAACAGAAACACAGAAATGAGGATAATTCTGATCACATTAATGTGTATTTCACACTAAAAGAGCTTAAACATGCTGTTCACTCTGTCCCTGAGAGGAGCAGTTTAAGTTTATGGTTTATATTTATGAATTATTGCATGATGGAAAAGGTTTCAGCCATGTTTGGCCAAAATAAGAGCCTGACTGATATACCAGTCGACCGATATTATTGGTCGATATGGACCTGATGTGGGCTTATCACAGGTATATGGGTATTGGTGAATATGTTTGCCGATATGCTCTGATATGATTCTTTTTCTTTTACAGAACATAGAACGCAGGAAACGATGCTTCAGGTGATTTAGATTCAGCTTAAGAGGTAACATTTATGAGAACGAGAGGAGGCAGGTGAACATGCAGAGAACATGATATGGTTCTTGTTTTACAACCTGCCCCTAAGCTATTTATTTTACTTTCATTTGTTCTTTATTTTCTTAAGATGCTAAAGAATATTTAACTTAAATACGCTTTAGTAGTTAGTTGTTTCAGGAAGCCGTCTCCTGAGTATCTTTGCATGTCATATTGGTGCACAATTTACATAGAAAAGGTCTAAAAATTTACTATATCGGCGTCCTTATCGGTAATTGGTCTAAAACAATCCCATAGCAGTCGGGCTCTGACTCACATGTTAACAACTAAAATACAATTGCAGTTATTAAATGCAGCAAAATGCTGGATTTATTTATCAGTATTTGCACAGTTGATTTAGTTAATTAGTTAAGCCAATAAATAAAGAACTTCAAAGAAAGATTAGTTATGGGTCTTTTATGTGATAAATAACATGATTATTAAGGTTTGTTCATTATGTGGCCCCTAGCTTCCTGCTATTTTGCAAAAGTGGACCCCGGACAAAGCAAGTTGAACGAAACTACGCCAACCCCTTATGATACGACTCTGGGATGTAACGATAATCTGTTTCAAACTTAAATTATTGTTAAAACCGTGTTTGATTGTTGCACTTGGAAAAACTCTAAATAACAAGGTTGGGTAGAAACAGACTACAGGATTACATAATCAGTTTAAAAAAAATAAGTAACTATAATCAGCCCAGCATTATATTCTAGATACATCAAGGATGGCTTGATTACATTTGTGGATTACGTCTGTAAAATATGGTAATTTATGGCAAAGTAATTCTCTGCTAACCTATAAAAAGTGCATCTGACATACGGAGGTTTCTTAGACAACTGCTCCACATAAAACACCTCCATGCAAAAATGCATTTTTATTTACATTCAAAATGTTTTGAGATGTTTAAAAAGAAAAAAATAACTTTGTTGTACTTAAATTTTTATGGCTGCAAACAATTTTTTTTCATGCAAGCTGCAATATTTACAAGGTTAGCGTTGATGAAATCCAAAATTCAGATTAGGTTACATTTTTTGGAATTCAATGGATTATGGTACAAATGACAAAAATTGCGATGTAATTTGGATTCAGTAACAGACTACATTTCAAAGTAATCTGACCCAACCCGGGAAAGTTAGCTGCAGTCTCCCAGATGCAGGTGCAGCATGCGATAGAGATGTGAGGTCCCTCCCCTTCCAGTGCGCCCCATGGGATCTTACTTAGGGAAAAATATGAATGATAGTCTACAGGGAAAGACAAAAAATATTTTGTTCCTGTTTGAATTGTGCCACAAATTACACATGATATTTGTCAATTCGAAATATAATGTTATAGTCAAGAAAGTCACGATTTGTGTTAGGTTTGTTGTAATTTAGTTTTGTGTGAAGCTGCTCAGTGAACTACATCTCTCGTCTCACACTATATACGTCACCAACACCAACATCGCCGTCCTTTAAGTGTTTTACACAGTGACTCCTGGTCTTTATGTCATCCGGGAAGCCAAAGAATGAGTAAGACCAGTTACTCTATTGACTGCATCCCAGTACAAAAACACACAGACGTCGTAGCTTCAGTGGCTAACGTTAGCTTTTGGAGGGAAAAAGTCATGACGTCACTTCTGCAACTTCTGGGTGTGTAGTCTTTCTTATGTATCTTCACAGTTTCACACTTCAAACAGTTTCACAACAAACTGTGACTTTCTGGAATTAATATTTTAAATTGACAAACATCATATTTGTAATCAGCAGCACAATTCAAGCGGTATCAACAAATTATTTGTTGCCATAGACTACAGTTCATGTTTTTTACTAAGTTTGGTCCCATGGTTGTCCATCGGAAAGGGAGGGACTTTGCCTCTATATTACTGTTTCAATTTTTAATAATTACTAAAACCATCTTTGATTACCACACTTACAGTAAATACTGTCCAACATCAACATCAAAGTTAGCAACAGTCTCCCAGACGAAGGCGTAGCAATGTGGGTTTGTTTTGCATCACTGAAAACATGCCAACTCAAATAGCTGAGAGGTTTTCAAAGTAAAAGTTGGTGAAATGATTTCAGTGTGTGTCAGTACTTTTTGAAAATTTCCAACTAGAGTTACAACAATTAACTGATTATTAATAGACTTTATAAATTACTGGCCAACTATTTTGCTAATTGATGAATCTTTTTGAGTCGTTTTTAATAAAATACAAAAGTCCAAATTCTCTGATGTAAATATTTTCTGGTTTCTTTCGTCCTCTATGGCAGTAAACTGAATATCTTTGGGCTGTGGACAAAACAAGACATTGGAGGATGTCATCTTGGGCTTTTGATCAACAATTTCCCCCTTTTACTGACATTTATGTACGATGCCATTTCAAATTGTCTAGAGGTTTTCAAAATAAAAGTTTGTGAAGTGATTTCAGTGCGTTTATCCGGAAACAATTTCAACTGGAGCTGCAATGATGAATCAGTTATTCATTCATCCATTCAAATTAATGGCTAACTATTTTGAAAATATATTTGAGTTGTGGACAAAACAAGACCTTTGAGAACGTCACTTTGGGGTTTTGAAAAGAGTGATAAACAGTTTTAAAGGGTGGATATGTCATGCCATGGAGGGGACAGTAAACATGTCCCACTGGGAGCTACAATGGTGGGAGGGGGGTCACGAGTCGGTTCACTACCGTGCAGCTACACTAAGATAATATAGCCACAACAAAATAAAACAATATAGCTACACTACAACAATATAGCTATGTGTGCATTAACAAGAGAACTGAAGCAGATGTTTAAGAGTAACGCAAAACTTACTTTCCCTACATACTAATTACTTTTAGAGGCAATGATTGTCAAAGTGATTCGGTTAAATACTAAATGTAACTTATTACTGAAATCATAAGTTGCCCAACACTGGTCTCATGCCTGAGCCGCACCGTGAGAAAGGAGATGGATGTCGTGCTGCTGCCAGAGGAGTGCTGACTAAGATTGCAGCATGTATGGAAATATATATAAAATATTTGTGTATTTCTTACTTTCCCCCTGAATAATTCACTAGGCTTATTGCTAGTGGCTTAATTCATATATTATGTATTTTGGCAGTAAAAAGAAACCTGTGGCTATATGTAGGCAGTGGACTAAACCAAAGTAAGGTGTATTGAGGGGGGACGCAATCTTTCTAAACTTGCAATTGCATTGTTCTGCACCTGTAATAAACACAGATGATTTGTCACAATACTGAATATCACTAATAACAGTGACTAGACATTGACAGATGACAATGATTTTATTTGAATTATTTGATCAAAAATTTTTGCTAGGGACATGTCCATACCACCCCTATCCAATTCTACGCCCTCGACATTTTTCTTTCTTACCACTTACTGTTATGTTAGGGACTAAATACTAATCTATTGGTTGATAATAAAAATAATCAACAGATTGAGCCCTATTTTCAACACATATTTACAATATTGCAATAATACTATTAACGATAAATGGGATAATTTTGGTCCCTTTGATCTGATATGATTTTTACACGTTTCATCTCTAGTAAGACTACAGTTTTAAAACACAGTGTAAACAATTCACCCTTGTGTTTTTCTTTTATATAATCATACAGCTGAGGTGAACGCTGCTGCTGGGCTGGTTGCGAGTTCGATTCCCCCTCTTCTTCTCCGTCGCCTTCTTCTTCCTCCTCTTCTTCTTCTTCTGAACTGCACAGGGCAGAAATTAGCAGCAAGAAAGCATGTAATTGACAAAGTCACGTGTTCTCACTACGGGAACGGGCACAGCCAGCTCGAGAGCGAATGAGAGCGCAGGAGAGGGAGAGAGAGGGAGAGGGGAGAGGGAGACAGAAGGAGGCAGAGAGGGAGAGAGCAGTACAGAGGTGGTGTGAGTGAGGACAGGGATTGAAGGGAAGAAAGAGAGACATGACAAAAATATCAAAAGGCAGAAAGCACGCCGTACCATGCGAGCTCAATTGGTGACCGATGGGATCGAGGATGTCGGATTAATGGTGACTACCGCAGCCCGATTTCGCAGAGGAAGCTTCTCTATTGCAACTTGGGCGCAGAGGGTCCGCGGGGAAACATGGCCGAAGGTTATTCTTGCAATTATTTCTCTATATTTTCTTGCTCTTTTTTAGTTTGTGCCTCCCTATCTTCGCTCGCAGCGAGGACGGAGGGACGGAGGGGAGGGAGGAAGAAGAGGAGGGAGGCGGTGGTGGTGGAGGGGGGCAAGGTGCAACGTGATTGTTGTTCCAAAACCTTTAAAAAAAAAAAAAAAAAAAAAAAAAAAAAAAAGAAGCCCGACCCGAACCGCCCCTGCCGATATCTAACCATGTTGCCGCTGCGTTAAGATACACGCATTGTTGGAGCGTATGTGCTCGCTTTTGCCTGCTAGTAAACCTCGACGAACCATGTGTACACCTGCCTTTTGGATCCTGTAGCCAGCACAACTCCAGATGCACGAGAAAAAGCCTCCACAAGTTGACGGAGCATGCCTGTGCACGAAGCAGGGGCGATCGTCTGTCACCAAACAACTTTTTTTTTTTTTAGGGGGAATGTTTGCGTTGATGCACCGGGAGCACAGCACCATGCGTCGAAAAATAGTGGTAGTGTAGGAAATTTCTACCGGCCCTGAACTTCACATTCACGTAGCCCGTGTTTGCAAGTGGAGGGGATTCCCCCCACGCTTCTTCAAGAAGTTTTTACGCAACAGAGCCCCATTATTAAACTTATATAAACCGGCGTGCGCGCAAGGAAATAACCAACCTGTCTGTGGTGTATCTAAATGTTCTAACTTTCCTCTTCTTCTTCTTCTTCTTGTGTGTGTGTGTGTGTATGTGCTTCCCCCACCTCCCTCCCTCCACCCTCCTTCCATACCACCACCACTCTTGTTCCAGGAGGGCCGGGTAAAGGTGGCGGAGAAGACCCCGCCAAGTCCACCGACGAGCAGGAGGAGCGGACTCGACCTCAGCAGCAGCAGCAGCAGATCCTGTCGGGCTCGGGCTTCTGCAAATGGTTCAACGTCCGAATGGGCTTCGGATTTATCTCAATGACCAGCAGCGAGGGGAGCCCCGTCGACCCCCCTCTGGATGTTTTCGTCCACCAAGTAAGTTGGAAACAGCCGTAAAACACCACTTTTCTAAAATAAATAAATAAATAAATAAATAAACGTGAAACGGCGCTTTTTTCAACACTTTTCACTTTGCACCTCAAAATTCGCCATCCTGATTTCCCTCCCCTGCAAGGTTCCTTTTTTTTTTTTTTTTTTTTTTTTTTTAAATTTCTCCTCTGTTACATTGAATCATCCGGATGTTTTGCATTACCCAACACGTTACTGTGTAATCACATGTTGTCCACGGGCACGAGAGAGACAGAGAGAGAGAAAAAAAAAAAAAAAAAAACACGCCAAGTTTCCTCTTTAAGCCACATGCGTCCAGCTCTTCCCTCCCCTCCCCTTCGCTCCCCTCTCTGCACTGAAGGGAAGACATGTCGTGTGGCTGTGACACGGTTAGTTTCACACTTGGCCCTAATGGACAGCAGAGCTTCATGTCCAGCCAGCTAACATGTCGGAAAGCAGTTTAAAAAAAAAAAAAAAAAAGTCAAACTGGGTGCATACTGGTTGCTGTCGTGTCGTTGGAGGCAGCGTTTTGCTCCCTGCTGCTGTTTTTGTTGATGCATTTGAACCTTTCAGCTCATCTAAACCCTTTAACATCCATGTTTTCCACCGCATGCGTGCACTCTTTGATTTATTGTGCGTTGGAGTTCACGTCCGAGGCCTTGTTTTTTTTTTTTTTTTCTTCGACTTATTCTGTAGCAAACAAAGTCCTCCCTCCGTTTAATCGTCCCCTCTTTTTTTTTTTTTTTACGGTCCAATAAAAGTGGCTTTGAAATTCTCTGGGAGGAACGACGGAGGATGAGGAGAGGCATTTCCACCGTTTTCATGTGACACCCTCCTCCAGAGGTGTCTTTATTGTGGACTCACGGGGATGTTGTGCTGAACTGGTGGGAAAGGGAGGGGGGGGGGGGGCAACACGAGGGGTCAGATGTCAGCAGGGATGTAGTGGTGGAAGCAAAAGACTGTGGAGAAATAGAAATCTTCAGCCTTTTCTTGTGGAACTTCAATAACTTTGATTGCATTTTTCTTTTTTGTAATTGTGTTCCAGTCTAAGAGAGAAAGCAGTTTGGTTTGGTTTGCTGGAAAAAGAAGATTTTACCTCCTTTTTTTTGTTGTTGTTGTGCTTCAGTTTTACACAAATGGAGCAGTTTGCAGTGATGAAATCATCTTTTTTTTATGCTTCTGTGTTTAACATCTTATTATTGTTTTTGTTGCATACAGCTCCCTTTATTTTGCCTCCCTCCCTGTACTTTCTATATTTAAATAGTGCTGCATATAATAATTAATGTCACTGAATTTCTTCATTATTTTCATGATTAATTGATTAGTTGTTTGGTCCATAAATTGTCAGAAAATGGTGAAAAGAGATTACATGGGATAACATCCTCACGTGTCTTGTTTTTGTCCAAAACTCAAAGATATTCAGTTTATATAATAAACTTTAATTACAGTCCAGTCTAAAACAGAAAGTAGTACCTCTGAGTTTGGTATGGTTTGAATGGGAAAACTTTATTTGTTGTGCTTCAGTTTTAGAGAGTTTACACTGATGAATTTAGCTCTTTTTATGCTGTTATATTTAACATCACTCTATTATTTATAATGCATTCAACTCCATTATTATTGCTGTTTATATTAATTTTAAATTATCCTTAAGATGTGAAATGTACTATTAACCTTGACAATTATAAATAGGTTTGCACAACTAATTGAAATATTATCCAAATAACAACATGGACAAGGGCGATATCTAAATCACAGAAGCTGCATTTTTTTTAATTAACAAAAACATCTGACAAAACATCATTATAATGAAGTACTGTAGTGCTGCAGAAACGTCCTGGCCTGCAAATCTTCTTCTCCAGATGTAAGAAAACATATTTATTTTGTACAGACCTCAATAAATGTGAAATCATGATTATTTTAATAGTTTTTTTTCCAGTGAAAATTAAAATTGTAATGCAAAAATGATTATTACCATTAACTGCAAATCATATCACAATCTAGACCTGCAATTTGTGATTATTTTCATTGTTATCTAATCGGTAGATTGTTTTCTTGATTAGTTGTTTGGTCCTTAAAATGTCAGAAAATGGTTAAAAGTTTGATCACTGTTTCCTTAAACCACAAGTTGATGTCCTGTGATATTCAGTTTTCTGTCATAGAGAAGTAAAGAAACCAGAAACTATTCACATTTAAGAAGCTGGAATCAGGTTTTCTTTAAAAATTCTAAAACTGATTATCAAAATAGTTAATTTATTAGTTGACAGCTTTAATTTTAAACTGTTCTTGACCTATGATTTCTCTCTTCTAACTCTTCTATTAACCTTGACAATTATAAAGCACTTATCATTAATTATTTATACTGACTGATAAAAAAAAATTGGATTTAGATTTGAGCATCAGAAATAAAATAATTTAATTCTGCAGTGAAAAAAAAACACATTGTGATTGAATTATGTTTAAGCAGTGTGTTGACCTTTGCTCCATTTTTCTCCATAGTCGAGGCGTAGCTCATCATACGTCAGATTAATTCAACTTTTATTGATGATTCTTGGAGAAATTGTTGAGGGTCACTTTCATGTGCAACGATGCCGAGATTACACCATGTAAAATACAAATGTACAAAATCAATAAACAGATTTAGTTGAAATAGTTTTCACAGGAAGAAAAACAACCACAAGGCTGCGACTAATGATATCTTCATTGCTGATTGATCTGCTGACCATTTTCTTGATTAAACATTGGATTAGTTTTGTGATTTGTAAAATGTCAGAAAATAGCGAAAAGTGTTGATCGGTGTTTCCCAAAGTCCAGGATGTCGTCCTCAACTGTCTTGTTTTGTTCACATCCCAAACATATTCAGTTTACTGTCACAGAGGACGAAAGACACAGAAAATATTCACATTGAAGAAGCTGGAATCAGAGAATTTTGGCTTTTTTCATAACGAATGATTTGAACCAGTTAATCTAATATCAAAATAGCTGGTGATAAATTTAATGGACGACAAGTAATAAACTAATTGTTTTAGCTCTAATTTAATTTGGTATTTTTTTCTCTTTTTTTTTTGCTTTATTTCATCTGATTTCTGTTCATTGTACATGAGCTGGTAACCTGGAAATTATAAAGTGACTTTATTTTTTATCTTTTACACGAACTGATAAAAGAAATAGATTGAACTGTCAGATATGAAATAATTTAGATTCTGCAGTGAACAAACATATCGAGTGACTTATGTTTCAGCAGTATTTTGACCTTTGCTCCACTCGTCTCCATAGCCATGGTCAAATAATGCATGTTTCATTTTTGTTGGTCAACCTTTGGTTATGTGTGGACACAAGAGCTGCAGCTGTTAGTCGATCAAAAGAAAATTCGTTGCCAACCATTTTCTGATAATCCATTAATAGTTTCGGTCATTTTTTCAAGCAAAAATGTCAAACGTTTGCTCCTTCCAGCTTCTTAAATGTGTGGATTTGCTGCTTTTCTTTGTCATTTGTGACAATAAATGAAGAGTGTTTGGGTTTTGGACTGTTTGAAGACGTCATTTTGGGGTCTGGGAAATTGTGATGAGCATTTTACACATTTTAAATATATATATTTTTTAGAATTGATAACTAAAATAATTGTTAGCTGCTGGCCTATATGCTGTTGACCTTTGCTCCATTTGTCTCCATAGTAATGACATGGCTCATCAAACATCTAATTCATTCAACTCTTATTTAAGATTCATGGAGAAATGATGAAGAGTGACCCTTATTTGCAGCGATTCTGTGATTACTTAATGTAAAATACAAATACCAATTATCAGAATCAGTTAAAACTGTTACCGCAGAAGAAATGCAAACGTACAAATCACCAAACAAAATCAGAAATGCATGTTTAATTATTTTTCTAGCATTTATTTGTGTGTGGATACAGTTTTTGGTTTGCACGCGCTGCTGTGGGTAGTTGAGATCACACAGAGGCACAGGAGAGTGCACATGGCGGCGTATGTGCGTTATCAGTTTCTGATTGATACTTTCATATTGTGGCTCCATCCATCTACATGCTCCTCCCGGCTCCCTCCTGGCCAGAGATGTTTTAGAAGAGATGGGAAACAGCCTGAAGAGCTGAGCAAAAGTCAGCCATTTGTGACCCAAGAGTCCGAGCTGGCAGGTCCCTTATATGTGTTTATGGCAGGGCTGCAACCAACAGTTATTTTCATTATCGATTAATCAGTCTTGATTACTTGTTTGGTCCTTAAAATGTCATAAAATAGTGAAAAATGTGGACCACTCTTTCCCAAAGCCGTCAAACTGTCTTGTTTTGCGCACAGCGTGGAAATATTGTGTTTACTGTCATCAAGGACTGAAGAAAACAGGAGATATTTACATTTGAGAAGCTTATAAAAGAGAATGAGGACATATTTCTCTTAAAATGACTCAAAAGTAGTTCGAATGCTTGATGTGGTTTGAAAGGCATCGTCCTAACTTGTTTCTGCTCTGTTTAATGGTTTTCTTAAATTGTGTGTAGCCAGTTGCATTTTTTTTAGATGTTTAAATAAAAAATGCAAATTGTTCCAGAAAGACCCTTGTGGACGAATTAACTAGCATACAATGAATCATATGTTTACACTAGTGCATTTCCCCGCAGTGTTTCCAGCTTCATGTTTACAACAATACAGCTGTCATTTAGCACAAAGAGCAGACAATATGCATTCATAAGCACATTGTCATATTGAATGCAAAACACCCCATTCCTTCGCCTGTATTTGCATTCATCTATACACTCTGTGTGTGTGTGTGTGTGTGTGTGTGTGTGTGTGTGTGTGTGTGTGTGCTGTCAGCCTGCAGCCGTTTGGACACACTGATGCTATTCCAAGGTGTTTAAGAAATGTTCAGATTTGGGCATATAGGATTAAAATCCCTGCATGGTTATGTGTCGCTCAGGGCTGCAACTAATCATTATTTTCATTGTCGATTAGGGATGCTAAGGATTAACCATTAATCGATTAATCGCCGTCAAGAATTTAACGGATTAGAAATGTATTAACCAACAATGTATGTCTATTGTGCCGTTTCTCCGGAGCTCAGAGGTTTTACCGCGGTTTGGTTGGTCTGCCATGCTAGTCGAGCCGAGAGCAACAATTTCGAAGAAGGGAGCCTCATTATTTTGTTGTTTTTGTTCGTTTGTTTGTGCTTCTTTAATTAATGTTTCACATAACTGTGTCTGTAGAGTTATTTAAATTAAAATGAAACTGAAAAAGACATGCATTTTGTACAACATATTAATTATAACGCATTAATGATTTCATAATATGAATTCACATTGTTCAACTATCTGTCATGGGAAATTCATAAAATTTGCAACCCTGTTATTGATTAATCTGATGATTATTTTAACCATTAGTGAAATATGCTCCCGGAGCCCAAAGTGACGTCTTCAGATTGCTTCTTTTGTTCAGCCAACAGTCCAAAACCCAAAGACCCTTCATTTACTGTCATAAATGACAAAGAAAAGCGGCAATTCCTCACGTTTAAGACGCTGGAACCGCCAAGTGTTTGACAATTCTGCTTGAAAAACAGCAGAAACGATTAAATGATTTGACTAATCATTTCAGCTCTGATAAGCTATTTTGGTCTCCGGTATGCTTGATTGTTGTTTATGCAACAAAAACATGAATTTATTCAACTGAAAAATATAAATCAGGCTTTAAAAAAAACTGGTGTTAGTCTGGGGTAAAATAAGACAGAGATAAAGAGAAATGTGCCCTGTGCCTCCATGTTTTATTGGTATTATGAGCTCACTTTGTGTCCGATGTTGGAAGTTATCTTCATTATGTTTTTATGTTGCACCACAGAGACAAGCGAACAAAGACTTTTTGTTATACTTGACTGGTAAAACGGCAATAAACTGAATTGAAATCGTTTAGTTTTGGTCATTTCAGTGTAATATATGTCTGAGGACTTCAACAGATGGACGATAAGAAAATAAACTGAGCCGTGTTTTAAGAGGGGAACCTCCGTTGTGGCAGATTTTACATGTTGAGCTTTGGACAGAAGTTCTTTGTTTTATGTAAGAAACGATGTTCATGTCATAGTACTACATTTCAGAAGCTGGAACCAGCAAAAGTTTGACATTTTTTGCTTGAGAAACGACTGAAACAATTACGCTAATTGATTGTCGACGTAGTTTTGCCTAATTTTCTTTCGATCGACTAATTCAATCAACTAATCATTTCGGCTCTAATAAGCTAATTTGGTCAAAGGTAAAAGGAATTTCGGTCTCTCAGCATGGTGGGCTGTTATTTTTATTACCACGTCTGTGTTACAGTATAGAGACTGGCTAGCAAAGACTTTCTGTCGTACTGGTGTGACATAATGACAGTAAATTGAACTGAAATCATTTGGTTTTGGTCTGAGGACATCCGCATAGGAATGATTATTAACTAAACTGAGCTCTGACTCTTGGTGGCAGATTTTATATGTCAAGCTTTAGACAGAAGTTCTTTGTAATGTGATGTTTCGGGGCTCAACAATAAATATCGCTCGCTTGCCTGGGGCAAGCAAAATGCCACATCGGGCTAGCAACTCACTTGCCCAACCAGACAGTTGGTAACAAAAAAAAAAAAAAAGAATTAAACTACAAAACCATTTTGATAATCATTTAATGGTTAAAGTAATGTTTCATGCAAAATGGCAGATATTACTGCTTTCAGCTTATTATTATATTAAACTGAATATTTGTGGGTTTTAGACTGACGAAACAAGACATTTAAAGATGTCACCTTGGATTTGGAGAAACTGGGATGGACATTTCTAATTATTTTCTGACATTTTCTAGACGTTGCAGCCATAGATTAAATATGACAGTTAACTTTTATTAGCAGGTATCAGATAACAACAAAGATTAATGACACGACTTGTACAGAGGTGAGTAAAAAATGCCTTTGGGCAGAGTGGAGTAGATTTCTGGGCCACTTGTCCAAATGGGCAATTGAACATGTCTGAGGTCATGGATTAGAAAAGAAAACTGAGCTGTGATTTAATATCAGCTCATATCTTTATATTTAAGAACAAGACTTTGTTTTACTGGACTGGTATGATTACTGTTAAAGCTGCAACGATTAGTCAATTAACCGACTAGTCGATCGGGAGAAAATGAACTATTTTGACAATCGATTGATAATTGTTTCATTTTTTTAAGCAAATTGTCAAACATTGGCTGCTTCTAGCTTCTAGCGTGCTGCTTTTCTTTGTTGTCTATGAAGAGTCTTTGGGTTTTGGACTGCTGGTTGCACAAAAGAAGCAATTCAAAGGTGTCACTTGACATTTTATAAACTAGTAATTCTCTCTCGATCGACTAATCGGTTTAATCGAGCTCTTGCGCTGCTGTAGCGTCTTAAATTTATATTAGGTTAGCTGTAAGCTGAACTGAAATTGTTTCGTTTGGGTAATTTTGGTGAAATACATGTACATCTACAGATGGACAAATAAAAAATAAACTGAGCCGTGGTTTAGGAAGGGAACCTTTTTTTGTGGCAGATTTGATATGTCAAGGTTTGGACATTTAAGAAGCTGGAACCACGAATGTTTGAGATTTTCTTGCTTGACAAATGACTGAAAAGATTAATCAAGGGAATCTTTTGATCAACCGATTTAAATGAGCTGCAGTGTCGCCGATGTGTGTGAATCGTATATTTTGTAGCGGGGAATATTTCTGTTTCGAATACAAATATTTCACCTCAAGTGGCAAACGTGCGGCATAAAGAACAGACATCTATTCTATAAGCTGTTGAAAGAGAGAGTTTGGCTTGACAGAAAGGTCATGCAATATTCTCTGCATTTATGGTACAAGGTTAGCTGTCAGTTAATGTATAAAAGAAAATAAAAAAATAAAAAAACAGTGGAGAGAGTGCACATTTATTCGTGCTCAACGCTTCTTCTGTATGTAGCACAGAGAGGTAAGAGCGATGGGGAGGGGAAGAGGGAGCATGAGGACAGGAGAAAAGAGAGGGGGAGAAAAGACTGAGAGGAGGAGTTTTCCTAGGAGAGGGAAAAGAGGAGGGATGTGGGAAAAAATAAGTGTTGGCGAGGGGTGGTGGTGGTGGTGGTGGTGGTGGTGTGGGCGGGGGCGGGGTGAGTGGTAGTGGTAGTCGAGGAGGAAAACATGAGCGAGAGGTTGGAAAAAGACGAGTGAGTGGAGGAGCAGGAGGGTGTATGAGTCAGCGAGAGGGGTCCCCGCCTGCCCGCCCGCCCGCCCGACCACGAGTTCTCTTCCTGGGAGGCCTCTTCATCAGGGCTCCTATCTGATCACTTCCTTTCTGGAAGGTGTGTGTGTGTGTGTGTGTGTGTGCGTGTGTGTGTGTGAGAGAGAGAGAGAAGGAGTAATTAAGCTTCTTCACCCGCTCTACCTCTCTGCTTACTGATTCCACACACAAAGCCCATTTCATTATCTCTGTTTGTCAACCTCTTCTCTACCTGGACTCTGAGTGTGTGTGTTTTTTTTCTCTGTGTGTGTCGTGTGTGTGTATGTGTGTGTAAGAGTGTGTGTGTGTGCGTGAGTTCCTGCTGGGACACGGGGGGTGCTCTCTCCTCGGGCATTCTTTAAAAAGAGGAATTTCTTTAAAGACAAAAAGGCAGGAGGGTTGGGTGGGGTGAGGGGGTGTGTGTGTGGCGGTGAGGTGGGGGGCTGCTTGCCCTTTGTCGGTAATCAGTTTGAAATGTTGAACAGTTTGCTGCTGCTGCTATTCTCCTGTGAGTGTGTGTTCAATTTATGGAGCCCCTGCATGAGTGTGTGTGGTTCTTGCTCTTAACCACCAGGTTGTTGATGTCTACATGTGAACCGTTGTACGATGTTTTAGCTTTTGAGTGTGTGTGTGTGTGCGTGCGAGTGAGAGTGTGTGTGTGTGTGTGTGTGTGTGTGTGTGTGTTTTGTGTAGCGAGGTTAAAGTGGGCCCCTAGTGAGATTAACCTCTGGTCCGTGTCACCGTTTGGCATGCAGGCCCCACCCATCTCTGCCTCCAGATAGCCAGTATCAGGCTTTGTCTCTCCTGCAGCAACACTATCCCCCCCCCCCCACCACCACCACCACCACTCCCACCCCCACCACCACCGCCCCCCACGCCACCTCCTCCACCACACCAAAACCCACCCTTCTCTTCTTCTGCACATCAAAAAACGCAAAAGAAGAAGAAAGACTAGTCATGTGACTTCCTTTTGAGGAGCTGGCCACATACAGCGGAGATGATTGGTAATTGGAAAGGTGGCGGAGGAGAAAGCAGAGCAGGGCTAAAAAACAAGGCGCAAGTTCACCTGAATCACAATAGAGAATGCCCGCAGCGTGTCGGGGTATGTTTGCAACTCCTGTCATTTATTTAATGTAAAAAAAAAAAAAAAAAAAAGTCTAAACAAACGGAAACATTCAGCAATAAAACATCAATGACAGCCAATGCAAACATGCAGTAAACATGTCAAAGACAAAGAGGCTTGTCTCTGCGCTTTACAGGGTTCAACCGCTTGCCCAGGGCAAGTAAAACACCATGTCGGGTTATTAAATTCATCAAAAAAAGGATCACACTATTAAACTATTTTAATATTTGATTAATGGTTATAGTATTTTTTCATGCAATAGCATGTTTTCAGCCATTCAAGTCAGTCTCTCCAGGATTTCATAGTTTTTTGGGGATTGTTGCAACTTAATAGACAGTAGATTTACTAAAAAATGTGATGCATGTTTCAATGTTTCAGGTGTTTTTTGCAGTGAAATTGCACGAGCAAATGAAAATTGCAAATAAACCTGTGATTATATTTGTTTGTATATTCCATTAAAAAAAACAAAACAAAAGCAACTCTCCGCTCTGAGTGTTCTAACTAACCAAAAAGGTTCAGGGTTACAACGATTCTAACAAAAATATGCTCTATTTGTAAATCAAGAAGCTCACCTGGGGTGTTTTCTGCAAGAATCAAAATCTTCTTGGAGCTCAAATTCAGTCAAAACAGCAAGAACAGAATTATAAAATACAGACATGCACAGAGCATTGAGGGATGCTGAAAAACCTTCTCTTCTTTTTAGTACCTGTGACTAAATAAAACAAAAAACTAATTAATAAAACACTGACTCAGTTCTTTGAGAGCTACACGTATGATGCAGCGGACTGCTATGATTGGTCGAACTCACAGGAACCACGATGATCGGTCAAGTTGGACAAAAAGTTGCAGTAATTGGGCAAAATTGCACAGACATTCAGAATTAACAGGAATTGGTTGGATTTGTGTTAGTCGCTGCGATTACAACTTTCAAATATAGAGATATCCTGCTTTTCTAACTTTTATTATCATATTAAACTGAATATCTTTTTTGGGTTTCGGACTTCTAAAACAAGACGTTTAAAGACGTCACCTTGGACTATAATAAACTGGGATGACCATGTTTTGCTATTTTCTGACATATATTTATACGCTAATAAACGCTGTAGCCCACGATTAAACATGACAATTAACTTAAGTGTTTATTTAAAAACTGCTAATGAAAAGAACAATTTGTACAGGAGCAAGTAGAAAACATTAAAAAACATCGAACCCTGCTTTAAATTTCTATATCTTAGCAGATGAAAGAATGTATTACTTTTATCAGACAAAGATATCACGTATGCAACTAGCAATTATTTATTTATAAACCACTAATCTGCAGATTATTTTTCTTTTTCATTAAAATGTCGGAAAATAGTTAAAAGGCACTATTGTAACTTCTAGAACACAGGATGATGTATTCAAAATAGGGATTCTGCAGGTTTCAACAAGTTACTAAATAATAATAAATTTAAAAACTTTTAAGACCATTGTGGTTGAAATTTAAGACCTTTTATATTCATTCACACAGGCAAAAAATAAAAGCACAGTTTGCATCTTTGTAACTTTGTAAAACTAACTTTAACTTCATTAATCCATCATTTTTTAAATCCTATTTAAGATATTTTAAGGGATTTTAACGCCTAAAATTCAGATTATTAGATTTGAGTTTTTAAGACCCTGTCAACCCCCTGTCAAATTTCTTTTTTTAAAAATCTAACTGTAACAGCCAAAGATATTCAGTTTAATGTCAGTTTAGTTTCAGTTCAGTTTAAGTTTATAAACAAAATTGTTAAAACACAAGTGCGATCATATTAGACAAATTGAAGGCACCTGTCTGAAGTTTTTTGAAAAATAGGGGCCCATACATACATAACATAATGTTTGAAATATGTTTAATAACATGTTGTCTAGTTTTTAAAAGGTGCATTTATTATTCAGTAACATTTACAACCTATAAATAACTGAAGACTAACCAAACAACCCTAAGAAGCGAGTGAGAGTAACCGAACCTAAACCCAGAGGTACAGGTTAAATAGATGATGTAATAAATATTATTGTTCTATATGAGACAGAAAAGCATTAAATCGTCACATTTAAGAAGCTGGAAGGAGAGAATGTTTGGCATTTTTGCCTTAAAATGACTGCAACAATTAATTGATTATCGCAAACAGCTGAAGATTAGTTTTCTGTCAACTGGCTAATCGATTGACCAATTATTTTTTAAGAGAACATCTAGACATATAAGAAATGGCAATACAAATGTGTAAAAATATGTTTAGTTTCTTTGAATTGCACAGTCAAATTCTAGGCAGAGAAAGTAGGTTTCCAGTGAATGAAGCTTGATTCCCCTCGTCACGCTCCTCATCAGAATATCCACAGGAAACACTCGCTAAAGTTTAACTTTAACTTCGACAGGAGAAAAAATTGTTACTGAACAACTGTCCATTTACAAAGTTATCAAATTACTGCACTAAATCTGAGTGCAAATGGTCACTGACAGAAAAAGTGGGAGAGGTTAAAAAAAACATCAGCAAACATGGCTACACACTCCCACATATCACAAATGTAACATAAATGATATTTTCTGCATTTCAAACGCTCCACGCACATTTTAAACTATAAACCTGTTGCATTACAGTAGTTTGAACTACATCAACCTGCAACAATTACTGTTGTACTGTTACGATAATAAGATAATGTGTAAGTATTAGATCTGCCACAGATCTGCCGCGCTTTGAGGTGTAGTGAAGTAAGTTTGAGTTGAATCATAATATGAAGGTCATAAGCAAACCATCTAATAGCCATTAACCTCCCTCAGTTATGTTGGACATGTCTTATGCAAGTGCATGTCAGTTTAATTTCAGTGCCCCAACATAAATCTACTTGACTTTACTCGCCCCTGTGCGAAGTGTTTTTGTCAGCAGCTATCAAATAACAGCTGAGACTTAAGTTAATAGTCATGTTTAATCTAAGGCTGCAAAGTCTAGAAAATGTCAGAAAACGGTGAAAAATGTCCATCCCAGTTTCACAGAGACCATGTCCTGATTTGTCCGTACAAAGATATTCAGTTTGATATGATAATGAACAGAGAAAAGCAGGAAATCTCCCCATTAGAGAAGCCAAAAACAGCATTTTCTGCCATTTTTGCATGAAAAAACGACTTTAACCATTAGTCAGCTGTCAAAATAGTTTACATAATTTTTACGACTTGGCCGATTGGGCAAGTGAATTGATAGATTTACTAGCCCACTATGGCAAAAGAGTGTTTCTATGTAAATATTCTGTATTTTGTATATACTGTAAATAGAATATACCTAATACTGGTACTGTCCCCAGAAATACAGTATTAGCCAAAATATACAGAAAAAAAAACAGCAGCTGCTGGTTTTTGCTTGTGTAAATGTAGTCAGCTGCAACAAAATCAATTAGATAATTTAAATTTAAACCATGTGCAACAATAATACTTCTGATACTGTATTTGAAAAAGTAAGTCTGTATTAATGAAAGTAATAAAGTAAAGCTTTATTTATGTAGCACTTTGTAAAAAACACAGTTGCAAAGTGTGTCACAGATAATTAATGCTACCCATCATGGTGAAATGGGAAGTCCTGCAAAGGGTCAAACACGTAGTAATGGAAATGCAAAATATGAAAAAATGCTGAAAAAGGCAGGTGTTCTTCAAGGATGAGGCCAAAAATCAGATAAAAATAACACAAACAAACTGACTGTCCAACTTCATGATGAAGTGTAAAGTAATGGATGGCAGTCTGGAACGATCTGAGACACTCTGATAATAAATCTAAAAATACTTTATTTAATCATGGATATGCTAATATGTTTCGACTCAACCTTTTGGTGCTGTTCTGTGGTATCAAAGAATGTTAGAAATCTACTACGAGCCTTTTTATTTCACAACTAGAGCTGCGACGATTAATCCGTTAATTGACTGAAAGAAAATTTGTTGCTAACTTAATTGTTTTAGTAATTTTTCAAGCTGAAAAACGTCAAACATTTGCTGGTTCCGGCTTCTTAAATGTAAGGATTTGTGCTTTTTCTGCGTCAGTAGTTCTGGACTGTTGGTTGGACAAAAGCAGCAATTTGAAGATGTCACTTTGGGCTCTGGGGAGCCGCGATGAGCATTTTTGTTTTTATATTTTATAGACTAAATTATCAGTCTTGAAAATAATTAGCTGCAGCCCTATTCTGAACCAGTTTATGTAGTGTTTATTATTATTATTTTCCATCGATAATTTCCACTGAGTAGGTTTCACTTCCTCTGATGGTTAGTATTGAATTTTCAAACCGTGTGTGTAAAAAAAAGCAGATATACTTTGTGACTGTGCTTCTGTTTTGAACGGCCCCAGTTATTAGCAGGCCGTGTGTTTTATCACCAGTCACCTCAGCGAGGTTCATTTCCCCTCTCGTGCCGATAAACGTAGCAAGATGATCTAGTGCTTCCTCCCCCAGATCAAATATTTGCCCCAGTCATAATCGGGGGGTGTTGGATGTTGTTAATTTGAGGCAGGGGAAACATGAAGGCTTTTAAGTGTTTGATGGGGGTTGGGCAGGGTTCAAGGGTCAGGGCCACTAATGACAACGTGTTGAGGAGGGCTTGGGGTGTCAGCGTCATAAGCACGGCTCTGTTGGTGGTTTTCATCGGCATGTTTGTGTGTGTGCTTTCTTTCTTTTTTTTTTTTTTTCCCCTCCTCCTTTGCTTCGTCCAGCTTTCTCTTCTCTTCCTCTCTTTCTTCTCTGGTTTATATGCGTCCTGTTGGGTTATGTCCATCTGAGCTGATCTGGCCCAGCTTTGTCCACTTAGCATTTCCTGTGTGTAAAAAGCTACTTAATGGCAGCACGCCACATGGTGACCGCCATCTCCGTCACACACACACATACACACACCCTTTCCTCTCTTAACACGAGCACGATCCAGCCTGTGCGCGGCTCTGCTCTGCGTGGGCCACCTCTGATTTAAAGCATCCCATAATTAGCCATTCCATAGCCGGTGGTCGCCACGGAGAGAAGAGAGAGGCTGGTGGAGGATGGTGGGTGGGTGTCCTCTCTCCACTTCCCCATCCCCTCACGTTACTGCTTCCTGTATTGATTGCTGGGCCTGGTGATGACGAGGGCCTGGCTGATGAAAAGGAGGGCTATTTCTATCCAGGATGCTGTATTGATCGCTCGCTCCTTCCTACACACACACACACACACACACACACACACACGCACACACACACACATGTGGAGCTATAGGAAGATATATATTACATATAAGGAAGCTCGTAAGCATAATCAAGCCATTTTAGAGCGTGTCGGGATCCATTTTGTCGGCTCAGTTTCTTCAGATTTTAGGTTGACAGTAGCTGCTGCTAGTGGAGTTAACATGGTTCCTGCGTCTTCTCCAAAGTCAATTTCAAGCACTTTTCACACATTTTCAAGCTTTTCCATCACCTTGCAGTTGTGGTAAATTACATATTTCCTCTATTCTTAAGAATTAGGACAAATCATATCCAGTCAAAAAGCCTTTGCAAATTATTAATACAGACCACTTTCTTTTTGGTTAACGTTTATTCTTTAAATATTTATTTATATGAAATATATGTAGCTTATGAAATGTTTTGGTTTGCTTTAATTTATTAAATTTTTAAACTTGCTCTGTGCAAGAAAACACTCTTGTCTCAGGCAAGAATTCATGGCTTCAAACTATTTAAAAATGTGTGAGAAATCTTTGAGATCTAAATAGGTGTAAAACTGTGCTTTTGGTGGATTTCTGATGAGTGTTGGACCTTTAAAGTTGTGCCCCAGATTTTCCTCAACTCTGTCAGATTTTTACAAAAACATGATTTAATCAGGCACTAGAAGGGTTTAGCTGTAACCTAAGGAAACCTAAAAGCGAAGCATGCTGGTTTATGTGTATTAGCAGCTTAAAAAAAGGCTACTCACTACGTCTCTGCTGTGAAATTTCAAAAAAAATTGTCAGCTCCACAAGCCGTCATCAGATTTTCCATCCGTAAAAAATTAAATCACGAGGTGGTCAGACCGTTACGAGGTTAAATAACCAAGCGCCTGATCTTTTAAAGTATATTTTCTCAGCATAATTGAAGGGTAAAGATCAAAACCCCCTCAAAATACAGTTTTGTCCCAGTTCTCAGGATGACTGATTTATGATTGAATGATTATTTCCCTTCATCACATTAAATCAGATGTTATTGTGCTAGAAACGACCAACATCATGTTTTGTGATAGCACTCTACCGCTAGCTGGCTACGCATGGGTCTAACGTTAGCTACATTTTCAGTTGTGGGAAGGAACCGACATTACTGTTGAAATGATTAGCGATCATTCAAAGGTAACGTTACGTGTTATCTTGTACATTCCATATGAGTGTGTCATAATTGACACGCAATAATTGTACTGCCGTATTGTATCGTCGTCATTCCTTCCTGAAAATCATTAAGCTTGTGAATTTGCTCACTAGACGAACTTTAGCGTAATGTTAGCCTAATGGAAAATTCCCCGCTACAGCTTACGTGTTACAGGCTCGAAAGCGCAGACTCTCCCATGATGAAAGGTTGCAGGTCCTTTGCTGCAGAGTTTTTACAGGACGCTGGCTTTGGTCCTCGTTCAAACCACGATTTGTATTTTTTGTTGTGAAAGCTTGTTGCAATGGCGACCTCTCGCCCTGTTGTCTTGGTATTTTGCCAGGGTGGGCGTGGTTTTGCAGGATGCAGCGGTGCACGCGTTGTTTCTGCTTGAGCTCGCTGTGCACAATAAAAAGTTGGACTGACTTTCAAAGAATAGGCAAATTTTATTTCCAAAGATGGAAAAATAGACTGAATGATACATGCATGTAACATGAGATACATTTATTTTAATGTTTGTGAGCCTCGTAAAAGTGTTTGAACAAAAGATACAACACTAATATCAGAAACCAGACCCCACATCTTAGTATATTTTTGTTACTGGACATAATTTAGTCCATCTTGTCAATACATTTGAGCACAATTTAGTCTGCAGTCTTAGTTTATCCACCTCTTTGACATGAGGCTGAGAGTTTACTCATCTATTTTAAATCGACTGCATCAATCACTGAGGGAAAACAAGTATCATATTACTGTATTTACCACTACATCCCTGATCTATTATTTATGTTTTCCAGTATAACATTATGCTGGTCAATTTAAGAATGTATCTACAGTCAGGTAGAAGTCATTTGAAAATCAGTCTAGCCAGCAGTAAAAGGAGCACATAAATAAGAAAAATCATCTCTGTTTGAAGTTTCAATCAGGCGCGAGGTCTCCAGCGTGGCAAAGATCAGGTTCATCAACTACTTTTTAGGTTACGGTTCTGCTAGTTTATCCAGAAAGTGCACACCACACTGTGTGACGCAGGATGTAATGCACTGCTCCCAAAGTTTTTAGGGAGGGCACGCATCAAAAAAGACTGACAGATCACACTGAGCGTTGCCACACAAGCAAGCGAGTATCGGGTGGTCATCTGCATTTTGTACGAAAGGCAATAGCAGTTAGTCTCTCTCAAACTTTTTTTTTTTTGTAACTATTAAAAGTTGCAAGTTCGAGCAGTTTCATGCACTTCATCTGAAATCCAAGCACTTTCCAAACCTTGAAAACACCAGATTAAAATCCAAGTGTTTTCAAGGATTTCCAGCACCCTTATGAACCCTGTGTTAAAGCGCTGGGAGCCGGTGCTGGTGTGGTCCGCCAGTCGGGCAGGGGGTGGTGCTGCGATGGTTATACCACTGACCCCCGGATTTCTGCTGCTGACCTGTGGGGCTCCTGATCAAATGGGGGTTTTGTTCCTGGGCTCCCCCCAGGTCCAGCCACTGATCAGGAGTTGCTCCTCCATTGGAGCTGAACAGAATGCGCTGGAGGCATTTCCATGAACGCCCCCCTCCTCCTCCTCCTCCTCCTCCTCCTTCTCCAAACTCCCCTCCCTCGTCCACCGCCCCCCCTGCTCCAGGCCACTCCTCCATTTTGTGTTCTCCCTCTCTTCTCTGACGTTCTCGCGTTCCCTCTCGGCGGCCGTGCCCTTTCCTGACCTCTGTGCGTAAACTGAAACGGGTCAGGACACCCGCCAGGTCACTCGAGAGGAGGGGACTCGGGTTACAGATTCTGATTTCTGAAGTTTTTTTTTTTTTTTTTTGGTCACACACACTGACACACACACACACACACACACACACACACACACACACACACAAGTAAATCCACATGCTGTGTTTTATTACGTAATTGTGGAGCTGCTGCGAGCTGCAGAAATTAAACTCATCTGAGACATGAAGGCATGACTGTGACACCACCTCTTACATGTATGAGACGTGGGTGTGCGTATGTGTGTGTGTGTGTGTGTTTTCCTGCGTTTCTGCAGAACAAAAGGGGTTGTGTGGTTTCCTCACTGGTGCATTGTGGGCATTGACGGGGTTGGAGGGGGGTAGGGTGCTGAGACAAACCACTCAACTTTGACCTGGAGAGACGAGCTGCTGGTGGACTGAAGACAGGAGAGGAAGAGGAAAGGCTCATGCGCCGCACAGTCTAGTTGATGATTATTCATCATTATTCAGAATGCGTGTTGTTGTTTTGTGGGGGATGGGTGCAATTTTTTATTTTCTTTCTACTGATTTCTGCTGCGGGAATGTCTTTCAGTCATTTGGGAGGTCTAATGATGGTAATCATGAAATCAATTGGCGTTTTAATTTGGAAAACAGGGTTCAGACTGCTTGCGGTTGTTTTACAAAAAATAGAAAGCTTGGTTTTCGTATATGCATGCCTGTACCGGCAGTTTTGGTTGATAGATTAATAAATTATTGATTGCTGGATCTCGGAATTTGTTGCTTTTGCAGCTGCAGAGACTTGATATCGATCCTTATTGGGTGCATAAAGCTCCGTTTGTGACTCGCTCCTTCTGTTTTATTCCGCCTCTTACATCTATTCTTTTGCTCATTTCCATTCCCTGATCCTTCGTCCTTTCCTTGAAGCCAAATCCAATACCTGAACAGCCAAAATGGACGAGTTCTTCATCAACAATCGACTAGGATCAAAGTGACCCTGGCTGCAGTCCTCAGAAGCTGCAGGGAGAGAATCTATGAGAGAGGAGGAATGGATGAATTTTTGGCAAATTACTCGTATTGAATATTTTAACACCATCAGTTCTCCTTTCTTATAAATTGTGTAAATGTAAAAAAGGGTGCAGATGAGGAAAAGAAAGCACAGTTTTACTGTGTAGAAGTTTTTGTGGGGAATAAACATTTTTTCTTTGTTATGCGTGTTTAAATTTTTATAATTTGAAGCACAGTTTGCTCCTTGTGATCGATTCTGGGTGATATCTGTCGAGTGCCTTCTGAGTTTGAGACAATTTGTAGCCACTCACATAAATATTTATTCAAGAAGGCTTTGCGGTGCTGTAAATCCTTCACAATACTTGAATTTTTAATGTAATGTTCTCAAGGTTAGATGAGTGCTTGGATTTTTGGATTAAACTGCTCAAAACTGCTTGAAATGGCATCTGCATTACTATAATAATAAATGTCTACCTCACAGAATAGTTTGCTTTTTAGAGAAAGAAATAAAATAAGTCGGACATTACAGGATGATAAGTCTTCTTGCGGACCTTTGACACATTTTTAAACTTGAGATTTTGTTGCATTTTCCTTTAATTTCATCACTCTTCTGTATAATTCTATCACAAAACACAGTGCTAGTTGTTTGTAGCACAAAAACATGATTAAACAAGTTAAATTAATAACTTTGTTTGTATATATGTGCATATAAAGATGTAATTCTCACAGCTGTAAGGTGCTGAAAAAGCTTGAAAATGCACCTTGGAAATTGTTGAAAAGTGCTTGAATTTGACTTTGTAAAAGAAGTAGGAATTATATATACAAATGATTAAAAATATTTATATATATGCTTAAAATATGCTTAAAAAGTACAAAAAAATCCAAGTATACACATTATTTTAAAACAAACAAAAAATAGACAAATACATCCATGTATGTATTTGTGTTTTTAACATTTAAGGACTTTTTAAATCCCATCTCTGGTTTGTGTTTATTTCATTGCCCATAATCAACATTTTTAGTAGCAAAATCCTAGTTCACATGTCACAATAACAAGAAATTGTATAAGCCTGTTATTTTCTTTTTAATCAAAAAGTAGTTTTTGATTTAATCTTTTCTTATGTATAAGTTTGTCTTTCATATAAAACATTTAATAAAGATAACACATTAAGTTGTTTAAGTTGTCTAAATAGTCAAAATGAATGTTTTTAAAATGAAATAACATTAAAAAATAACCTAAAACTGATTTATTTAATGAGACTGTGAGGTTAAAATTATTACATCCCTGAAAAGCTGCATGACATGGATCTTTAGTTCTGTTCTGCATTATTACATATAATGAGAGATGTATTTGATTTAATAAATGTCAGTAGGGCTGTAACTGCTGATTATTTTCATTTAAGATTAATCAATAAGTTGTTTGGTTCATAAAATGTTAGATAATGGTGAATAATCTATCAATCAGTGTTTCATGAAGCCCAATATGACATTCTGATGTTCAGTTCAGTCATGAAAGAGTAAAACAAACCGAAAATATTTACATTTAAGAAGCTGGAATCAGAATTTTGAGTTTTCTTTCTTGAAAGTTTACTCAAACCGAATTATTGATTTAAAAAAAAAAAAAAAAAAAGTTGGTGTTTAATTGAATGATCGATTAATCGATCCTCACTGCAGCTCTAAATGTCATTAAAATAGATTTCTGGGGATTTTGAGGAAGTTTTGGAATAAACATTTTGCAGTGAGATGGTGTTCTGATATTTGTCAAGTGTGCTGAATTTTGAAAGCTGCACTAATCGTACAAAGACATTTCATTTTTCTGGATTATACGGCATTGCTCCTTTAATTTTTCTCGTTTTTTTATGAGTTATATTTTAAAAATAAAAAACTTCTTAATCAAAGAAGGTTTCAACATTTTTTCCCCCTAAATGGTTTATTCTAAAAGTTTATACTTAACAAATGTATTTTTTTTTTTTTAGAAACATCCAATAAACAGCGACTGCTTTTGATGCATTTTTCCTCTTTTATTTAATCCCCAATTTAGACACGAGGTAAAACCCTTTCTGTCATTGCACTCAGATGGATATCCATTAGAGTGCAGTGATTCAAACACTATTCTTAGTTTGTAATTAATTCACACTCCTTTTGTCACTTTCCCTCTTCTCACTGTTTTATACATGCAGACTTCTTACTGTCTCTTACATATTCATTGATATCTATGAATAGACCACCTATAGAGCACCTTTAGCTTCCAGTAAGTGCAGTCGTTGACACAAACATTATAGAAAAAAAAAAAAAATGCTGCTGAGCACATTTTCCCTCCTTCCTCTATGGTTTCACATTTGATTCCCTCTGCTCATTTGTTCCTTTCTCTTCCTGTCTCCTACACATCTGTCTCTACAGCGGGCGCTGAATTTACAGATAGCCTGCGTTTGTGTGTGTGTGTGTGTGTGTGCGCGCGCGTTATTTTTAGGCCTCGATGTATAGTAGGTAGTAGGTTTGCTCTGCACACTGCATGCTTGTGTGGGTGTGTGTTTACCTATGCAGAGATCTGCAGGGCTCGCTGCGATTCATGAAGGTCATGGATACAGTCGGTGCATATCAGCCGTCCGTTCTGCACGATCAACAAGACATAAATCATTGTCCAGTGGTTATGTAGTAACCAAATCAATAATTCCGATCATGTAGATAAGATGGATGGTGGATGTGCTGAGAGAAAATGATTGCATGGGTGCGACATGCTTGTCTTTTTTTTTTCCCTCCCCCTGCAGAAGGAATAGGAAGTGGTGCCTCTGCAAAAAGTAGATAAAGGGAGTACAGCAAGGACGCTGTGTGTGAGATAAAGTCTGTCATGGCAGTTGGTGCAAACCACATACAGTCAATCCGCCATGTTTGAAATGATGTCTCTCTGTGTGTACTGTGTGCTGCTGGATGTTGCATTTGCCGCATGCAGGCAGCAGCTCTGAGAAAGCCCTCAGTAAACTTTTGAGTGTTAATATGAGTCGATTCTTCCGCGTGCATTATTTGAAGACGAAATGTGTTGATTGGTGAGTTGTTTCTTCTTTCTCGCGGGCGACTGTTCAATATGTAAACGTCAAATTAGCTCAGATTGGTGTGAACTTAAGTTACTTTAATGTTGAGCTTCATGTCGTGTGGAAAGAAAGTAAGAGAGCAGGGGCTTTAAATCAAGCCTTTTCAATGAAAAATGACCTTTTCGGCTTGAGACAGAGGCTCTCTGTACCTTTCAGGTGCTTACTGAAGATAAAGCATGCGGTCTTTGTCAGTTTACTTCATCATTCGAGGTTACAAAATACCCAGCAGACACAGTCAAGGTAAAATACATCTCTATACCATTGTGTGAAAATGTAAAGCCTTTGGAAGTGACACATTGGAGTTACTTGAATTGCCTTTAATGGGCTCCCAAATGATTCAACATTATTCAAGGACAAGCAGATGTCTGCAGTGTAAATGAGTCAGATGTCCATTGTCTTCCTGCTGTGTTGCATTGAAATGTGTTCTTACATGTAAGTGACCCATCAGAATTTTTATTATTAGGGCTGTGACAAATGGTTAATTAATCCTTTTGAGTCGTTCTGTGGGAAAAAGTCTTTTATTTAAACTTCTCAATTCTGAATATTTTCTAGTTTCTTCACTCCTCTGTGACAGTAAGCTGAATATCTTTGAGATGTGGACAAAACAAGACATTTTGAAAATGTCACCTGGGGAGAGAGTTGATCACAAAGAGTGATCAACATTTTTCACCATTTTCTGATATTTTATGGGCCAAACAGATTAATCGATAATGAAAATAATAGTTAGTTGCAGCCCTACATATTATAATACCATATTTTTAACTCCTCATCAATCAACCCCACAGACATGGCTGCAACTGTATGCTTTGATACTAAAATGGGAGCAATTTCAACTCACAGCAGCACAGGTTCCTGTCCGTTTTCAAGAATTTTCAAGTTGCATTTCCAAGCTTTTCCAGCACCTCACAGCTGTGGTAAATTACATTTTTATATACATATACTCAAAATGTTTTAAATGAGATATGATTATGCTATAAACAGCCAAACTTACACTTTGTGACAGCAAGAGGATGACAAATTAAAGGAAAACACAACAAAATTTCATGTTTCTCAATGTGTCACCTGTCTGGCATCCTATGCAACCTGGCTGAGCTAATATGACTTATTTTATTTCTTTGTCTATAAAGCAGTCTGTTCAATTAGATAGTAATTTATCATGAAAGCATTTAGAATTTCAAACATTTAATCCAACAACCCAAGCACTTTTTAAACATTGAAAACACTACATCAAAACTGAAGTGTTTTCAAAGATTTCCAGCACTCATACAAACCAATGCAAGCACTAACCTGTGTCGTACTTGTAGTCTGCAACAAAGCGTGCGTCCCCTGACTTAAATACAGACCCTTGTGTATTGCCGGCATCATCTTTTCGTCGTCGCTGAGCTATAAGCGCCTGCCACCGTTAAATGGATAATTGTTTTTTTTTTTTTTTTTTCTCCCAACAGAGCAAACTGGTGATGGAGGGCTTCCGCAGCTTAAAGGAGGGTGAGCAGGTGGAGTTCACCTATAAGAAGTCCTCTAAGGGCCTGGAGTCCCTGCGGGTGACTGGACCTGGTGGGGGACCCTGTGCAGGCAGCGAGAGGAGACCCAAAGGGAAGGTCCCACTCCAGAAACGCAAACCAAAGGGAGACCGGTGAGTGTGGAAAAAAAAAATTTAAGAAACGTGAAAATTGATAAAAGGAAGGTTTATTTTATGGTTTCTGTGTCTGCAGGAATGTAATGATTCATATACGCGTGCCGGCTTCACCTCCGAAAGCCTAAATGTATGTGAGCGTTGCATTCAGAAAGCAGTGGTGCAGCCTATAGTAGGAGACATATGTTATATGTACATCTCACCGCAGCGAGCTATTTCTGAGTGGGCTGAGATTATAGATTAAATCTATTCAATCTGCCCGAGTACATGCCTGTTGCTATGGTTATTGTGCGCCATAATAAGGAATTGAATAGAGCACTTTGCCTGCCATTGCCGCTATTTTAAATCAATTTGCCAGCTTTTACATTAGAGGTGGCATTAGCACAGGGATGGATTGGGCTTATATGCATCTCAATGCGGCAGTAGCTCAATCAATTGTTTTGTCCTCAGTAAAATCCTGAAGGGTGCTTTGCTAAAATCTGTCAGAGGGAGCCATATGGAGCTCCTTGAAAACGCCTGGTGGTTTGAGCGGAGGGGCGGCTGTGTTCCTCGTCCTCCTTCTGACAGAGAATGACGTATAGCGAGCCATACCAGGCAGAGCCGAGTATATATGTGCTGTAGGAAGCCATCACATGACTGCAAGGCTGCATTTACATCAGAAAGTCCAGCTCTGCCACTCTTTATGCTGCCACCACGGCTGCTTCAGTGGATCAGCCCGTCCAGTTTTTTAAAGGTGTGAAAAGAAAAGCTTTTGTGAGAAAGGAGGAAACAGTATCTGGGAGGGAAGGCTCCCTGATTGGTTTACATAGCTGAATAATTCAGTTTATTTGGGATAATTGATCCAGTGTTAGGTCAAGTGTCTCTGCCTTCTTACTAAGGTGGTGGCAAGGCAGTATTGGATTCAGAGATGGCAGGTAGATGACTGTGATGTCATCTGTCTTTGTGAGCGCGCTCAGTGTGAGCGACTCCTGTGGCAGTTACGCTGCTCTGACCCCTGCTGGTCACTCTTTTATGCAATCAGCTATTGTGTAGTCCATTCTTTACACTGGTGCTCTGCAGCTCACAGCTCTCTCAAGGTGTTTGATGCAAGAATGGTGTTTTATTATTGAACTGGAAGCTCACCTGGTAGAGCGCGCACCACGTACCACAGTCTATGATATTGGAAAACATTAATTGCACTAAATAAATGCAGCTGATTATTGAAGTGCTGCCTCCTTAAGAAATTGTCTTCATGAAAATGAAACGCAGCAAACAGCTCTTCTCTGGCACGCTGTGCGTTATTCCCCCAAATGTTTTTTAGCTATCTTCTCTTCATCAGGGCGGCATCAGAGGTGGTTCCACTTACTTCATACGATATAGTTTAATCAATCAATAAGTAATACAGGATAAGATAATACTTTATTAGTCCCTCAGCAGGGCAATTGGCAGTGTTACAGCAGCAAAGTGGGTAGCAAAAATAGAAAGAACCATCAATATAAAACAATAAATAATTAATTAATTAATAAACAAGCAATATACACAACAGGAAAAACAAAAAATAGGAACACGATAAACAAGAGGAGATGCAAGCAAGAGGAAAAACAAAAAATATGAATAATATAAATGAGGGGGAAAATAAAAAATAGTATCAATATAAAAAAGAGAAAATATAAAAAATTAGAACAATAATAAGACCAGAACAAACATACCTTATAAAGCAATAATGCATAAAAATGTTTAAAAAGGAATAATAGTGACAGAACAGAACAGGAAGCTCAACGGTGAGTGAGAGCTGCTGTAACGAGCTCCCACTCCCGTGAAGAGTTATGAAAATGTATCAAGATGATCAGGGACAACGAAGTTATTTTCATTATTTCATGATTTATAATTTGGTCTATAAAATGTCAAAAAAAAAAAAAAAAAAAAAAAGTGAAAAATGCTCATCACAATTTCCCTGAAACTGAAGTGATGTCTTCAAGTTGCTTCTTGTGTCCAGGGTTTGTACAGGTGCTTGAAATTCTCGAATTTCAATTTAGTGTTTTCAAGGTTTGAGAAGTATTTCGATTTTGCATAAAGTGCTGCTTGAAACTGTCATCGAATTACTTTCAAAACGTTCTTTGACCGAACAGATTTTGGTTGTTTATAGTTCAGTAATAACATCTGAATGTGATGAAAAAATGAAATGGGGCCTCATTATTTTGAGCTTATTTTATCACAGCTTTAAGGTGCTGAAAAAGCTTGAAAAGTGCTTGAATTTGACTTTAGAAAAGAAGGAGGAACGTTTTTGTCCAACCAGCAGACCAAAACCAAAGAAAAGCAACAAATATCTGCAGTTAAGGAGCTGGAACCAGTAAATGTTTTAAACGTTTATGCTTGAAAATGGCTGAAAGAATCGATTACCAAAAATAGATGTCAACTAATTTTCTTTCGATTGACTAATTGATGAATTACTCTATAAAGCTATATAAAATTATTTTTTTAAAAAAAGCTTTCATCATGACGGCTTCTTGTAACACGGTAAGAGCAGCGCCTCAGCGTCTCGTCGCCAAGGAAAACGTCACTGTGTTTCTGACACGGCCTTGTTTTCTGTAAATGTTGAAATTTGTGTAGTTTAAAGCCTTTGAATCGATTTAGCTGAGACCAAACAGATTGTCCTGTAATAAGCCACTGAATAATTTGAAACATAAAAGTAATGTTGAATTACATAGTGAGGTTTTTTTGAATGTTAAGAATTTATACGATTAAAATATTAACTCACAGGTTTTCTCAGTTTGGCTTGTTCAGCTTTTTTAGTCTAGAAATGGTAGTAATTGTGCCTCATTTGGCGTTATTATGGGCCACTGGATGAATAAGTTAATTTAAATTATTTGTGTTTCAAAAATTAATATTTTACATAACTAATGTGCTGCTAGAATTGTTAAAATGAAACTTAAACCGTAGAGTTTCCGTATATTGATCTGGATTGTTAACATGTTCAGTTAAGGAAAATGCACAGAATTTGCAACCCTGCTGCAGACTGACACATAATTGTTGACACAGTTTGATTTGATGCATTATTGTTTTATGATTATGGCTGTTAATTTAAATTGTGCTATTTTTAAAAATGATATAAATCTAGTTGTAGTTCTATGAATCAAGGCTGCGAGGACACGTGCTAATCACAACTTAAGTTTATTTTATATTCCTCAGATTTTACACAGGTGACACTGTTACCAACAAGCAGACTGCAATTTAGAGGCACTGCAAAAATACATCAAATCAACTAACAATTATTTCCATTATTGATTAATCTGTTGATCATTTTCTGGTTGTTTGGTCCACAAAATGTCAGAAAATCGACAATGATGTGTTAATTCGTTAATGGTAATCAAAAGCTCTAATCTTCATCTTTGCTTTATTCAAACTTCAAAGATTCATTTAAGATGTTCTCTGGAAATAATTCAGGTTATTGATTCGTGTGTTGATCATTTTCTTGATTAATTAGTTGTTTGGTAAATAAAATGTCGGAAAATGATGAAAAATGTCGATCAGTGTTTCCCAAAGCTCAAGGTGACGTCCACAAAAGTCTCATTTTATCTGTCAATTGATTAGTAGTTAATTATTTTGATAATTGATAGCTCTGATCTTGGTTCAGACACCAAAGGATGAATATGAAAAGTTATTTGGAGATAATTCAGCCTGTGTAAAATGCAGCGCAGACTGAAACATACTAAACCTTTCAGAAGAAAAGTCTGGCATTATTTATTTTCTCGTAAAGTAGCAGCAATTTGCTGTTATACTGGTTTACTGTGACCATGATCATTTTGTTAATTGGCTGTCAGGGTGGATGCATTTCATTTTTTCTCATAAGTATATTGATTACCAGAGACGTAGGTATAAATACAGGATCCAAAAGTAACAAATTTCTCCATGTTTCATGTTTTCAAGCCAAAGTAAAATTGCTGTCATACTTCCTTCTGTTTCCATCAGTTTATGGATCGACATCAATTAATTGGCCAATGAAACAGAAACTAATAAAATGAATAAGAAAATAAATAAAATTCCACGTCTTAGTAGCAGTTTTACAGGTACGAAAATATTAACTCTCACAGGCCAGAGCATTAAACAATGGAAATTTATGAAATACATGTAAAAAAAGCCAGGAGAATATAGTTGAATAATGACAAATTTAGAATAATTCCAGTGAAATTAGGGCACATCTTTCATTACTATCTAGTCCCGAAACCAAAGACAACAGAGATATTGCAAAATAAGAAAGAAAAGGCTGTAAAAAGGCTCTTTCTCAAAGTGTATTTAATCTTTTCTGAGGTTAAATATTACATGATATATTTTAACCACCCAGAATGTGCTGCAGATGAGGGAGATTAAACTGGATGCATTTCAAAACGTTAACAGTGAACCACGTTCATGTGCTGCCGCTGTCAGCTTCCACATTTAGACTTTCCCCCGGAGATTTGCTTTAGTTAAAAATCACCACGAAACACAGTGATACTATTTCAACTATTTCAAAACGGTGGATGTTCCACCTGTTCTACACTTAATGGCCTGAGGGATGTTCAGCACTGCGCGGCAGACTGGCAATAAAACCCTTACAAGTGTATGTGACTAAATCAGCCCTAAATAAGAGTATGTAACGGTCAAACGGGCAAAAATTGTCCCTTTGATTTGATGTAGAGCCAAAACAGTTGTTGGCATCCTGACAGCCCCAATTCTTCACCACATTTGCCTTAAGTTTTTTTTTTTTTTTTTTTTTTACTCTTTCAGCACCCAATTGCTTCTTGTCAAATTTAATAACCCACTGTAGTTTGGCAAGCCACAGAGTGCTGCTCGCAGTCGATCCAGAGCCATATCATGTGTCGTACTACCATCTAGTGGTGAATCCTAGTTGGAGCTGCAGCTCAACTCCAGTGCCGAGGTTTCATGAGAATTCACTCTGGATTTTTCTTTTTTGAGTGGCTGTGCCCAGAGCTGCAGCAATTTATCGATTGTTAAATAAATCAGCAATGATTTTGATAATTTTTAAGTCGAAATTCTCTGATTCCAGCTCCTTAAATGTGAATAGTTTTGGGGTTTTTTAATCCTCCAAGATAGTAAACAGAATATCTTTGGGTTGTGGGCAAAACAAGACATTTGAGAACGTCATCATGTGCTTTGGGAAACAAACACATTTTTCACAATTTTCTTACATTTTATAGACCAAACCCACTATTAATTGAGAAAGTAATGGACCACTGATATGGGCGGCCGATGGCTGATATATAATGCACCTATCAAAACAAAGAAAAGTCATGCACACTTCCGTTATTCCATGCACATCACAATCTAATATGCATGGTTATCTGAGCCAGTAGCATGTTGTGTTAGATGGACAGCAGCCACACTGACGATGTGTCTGCAAACATGCATTTTATTTTTCGGCCTTGTGAGCACAGGCATCAGCCGATGCCAAGTATTTCAGAATGACAGACAGTTGGCCCAATTTATCGGTCTGTCTCACATTTTCCTTTTCAAAGTTACAGGCTTTTTCAGACTCTCAGTAGATTTTTCCAACTATATTTGTCATCTGAGTAAAAATATCATAAAGTTTATTTTGTAAAATGCAACTGCAGATTTTACATTCTGACTATGTGTGCTACTATGTTTGCAAATAATTGCCATGAGACTGTAGCTACGTACTGCAGCTCAAACAAATCGGTTCTGCTTCTACGCAGAAAGTTGAATGATGTTCCACTGTCAAACTTCTCTGCCCGAAGAGGAAGTAAACTAATCGGTGCTACCTAGACTCATATTATTGTGCCTTAATATACTGAAAAACTAATATAATGTTATTGCTTCTCTATATTTGTAGTCACCGTTAAGTAAGAACTGAAAAGGAGTTGAAAAAATTAAAGTTAAAAAAGTTAAACAACGTGTTTATTCACTCAATGCAGCCATAAAGGTCTGGTTTCCTTACATACGAAAGACAGACTGTTTACTTTACATCACTGCATAACTCATAAATGTTCAGACAAGCTTAATATTTGGTTATGTTTGATGCTTTGTATACTTGGATGTTATTCAAAGATATTGTTGCATTTTCTTTCAAACAAATTTGGTTGCAGGTCTCTTGATTTGGTTCAGTTATTATGTTTTGCTTTCATCATCAGGCTCGCTCTGACCCACACTCTCTCACTCAGCATTAAATCCAAACGCCATGAAAAACACTCTGCGTGTGTGATCAGTTCATTTTTAGAAATTCGGAATTTTATTTCGAGAGAAAAGAATAGGAGCAATTGTCTGGAAACAAATATTTTTCTAAACTCTCTGTTCTGTTTTCCATACTTTTCCAGACCTGGAACTTACTCAAATCTAATTCCATACTTTTACATACTGCACAATTATTTTAACATCAATTAATCTGTTGATTATTTTCTCAATTTTTTGATCCCTGTTTTGCATAGACCAAGGTGACGTCCTAGAAATGTCCACAACCAAAAGACACTGAGTTTACTATCATAGTGAACTCAAGAAACCAGAAAATATTAAAATTTGACAAGCTGAGATCCGAAAACTTGGACATTTTTTACTTTAAAAAATTATTCAAAACAATTAATTGATTTTCAAAATAGTTGGAGTTGATTAATAATTGATTAATCAATTAAGTGTTGCAGCTCTGTTGCACAGGAACCCTGCCATCATTACTCATCATCTCATGTATTCTGTCTCTGCTCCTTGTCTCCTCTGCAGCTGTTATAACTGTGGAGGTCTGGATCACCATGCCAAGGAGTGTGGCCTGCCCCCCCAGCCAAAGAAATGCCACTACTGCCAGAGCATCACGCACATGGTGGCTCAGTGTCCCCACAAGGCGCTGGCGCCCGCCACAGGCTCTCAGGACCAACATGCGTCTACCTCGGCCTTCAGCCCAGGGACCGGGCCCTACCTCTGCCCCCCGGAGGAAGAGGAGCGCTCCAGCTCGTCTCCCCTGGAGGGCTCCTCCTCCTCCCCCGAGGAGCCCCACACACGCGGCCCCCGGACCCAGAGGTGGAGGAAATCCTGAAAACAGCCCATATAGGTGAACCTTTCACCGCTAACCCCTGACCCTCATGTCTCCCCTCAATCAAGGATACCTGAAGCCCCCCCTCATCTACCTCACACCTGTGAAAAAAATGGGAGGTCTTGATTTCTTTACTTTTATTTTATTTGTTTTTTTGTTTTGTTTTTTTTTTCTAACCAGCGCAGCTATGGCAACGATCACCGGGGTACGGACGTGCGTGAATGTGTGTGACTGACTTGCAGTCATCTGGTGCAGCTATGGCAACCACCGCTGGAATGGTGACTGCAGGGAATGACTGTTTTACTTGTTTCAATCAGTGCAGCTCAAGAGTGAAACAACATGGTATGAATCTTGGTTTGATTTTTTTCCACCCCTTTTTTTTTCCTCTTGGACCTATGTGTTGGCCATTTTTAATTTTTTTTTCTTACAGTTGTTGTCGTTTTTAAAGCCACAAATTTATATCCTGTAGGTCTTATCATTCCGAAAGTCATGATGCATCCTTTTAGCACACACGGTAGCTCATTTAAAGAAGGATTAGAAGACGACTTTAAAAGCTCGAGACCCTCTAAGCGATAATCCAGACCCGTCGGATTGTTAGCTTGGCTTACAAAGATCTTTAGGGAAACTTTATGGATTCCAGAGGGATTTTTTTTTTTTTTAAAGGCAATGGGCTGCTAAACACATTCTCTATAATCTTGAAACACTCACTACATACCTCTCTCTTACATGAAACAGACTGGACCAACTGATTGTCAAAGAGTGAGCATGTGTGTGTTTGTGTGTGCACATGCGCGACTGAGAGAGAGAGAACGAGAAAGTGTGTGTTTGTGTGCGTGTGTCGTGCGTGCTCCGTAAGGACGCAAAACTCTCCAGGCACGAGTCAACACTATTAAAGGGATAGTCTGGATTATTTCATTTGGGCTTGTATGAGGTACTCATCCATGGTCATTGTATTAGTTACAGGAGATGCCAGTTGGCACAATCCCAGTTTGAAAAACCAAAGAGGGGCTCCTGTATGGAAGCTGAGCGTCAGCAGCAAAAGGTATTTTAGTCACTTAAAAATATCCACCTAAAAAAAAAAATAGGTTAACACTATATTTTGAGTATTTTCACCATTTTACTTCACCATCAGACAACTTTTCTGACGGGAAACTGCTGTTATATAAAATGAATATCACTTTGTCCAAACCAACCAAACTCCACAGGTGAAATCAGTAATTTTACCTCACAGAACAAAGGAAACTGCTGATTTACCGCTGCCTTGATCTGTTTGTTTGTTTGTGTTACTGCATGACTTTTGGTGAATTCGAACGATCCTTTTAAAACACAGAAGAAGAACAAAGTAAAAGATCGAGGCAGCGGCAGGTCGACTACTCCTGTGTTATGCGAGGTGAAATTGCTGATTTCATCCATGGTGTTTGTTTGGCTCGGAGAGAGCTTGTGTAACAGCAGTTTCCTGTCAGAAAAGGCTGTCTGACGGGAAAGTATAGCGGTGTAAATATTCTAAATATAGCAAACACTTGAACTGATATTGATTTTTTTTTAAAGCGGCTAAAATACATTTTGCTGCGGATACTGTGCACAGCAGCACTTTGCTTAGCTTCTGCGCTGGTACTCGTCTCTGTTCCTCCAATCTTGGGAGACGCCAACCGCCATCTGCTGTAGCTAATATACTGAATATCAATAAGTTTCTAATCCGAGCCCACATTGAATAATCTAAACTATCCCTTTAACTTTCAGTTTCCTATTATTAGCGATAGACATGCCTTAGATAAGACGTCATATAATCCAGCTAGATCATAGTTTTAGATTCAAGGTAATGAACTGATCATTAGACTTCCATTTTGGTTGTTGCATAATTAGTTGAAAATAACATTACAGTTTATAAATCATAGTATAAGTCATTAATATATATGTAAAGTCACAAGATATAATTGAAATTCTATTAACTTTAAGTAATGCATATATAAGGAATTAGCTCTGACGTAGGTGAATAGCCCTGTATATTGCATGGGATACTTTGTTGTTGTGTGAAAACCTGTAGCTCTCTCTCTATTTAACCGTTTTCATCCAAATCAAACTGACCTTTGTTTTGTTTTTTTTTCCCCAAATTTTTACTCCACGCCTTCTTCTTCATTAGTTCAAAATAGTCAGCAATCACCTCTGACCCAGCACAAAGACTCACCTCGTTCGACGACAGGTGTAGTGTCAGACCATTACGGTATCATCACAGCTGCTCTACTTATTTAATACCTCACCAATTCTTCCTCTCGGAGATGAATGTCGCAGAACGCCAAGCTGATCGCTCTCCCAGCTGTGTCGCAGTAAGATCGAACCACCCGTTTTCCTCTTCCATCTGTGCCTACCAGTTGTTAGCCAGCGCCAGCCAGGTGACGCTCGCTCCTCTGTGGGATGAGACGCCGTCGCTGCTGCTGCTGCTGCTTCAGACTCACTGAAGAGACAGGGAGAGAGAGAGAGAGAGAGAGAGAGAGAGAGAGAAAGAGTGCTGCTTTTGGTATAACTTGAATCCCAAGCATGGCTTTAGTGGCACTTATTTGTGACCTAACAACTCTTCTCTGACCATATTGAATGTGAAAAGAGCTTATCTGAAGTCGACGCCTCACAAAAAAAGTTCACGTCGGGTCACTTTGGAGTTGTATCTTAATGTTCTGACAAATCAAGTAACTTTGTATGATGATATCAAACTAGCTTGTGTGTTTTTTTAAAAAAAAGCTCTAAAGTAGACAACCAACTTTTTTTTGGTATAATTTCTATACCAAAGAGTTTGGCTTTATTTTTTTGAAGGCATTTAAAGACTTGCTGAAGTGCTTGCTATCCTCGCTCTTTCACAATAAGAGGGACTTATTGCTGAAAGTGCAACACTGCAGTTTTTTTTTTTTTTTTTTTTTTTAATGTACAGCTTTTTGAATGTGTGCGTGCGTTAAAAATCAAATCTCAACAATGCAGCATGACAGAAAAAAAAAAAAAAGTGAATGACCAAACCACATAAGGAGCACAGCCCATGCTCAGAATCTTTATGGAAACAACATCTTTTTGTATGATGTATTTTTACATTTTTACACACAATTCCTCTCAGGATGTTGAACTGTTCTCAGGGAATTAACCAAAAAAGTGTATTTTATTCTTTTGGGAATCATCCACTGACTGACTCAACAAACTCTGTTAAGCAACGGTGAAGAGACATATGTAACTGATTCATGTACTGATATTAGCAACTACCTCTTGAGTTATACATAGTTGTGCATTTCTTTTTGTTTTGTATATTTTTTGATGAGCTTGTATGATTAACTGTAGGTCTCTATTGTACTGAGGTGTGAGAAGTTCCCTAGTGTTGCCACAGACTCCCTGGTCTTCCTTCCCAGATTTGATGAGTTACTTTTTTCTTTTTTACTGCAAAACTCTGTTTTTTTTTTTTCGTTTTTTTTTTTTTTTGTTTACAGCAAAAGCCTACCTCATATGCGCTGTTCCTCCACAAACTCCTTACCTCCTCCCAGCCCCCTCTACCTCCTCCATGCAGTTGTTTGTTAATGAAATTGCCACTTGTCGCACTAGAGTCACACGGCATTTTCAACAAATCAGCCCTGAAACGGCTCGTCACTCGTGACTCCAAATAAATCTTAACAATCAGAAGCTCCTTTTGAAGGTTTTACACAAGTTTTCAGAATGGGCGTGTTTGTCTTACACATCCAGGGTGAAGTTTTTCTGCCAGCTCGGTGTTATACTGTCAGTATACACTCATCACTTAGCTGCAGACAGCCAGTGAGTTTACCTCAGTTTTGTTGGGCTAGCTATAGACATGTTAAATATGAAATATTTTACATTTCCGTGTGAACACATTTTTGAAAAGACATCGACTGTTGTTTTTAGTTTGTAAGTATTTTATCATAACCGTTTTTGTAACCACTTGATATGATGGGCGTATGGTGGAGAAGAATAGGATTGTACTTCGCACAAGGAGTGCCTATCTTTATGTTTTGTTTGTCTGACCCTATTACCAAATAGATATTTTCCTCTTTTTGGGCTCCATGGTAATGGCCTTTGTCAGCCATTTTTTACAGCCTCAGATAATCAGAAGTCGTGTGGTTTGAAGATGATGCCCCTTCACGTTGCAAACTACATTTGTAGTTTAGAGCGGCATTGTTAACAGTTAACATGAAATCAGTAGTTTTTTATACTAATGGTGACATTGCATAGACGTCATTCTAAAAAAAAAAAAAGTTTATGAAGATGAATATTGTTATCATTACTCTTTTAAAACTAACTCATGAGATCAAAGATTTTGCATATGACCGCAGTATTACGATTCACACTCAGCTGAGAGAATCATATGGAACTGAACGCTTGTTTATGCCAGTTAAGAACAAAATACACAACCGCGGTAAAAAAAATAAATAAATAGTGATATTATTGTTGTTAGTAGCTTTATATTTTCTTCCAATCAATGTAACTACTGATTGATCTCTTGTTTATTGTCCTGTTCAGTATTCAAGACAGCCAAGAAACCCTGTCACACAGGAGAATAACCTCCTTAAGATAGTAATAATCAAATGGTTATTGTAGAGGTTTGTCAAGGCTGCGTGTAGGATAACAAATTGGTAGAATTGTGTTATTAATATTTTCCCACTTGTCTTAAGTTTTTTAATCATGCAAACACGAGACAACACAAGCAAAGAGTCTCATCCATGCAATCATCAAAAATGTTGCAGAGGGTTTTTACTCGACACCAAACATTTGTGTACCTGAATGTACCAGTTGGATCTCAGCAGAAGGCTCGGTTTAAGTCACAGGCCTTGAAAAGGGAACATGGTATTCTCAGATGTAATGTGCTGCCACAGAACACAACAAGAAATAAGAAAAAAGAAATATTTTGGACCCCGATCCAAATTAGTATGTTGTGGGCTCTTCATTTTCAATTTACACCAATCTGAGAGTTGACACTGGTGCATTTCTGCCTCTCTGCGGTGGTAAAGGAGAAATTAAATGCAAGATGAGGAGGGATAGGTCCCCTCTGTGGCGTTATACAGTGTTCAACGGCATTGTCAAGAGAATTACATCACTCATATGACACCATGTTAACAAAGAACTGTGATATTTATTGAGAAACTGGGATAAATCACATTAACTGTTGAAAAACTCACTGTTTTAAACTTTTATGTCATTAAATGTATTTGTGTTAAGTTGTGGGACTTGAAAGGATAATTTAGGCTTTCTCTTTGGACTTATGGTTGATTTCCCTCACATAGGAGAGGCGAAGTCATGACGTCACATCCGGGTTCCGTTGCTCACTGCAATCTCCCATTCAACGTTTATTTAATTTCTTTCTTTCTCTTTTCTGAAAATTTTAACTTTTTTTGCAGTTTACTCTACATATTCTAGCACAAGTCGCCACCCATCACAGCGGTTACCAACTTTAACGGACATTTTCGAGATTTTAACAAAGCAAAACGGCGATTCCTAGTAAGCATAGAAAAAACTACAAGTCCCATAGTGGAAAAGCGCGGGTACTTAACGTCATCGCAACAAGATATCCAGAAACTGTTCTAGACTCTCTTATAAAAAGTCATTTCCATCCTAAATAGTAATCTTTTCTGACTTAAATGTCCCATAGTGTTCAGTCCTCTGTCCTGCTCACGCACTCGCTTCCTCTCGAGCTCGAGCTCTGACGGTTTGCCCGCGAACGTCACGGGGCTTATGGGTAATGGCCGTTAAAGGCCGTTAAACATAGCTAGATATTGAATAAATAACCACGTTTGATCATTTCAAAAATAAATTACCGTCCTTATCATGAACACACGAAGCGAGCCACACGGCATACTGTTGAGAAATGCTCTGTTCCAAGGCTGTGCCTTTTAGTTAATAGGGTATTTACAAATGTCATCTAGATTTTGACAGAACCCGGAAGTTGCGGTTTTTACTTCGGCTCTCAAAGAACTTGAACTGATATCATGGTGTAGCTTCGTGGAGACCTTGAACTCAAGTGCAAAATTGGGCTGATTTCGTTGCTGTCCAGTGAAACCCACGTCCAAATGTTAAGAAAATCATCTTTTTTTTTATTATTAATAATTAAACAATTTGTGAAATATACTTATTCATTTTTTGCCTAGGTGAACATAGATGAGTACCAATACGCTACCAGCTGCTCATGGTAGAAGTTAGGCAGCAGTATTACAGCAGAAATATAGGATTTTTTTCCCAAATTGTTTTTACAGAAGCAAATCCTAATCCTGATCTTATTTCATCCTATTATATCTCAGGCTAGGAATTCCTAAATACTCAATCCAGCATCAGTTATCGACTTTTTATGTCTTTTACCAAGCAACCAAAACTCCTTTTCTCACCTTACAGACCTCAGCTTTGTAACTGTTGGTTTTTCTTACTGAAACGTACAAAAAAAATGGAGCAAAAACAACGACGGGCACTTAAATCAACAGTTATCTTAAAGTAAAGAGAATGTGTTTAATATTCTTGGGGGCTGGGATGCTTGTGTAATATACTTTTCTTATAACTGTTCATCTTTAATGGAATTTTTCCTAAATCAGCTCCTAATCTTAATTACCATGGTTACTAAACAGTCGATGGCAGAAATCTTGATATTTTTTTTTTTAACCCAAAGAAGGGCTTTCTGGCAGAAAGCTTCGAAGGGTAACTTCTCCCAACTGCATAGCAGTCTCGCTTCTGTCTGCTAAATACAGTATATGGCTACAACTAGCATGTAGCTTAGCTTAGCACAGAGACTGGAAACAAGGGGAAACCGTTAGCTTGGCCCCGTCTAAAGGTAAACCGAATACCCACAAGCCTTACTAGTACCTCTGAAGTTTTAAAAATCATGAGCATGTCAGTTAATTGGTGAATAATAATATGATAATTTGTGGAATCATATTTTAGTTTTATTTAGGTGCTAGTACATGGATAAATCAAAAATAAAGTGCTGTCAATTTCTGTGGGTTGTATACGCTTTTCCCAAACCTTGGGAGCATTTAAACACACATCTTATTTGAACAGTCCAAAAGTGGACATTTTCACTGGACAGTAATCGTAATCTTAATTAAATTGGAATAATATCAACCGATATAATAGAAGAAAACATGTTTTACTAGTGTCTATATTTTCCAGAAGAGAAAATCACATTTAGGCCTGTATGACAAAGAGAAAGGCCTGAATTATCCTTACCAGTGTATCAAAAGCCTCTGAAGACAGACAGGATGTACTATGCCATGATTACAGACCTCAGCAGACTGTCTCACTGCTCCCTCGTGTGGTTGTTCAGGAGATAACTGCAGACCGACTGAAGTTCACATACCTGCCTTTGTCAGCTGCTCTGTGCTTTGCCTTGACTGGAGAAAACAATGTATTCTAGGGGATGATGATCATTTATGATGTTTTTTTTTTTTTCGTTTTTTTTTTAACTGAACTGTATCATGTCAGGTTCATATTGTGTTTTTATGTACATGAAATCATACTGGAACATTCAACCTCGAAAGGACCTATAAATCCAACCAAGGCAGTTAAAAGTGCAGATACCTCCTTGTATTGACTAATGACCTCACACCTCTCATGTTTGTTTATGCTTTTACTCTCTACATCGTGGCCAGAGGGAGTCTTCTGTGCTCTCTTTCTCTGGAGTATGTCTAGAGCCAAGCACTGATTGCTTTTGAATGGGGAAAAATGTTCTTCTATGTGCATATCACTCATTATTTTAGCCCCAATATAAGTGTACTGCCTTTTTTATTTCTGTGAATCTTGGATTGGATTTTTAAATATGTCTGAAATGTTTTACTTGATTGGAAAATAAACATATTATATTGGCATTAAAGTATGTATAATTTCCTACTAGACATCTTAGTGGTTTAATCCTTGCTTGGATATCGGTTTCTATGTAATTACACATTTGCAATGCATACTTCTTGTTGCCAAAAGTATGTTTCATATGTAAAGGGGAATTCTGCCAATTTTACACATCAAGATCGTTTAACTAATAATAACTGCTGTTGAGTTGCAGTTGCATCATGGGAGGTGTAGGATCCAGCATTGTTGAAGCTCGACCCATATTATTAAGGATTAAAAATCAGGACATCTCAGCCTCTCAGGAAATTCAGGTATTTTTAAGCTGATAATTATCAGACAGTGGGTAGTAAGGGCATTACTGCAGATGAAATGACATGGTTGGTTTGCCAGCTGGTTCACCCCTATATAGCTAATCCAAAGAGCTAATTTCTGTATGTTATAAAATTATGCCTGGATAATGTTTTTCTTTCTTACAAGTCACCCAACTTTCAATACTAAATCAGCAGTGTTCCCCTTAAAACATATTTTTCTAACATTAAATAAATCACAATATAATTACATACCCATAAACATAACCCTGATGCTTATCATCATGCCTAAAATCAATTAATACTAGATCTGATCCTAATTAAACCACCTATCACCCAATAAAAAACATACAAACTAAAAACAAAGCTGTTAACCCTCTATGGTACCATGTTGCCCTCAGGCAACAAACCCATTTTTGCCCTGTCACATCTCCACAATGCATCCCTTTAAATGATGCGATACTTTAAAAAAGAGGTAAAACCATAGGGAACCATTAACAATGCTTTAAGTTGTCACATGACCTCCAGGAAGCGATTTTGAAACCCTTCTTGGCAGGCTTTTTCTAAGGAGACAGCTCTGCTATCTTGCTGCAAAAGACTCTCAAAAAGTTATTTTTTGTCCCTTTTCCACCTGGAAAAAAATGTCTTCACACTAATAGGTGAGTAAACTTTAAGTTTTGATAGTTTCATGCAACTTATTTACTAATTTAATAGTGGAAACTTGTTAAAATGCAGCTGTTGCCCTGAGGCAACAACATGCCATCATGGAAAGTTGCAATGTTGCCTGCAACAGTGAACCATTATGGAATCACTATAGCAAACACAACACTGACCACTGGCCTATTTGGGTGGAGAAAAAGGGCAGATGCAGATACCCTGGATGTAAGGGTATAGTGAAATCACAGTGCACAAAATGTGTCACCTGCCTGTGCTTCACTCACACATGTCAGGAAAGACACAGGGGACTGACAGCAAACATGCACTGAAATGAAGCAGTGATGATCAAACACTGGAATTTGTTGTTTTTGTTTTTCAAATGGTTATGGTAATGGTTATCTTTGTTGATTTAAGTAGTTTAAAGTTTTATACTTTACACATTTATTTCAATGGGTTGTTCCTAAATGGTACAATGTTGCCTACAGGCAACATTTAGCCAAGAAACTTTTTAAATTCTTTTTATAATTCTTTTTAATTCAAAATTTAAAATTAATTGTGACTTCTTGATGTTATTGAATATTTTTGCATATGTTTGTGAAATAAACAATGTTCAAATTGGAAAAGGAACATTCTTTTTCACTTACGCACCATTATGGTACAATGTTGCCTACAGGCAACGAACCCCAAAAACTTCCAAAAATAAAAATAAAAATAAAATTTCTTCAGATTATGTTTATTTAGTCTATTTTGAGACATAAAAACACATTTCCCTCACTGGCATCATAATGTGTACCATAGAGGGATATGACCATACATACATACATACATACATACATACATACATACATACATATGACCATACATGCATACATACATACATACATACATATGAGCATACATACATACATACATATGAGCATACATACATACATACATATGAGCATACATACATACATACATATGAGCATAAATACATACATACATACATACATACATACATACATACATACATACATACATATGACCATACATACATATGACCATACATTCATACATATGGCCAAACATATGACCATGCATACAAACATACATACATATGACCATACATACATACATATGACCATGCATACACACTTACATATGACCATACATACATACATACATACATACATACTTATGACCATACATACATACATATGACCATACATACATACATACATATGACCATGCATACATTCATATGACCATACATACATACACACATACATACATACATATGGTCATACATATGACCATGCATACATACATACATACATACATACATATGAGCATACATGCATACATACATACATACATATGACCATGCATACATACATACATGTGACCATACATACATACATACATACATATGAGCATATATACATACATACATATGACCATACATACATACATACATACATACATACATACATGTGACCATACATACATATGAGCATACATACATATGAGCATATATACATACATACATATGACCGTACATACATACATACATACATACATATGAGAATACATACATACATATGACCATGCATACATACATATGAGCATACATACATAGATATGACCATGCATACATACATATGAGCATACATACATTCATATGACCATACATACATACATATGATCATACATACATACATACATACATACATACATATATATATAAATTATTTTTATAATTCTTTTTAATTTAAAATTTAAAATTAATTGTGACTTCTTGATGTTATTGAATATTTTTGCATACGTTTATGAAATAAACAATGTTCAAATTGGAAAAGGAACGTTCTTTTTCACTTATGCACCATTATGGTACAATGTTGCCTACAGACAAGGAACCCCAAAAACTTCAAAAAATAAAAATAAAAATAAAATTTCTTCAGATTATGTTTATTTAGTCTATTTTGAGACATAAAAACACATTTCCCTCACTGGCATCATAATGTGTACCATAGAGGGATATGACCATACATACATACATACATACATACATATGACCGTACATACATACACATACATACATATGAGCATACATACATACATACATACATACATACATACATACATACATACATATGACCATACATGCATACATACATAGATACATACATATGAGCATAAATACATACATACATATGAGCATACATACATACATACATATGAGCATACATACATACATACATATGAGCATACATACATATGAGCATACATACATATGAGCATACATACATACATAGGTACATACATATGAGCATACATACATATGACCATACATTCATACATATGGCCAAACATATGACCATGCATACAAACATACATACATATGACCATACATACATACATACATACATATGACCATACATACATACATACATATGACCATACATACATACATACATACATACATACATACTTATGACCATACATACATACATATGACCATACATACATACATACATATGACCATGCATACATTCATATGACCATACATACATACACACATACATACATACATATGGTCATACATATGACCATGCATACATACATACATACATACATACATACATACATATGAGCATACATGCATACATACATACATACATACATATGACCATGCATACATACATACATGTGACCATACATACATACATACATATGAGCATATATACATACATACATATGACCATAAATACATACATACATACATACATACATGTGACCATACATACATATGAGCATATATACATACATACATATGACCGTACATACATACATACATACATATGAGAATACATACATACATATGACCATGCATACATACATATGAGCATACATACATAGATATGACCATGCATACATACATATGAGCATACATACATTCATATGACCATACATACATACATACATATGACCATACATACATACATACATACATACATACATACATACATATATATATAAATTATTTTTATAATTCTTTTTAATTTAAAATTTAAAATTAATTGTGACTTCTTGATGTTATTGAATATTTTTGCATACGTTTATGAAATAAACAATGTTCAAATTGGAAAAGGAACGTTCTTTTTCACTTATGCACCATTATGGTACAATGTTGCCTACAGACAAGGAACCCCAAAAACTTCAAAAAATAAAAATAAAAATAAAATTTCTTCAGATTATGTTTATTTAGTCTATTTTGAGACATAAAAACACATTTCCCTCACTGGCATCATAATGTGTACCATAGAGGGATATGACCATACATACATACATACATACATACATATGACCGTACATACATACACATACATACATATGAGCATACATACATACATACATACATACATACATACATACATACATACATACATATGACCATAAATGCATACATACATAGATACATACATATGAGCATAAATACATACATACATATGAGCATACATACATACATACATATGAGCATACATACATATGAGCATACATACATATGAGCATACATACATACATAGGTACATACATATGAGCATACATACATATGACCATACATTCATACATATGGCCAAACATATGACCATGCATACAAACATACATACATATGACCATACATACATACATACATATGACCATACATACATACATACATACATATGACCATACATACATACATACATACATACATACTTATGACCATACATACATACATATGACCATACATACATACATACATATGACCATGCATACATTCATATGACCATACATACATACACACATACATACATACATATGGTCATACATATGACCATGCATACATACATACATACATACATACATACATATGAGCATACATGCATACATACATACATACATACATATGACCATGCATACATACATACATGTGACCATACATACATACATACATACATACATATGAGCATATATACATACATACATATGACCATAAATACATACATACATACATACATAGATGTGACCATACATACATATGAGCATATATACATACATACATATGACCGTACATACATTCATACATACATATGAGAATTCATACATACATATGACCATGCATACATACATATGAGCATACATACATAGATATGACCATGCATACATACATATGAGCATACATACATTCATATGACCATACATACATACATACATATGACCATACATACATACATACATACATACATATATATATAAATTATTTTTATAATTCTTTTTAATTTAAAATTTAAAATTAATTGTGACTTCTTGATGTTATTGAATATTTTTGCATATGTTTATGAAATAAACAATGTTCATATTGGAAAAGGAACGTTCTTTTTCACTTATGCACCATTATGGTACAATGTTGCCTACAGGCAACGAACCCCAAAAACTTCCAAAAATAAAAATAAAAATAAAATTTCTTCAGATTATGTTTATTTAGTCTATTTTGAGACATAAAAACACATTTCCCTCACTGGCATCATAATGTGTACCATAGAGGATCAGGAAGACCTTTTATTACGCTGCCTTCATTCACAACTTTTCTTTACTCTGCCTCTCTCCTCCTATTCCCTCTAATCAGCTGTTTGTGGGCGTTCACCTTCGTCTTTACCATCCATTCAGATTTTGCCACGGTCGCGATAGACAGTCAATTTGCTGCTGCCAAATCTTTAAATCGCCTCTGTCTTTGCTCCATCAGTTGTCATTCAGTCAATCGCGCGACCCTCCTCCAACCCTCTCTCCTCCAGTCACTGGACCCAGGTAGCAGAAGATGTTCACCTCGATCCTCCCTGACGCCCTCTCCTCCAGCCTTCAGGTCCAGGCAGCAGGAGTCCAGAGCCACTTCACCTCACCAGTCTCTGCTTTGCACCTCGTCATCACCACCACCACCAGTGTCTAGACCCCGGGGGGTTCTCTTCACTACAGCTTCATCACCCCCATTTATATATACATATTGTGTACATACATATGAGCATACATACATATGACCATACATTCATACATATGGCCAAACATATGACCATGCATACAAACATACATACATATGACCATACATACATACATACATATGACCATACATACATACATACATACATATGACCATACATACATACATACATACATACATACATACTTATGACCATACATACATACATATGACCATACATACATACATACATATGACCATGCATACATTCATATGACCATACATACATACACACATACATACATACATATGGTCATACATATGACCATGCATACATACATACATACATACATACATACATATGAGCATACATGCATACATACATACATACATACATATGACCATGCATACATACATACATGTGACCATACATACATACATACATACATACATATGAGCATATATACATACATACATATGACCATAAATACATACATACATACATACATAGATGTGACCATACATACATATGAGCATATATACATACATACATATGACCGTACATACATTCATACATACATATGAGAATTCATACATACATATGACCATGCATACATACATATGAGCATACATACATAGATATGACCATGCATACATACATATGAGCATACATACATTCATATGACCATACATACATACATACATATGACCATACATACATACATACATACATACATATATATATAAATTATTTTTATAATTCTTTTTAATTTAAAATTTAAAATTAATTGTGACTTCTTGATGTTATTGAATATTTTTGCATATGTTTATGAAATAAACAATGTTCATATTGGAAAAGGAACGTTCTTTTTCACTTATGCACCATTATGGTACAATGTTGCCTACAGGCAACGAACCCCAAAAACTTCCAAAAATAAAAATAAAAATAAAATTTCTTCAGATTATGTTTATTTAGTCTATTTTGAGACATAAAAACACATTTCCCTCACTGGCATCATAATGTGTACCATAGAGGGATATGACCATACATACATACATACATACATACATACATACATACATATGAGCATACACACATACATATGACCATACATGCATACATACATACATACATACATATGAGCATACATACATACATACATACATATGAGCATACATACATACATACATATGAGCATACATACATATGAGCATACATACATATGAGCATACATACATACATAGGTACATACATATGAGCATACATACATATGACCATACATTCATACATATGGCCAAACATATGACCATGCATACAAACATACATACATATGACCATACATACATACATACATACATACATATGACCATACATACATATGACCATACATACATACATACATACATACATACATATGAGCATACATACATACATACGTACATACATATGAGCATACATACATATGACCATACTTTCATACATATGGCCAAACATATGACCATGCATACAAACATACATACATATGACCATACATACATACATACATACATACATACATACATATGACCATACATATATACATACATATGACCATACATACATACATACATACATACATACCTACATACATACATACATACTTATGACCATACATGCATACATATGGCCATACATACAGACATACATACATACATACATACATACATATGACCATACATACATATGACCATGCATACATTCATATGACCATACATACATACACACATACATACATACTTACGGTCATACATATGACCATGCATACATACATACATACATACATATGAGCATACATGCATACATACCTACATACATATGACCATGCATACATACATACATGTGACCATACATACATACATACATATGAGCATACATACATATGAGCATATATACATACATACATATGACCATACATACATACATACGTACATACATACATATGAGAATACATACATACATATGACCATGCATACATACATATGACCATGCATACATACAGATGAGCATACATACATACATATGACCATACATCCATCCATACATACATACATATATATGACATACATACATACATACATATATACATATATATATAAATTATTTTTATAATTCTTTTAAATTTAAAATTTAAAATTAATCGTGACTTCTTGATGTTATTGAATATTTTTGCATATGTTTATGAAATAAACAATGTTCAAATTGGAAAAGGAACGTTCTTTTTCACTTATGCACCATTATGGTACAATGTTGCCTACAGGCAACAAACACCAAAAACTATTATTATTATTATTATTATTTAGTCTATTTTGAGACATAAAAACACATTTCCCTCACTGGCATCATAATGTGAACCATAGAGGGATATGACCATACATACATACATACATACATACATACATACATACATACATACATATGACCGTACATACATACATACACATACATACATATGAGCATACATACATACATACATACATATGACCATACATGCATACATACATACATGCATACATACATACATACATACATATGAGCATACATACATACATACATATGAGCATAAATACATACATACATACATACATATGACCATACATACATACATACATACATACATATGACCATACATACATACATACGTACATACATATGAGCATACATACATATGACCATACATTCATACATATGGCCAAACATATGACCATGCATACAAACATACATACATATGACCATACATACATACATACATACATACATACATATGACCATACATACATACATACATACATACATACTTATGACCATACATGCATACATATGACCATACATACATACATACATGCATACATACATACATATGACCATACATACATATGACCATGCATACATTCATATGACCATACATACATACACACATACATACATACATACATACATATGACCGTACATACATACATACACATACATACATATGAGCATACATACATACATACATACATATGACCATACATACATACATACATATATACATATGACCGTACATACATACATACACATACATACATATGAGCATACATACATACATACATACATATGACCATACATGCATACATACATATGAGCATACATACATATGAGCATACATTCATACATACATACATATGAGCATGCATACACACATACATATGACCATACATACATACATACATACATACATACACACATATATACATACATACTTATGACCATACATACATACATACATACATACATATGACCATGCATACATTCATATGACCATACATACATACATACACACATACATACATACATATGCTCATACATATGACCATGCATACATACATACATACATACATACATATGAGCATACATGCATACATACATACATACATATGACCATGCATACATACATACATACATGTGACCATACATACATACATACATACATACATACATACATACATACATACATATGAGCATATATACATACATACATATGACCATACATACATACATACATACATGCATACATATATATGACCATACATACATACATACATACATATATATATAAATTATTTTTATATTTCTTTTTAATTTAAAATTTAAAATGAATTGTGACTTCTTGATGTTATTGAATATTTTTGCATATGTTTATGAAATAAACAATGTTCAAATTGGAAAAGGAACGTTCTTTTTCACTTGTGCACCATTATGATACAATGTTGCCTACAGGCAACGAACCCCAAAAACTTCCAAAAATAAAAATAAAAATAAAATTTCTTCAGATTATGTTTATTTAATCTATTTTGAGACATAAAAACACATTTCCCTAACTGGCATCATAATGTGTACCATAGAGGGATATGACCATACATACATACATACATATGACCGTACATACATACATACACATACATACATACATACATACATACATACATACATACATACATATGAGCATACATACATACATACATACATATGAGCATACATACATACAAATATACATACATACATATGAGCATACATACATACATATATACATACATACATATGAGCATACATACATACATACGTACATACATACATATGACCATACATACATATGACCATGCATACATACATACACATGAGCATACATAAATAGATACATACATAAATACTTATGACCATACATGCATACATATGACCATACATACATACATATGACCATACATACATATGACCATGCATACATTCATATGACCATACATACATACACACATACATACATACATGTGTTCATACATATGACCATGCATACATAAATACATATGAGCATACATGCATACATACATACATACATATGACCATGCATACATAGATACATGTGACCATACATACATACATATGAGCATACATACATATGAGCATACATACATACATACGTACATACATATGAGCATACATACATATGAGCATACATTCATACATATGTAGCTTAGCGTAAATTCAATCAGGAAGACCTTTTATTACGCTGCCTTCATTCACAACTTTTCTTTACTCTGCCTCTCTCCTCCTATTCCCTCTAATCAGCTGTTTGTGGGCGTTCACCTTCGTCTTTACCATCCATTCAGATTTTGCCACGGTCGCGATAGACAGTCAATTTGCTGCTGCCAAATCTTTAAATCGCCTCTGTCTTTGCTCCATCAGTTGTCATTCAGTCAATCGCGCGACCCTCCTCCAACCCTCTCTCCTCCAGTCACTGGACCCAGGTAGCAGAAGATGTTCACCTCGATCCTCCCTGACGCCCTCTCCTCCAGCCTTCAGGTCCAGGCAGCAGGAGTCCAGAGCCACTTCACCTCACCAGTCTCTGCTTTGCACCTCGTCATCACCACCACCACCAGTGTCTAGACCCCGGGGGGTTCTCTTCACTACAGCTTCATCACCCCCATTTATATATACATATTGTTTCACCTCATTGGGGTCTAACCGCCAAAGACTGTTCATGTTTCATATATCATGCATGTGCCAATAAACCATTTCTCTTTTACTCTTAGTCTCTCCTGATTGAAATGAGCATACATACATGTGAGCATACATTCACACATATGGCCAAACATATGACCATGCATACAAACATACATACATATGACCATACATACATACATACATACATACATACATACATACATACATATGACCATATATACATATGACCATGCATACATACATACATATATACATATATACTTATGATCATACATGCATACATATGACCATACATACATATGACCATGCATACATTCATATGACCATACATACATATACACATACATACATACATATGGTCATACATATGACCATGCATACATACATACATACATACATATGAGCATACATGCATACATACATATATACATATGACCATGCATACATACATACATGTGACCATACATACATACATACATACACACATACATACATACATACATATGAGCATACATACATATGAGCATAAATACATACATACATATGATAATACATACATACGTACATACATACATATGAGAATACATACATACATATGACCATGCATACATACATATGAGCATACATACATACATATGACCATGCATACATACATATGAGCATACATACATACATACATACATACATATGAGCATACATACATACATACATACATACATAAATACATATGACCATACATGCATACATACTTACATACATGTGACCATGCATACATACATACATATGACCATACATACATACATACATACATACATACATACATACATACATATGAGCATACATACATACATACATATGACCATACATACATACATACATACATACATACATACATAAATACATACTTATGACCATACATGTATACATATGACCATACATACATACATACATACATACATATGACCATACATACATATGACCATGCATACATTCATATGACCATACATACATACACAGATACATACATACATGTGGTCATACATATGACCATTCATACATACATACATACATACATATGAGCATACATGCATACATACATGTGACCATACATACATACATACATGTGACCATACATACATACATACATACATATGAGCATACATACATATGGGCATATATACATACATACATATGACCGTACATACATACATACATACATACATATGAGAATACATACATACATATGACCATGCATACATACATATGAGCATACATACATACATATGACCATGCATACATACATATGAGCATACATACATTCATATGACCATACATACATACATACATACATACATACATACATACATACATACATACATATGACCATATATACATATGACCATGCATACATACATACATATATACATACATACTTATGATCATACATGCATACATATGACCATACATACATATGACCATGCATACATTCATATGACCATACATACATATACACATACATACATACATATGGTCATACATATGACCATGCATACATACATACATACATACATATGAGCATACATGCATACATACATACATACAGATGAGCCTACATACATATGAGAATACATACATACATACATACATACATATGAGAATACATACATACATATGACCATGCATACATACATATGAGCATACATACATACATATGACCATGCATACATACATATGAGCATACATACATACATATGACCATACATACATTCATACATACATACATACATACATATGACCATACATACATACATACATACATACATATGACCATACATGCATACATACATACATACATGTGACCATGCATACATGCATACATACATATGAGCATACATACATACATACATACATACATACATACATACATACATATGAGCATACATACATACATACATACATACATACATACATATGACCATGCATACATACATACATACATACATACATACATACATACATACATACATATGAGCATACATGCATACATACATATGACCATGCATACATACATACATGTGACCATACATACATACATACATACATACATATGACCGTACATACATACATACATATGAGAATACATACATACATATGACCATGCATACATACATATGAGCATACATACATACATATGACCATGCATACATACATATGAGCATACATACATTCATATGACCATACATACATACATACATACATACATATATACATACATATGACCATGCATACATACATATGAGCATACATACATACATATGACCATGCATACATACATATGAGCATACATACATACATATGACCATACATACATACATACATACATATGACCATACATGCATACATACATACATACATGTGACCATGCATACATACATACATATGAGCATACATGCATACATACATACATATGAGCATACATACATACATACATACATACATACATATGACCATACATAAATACATACATACATACATACATACATACATACATATGACCATACATACATATGACCATGCATACATTCATATGACCATACATACATACACACATACATACATACATGTGGTCATACATATGACCATGCATACATACATACATACATACATACATATGAGCATACATGCATACATACATATGACCATGAATACATACATACATGTGACCATACATAAATACATACATACATATGAGCATACATACACATGGGCATATATACATACATACATATGACCGTACATACATACATACATACATATGAGAATACATACATACATATGACCATGCATACATACATATGAGCATACATACATACATATGTCCATGCATACATACATATGAGCATACATACATACATACATACATACATACATACATACATACATATATATATATAAATTATTTTTATAATTCTTTTTAAATTTAAAATTTTAAATTAATTGTGACTTCTTGATGTTATTGAATATTTTTGAATATGTTTATGAAATAAACAATGTTCAAATTGGAAAAGGAACGTTCTTTTTCACTTATGCACCATTATGGTACAATGTTGCCTACAGGCAACGAACCCCAAAAACTTCCAAAAATAAAAAGAAAAAGAAAAAGAAAATTTCTTCAGATTATGTTTATTTAGTCTATTTTGAGACATAAAAACACATTTCCCTCACTGGCATCATAATGTGTACCATAGAGGGATATGACCATACATACATACATACCTACATACATACATACATACATACATACATATGACCGTACATACATACATACACATACATACATACATACATACATACATATGAGCATACATGCATACATACATATGACCGTACATACATACATACATACAAACATACATACATACATACATACATATGACCGTACATACATACATATGAGCATACATACATACATACATACATTTGACCATACATGCATACATACATACATACATACATACATATGAGCATACATACATACATACATACATACATACATATGAGCATAAATACATACATACATACATATATATGAGCATAAATACATAAATACATATGAGCATACATACATATGACCATACATACATATGAGCATACATACATACATACATACATACATACATACATACATACATATGACCGTACATACATACATACACATACATACATACATACATACATACATATGAGCATACATACATACATACATATGACCGTACATACATACATACATACATACATACATACATACATATGACCGTACATACATACATATGAGCATACATACATACATACATATGACCATACATGCATACATACATACATACATACATACATACATATGAGCATACATACATGCATACATACATACATACATATGAGCATAAATACATACATACATACATATATATGAGCATAAATACATACATACATATGAGCATACATACATATGACCATACATACATATGAGCATACATACATACATACATACATACATATGACCGTACATACATATGACCATACATTCATACATATGGCCAAATATATGACCATGCATACAAATATACATACATATGACCATACATTCATACATACATACATATGACCATACATACATACATACATATGACCATACATACATACATACATACATACATACATACATACATACTTATGACCATACATGCATACATATGACCATACATACATACATACATGCATACATACATACATATGACCATACATACATATGACCATGCATGCATTCATATGACCATACATACATACACACATACATACATACGGTCATACATATGACCATGCATACATACATACATACATACATATGAGCATACATGCATACATACATACATACATATGACCATGCATACATACATACATGTGACCATACATACATACATACATACATATGAGCATACATACATATGAGCATATATACATACATACATATGACCATACATACATACATACATATGTACATACATACATCTGAGAATACATATATACATATGACCATGCATACATACATATGAGCATACATACATACATATGACCATGCATACATACATATGACCATACATCCATACATATGACCATACATCCATACATACATACATACATACATATATATGACATACATACATACATACATATATACATATATATATAAATTATTTTTATAATTCTTTTAAATTTAAAATTTAAAATTATTTGTGACTTCTTGATGTTATTGAACATTTTTGCATATGTTTATGAAATAAACAATGTTCAAATTGGAAAGGGAACGTTCTTTTTCACTTATGCACCATTATGGTACTATGTTGCCTACAGGCAACGAACCCCAAAAACTTCCAAAAATAAAAATAAAAATAAAAATAAAATTTCTTCAGATTATGTTTATTTAGTCTATTTTGAGACATAAAAACACATTTCCCTCACTGGCATCATAATGTGTACCATAGAGGGATATGACCATACATACATACAAACATACATACATACATACATATGACCGTACATACATACATACACATACATACATACATACATACATACATACATACATACATACATACATACATATGACCATACATGTATACATACATACATACATACATACATACATATGAGCATACATACATACATACATATGAGCATACATACATACATACATACATATGACCATGCATACATAGATACATGTGACCATACATACATACATATGAGCATACATACATATGAGCATACATTCATACATATGGCCAAACATATGACCATGCATACAAACATACATACATATGACCATACATACATACATACATACATACATATGACCATATATACATATGACCATGCATACATACATACATATGACCATACATACATACATACATACATACATACATACATACATACATACATACATACATACTTATGGCCATACATGCATACATATGACCATACATACATACATACATACATATGACCATACATACATATGACCATGCATACATTCATATGACCATACATACATACACACATACATACATACATACATACATACATACATATGACCATACATGTATACATACATACATACATGTGACCATGCATACATACATACATACATATGAGCATACATACATATGACCATGCATACATTCATATGACCATACATACATACACACATACATACATATATACATATATACATATGACCATGCATACATACATACATACATATGACCATGCATACATACATACATACATACATACATACATATGAGCATACATGCATACACATGACCATGCATACATATATACATACATGTGACCATACATACATACATACATACATACATACATACAGACATACATATGACCATGCATACATACATACATTTGAGCATAAATACATACATATGGCCATGTATACATACATGTATATGAGAATACATACATACATACATACATAAATATGGCCATACATATGACCATGCATACATACATACATATGAGCATACATACATACATACGACCATGCATACATACATATGACCATACATACATACATACATACATACATACATACATACATACATACATATGACCATACATTTATACATACATACATACACACATATGAGTATACATACATATGAGCATACATACATACATATATATGAGCATACATACATATGAGCATACATACATACATACATATGACCATGCAACCATACATATATACATACATACATACATACATATGGCCATACATATGACCATGCATACATACATATGAACATACATACATACATACATACTTATGACCATACATACATACATACATACATACATACATACATACATACATACATACATACTTATGGCCATACATGCATACATATGACCATACATACATACATACATACATATGACCATACATTCATATGACCATACATACATACACATATACATACATACATACATATGGTCATACATATGACCATGCATACATACATAGATACATACATACATACATATGAGCATACATGCATACATTCATATGACCATACATGCATACATACATACATACATGTGACCATGTATACATACATACATACATATGAGCATACATACATATGACCATGCATACATTCATATGACCATACATACATACACACATACATACATATATACATATATACAAATGACCATGCATACATACATACATACATACATACATACATACATACATACATGTGACCATACATACATACATACATACATACATACATACAGACATACATATGACCATGCATACATACATACATTTGAGCATACATACATACATATGGCCATGTATACATACATACATATGAGAATACATACATACATACTTACATAAATATGGCCATACATATGACCATGCATACATACATACATATGAGCATACATACATACATACGACCATGCATACATACATATGAGCATACATACATACATACATACATACATACATACATATGACCATACATATATACATACATACATACATACACACATATGAGTATACATACATATGAGCATACATACATACATATATATGAGCATACATACATATGAGCATACATACATACATACATATGACCATGCAACCATACATACATACATATGAGCATACATACATACATACATATGACCATGCATACATACATATGAACATACATACATACATACTTATGACCATACATACATACATACATATATATGACCATACATACATACATACATATATATTTAAATTCTTTTCATAATTCTTTTTAATTTAAAATTTAAAATTAATTGTGACTTCTTGATGTTATTGAATATTTTTGCATATGTTTATGAAATAAACAATGTTCAAATTGGAAAAGGAACGTTCTTTTTCGCTTATGCACCATTATGGTACAATGTTGCCTACAGGTACCGAACCGAAAAACTTCCAAAAATAAAAATAAAAACAAAATTTCTTCAGATTATGTTTATTTAGTCTATTTTGAGACATAAAAACAAATATTTTTTCCCTCACTGGCATCATAATGTGTACCATAAAGGGTTAAGCAGAGAATGAAGACTGTGAATGCAGCATCATGCCCTTATCTTGTGAGGTTTTTCTTTTCTAAGGTCATATCTTAAATAATAAACTACACTTCAAACATAATAATTTCATTTAATTTTCTTCAGAGAATTGAATGAAATGCTGAGCAATAGACTTACTGTATTTAAAAAAAAAAAAAAGCTCTTACACAGCTTACAGTAAAACCCTCATGTAAAGCTTTGGTGACCCCTAGTGGAGGCCAGGACCAGTGTTTTAGACCCAAGGTCACTGTGGTGCTGCCAGAACAGGACTTCTGAAGACCATCTACTTGAGCTCTGGAGAAATGAGGACCTTTTTTTTGTTGTTGTTGTTGTTTTTACATTTTATAAAGAACTAACTGATTAATCAACAGAATAATCAAGAGATTAATCAGCTCTTAAAGAATGCAATTTGTCATTCATCTGAAGAGAGCTGCTGTACTGCTCGTTTTTCTTCAGGAGCTTTATTGAAGTCAGTTAACTGTTTAATTCCTGACCTCTGATTTTTTTTTTTTTAAAGCTTTGTTAAGCTTTTTTTTGGTCACTTTGGTACCTCTTAATAACAAGATGACCACTATAAATGATCTTTAAATGGTTTAGAATTAGGTTATTAATAAGGTTGTTAACACTTAAGGAATCATTAATAAACAATTATAAACAACTTGTAACACAGTTTTGATATATCAGTGTGAACATACTACTTGGAAAGATCCAGTTACTACAGTTTACTACAAATTAATCTTTCTCATGTTAGCCTACTGAAATTTACAGCTGACAAAACTGAGCCTAACTGTGAAGTGTAAAATGGTGCAACGTAAACAACACTGGACCCTACTGATACTGGGTTTTTGAGGTTGATGCCAATACAGATTTTAGGGAATAAAAAAATTCCAATATAGATGCATATATACATGTATATACTTTTTTTTTTTTTGCAATGATCATCCAAACACAACAAAGATATGTAATGAAGGCAGAATGTTTTACAGTTTAACAATAGACTTTACTGGCAAATTAAACTAAATCTGAGGCTTAACAGTACAGAGAAATGTGGGCTATCCAGTATTTTCCCAAAATAAATTTTTATTTTTAAAATATATGCGTAGGCTTAACATGACTTTTTTGGTGTATTTTTTGTAAAAAAAAAAAAAGGCTGGTATTCACTTTCAATTTCAATAGCTAGCGAACATCACTACTAAGCTAGTTATTATTTTTTATATCTTTATAGTTACGATATGAACTGGATTTATTTTGTCGTTCCAGGTGTGATGCGCATTTATCATCAACTGTGTCGACTCAGGAGCATCCGTAATGTTTTTAAAATGGCTTGTATGGTTTATCAAGTTGCACCATCTAGTGGTGGGTATAAGAAATACATTTAATTTATTAAGTCAAACCAGATGTAGGGATACATATATGTGTTAATGAACACAGGGGAGGATATCAAAAGCAGAGGGGGAAATCAAAAGGTCACTGTTGTTGTAATAGCTTATTAATGATTCTATGAAGTGTGTATAGCCCAGTTAATAACCTGATTATAAACCATTTGGGATAGTCTCATTGTACAGTGGTAGCATCACTTCTTTATGGATCTTCAGTTGTCCGACAAGAGAAACGGTAAGATACATCAATCACAGCACCGACATGTCACTGAAACTTAAAGAAAGCGATGACAGAGTTCAAAGTGAAGGAAAACAGATTTCTTAATTCTGTCAGTTCCCCTTTATTTCCACTAGGGGGCAGCCCAGTGCCGCAGTATCATTGCTCCCCCTCAGGCCTGTGAAGGACACAGCCAAAGCAGATTAATCACCTCAACACATCTGACTCACCAAAGACGCTGGTGTTTCTTCTTCACAGCCGTGTCTCTATCCTCCTGCCCCTCTTTAATGGACCAGCGCCTGGCTTTTTATAACCAGCTGTCTCTCTTACTGTCTCCCTGCTAAGCACATCCAGGCTTGAGGGGGTCCATTAAATGAACGCTCTTTGTTTACAGTTTCCCTTTGTTACCCACCATCATTTTCCTATACGGCTCCCCCCCTTTTTTTTTGTCATATACAATCTCTGGAGATGGCTTTGTCAAGGTCAGCTATTTTTATGGCATGCGATATTGGAGGTATCACGGGGAGGCGGCGATAAGAAGAAGACAGGGGAGAAAAGGATGGAGAGAACTAAAGGATAAATACTGCCGAGGCCTTTGCTGCAAACAGTATACAGTGTGTGTTTTCAGGATGTCAGAAGCAGAGGAGTACACATCTCCACCGTCTTTCTCTCTATCGTCCTATTCCTCATTCCTAAACTGCATGTTGACCTTTGTAGTACCGCCTCCAGGCTGTATGCTTTAACCTTTCCAGTGAGATAGAGGGGGCCCCTGCACTGGGAATACAAGATAAATCACAACCGCTGTCTGTTAATGCGACAGAGAACAACACACACTGGCATGCATACACTGCTGAGACCTCTGTCCTTTCTCACAAAACTCTCCCTGTCCCCCCCCAAAAAAACACACACACAGATGGCCATGCCTCTGTACAGATCAGGGCTGGGAGGGTTACTTTAAAAATGCAGTCTGATAATTACCTGTAAACAAATTTTGTCAGTAACCCAATCCAAATACCACAACATCAGTGTAATGTAACTACATTACTTTCCATTACTTTTGGATTAACTTGATGCAAAATATGGTGAAATTGTATTTTATGTTGGAATAGTAATTGTTTTTCCAGCTATTCCTTCTTTTGTTATGCATGAGTACGCATTAAGGTTAATAGCTGTAATTATGCACATAATATGCATTTAATGTGCTTTGTTAAGTAAGGTTATGCTAGTCACACCTCACATTTCAAACTTGACTTGTGTTCATCTCCCCACACCATCCTGGTATCCAGCATCACCACCTGCAGTCTCAAAATGTTTCAGTAGCAGTAGTAGTACTGACAGGTTAGCTAGCTAACTCGATTTCTGTGTAGCTAACGTAAGCGGCTGGTCTGTGTAGCTAATCTTAGCAGTTAACCTGTGTAGCTAACGTTAGCGAGTGGTCTGTGTAGCTAATCTTAGCAGTTAACCTGTGTAGCTAACGTTAGCGAGTGGTCTGTGTAGCTAATCTTAGCAGTTCACCTGTGTAGCTAATGTTAGCGAGCGGTCTGTGTAGCTAATCTTAGCAGTTCACCTGTATAGCTAATGTTAGCGAGCGGTCTGTGTAGCTAACATAAGTGGTTGGTCTGTGTAGCTAATCTTAGCAGTTCACCTGTGTAGCTAACATTAGCGAGTGGTCTGTGTAGCTAATCTTAGCAGTTCACCTGTGTAGCTAACGTTAGCGAGTGGTCTGTGTAGCTAATCTTAGCAGTTCACCTGTGTAGCTAACGTTAGCGAGTGGTCTGTGTAGCCAATCTTAGCAGTTCACCTGTGTAGCTAACGTTAGCGAGTGGTCTGTGTAGCTAATCTTAGCAGTTCATCTGTGTAGCTAATGTTAGCGAGCAGTCTGTGTAGCTAACGTAAGTGGTTGGTCTGTGTTAAGCCCCCAGGAAGAGCAGTTGGCCTGGAAGCCAATTTGACATAGTAACCAATGTCACGTGATGCTCTACGCCCCCCAAATATTTTCCATCATACTTTGATTGAGAAAAAAAGTATCTGTAAAATTTTGAGTGTCATAACCACTGCAAAATGATTAATTTCACTATTAAATCATTTCATCCCATTTAAGCTAGCGCACGCTAAACTGGAAGTTAGTCACTCTGTCGAAGAAAGTCTTTGCACTTGCTCTATGGGCCGCACAATGCAGATGCACATACATAAGTTCAGACACCGAAGTTGGCTTTATGCATCACTGATCAGCTCTCATAGGAATAATTGGAGACACCTTCAACGCTGCATCCACTTCTCTATAATACATCCATTGTCTGGGTAGCTAACGGTGGTTGGTGGTTGGTCTGCACAGCTAAAGTTTGTGGCTGGTCTGTGTAGCTAAAGTTAGCAGTGGGTCTGCGTAGCTAACACTGGTAGTTGGTCTGCATAGCTAACGTTAGCTGTTGATCTTACCTGTAAATATTTAAGCAGATGTCGAGTCTTTAGATGATGACAGCATTTTCACAGCTAGACGGCTCTTCTCTACTGTGGTGTTTTTCTCCTTTTCTGATTTAAAGACAAAATAGTGGCAAAATTTCCATCCATGTTTCACTGAGACCACAGGGATTTTGCGAGATTCGTGCACATGGTAATATACTGTTGTTTATTTTCAAATGTATTTTTAAATTGTAATGCTGAAGATCTCTATTTTATGTTAGCAACTGGTCTGTGTAGCTATTAGTGGTTAGTCTTACCTGTAAATACTTAAAATAGATGTTGAGTCTTTGGATGATGCCAATATTTTCACAGCTAGAAGACAGACCTTGTACTCTACTGTGGTGTTTTTTTGTTTTTTTTTTGTTTTTTTTAAGTATTTTTTTTCACAAGAGGTCATGATAATGAGTTGACTGTAAAAATTATCTGGTTTTGCTGAGACCAGAGTGGTACTGGGAGACTCATGAAGTGTCGTAATGTCGCTCTTTATTTTTTAATGCATTTAACTATTGTAATCCTGATAATAACCCTTATTTTTGCTGATGTTATCTATAATCTGATTGTCTTTTTTCTGTAACTGTAATGGCTTAAAATACCCTTTTTTTGGGTATTATAATCACGGAATCCCGTTACATGTAATCCGTTACTCCCTAAGCCTGATAAAGATGTCCACAGCATCATTATATCCACAAGTGCATGCAACCTGAATTATTCATCCTTCATTAAAATGCACTATGAGTAGTGATAGCCAGGAGTGTGTTTTTGGGTTTTCTTTTTTTTTTTTTTTTCATTTTTGTTTGAGTAAAACACAGGGGTCATTAGGAGTCATTTCTGGTCAATTTTGTATGATCAACCATGCTCCAGAGAAAGACAGAAAAAAAAATCCCATTTACTTTCTGTGCATTGGGAATTCATGTTGAAAGAGATCAAAGGGGACAGACAAAGAGATGAGAGAATCGACATCTTCTCGTCTCCATTTGGCTCCCTATGAGAGGAAGAAAATTACTTTAAAGCTGCTGCCTTGATGAAAGAAATAGGCGTTAAGGCTGATGTATTCCTCCAGAGGTGGAATCAACAGTATGAATGACTCAAAGGCAGAGAGGAGGAGGAGGGTAGAGAGAGAACATTTGTTTGAGAGCACAATTTTTTGTTGGGGAACGAGAGTGCTATTTGACAGCAGTGAAGAAAACAGCGATTCCCCTGTCAGGAGATGTGACTGGTTCGACACTCCACACTGTTATTTCCGGTGTGTGCATAAAAAAAAAGGCAGCAGATGTCATCAGATAGTTAGCTCATTTGCAGCATCAGTCTGGGGATTTTTATCAGATTGAGCACGAGCGACATGTCTATCTCGAAAATGCGATTTGGTGTCACGTTCAGCCACAACCTTGTTTTTCTCAGAACGAGCGCAGAATAGGTCACGAGAATGAAATAGCCTCCAAACGTCCCATTAGTTTCTCTCACCCTGACTCTGAGAGACAGCCAGCACTGTCATTTTTCTGACAGAGCTGTCAAAGCATCGAGCCCACCATCCTAGTTACACATAAAGCAAATAGAAATGAAAACATTGTCAGTGAAAAGACTCATGGGGTAACGGAGACGCCAGGAGCAGGGTGAATCACTTAGCAAGCTGTGCTCCTCCATTCTGCAGCTGCCACCCACCACAACACATCTGCCACTGGGAAAAAAACACTCAGATAGAAAACCACATCCAAACAAATTGCTACATGACACAAAAGATCACTTCTTCAAATTGAAATTCATTTGCAGTCGAAACGGGGTTTGTCCCCCTGGGCACGCAAACCCACATACAGGTGGCAAATGGTGGAGACTGTGCACATAAACACACACAGAATCTGCACATATAGCTCCAGTAAGACCATTAGATTTCTTCATGTGGGGCCAATGGTTCTTCCAATACGCCCCCCTGTGCTATCTCTGGGCAGACACATGCCACTGCTGGGCAGGATCCTAACGCGTACCAAATCATCACTTTTCAACCAACAACGCCTGCACGGCTCAGCCAGTTACCGCAATTCCCCTTTTATTGCATTTCCCCAGGATTTCATATTATACATGCTGAACTCCACAGAAAGGAGTCAAAGCTCATTTCTAGACCTGAAATGGCTGCAGAAGGGGGATCATCTACCGCAGGCTGAATCTCGCACCAAAAACCGCCACTAGCTTTGTTGATAGGAGCCACATGGTAACAAATCATTAAATTATTTACACAGAGCGTGCCAGGTTTCTGGGATTTGCTTTAGGGAGGGTGAATAAAATGTTGAATTAGAGTTTTTGTTTGAAGCAACAAGTGCAGTTTCTTTTACCTGAAAGTCTATTTAGCAACCAGTTAAATGCTATTCTATATTGTTGCCACAATATGAAATAAATTCCTTTAGCAGTTAAAATCTTTTGTGACTTTTCGCACAATTTAGGTAAGTGATATTTGCAAGCATTGTTCTGTTTATGTGTTGCAGTGATTTGCATGTTCATACCTGGCTGCAGTTTGTACCGCCGTATGCAAGGGGTGAGCAATATGCATAACATCCACTGTTACTGTTCATCTGATTTCATATTATCATGTTCATGCTGAGATATTATAGCCTACCATTTGTAAAAATCAAGTAAAGACGACTATAGAAAGTCAGTCTGCAGCAGGGGACTTCAGCATGTGCAGGCCACGGACCCCTCAGCTGATGGAGAGACAGAACAGGGCCCCTGTGCTACATGCGTTGCATTGAGTATTTTGGAGTCTTTCCTCGTTTGTGCTTACCTGAGGTGATAAGTCAGCAGCAGCTGTAGCATGACTAATATTAGCTGCATTAGCCTCACCCTCTGCACTTTTGCAGGTGGTTTCTGCACCTCGGTCAGAGTCTCTTGCTTGTTAAGTTACAAAACATTATGTTCTGGCTCACAGGAGTGTCTGTACTCTTGGGATAATAGTACAGCTAATTAGCCTGTGTTCCAATAATATGTAGCTTAACTAGTTCACTGTTATGGATAGGTGCCGCACATTGATTTAGTAGGTCAGCCAGCTCACATGATTGCACAATATAATATATTTGGTGCCTCCCCTGCAGTAACTCTAGGCCCCCACAGAGGACACAGACGTCCTGTTGAAGAGTCATAGTCTACAGTAATGTTAGTGGTTCTTAACAGGTTGAAATCGTATTTATCATACAGTCCAGATTTGGGAAAGCTCTGCAGACTGCAGGAGCTCTGCAGGAGCGCAGGACATGCACAATATCCTAAACTGACAATAACAAGGTCAGTTGTCTGTCAATGTACAATTAAGCCTGTTGTCCTGAAAACAAAAGTCCACTGCTCTGAGACTGGAGTTCAGTGACTGCCTGTCAAATCCCATCAACATGTTGCTCCATTTAACTGTTCTAAATATCTACTCTTTCTAAAAGATTTGTAATGATTTCTTACAACTCATATACAGACATTTACTCATTCAACATTAATTTGAACACTAATTAATATCAAATGCAAGGCATGGAATAGAAATTTCAAAGGACACTGTGACTGTAATGTTGCTGTCAGAGAAGCAAGTATTTCAACTTAACTTTTTTCCTTTGATCTCTGATGATATGTCAGACATTTTATGATTTATTAGTAAATGAATTGTATATTTGCCTTTAAACAACTGAATTGGGATATATATTGGTGCAAAAATCATATAAAAATCCAGTTTTTCCATAAGAAAGTCCTGCTCATTGATTTATATTCTAACACACTAAAGGATTTTAAAGGGAAAATTCTTCACCTCATCATTATTGATGGTAAATGTAGTCAGTCTTGAAGCACTAAATTCCTCAGTGCTGCTATGTTGACCAAGAAAGCAGAGTTCTGCTGCTCGTGGAGCCGTGCCGTTCTTTGCCTTCATGTACCAGGATGCACTGAGCACAAGCTTGTGACTCCAGTGCTGATGTTACCATGTATCACCACCTCAGCCTTTAGCTATTGCATTTGTTGGCCAAAACATCGCATTGAGCGACAAAAATTCTCATCTTGCATGCCCCTTGGTTACCCAGAGGCAGAGACTAGGAATCCAAGCTGAAATAGCCTGTAGTTCTTCCTTAACACCGGCTACCTCACTGTGACATCATGCAGGAAGAGCAACAGATTTTGCAACAGGAGACCTCAGCTTTATCGATAAATATAGCAGAACTGAGGAATTTATTGCTTCAACTAACTACATTTACCATCAACAGACTGAACATCCACATAAAAAATGGCAAATTTTCCCTTTAATGGAATAAATGCCACTGTATGGCAAAATCTCTGATGGTAGATATGTTTATAACATCTCATGGTGCACTATGTTATATCAACTAACCTTGCTATATGTAATGACTTTATGAGTACATGTACTGCTGCTTGTTTGAAAGGAAAAAATCAAAGTGGGCTCACAGTACACGATTCTTAATCTGGGATCCTGAATTATTAAAACCTGCAGGAAATGAGCAGAGGAATATATATCCTCCTTCACAAAACCTTCCTTGGCAGGTGCTATTACCCTATAATATCTGTATGACAAACCAAAGTCACATTCAGAAAGCAATTTTCTGTCCACAACGCAATCTCGGCCATTAATTGCCTAATGAACAAGATGTTATCCAAGGATACCTTTCCAATGACCACTTAGGAAAAGGAGGAAGAGGACTTAATATGATGGAAATAAGTGTGACAGACTAAACGGTCCCCGCTGAACGCACTGACGCATACTCTGACCTTCCCTGTCAATCTGGAGGGCAGACAGGGCGGCCATTTGTGTTGTGGCTGCAGAGCTCTGGCTGCAGAAACAGTTTTCATCATTACTTCCAAAAAACCTTGTCAGAAACCCAAAGCTGTCTGACCGACCGCCTGCCGCCGCCTGTAGGAGGGAAATAACAACAAACAATGAAAAATCAAGAGAGTCAGAAGGCGTGGAACAATCTCGGGCCCTTTCTGTCACACTGTGCAGTCTCTTGTGTTTCGCTCTGAATTAGGCTGCGCTTTGTTTTACAGTTCACTAATAAGACATAACAAGGCAAACTTTATATCAGATCAGACAGAAACTAGAAAATTAATGTAAGGTGTCCCTGATTACCCTCTAAGAAGGTCTAATAAGGGTCCAACAGTGGGAAATAATACACTTTAGTTTACAGTACAGTTCTGTTATAATGTGTCTCCAATTACCCTCTAAGAAGGTCTAATAAGGGTCTAATTGTGGAAATTAATACACTTTAGTTTACAGTACAATTCTGTTGCAATGCACCTCCTAATTACTACCAGTGAGAAATAGTACACTTAAGTTTACAGTACAGTTCTGTTGTAATGTGTCCCAAATTATCCTCTAATAGTCTAATAAGGGTCTAACTGTGGGAAATCACTCACTTTAGTTTATAGTACAGTTCCATTGTAATGTGTGCAAAAACACCCTCTAACAAAGTCTGATAAGGATCTAACAGTGGAAAACAATACATTTTAGTTTACAGTACAGTTCTGTTGTAATGTGCCCCTAATTACCCCCTGATAAAGTCTACTAAGGGTCCAACATTGGGAAATCATTCAATTTAGTTTACAGTGCAATTCTGTCGTAATGCACCCCTAATTACCAACAGTGGGAAATAATACACTTTAGTTTACAGTACAGTTCTGTCATAATGTATCCCTAATTACCCTCTAAAAAGGGGTCTTATACTGTCTAATAAAGAATGTATTTCTAGTTTTTATGTAATTCAAAGCTTGTTATGTCTTACTGGTGTATTGTAAAATAAAGTGTGAATTCTGTATGCTAGCGGTCTCGTCTGGGTTTGTGTGATCTCTGAGGGGTGATTTTAGAAACTCAGAGAAAGTGATACACAACCCGGCACACCGCCAAGCGGATAGACCGACCAGCGAGCCAGTCAGAGGAAAAAAAAAAAAAGAAAAAGCTGCTCAACATGCTTGCAATCCTGATTTGATTAACAATTTAGCAATTACCTAATGCATTCCTTTGGATAATACAAATCACGTCTTTGGGCACTTAATCAATTAGAAGAGCTTGACATTTCAGAATACTATGAGGCACAATGCTCATCATTATTCTTCACAGCACCCGTTGATGCACTCTGTCTTCTGTTAACCAAAAGAATATGAAACAGTCGCATGAATAACATAGGCAGGAACTACAATTATGACATTTTTAATGACATTATTTGTAAAACCTTGCATCAATGTCAAATTCCATGAGCTCATATTTTGTTTTCGACAGGACAGCCAAGCCTTTTGGAGTCGTTTCTAATAAATGTTTCCAGGTATTCAATCACTTCAGCTCGCACCACTAGATTTAGCTGCGTGGAAAATGACAAGCAACTCTGGTAGAACGCCAATGAGTTTCAGGACGATGTCTTCCCTGTCAATTTTCATAATGTGTGTGTGGTGGTTTTAAATAAATCATTAACTATATCCACTCATGTACAGCAGAGATGTCATCGCTAGCATTGGTTGGCCCCCCGAGTGGGTGTTTTGTTTTGTCTCTGAAATCCCTGGAATAGCAGGTCGAGCGATTAGCCGGGTAGCGTGGGAAGACGGGGGCAGTGAAGAAGAAGTAACCTACCAAGTATGCTTGTCATTTCACAACATGGAACAAGGAGTCAACAGACAAGAGGTGTCGTGGGGCCAAATGTGATCATGTCACTTTGTCAAGAGAAAACACACCTGGAGACAATTAGTGGATAAACAATCTACATGAGTGGAGCAACACCTGGCACACGACGAGTCGAGGTGAGACGTTTACTGCGGTGACATGCAGCAAGTGCTTATTATTCCCATGTCAGATTCACTGCGGCTGCACCGTTAACCTATATTCATATAATTTGTGACCTCAGGGGCAGCAATTGAGAAAACATCACTTAGCTGCTGTTCTGGAACTTTTGATCAGATCACATGAGCTTCATCGGTAGATGGAGTTCCCCAGTTGGAGTTTTTTCATTTTTTTATGAGCACTTTAATGCAATCGATAGTTCGCATTATGTGATACTTATTGATAGTCAGTGTATTAGATACAGTAGACGGCAGTCTGCAAGCCTGAGAGGGTGGAAGCAGAGAGGAGCACCAGCATGGAAGCTAATCAGTGATTTCATGTGGCAGAAAACTGGAGTTGCTGGTCTCTTCCTGGATGGTTTGGAGAAAAAATATTTGGCCTATATAGTAGCGTTTTCCTGTCAGAAAAGGCCGTCTGACTGCAGGGTAAAGGGATGAAAATATTCTAAATATAGCGTACATTTAAACTGACATCGATTTTTTTGTAGGGGGACCTTTTTTAAGTGGCTTAAGTACCTTTTGTTGCTCACCCTGTCCACTGTATTACATTGCTAAGCTTTCCTGCCGGTACTCCTCTCTGCTTCTCCACACTGGGTACATGTCGCTTGGCACCATCGACTATCGATATGTACCTCATACAGCCACACTTCAAATAACTTAAAATAATCTGAACCTTTAAGGAGCTCAATGAGAAGTTGACACAGCAACCAGAGGATCATGTGATATGACTGAAAGCTACCGAACAGCGACTAAGTGGAGCTTGAGTTTTATTCATAGCCAATTATCAATATTAACTGCCTGTCCATAATGCAAACATCTATATATTATGTCTGTTATTGAGTCATCATATTTTCTTATCCTTATTTTTAAAAGAGAACCTGTAGGTGCTGTGGGATTACTTTAACTGTTTTCCTTTTCAGTTTCACTAATTTTCTACAATCTACCAGTGAAGCAGTTTGTGCTAATTACGTCTTCAAGGACCAGTGTGTACGATTTAGTGGCATCTAGTGTACAGGTACACAGACGCATCATCACATCTGTTCAACCAACAAAATTATCTGTCGCTGTGTCTGTAATGGGTTAGAAGACCAGAAGTGGATGTGGTTTATACTGGAAGTCAAACATTTTATTTTCTGACCGAATATCCATTAGCAATGCAATTTCTGTTCCTACAAAGCATCAAAATGATTTAATATCTGCATATAATTATTTATGAAATATATCTCCACATCCTCATACCTCATATCACAAACTTTTCATTTGTCTCTATTTTTGCTTTTAGCTAAACTAAATTTTATAAACTGAAACGGGGAATATTGAAAATCCCTGAATAAATGTTTTATAAATTAGGAGATTCTGTTTTGCATTGGAAATGTAGTAAAGAGCTGACTTTTCCAAATAATAATATGAAACTTTGGATAGAAGAAATATTTGTTTTGATTGCATTATTTGTGCTTTCCCCATTGACGTATTCAGATTCTGGATTTAGATTCTCCCTAATCTCGCTGTAGATTGCAACCAACTGAATACTGCTCACCTCACCCTCCCCTTCCAGCCGTGCAGAAGAAACTACAGTGACCCAGAAACTCACGAAAAGTGTGATGGGCCGTCTCGACAGCCGGTGCTTGGTTTGTCCATTCGGCATGACTGTAGAAACATGGCGCTTCAACATTTCGTGACCTGCAGCATCTGTAGATATAAACGACTCATTCTGCAGTAACAAAAATACAACAATTCTTATTTAACACCCATAAAAACATACTTATGAATATTATTTTCCTTTCCTGCCAATTGATCCCCCTGAATCTTACACACTGAACCTTTAAGATCTTTAGATCTTGATACGCATTTTTTTTTTTTTATAGTTTTTTCAGTCTACTAGAGGCAAAAGGTAGTCTGGCAACAGCAGTGTAGCTTGGCAACTACAGTTATGTTTATCTTTAACACAAGCAACAAGCAATTTGCATGTTTTACTATGTCTTTCGTGGTGACTCATCAGAGCTACCACACTCGTCGTCAGTAGGACTTTGCTGACAGATCCAATTTCTAGAATGAGTCACCTCCTCTACTTTGAGCACCACGTGGTTTACAGTTTCATTGTTCTTATACCCACCACATTGTCCCCAGACGGCATGCACAGCTGGCCCCACGATACGGACAGACAAAAGACTGGATCTCTGATTGATGAGAGGAATGAACCCTACACAGCAGAGTCTGAAGCCCCAAATAGCCAAGAGTTGACAGAGCTTGAGGGCTGAGTTGGTGTCTGCTACATATTTTGTCCACAGGAGGGGCTACCATGATACAAAGTACTACAAAACTTCTTGTTCTTGTACAAAAACAAACATTTTTGTAGAAATCCTGCATTTTTAAACAACAACTGATACAGAGTGAAAACTGCGGACATGAAGAAGGACTTTTGACAGTATACATTGCTTGTAGAGGCTTTGAACATAATAATAGGCATGGTAGAAAGTTCTTTACAATGGCAGAACTTTGGCACGAGAAAGGCATTACAGAAGAAAACGATGAGTATTCGACAAGGTCAGCATAGATGATCCCCAACTAAACATCACTTTTATACATCAGTTCATAGTAAACCATTTGGCACTGACTACCGTTCCCCTTGTTGGTGTGAGATTAGTGTTCAAATCATTGGAAAAGAAACTCAAGCCACTGAAGGGAGGGACCGATGGGGTCACACACACATGGAGGTAAGACAAAAGGGCATTGACATCAACAGAAAAACTACATCTGGTGTTACTGTCACAATAGAGTTTTCCCTTCTGCACAGGCGTCAGATGAGAGTGTGTGTGCGCGTGTGTGTGTGCATGTGTGTGTGTGTGTGTGTGCCTATATGTGTTATGTCTGTGTGTTTAAGTCCACCTCTACTGTGGACCAGACTCAATGTTTTGTCCCAAACCCGCTTGGATCCTCTTTCAATTTACAGACCTTTTTTCTTTTTTTTTTTTTGAGTCCTTCCTTCTTTCCAGCTCCCTTCAAAGAGTGAACGTCACAGTGAGGTGACACTGCTCAGGTATCTATATTTCCACAGGAAACATCTGTCTACATAAGCAAGTGGGTTCAAAAGAATCCTGTTTTTGACTGTTAACCTCAGTCTGTGGTTAAGTCAGCGATAATTTGACCCCTCCGTCACCCCTCCGTGGTTTTAATTGAGGGGTGTGTTAGGCGGGAGAGGAGGGGGGGTGTATGCTCAGCGTTCATGCCATGGTTTCCTTTCCTGGGAGTCTCCTGTCGTTGAACGTGTGCATGTTAATGACCTCCTCTGTCTTGACGATGACGGGCGGCTGAGGCTTTTGTTTGAGACGGCGTTGGCACTTCAGAGACACACGCAGCTCATCCATCATGGCGCTGCAGAATGATCGCTGCAGAAGGCGACAGCAAAGAGGGATAAAAGTTACACCTGCCACCATACTCAAAACAAAATCAAACGCTTAAAATATAACCATTAGCCAATATTGGCTTTTTATATAACAGTTAGTTCTGACCAAGTAATTTCATTGGACAAGAGGCATTTCATGAGTGCTGATATAGAGTATAGCAGCACGGGGACCAAAGCAATGATCTTGGACTTAGTTTTAACAACTTTTGATCTATTAATCTGGGAAAATACCCGTGCTTATGTGCATACCTGTTACCATGGTTACAAAATGATTCGCTTAAACATATATTTGTCTTATACAAATCAATTATACAGCTAAATTAGACTGCAAATGTTAACTAAAATTACAATTTATTCAAAAGCCTGTATACAAAACTATTTAAAAGATAATCTTTTTTGTCCTCACACCTCTGTGACCACTCAAGCCCTGTGATAATCAATCATTATTATTCTTTTGGTACTGGAAATAATCACTTATTCTCAGCTTTTCTTAGATACAAATTGGTTGGGAAACACCGGTATAAATGCGTCCATTCTTGGCTTTCATGTTAAGTCACTTTTAATAAAGAATATTGCATCTGTGTTTGTATCATATAACGATACAAAGCCAAAAGTGTGGAGACACCCAAACATTACACCCATATGTTGCACATGAAAAACAAACCATAAAAACAGCTGCACACCGAAGGTGCACCAGTAAAAACATGTCAGGTCAATTCAGATTACAAAGAACTTCACAATCTGTGCATCATATAACACCATCTACCTTTAGACCTACAGTTCTGGTAAAGAATCTCAATGAGGAAAGAAACGGAATAAGTTTTCTGCTGCAGTGTTGGCCAAGACAAAGACTTTGATCTCAAAAGACAATCCTGGCATCGTAGTAAAGTAAAAGTGTACAAAATAAATATCAGACCTGACTTGTGCAGTTTTATTTTTGGGTATTGTTTTTGCCTTGATTGGATGGGGACTGAGGCAGACAGGAAACAGGGGAGAAAAAGGGATACGACATGCAACCAATGGTGACGGATGGAATTGGGTGCAACTGTGTGCGGATGTGGCATGTGCTGTAACCACTGGGCTTATTATCAAAATAATCAACAAGATAACTGTAAATCAAATGAGTGTTTCAGCTGTATATACTCAACACTGTGTCACTAGCGACGTATCACTGAATTTTCATGAAGGGAGGTTTGAGGGACACACATCAAAATGTTGGCAGGATGGTAAGGATGGAGCTTTTAATCCCTCGTGTGGGTCCAGCTGTAAAAAAACATCAGTTCCTACAACTTCTATTATGCAACTCAACTGCATCTTTTCTTTAGATTCCCCCTGTCTAATCTTTCAAACTCCAAACCTACAGCTGCAGCAGCCTTTTTTTTATTAAAAGTCTAAAACCCAATCTAAGATTATTTTCTTAAATTGTATAAATCTCTGTCAACAGATTCTGCATATGAATGCAGAATCTGCAGGTAAGGGACAAGATGTTGTTATGTAGAATTTATCATCATGTTAAAGCAGGGTTTGGTTGTATGCAGGTAAAAAGTCTGAGTGGAGAGCGAGAGAGACAGATTGTATTGGTGCAGTCTGGTAACCAACCGGCTATTTTTTCATGATGATTTAGGTTTTTATTGCCTTTTTCAAAAATGTGTCTGCATTCATATGCAGATATCTGTTTATACAGATCTTAACTCCAACTCAGTTCTTGCATCTAAAGTTGAAAACTAATGACCGGCGACACTGGATCCCTGATGGGTGACCCAAAAAAAAAAGTTTTATCTTTGATAACTTTGTCGCTATGGAAATACATCGACAGCTGCAGGAGCACAGGTGCTGCGCCAGTCGAGAACACAAGTGAGTGACTGTATGCGTGTTTGATCGCGGGTGCAGATCAGGTCGCGGGTCTTATATTCATTGACTTAGAGACAGTTGTGGGTAATAGGGTGGTTCTAGGCCTCAGCTTTGCAGGCACAGGCTGAAGCGGGTTTGCAAAGCTGGACCTGAGCAGGGGTCAGAACTGGAAGCCCTGAAATGTTGGCCGTTGCCCCAAAAAGGTAAATCTTAGTCAGACAATAGCTGATGGGTTTCCAAGAATGAGATTTGACAGCTCCTCCTCCAACTGATTCTACAGGCTACGTAGAACTCCTCATGATGAGTTCACTGATGTTTATCTAATCTATAAAACTGGTGAAGAGTCCCTTTAATGTTGCCTTTGTGGGAAAACCTGAGGGGTAGTCTGATAAAGTTATTGAGTGGTATGATAAACACTGAAAAAATCAGGTATGAAAAAGTAACACAGGTGTTGCAACATTGATAGATTGAAATTTTTGAGTTTCCAACTAACAGAAAATAAGTTAAAACTCAAGATACAAACAACATCAGAAAGAACAAACCTCTTAATTTGATTCCTAAACAATATTTTTGGAAAAAGAACAGGAAGTCATTTAAAGGTGCAATGTGTCCCAGATTCTCCCCGTTTCAGCTTTACCACCGCAGAAAAGGTCTAAATGCTGTTTCAGAGCCTTTTGCATCGTGCCAAGAACTCAAAGTAACATTTGTAATGTTGGCTTGCAAGCAGAAAATGTAAAGGTATTGAATAAAGTGCAAAACAACCATTTCAGCAGATTAAATCCAAAAATATTGGTACCTTCTTTTGAAAGCAATCAATCACAGAGAGATACGTGTTATGTAACTTGTGTAATATGAGCCTCTGTTGTCGCTGCATTATGTATGTGGTGTGAAATCCTATAAAATGTCAATATGCTTGTGCCAAGAGAAATTCCCATACATTCACTTTCTGATTATGCAAAATCTAATTCAAATTCTTGGAGGGTGTGGGAGGAGGAGAGGAGATATGAAAGAGGAGGGAGAGCAGTAAAGTACGAAGCTATTATTTTTTTTCCGTTTGTGTACGAGCGTAGGTGTGTGAGATGGATATCTGTAGGTGGTTTATGCACCAGATATCTTTGTTTTTGCTCCATATTTACATATATGTGTCTGGTGTATGAATGAGATATTGTGTACACTCAGGAAGATGAGTGATTGCAGAAATAGAGAAGGGCAGGAAAGGCTGAGAGTGAAAAGAAACGGTGGAGGGATATGGATTAGAGTGATGGGGAAAAGAAGGGGTAAAAAAAAAAAAAAGCTGGTGGTGTTTGGGTGGAGGAGGTTGGCAGGGGAAGAAAATAGAGAAGGAGAGGCTTGTTGTCAGCATGTAAATTACCGGCACCTTGGCAGCCCTGAGACTGTGGCATTTGCAAATTATCTGAATATTGTGACCCAGTCTTGCAGCTCTTGATTAATGACAGCTAAGATGAGCTCTGAAACATATGCCGAGCGTAAAAAAAAAAAAAAAAAGCCAGAAACTAATTACTATCGCAATAAAGTAACATGCAGCCGCGCTGTGCTAATTCTGTAGACGTAAATAATTGAAACGTGCTATCAAACGGACTTTCACAATTATCTGGAAACATCATTGTAACAAGTTAAAGTGCACTAAAATACATACTCCACACTGTGTGATGAATCATGTGCACTCAGGACGAAAATAGAGCACAGATAGAACAGTCTGAAATATATTCAGTCTCTTGCTAGAAAGAAACATCACCGGAGGGGAGGAGAAAAAAGCTGCAAATGTGCCGCACTGTATGCGTCTCGAGATTAAAGGATGAGTTCGCATTTTTTTTTTTGCAGTCCGTCTTAAAAGAACACTCAGATTTCTACAGTATGTATATTAAAGGAGGCCGCTGTGCTTGTTCCTCGCGTCCATATTTGCTGTGAAGAGAGCCCATTGTGGTGCGATTTCAAATTAAGAGACATCCACAGTCCTGCTTCCATGCTAAAATTCAAATGCATTGTGCATTTCAGCAGAGGCCAATGTGAGGAATGAGCAGTTAGGACTGAGCAATGTAGTGATATTAAATCCATATAGTGGCACAAGTGTCATCTTTTCCTGGTTCTGAACGCTGCATTACAGTAAAGTGATGTGATTTTCTTAAGTTACCAGATTGTTCTATTACTTACTTTTACACACTTATTTATTACAGCCACACTACTGATGAGTGTTCATCAAAAATATCATCAATCATCCCAACATTATTGCTGCAGTGTCAATAAATATCAATGAAGTATTTAGTCATAAATATAATGATATTTGATTTGGTTTGTATCACCTAGCTCTATAAGATAAGCCAAGAAGATATACTAGCTACCAAAGTTAGTTTTTTTAGTAGAAATTTATGGAACTTTATTGTTACAAGAAAAAACAAGAAGTAATGAGACTAAGTTTATGAAATACCCACTTAATTTGGCTTAGACTCTACTAGCCAGACCTATCACCACAGTGCTTAGTGCTATAGGAGAGAACATGCTCTGGCTTGTTTGTATTTCTTTAAACCAATCACAATCGACTTCGGTGGCGCTAAGCCCAGGATGCAGTGAATAGTGTCCTTGCAAGCTAGTGTCGGGTGGGAATGTCGGTTTTGGCGCAGCATTCATGTGATGAGAGGTGAGCCCTAGTATTAAAATGACCAAATCACTGCAAAAGAAAAGGTAACAGTTATTAGCTTTTATACATTCATACCGCTAATAATGCTAATTTGACATTTTCAGCATGTAGGTTGCCATGTCGGAGGTTGCTGTTGTTTCCTGTGGACTTTGAAAACGCAGCTAACGGATGCCGCGCTTACAACTGAAACAAGTCATCCAGTGGCAGGCGTATACCCGCAGAATACATCCGGCGAGTCAGACTAGATTTGGCTAATTTAGACGGCTGAAACCTCATACTGTATTAGCATCAGCTCAAGAGATCTCCTCATAGACAGGAGGAACAATTACAGCTACCAAGAACACATGTACATATGGACACGTGAGCATTGTTTTAAGGAACACTTGAAAAATGTGAACATCCAAATTAAAAACACACAGTAACACTTTATAATAACTATCGGTACAATGAAATGTAGTGTATTGTTACGTAGCATAGTGTAACATAATGTAGCATAACATAGTGTAATGTCTTATAATCATCAGTGGCAACTTTATAATAGCCATCCAAATAATGTGTGTCATACATATCATGTCTCTAGTGATTTCTTAAAGGTTTACAAATCATCTGGTTATGATTAACAAATACTTAATATTGTTTGTTAGAAGAGAAATAACTATAGTGTAAAAAAGTTAAAAAATAAAATAAGAAATTGAGGGAAAAAAAGGCCTGAGTGATGAATGAAAGATGTGGAAACGCAAAAAGAAACCTAACTGAAGTAAAATGGTGAAGTTCTGGGTAGAAACGACAAGCGTGAATTGTACCTTCTCCAGCTGGGCGTTCTGTTTAGACTTATAAAGGACCTCCCCCACAGCCACAAACACTGACAGCACCAGTCCTGCAGCCAGCACGATGAAGATCCCACCGATGTTCTGCACCCCCAGAGCGCTGGCCTCTTTGCTCTCCTCCTCGGGACAGCCGTTCCCTCGCCACCACTTCTCCTTCATCATGTGCAGCTTCCCTTCCTCCTGCAGCTGCAGGATGGCTATCGTGATCTTGTCTCTGTACGGAGAGCCTGCGAGGGGAGAAAAACACTGCGGTGAACATGGATAATAGCCAGATATGGGAAAAAAAAGGGCCCGATGACGCCCAGAAAAGTCATTGTTGAGTAGGTATATGTAAGTGTTGGTGGGTGTATGAAACACGCCGCGGCTTGCATGTGATCATATAACCTGTCATGTTATTGTTGGCTGCTTAGGGGGAGTTTTTTTGTAAGTCCTCCTTCAAATCCCACTAATCCCTATATTCACAGAGTGATTCCAAAATTCTCACTCCTCTCCGCAGTGTGTGAATTATAATGCACAGGGAGTTGGCAACAAAGACTTGGCTTTGTGGAGCAGAGCTGCTGTTGATTTTGACGAATTAGCTGCTGTTTGCACTCGCTTTCCTATGCCATAAATGGCACGTATAAACAGCAAAGACAAGAGAAGCCCAGTGGGGTGTGCGTTACATGGGTGCATGTGTGTTTGGGATTATATGTGTGCATCTGAGATACGGCTGCTCCACCAGTGTGTTTTTATGCATTTTAATGTCATGATGAGTAAAAGGACCCAAATCCACAGACGGTGGGAAGGCGCCAGAATTAGCGACGAGGCATTAAGGCGCAGCGGGTGCTGGCATGATCAAAGGAGGAGTAATCGTCGCAGAGTGCCCGAGTGGGGTCGTGTTCCTCTCCCATCCACAGCGTGTGTGACACAACACGCGGCCGATCCGAGGCGCAGTGCGCACACTCTGCCCCAACCAGGCCAAGAAAGATTAATACTTACTGTGAGTGTTCATGTTTCATTTATAAACTGCTTTAAAAGCTTGTTAGTGCATTTATGTGATTACAGAACGCATACATAATGACGCCGGGTTGTACATTTCCATTTCCATTTCCAGGCTCGTATGATTATTGAGAGTGACTCAAAAGAGCTGAAACAAGAGTAAAATGTAAAATTTTTCACTCATTCTTGAGAATTGGGACATTTTGAGAGGGTTTTGATTTTTGCTTTTCAATTATGCGGGAAAAACACATTTTAAAACATCAAACTCTTGGCTATTAAAGCTTTTAACAGGCCAACCTTCGACTTACTTCTTTATTAAAATGCAGAGGTCAACTTTATCAGATGGAAAATCTCAGTTGACGTCTCACGGAATTGACAAAATGTTGTAGAGAGTAGTCATTTAATTTTTTTTAAAGTTGCTAAAGCTGTTTTCACATATGCACTCTGAACTACACGCTGAGAATCAGGTCTGGACATCGTGTGCCCTTTTACACATGCAGCATGCATTTGGAGACTGTCCGTGTCAGACGTGTTCACGCATGTTAGAAATAATCCTTATGGTTTAGATGAGCAGTTTCATGTAGGAATTACTTTCTTTCTGCAGTAGAATTTCCTGTAACTACTTCAGAATCGATTGGAACTACTTTCTTTCCACTAGAAATAAAGTTCCTACACGAAACTGCTCACAACAGGGTACGTGGGTTATCTGAAGTAACCAGGTCATGATTTTTGGAAAGAGACAATTTTTCAAATGCATGTTTTTGGTGCTTCACACACCGTTAGCCGAGTGCCATTTAGTCCCATTATACTGGAGAGATGGCAGACATTTCTACAGCTGATATCTCCACAACTCTGCAACTCATACCAAAAAAATCTAGATCGAGAAATACGACTACAGGTCATGGGAAAATATATACTTTTGATTTCACCAAAGAACAGGAACTAGTTTTTTTTTTTTGTAGGACATGATTTATTCAAATTCTCGAGAACTGATGTTTTATAACGCCGACATAACAAGTATTATTTTATGAACATGTGGGAACATTTTGTGCTAAAACTCAGTGGGAAGTGAACTCAACATGGCCCCAGGTAGCAGGTAGCATCACTTTGTCTGACGTACAGTTTTGCCTGTCAGCCTCTTTAGTTGATTCCCTCTCTGTCTCATCTATCATTTATCCATTGCCATCCATCATCCTTTCATCTCCATGTCTCTGTGTATTTAGACTGACGGAGGCCACATTAATACAAAAACGGAAAATTACACAAAGTGCAAAAGTGTTTGTTCCTTTGATCGCAAGTAGTCTCATATATTTCTTGAGTGTGCCCGTGGTGTACTTATGGGTACATGTACTTTTCTTTGTGATATGTACATCCATTCATTCTGTGCATATGCTTTGAATATGGGTACATGTGTGTGCATGTGCATGAGAAAAGCATATGCTTGCTTCATTTGAAGATGAGAGATCTATCAAGTATCCCAGTCCCCTGATTCGGGCTGCGCTCATATTTCAAATGATTAATGATGGCCTAACAAAGCAGGCCTTGGATAAATGCTAATAGGATGGGTCCTTAGAGAGGAGGATACGGAGAGCGGGGCCCGGGCGAATGGAAAAGCGCTGCGCTTGACACACTGTGCATACACAACTACCTGACAGATGTTCAACACCAGAGGACATCCATCACTCGCACGCAGTCTGGCCTCAAGTATTAATGCGATCAGAGTTTAAGTCGATAGCTTCAGATGACGCATTTCCGTTTTGGGAACGGGACGTGTGAAAACCGACAAGCACTAAGAGGTTAAGACGTATTATACGGCTCGCCCTGGTTTATTGCTGTAACAGCCCTACAGGGAACGAGCTGCTGAGCAGTGTTGAGGAGGGTGAAAGTTATAGGCAGGTTGACATGAAGGCTGAGGTCTTCATCTGCCTTTCACCGCCTTTACTTTAAAGAGAAATCTGTAATATATTTACTGCAATAAATCATAAAATGACCATGATATATTACCAGAGATTAAGGAAACATGTAAAGTTGAAGTACTTGTTTCTCTGACAGCTGCAGTGGCCTCGTTTGAAAGTTATATTCTTGACTGTAACATGCATTTTTGCATGTTCACTGAATTATAAATGTCTGTTTATGAGTCGTAAGAAATCATTAATGATCTTTTAGAAGGAGTCTGGCAGGTGGTCACTGAGCTCCAACTTCAGAGTGTGTACTTTCAGAGCAGTGGGATTTTGTTTTCAGGATAACAGGCTGAACTTTACATTGACAGACGACTGACAGATATAAACAGCCGATCAACTTACAGCGGAGGACTTGTCGTCAATTCTTATATTTAGGTGATTATATGCTGAATAAATGAATGAATATTATTCTATGTATGTAAAAATGCAAAAAAGTAAAGAGTCGCCCTCTGAAGGACATTTTTACTGGCTGTTTCACCTTTTCTCTGCGGTCCAGTCTCTTGTCTGTTACGTCTTGTTCTGTCTTTTACATAATTTTGTCTTGTTATGTCTGTTACGGCTTTTATTTTGTTTTTGTCTCGTTACGTTGTTTTCACCTTGTTATGTCTTTTACATCAGTTTGGTCTTGTTGCATCTTGTTAGGTCTTTTTGTATTATTACGTCTTTTATGTCGTTTTCGTCTTGTTACGTAGATTTTGTCTTGCTATGTCTTGTATAACATTTTCACTTTCAGATTTGTCTTGTTGTATTTTTCACGATTTTTTTTTGTCTTGCTATGTACTGTTATGTTTCCTCTTGTTACACCTTTTATGTCGTGTTCAGATTGTCATGTATTTTAGTTGTTTTTGTCTTATGTCTTGTTACATTGTTTTCATCTTATTAAATCTTTTTGCGTTGGCAAAACAAAACATTTCCTTCAAATGTATTAAAACTAAAGTAACCTGTTTTGAAAATGTAACCTGAAGTAAGTACAGATATTTGATTTAAAATGTAGGGAGTAAAAGTAAAAAGACAAGTACAAAGTACAAAAATCTACTCAAGTGCAGTAAGTAAGTATTTATGCTTAGTTACTTCTTATCTCTGGTGTTTGCGACACAGAAACAAGAAGAAAGGCAACCTCTGAAAACATGAAATATTCCTATTCTTCCAAGAGGACTGCTGGCATGGAAAAAGAACTCACTTTAAATTAATGAAGCAATTAACTATCTCAAGACCTCTTCTGTCACAGAAGAAACATTTTAGAGGCTGTGATCAGCTTTATCTCTGAAATAGTGAGCAATGAACATCAGGATTAGAGACTGAAATGAGTTAGTGGGCAGTAATATCTGGGAAAGCGAACATTTTCATCATTATTTTTTATGCATTACAATACTACACCGCTTATCGCTGAATTAAATGATTTGGGATATATTTTGAGGTCGTATATTTCACACGCTAGATTAACACACGAATGAAGGCAGGACCGATCCACGCTCTTCGTCCGTGTCCATCTCAAGGGCGTCAGTGAAAGCACATCTGCACTTATGGAGCCACAGCGGGACCATATTTCACAGCATCACCTCGGCTTTGTTACGGCCACGGCAATCACCGCATCCCCCGCAGATCCATAACTGCCCAGTACTCATCAGCGGTCACCAGGTCCAGATGTGGATGGCCAGAATGAATCCTCCATATTTTGATGGCCTTCATATCACCGATGATAGATGTGGCTATTACGGCTGGTCGCAGTGCTCTCCGTGGCCTCGTCACGACCACTCGAACCTCCGTGACGCCGTGATTGGAGCCATCACCAGCTTTCCACAAGGGTCCCCTGGAGTGCCGCGGTTTGTAAGCTGCGTGTTTATTTACCCAGACTGCTTTATATGCAGCGAAACTGTCGTCATAAAAGTTTCCCGTTTATGATATAATTTGCTTAAAGAAAACGCCTCTCTACCTCATCATAGGATAACGGCCATATAAAATGTCAGAATACTAATTTTCGACAGGAGCCGGATCGAATAAAAAGTGGAAAAATGTTCCTTTTATATTCTTTGAAGTGCTTTGTTGTTGTGGTTTAACGTTCACATACAATTCAGACGGTGTCAAATAAGTCACGGGGAATTGCACTAAATTGACTTTCAGTTTGCTTTCTGTGATTGTTTCACTGCAGACGTGGTGAGGTAAGCAAAAGTACTGATACTTGTGTAAAAAGACTAAAAGTAGAAGTACTGATTCAACTTACAGGCTGCAAAGGCCACCGAACCTCACCTGTTCTCCATGGTCAAGTTTGTCAGTTTCTTCCTCTTAGATATTATTTTTGTATCTTTGTGCCTTTTTTGTCTTGTTATGTCTTTTTCGTCATTTCCATCTCATTACGTCTTGTTACTCTGTTTTTGTCTTGTCATGTTTTTGTCTTGGTATGTCGGTTTCATAATTTACATTGTTTTCGTCTTGTTATGTCTTGTCACATCGTTTTTATCTCATAATGTCTATTTATGTCATTTTTTTGTTGTTATGTATTTTTACTTCGTTTTCATCTTTTTATGTCGTCATCTTGTTATGTCTTTTACGTTGTTTTTCTCTTGTTACGTCTTGTCATGTCGTTTTCATCTTGTTACATCTTATTACGTTGCTTTTGTCTTTGTCGTTTATGTCATTTTGATCTTGTTACGTCTTGTTACATCCTTTTTGTCTCGTTATGTCATTTCAGTTTTGTTACATCTTTTATGTCATTTTCGTCCTGTGAAGTCATTTTCGTCTTGTTAAATCTTTTATGTTGTTTTTGTCTTATGTCTTGTAATGTAATGTAATGAGCCTGTTTTGAGTAGAAAGCACAGATATTTGTGTTATAATGCAGGGAGTTAAATTTGACAGAAATATAAATGCTCAAGTAAAATTCAGATACTTGAAAACTAGTATTTATACTTTGTTATTTGCCACTTCTTCTTCACAGAGAATTGCACTAAATTCACTTTTTGGTTGCTTTCTGTGATTGTTTCACTGTCTTGCACTCGCAATCTTGCCTTTAGTGACTCCAAAGGAGGCTAAAACACCATCAAAAGTATTTATGAGTGTTGTTTAAGCCATGTTTGCTGCTCTACTCTGTAAATAATCCTGTGAGACAATCATTTTGGCTGGGAAAAACCCCCCCCAACACTTGGTGAGGGAGAGCTCGAACGGAGCCTGTGCTTTGAGCCCCGGGCACTTTTTAACCTTATCCATAAATTCAACCATTCGCTTTTCATTAAGCTAAACCTTTTACACCTCGCGCTGTTGAACCATTATACCCGCGACCCCATCAATAAAGGTCAGCCTCTCTGTTCTCAGTGCGTATCCATCATCCACACTATATACCTTTATCTGTCACACAGTATCTCTCTCTGACCTGAAGCTTTTCAAACACAGCAGGCAGCACAAAGACATACGGAGGCATATGTACCCATAGGAGTTCCCACTCCGTAGGCTTTGGAGTCGATGAGGCCCCCGATCTGCGTGAGGTTGCAGTTGCGCTGGGTGACAAACTCGATGGTTGTGGACTCCATGAGGAAGGCGTAGTCCGAGGTCAGGACGCGCTGGATCCCCTCCTCCACGTTCTTGACCATCACAGACTGCCTCCTGCTGTTCATGAACTCCCACATCTTGTCATAGGTGGAGATTTTTGTTTTCTACGAGATAGAAAAAAGAAATGGACTGAGACTGGTGGCAAAATGAAGAATAAATATGCACGTTGGACACGATTACTTTGAAATGTAGTCAGCTACTGGATACTAATTGCAAGACAATTTTTGTAATGAAATCTGTCGAGTGTCTTCTCACTTGCATCTTGAAAATCAAACTTCATTTACTTTCAATATCCAAAGCTTGTGTTTAAATGTTTAAATGCTCTCAGGTGCTTTGTGAATTCATTAAGAAACTGCAGCACAAAGCCTCAAGTGGCAACTGTAAAGTTTCAGTCTGTAAAACATCTTTTGCGACCAAATCCTGATTAATTCACCAACAAAGATGTACTAATGTCTAGTTTTTAAATGTAAGGTATTTAAGTGTGTGCTTTATTGCTTTTTGCTGTACTCAGTTTTTTACCTATGTTTATGATATTTTGTTGTGTTCAGTTTTTATGTCACTCTTCCAATCGCAAGGACGGGTATTGCAAATTAGCATTCGCCACAAACACTATGATACTTGCATTGGAAGGCTGTTTGCAGCTTGTCTATGCATATTGTATCTGCCTCCAAAAAACCATGAATAAATAATAAAAAATAATGAGCAACATAATCCACTGAGTTACAAAAAATGTAATCTAATCTGAAAACTTTTGGATTACTTCAAAATCAAACACTGAAATCACTGTGCCTTATACTTAAAAAAATGGATGCAGCCAAAAAAAAAAAAAAAAAAATGTGTTCCACAAAAGTATTTTCAGTGCAAATAAAATGCAGTTTTGGCTCTTTTTTGTGGAGCATCTGACTAAGAAACCCTGTATGTCAAACACTTTTCATGAGAGAGCATGGTTTGCATGAAAAAAAGTTCCATAGGTTTAGAACTGCAGTATATTGAAAATGTAATCAAAAAGAGCCCTTCAATATATGGAGTCTTTGCACCCAGATGTGCTGCCATGTTGGAGATCCTGGGATGTAAACAACAGAATGAATTACAGGCTGGATATTTAATTCAAGCTGACATTAGGATGTCTAGACCGCAGCTGAGCTCAGAAAAATGTGTGGAAGCTGCTAAAACTTACAGAGAAAGACTTGGTCCTCAGAAAAGGGCGTGACATTTTGAGATACTAAGGTTAATAGGTGGTGAAGATCCGTACGAGCTGACTCCTTTGTCTTGGAACGAGCCGACATCGGAACTACCTCGTTTTTTTGCTGAGCCCATTCGCAGCTGAAGACTTAAAATGTTACGAAGATCTGGAAGCCAACAGCCAGATGGTGAGAGAGGCTCAGGATCAGCTCGCCCATGAATCATTTATTATGAAAGCCAAAGCAGGCGATCAGCTGATTGTTACATTTTGGAAATTTGATTGATAACTTTTAGGATATAGTCTACAGGTACAACTTTTTTTTTTTATTAAAATGCTGATCATAAACATAAACAATTAAAATCTCTCTCTTCAACCAGTTTATTAAAGATAGAATCAGAGGATTCGTCCAAGCTGTTTGTAAATGCACCAGAAAGACGGGTTGTTGTTGAGTCTCATTCCCAGGATGTAAAATACCAACATTTTTGGTTGATAAATGATGCCAATCTCAGCAATATAATGAAGAATAGAGGCAGAGACCAGGATCTCTGCAGATGCAGCCACCACCACACACACTTCTAATGGTCATAAGTGATGATTGACAGAAGTCTGTACATGTTTTTTTTGGAGAAAATGTTGCATATCATTACTTTAAAGACAAACTTCTGAGAAACTAGGTTGTTAATGTTATAAGCTGACATCTGGTTGATCAAAACGGGCCATTTGAAGCAATAATAATCACAAAGTTGCAAGTTTGATTGCGTTGCTCTTCAGTATCTTCAACATGGCCGACCTCTGGATTGATGTTGTGAAAACGCTCTGTGTAAATACCTTGGTTTTGGTAGTAGAGTGTTTGTAGTAGTGAGTTTGTGCAGATAACCCAGCATTAGTGCTTTTAATTGTATCTAATTGATAAGACCCTCAGCCTCAGTACCCACCGAACACAGTGTGTTATGTCACTGCTAGTTCAGACTGAACACTTCCTAATTTCCTGCTGCTGCTAGTTCATGTTAAAAGTGTTAAAACTGGAGAAATATGTGCGCTTTTTTTTTCTGTGAAGCTGTCACAGGAAATATTTGTCAACAAGGTTAACGCTAACTGCAATCGTTCATCAAAAATGCATCTACGTAACAGGACATGGTCATTTTTGGCAATCTTTGACAGCAGCTCATTTATAAATATTGCAGAGAGTAATGGAATAAGACGGAGCAGCCAAGGTGAGCTGCAGAGGACAGGCTGCACACTTCCAACACCTTCAAAGTGCTCTGCTGCTGTTGGTTGGAAAACTACTCGCACCATGTTTCAAATATTAACTCACCTCTGTATTAAATTATATATATTATATATAAAAAAAAGTTTGTGTACTTTTTTCCCTACAAAATATGATTTGATCAGGCATAAAAAGGGTCAGCTATACCCTAAGGACCCCTGTTTCACTTCCTGGTTTAAAGAGGACATATATTTATTTGAGTGTTCTAATGGAATAGATTTACAGGCTTTAAAGTTTATAAAACACATCATCTTTCCTTTACTGGTCATTTTTGCACCTCGGTTTTAGCTCCCGTCTCTCCTCCCAAACAGCCCAGTCTGCTCTGATTGGTCAGCTCCTTGCTCAGGGGAGCAGGCGCTGCCCACTGTTATTCACGTGGCAATCGGTTTGGTGAGGCGGTCACCTATCCAGAGGTGGCGCTAAGCCCTTCGTGACCTCATAAGGGGCAAAAAAGGCAAATTGGACTGGTGTTTTGGACTTTTTCTTAAAGGGCAAGCAAGCAAAAAAGAGAGAAGACGTCAGTTACTCATATTTTGTGGGTCTTAAGAGACACCAGGGAAGCATATTTTTGTTTAAAAACCATGAAAAATGGTATTTTCCATAAAATGTGACCTTTACAACAGGCGGTAATACTGCTCAAGCACTGCTAAGCCCTCTATTTTTCAACGAATTCATTAAACAATATTACTATCAGATGCATCTCAACCATAATGTCAACCTTTCTAAATTAAAACTAAATAAGAATTATGGTTTAAAAATGTGTATTTTGATTAGCATTAACAGAATTTTTAGCAACTCACTATGACTATGCTGTGAAATAAAAAAGTATAATATTTTATAAACTCTGTAAGACGTCATCTCAGTCAGATTTTCGGAGTTGACGTCTACATCTAATAAGACGTCTATGTTTAATAAGAAAATGAATTACTGTGAGGTTGGCCCATTACAAGGTTTAATAAGCAAGAGTTTGACCTTTAAAAAAATATTTTCCCAGCATAACTGATGAGTAAAAATAAAACCCTCCCTGAAAATACGGTTTTGTCATTCCCCAGAATGAGTGAACTTTAATTAGCGAGAAAGGGAGACTCCTGATAAAACCACTCAATAAAAAACAGCCTGGCAGACACAGCTACCTTGAAGAAGGTCATGGTGGCGCCGTCCTCCACCACCCCGTACAGGATTTTAGTTTGCTTGGCCAGGTCATCGGCTGAGTCAATAGGCGACTCCATCCTCTCCACGGTGAGGAAGGCAGCCAAGTTGGCCGTGTACGAGGAAATGATGATGAGGGTGAAGAACCACCAGATGCCTCCCACTATCCGAGTCGACAGGGCCTTGGGCATGAGCTCTGAGCCTGGTGTGAGGGAGGCGGCAGGAGTGAAAAATGTATCCGTCTCAGCAAGTTCTCATTATGATTCTGATCTTGTTGTGAATTATGAAGTTTATTTTTAACATGTAAAAAAAACAAGATAAGATTAGTTCCTTTAAAAAAACAGTCAGACTTGTTTCAAGAACTCTCTTTTCAGCTCAGGCAGATGCGCCACTCGTGTCAAGAAGAAATCTCTCGAGAGAGAGCTCTCAAAACAAGATGATTGTCGGATTTCAAACAAGCGAAATTATCTTGTCTCAGTCATAAGTGAGAGCAGGAGACTCTATTCAAAACGTCTCCTGAGAGACATCTGAGGTTGTTGCAGAAATCAGTCACATCTAATCAAAGACATTCAATATCGAACGTTGAGAACAGAGTGGAGAAGTGACAGGCTGTTTGGGCCAGAGAGTCATGTACCCAAGGTAACCTCACATCCTGACTCCACACCCCACTGACCTCTAGGTGCTGATGGGCCAAGGGCAAGAGGAGAGGACGCTGGGTATTATAGTCCTGTCATCACTATGATAAAGAGCATCTTTATAGACTGTTTATTGTTTGATTAAATCTCAGCAGTCAGGCTGTTTGAGGTACTGCCGTTAAAAAACATTGATCTATCTATAAATTACAATCTCTAAGTCGGGGTTTTAAAGCATTTGATTTTACCAAGTGGTACAAGTGAGGGGTTCATTTGCAAAAACAGATAAACACCATTCTGAACAGAAAAAAGCGACACCAATTTGATTGACATCCCCCTGAGTGCTCAATAAAAACATGATTTGTGAAAATTAAAGAAACCAGATTTAAATAAAAACAGAGATTTTTGCAAATGAACCCTTCAAATGCTGTTCAAATCATTTCAGTATCTCTCATATACACATGCTAATTCTTACTATGAGCTACGGTGATTAAATTAAAGAAAACATTATAACTGAGCTGCATCACCAAAGATTTATTTAATCTAAAATTAGTTTTTATCAGAGTTTAGTGAAACCAGGTTTAAAATGAGTAAATCTACATTTAAAATTAAGCAGAGCTCTGTTATCTATCTATCTTATAATGTCATTATAATGTCATTTTTTATGATCTACGTTAACTTATGCAAACTGAAATAGAGCTTAATCAGTATGGAGATGCTTGTTTACCCAAGTATAACTAAATTAGTAAATAAAGTTGTGTGTTGTTGGAAAACTGTTGACTTTTGGCCTCTTTACATTTCTTGTTTTCTAGCTAAATAAAAAATTATCAAAAAATTATATTGTTGCAAGCTAGCAAAATAGTAAACAGTGTTACACTGTTTGCTAGCTTAGCTAAACAAAAAAATAACAAAATGTTATATTGTTTGCTATCTAGCTAAAAGGTTAGCAAAACACTGTACTGTTTCCTTGCTGGGCTAAATAGTCAACAAATGTTTGCTAGCTAGCTAAGTAGTTAACAAAATGTGAGATTGTTTGGTATGTATCTAAAAAGTTAGCTTACACATGATGGTTCAGCAGAGAAGCTCTAACTTTTCCTGAGAAAAAAAATGTTGGTCAAATTAATGGAGCAAAGTGGCCAAATAATAGAAGATAAATAAACAGACAACAGCACAGTAAGAATCAACTGGTGAAAGAAAGAAACTGAGTCTGTCCTTTAGCTTTCTCAGAAGAACTTAATTATTTTTGCTCAGTTTTTTCCAAAAAGGCAGCCATTTTAAAACTTAAATCTCCTCATGTATTGGGATCACATTTTAAATTGAGTTGAAAGTTTTGTGCAACAGAATTAAATTTAATCTAGGTTCTTAATAAAAACTAAACAGAGGTTTAAACAGCTAAATTTCAGCTAGTTTTTTAAGTTTGGTGCAGGGTAAGTTAAAGTCAAACCATGATTTAATTGGATTTTAAAAATTAATCTTTGTCGGTGCAACACAGCCCACATTTGCTCTAAATTCTGTTTTCCTAGCCAGGGAACCCTCAGAGGTCTCTCTCTGTTGCCGTTGGCTTGGATAAAACAACCCAACCCTCAGAGACAGTGGGATATAGAGAGCTCCAGCTCCACAGAGCAACAGCAGCCACAGGCTGAGGCAACTACCTTGCTGCATGAGAGCCCCAACGCCAAACCAGAAACTATTGAGCAGCGTAAAATTGTTCTCCACTACATCTGAGTCGGGGTTGCACGGGTGCGGGTTGTACCACTCGTAAGGGCTAAACCTACAAAAGGAGAAGAGCACAGAGACAGATATGTCAGCACAAAGCAAAGAATAGTGCGCTCCCTGGTGCAGATTAAACGGCACATAAAACATAAATTTTGAAACACTGTGAGCAGGAACAAAGGGAATGTAAATGTGTAGGAATCCTGTGTTGTGGCCTCGGGGTCAGAAGCTTCTGCAGAAACCAAAGCAAATCATTCTGGCTTTCGCCGAGATCAACTTATTGACATATTCAAATGCCATCAGTTTATTGTGAGAACAGATCAATAGGCTGGAATAACACTGTCACTGGTGATAATGTCCCAGAGCGTGATGATCTCTGGAGCTCATTTGGATTCACTGACTCAGGAGCCTTTATGTGATTCCCCCAGCAACTGCAATCACTGCTGATGCCACATCTTCCTCCTCCTCACACCCCCAACGCAGGGACTCTTTTTTTTTCTTCTGGTTTCCCAACAGCCATCTCCGTTCTTCCACTGCCTACTCACTTCTTTTCCTCTTTTCTCACATTCATTTCTTTCTTTTCCCCAACAAACTCAACATCACCCCCCCCCCCCCCCCCCCTGGATTGCCCAGTGTCCCCTCTGAACCTCTCCCTTTCACCTCCTGCTGCCTGCCTCGGCTGATTGTCAATGTCTGCAGGTCAGCGGTGGACATTTCTCATTTATTATCCTAAGCAAAAGTGGCATGGCATTAGCGCGGGGTGATTGGGTTAGCGTTAAGCATCAGGATCTGATTGAGTTTGTGCTGAAGTGGGTGATAGAGGCAACATTGCTTATGCAGAGTTGAGCTGCCCATCAGGTGAGGCAGTTTGGGAGCTTTCCCCCCCAAATATGCTGCATGCTAATAAGCCTGAGTCTTAAAGGTTCAGACTGCGCATAAATGTGATGCCATTTGTCAGTGAGCCTTTTAGAGACACACTGGGACACACACACATATATATATACATATAAATACTGTGGTTGCATTTCACATTACCGAACCAAATGTTACAAGACAGCTGTTTTAAAACAACACTATTTGCCACAGACTGTGCAGGACTAATGTAGATCTACATTAAATTGTTTGCTATCTAGCTAAATAGTTAAAATGTTGAGAACATTGCTTATGCAGAGTTGAGGGGCCTATGTTATAATGATCTATGTTATATTGTTAGCTAAATAGTTAATCAAACATTACATTGTTTTCTAGCTAGCGAAATTGTTAAAACGTTACCCTGTTGGCTAGCTGGCTAAGTAATTAAAATGTTACATTGCTGGCTAGCTAAATAGTTAAAAAAAGATTAAATTATTGGCTAGATAGCTAATTAGTTAAGCAAAATTAAACTGTTTGCTAGCTAGCTGAACAGTTAACAAACAACTACATTTTGCTAGCTAGCTAAAAAGTAAACAAAATGTCATATTGTTTGCTAGCTTGCTAAAGAGTTAGTTTGGCAGACGGTGTGTGACGGCTGAAGTGGGTGACAGAGGGAACATTGCTAATTTGTGCCGAGTCGTAAAGGTTGAGACTGTGCAGAAATGTGAAACAGAGCTTGTCGGCTAGGCTATTAGAGATGCAGAGGAACATATAAAGGGATATATACTTTTTTTTTTTTTTTTTTTTACAAGAGAGCAGCATTTCACGTTACCAAACCAAATGTTATATGACAACTGCTTTATAGTGGCAAGGGCTGCTGTAGATCTACATTATACTGTTGAATAATTAAAATGTTTAATTGTCTGCTAGCTAGCTAAAAAGTTAGTTTGCCCAGTTAGCCTTCTTACGATGGTTGAAGTGGGTGACAGAGGGAACACTGCTTATGCAGAATTGAAGGGTTCATCAGGTGAGGCAGTTGAGTAGCTTTCCCTTTCAGACTGCTTAGAAATGCGATGCCATTTGTCAGCTAGGCTTTTAGCGACGCTCAGGGACATATATTTAGATATATACACTGTGTTTACAAGCCTCAAAGCAGCATTTCACGTTACCAAACCAAATGTTATATGACAGCTGTTTTATGGCAACACTATTTGCCACAGAGACTGCAGGACTGCTGTAGATCTACATGCAGATATGTCATTTGATCTTTCTTTGTTGTTGTAGGAACCTAATTAACGATCATATTTTACAAGCAGCGTGCATGTGGCAACATTTTTTGTCATATTTTCTGTGTCGCCCCCCTTGAGATTCATCCACATGGACGTGGTTGTGATGACACACTATAATTCTTCCTGTCAACCCCATCAGGATGCCTGATTTGCTGGAATGTCAATGAGCTCGGTCTCCTTGAAACCACAGGCAACTGGAACGGCACAATGGCCTTGGAATGCAGCGCTCGCATGTGCTCGCATGTGTGCACGGCTTTACGACTGTGTGTGTATGAAGCCTCTGGCGCATCAGCGTTCGCGCATGTGCCTCTATAGCTGTGTGGGTGTGCAGTTGTCTGTGGTAGCAACTGTGCAATTTGCACTGGCTCAATCAAATCCATCTGAAAGTCAAATATTTTTTTCTAATGGTTTATTTATGCTGCTGTCAGACGTTATATAATGTCGAGCTGCAGCCTGAGGCCAATTGCGGGTGACATCCGATATGTGCCGCAGGTCAGACTGTGTAAATCTGTGTAAATCTATACAACGCACCCACTGATTGGATTATGTCTACACATGTCTTCTGTATGCACCGGGCCTGATGGCTCCTCTGTGTGACCTTTGCCTGCAGCGGGCCCGTATTCCTGTGGGCCGTGTTCTGCACACCGATCACCAGGAAGAAGGCGATGTGGAACATGCGGACGTAAGGTCACCTCCTCACACCGAGCACGAGGGACATGTCGAACCGCACGCAGAATTCTAAAAAGATTCCCTCGCCCCTTCTCTCCCGTTCCTCTCCTCCTTCGCCCCCCTCGTCCCCGGCCACAATAACACAACACGCTCCCTCCATTAACTGTCTGTTGGATTCAATTACTCTGGCTGGCATTATAGATCTGCTGTCTTTCTTCTCTCCGGCCAAGTGAAGAGGCTGTGTTGGGGGTGTTAAAATCAGAGGCGTCCCGGAGTTGGACTGCAAAACTGCAGCAGCCTGTAATTACATGTAAACATGTTATAATATGATTTAAATCATCCATTCTCTCTGGCAGGTGGACAAAAGGTTTAGTGATTTGAGACAAAACCATTTGGGTCGCACTTTATTTTACAGGAGAGTAATAGCTGAGAGTAAAGCTGTACTTTGTAAACTTAATTACAGGGTAATTTAGGACACATTAAAACAGAACTGTACTGTAAACTACAGTGTATTATTTATAGACCCTTATTAGACTTAATTAGAGAGTAATTAGGAACACATTATAATACTTACTACAAACCAAAGTGTATTATTTCCCACTGTTAGACCCTTATTAGATTTTATTAGAGGGTAATTGGGAAAATGTTACACCAGAAATGTACTGTAAACTAAAATGAATATGATATGCGATTTCACTTTAGTTTACTGAAAAGGTCTGTTGTAACGTGTCTCTAATAATTACCCTCTGAGAAGTATAAAAGGGTCTAACTGTGGGGAATAATACACTTTAGTTTACAGTACAGTTCTCTCATAACGAGTCCATAATTACCTTAAAAAGAAAGTCCAATAGGGGTCTAATAAAGGGTCTAATACTGTCAAAAACATATTATTTCTAGGTTTTGTCTAATTTGATATAAAGGAAGGATTGTTATGTTTTATTCATGTACTGTAAAATAAGGTGCAATCACCATTTGTTCTGTTAGTAAAGACAGGAATCAATTCAACCACAAACCGAGCTGGAAGGATCCACTGAGTGAAATGTATTTCTCCGGAGCTTGAAACGAGATAGCTTATTTAGTCAGGGAAAAAAGAAGCGTGTGTGTGTGTGGGAAGCAGTTCAAAGACACGAATCCCCGGTGAGATTGAGGTGTTTAGTGTTTTATTGTGCAAAACCAGGACTTCATAAGCTCCCTCCACTCTCTCTATTTGCAGGGGATTAAAGAAAATAATATACTCTGCATTTGGGGGATTGACCAATCAATTGGTGGCCGTGCAATCAATACTACAATTATGAGAGTACCAGCTCAGCGAACTGTAGAGAACACTGTACTCCAGATTTAAACTTTGCTGAATATTTTTGGTCACAAGCACTATTTATTGCCATGGTGTGCAAGAAAAGGCACAATGCATGCACGTAGACAAGAGCATTATAATTTAATAAAAGTGCCGAGGCCATTTCATTACAAGCAGAAGAATATCAATATAATTGCATGCTAATCACTTACCCTGACCAACCGTGGAAACAAAAGGGCTATGGGTATAATTTGCATATTCTGAACTAACTTAGGTGACAGTTGCTGCTTTGCTCTCAGGTGATCATTTTGCCGGTAACATTTGATGAAATGTGCATTAAACCCAAACCTCTCGGAGATGAAAGCAGGAGAAGAGGAGCCTGGGGTTAACACGCATCTTTCTACATCCGTCATGCATCAGGGGGTTTTAGGTGGGGGTGGGTTCATCAAGATATCTGTAAGAACTGTACTTGTGCAACGTCAGCATTGGACTTGTACATTTCTTACAGCTGATTAAGAGATAAAATAAAGGGTAGCTGGTTTTACAGTTGCCGATGCCTGAAATAGTGTGAGGAATCAGCTGATTTTGATGACAATACCAGTGTTTTTCTTTGTTTTGGCTCATTCACTGCAGGGTTAATAAAATCAGAGTAGCGATTTATTCCTTTCTATTACCCTTTTAAATTGTTTTCATCTAAGCCACTTCATCAATTAATGTTAATGAAGCTAAAACAACGAATTTATTCTTGGCTGGGTGGTGAGTTCAACAGCTTGTGGAAGGCTCTGGAATTTGAGATTTGTTGTTTTAGCAGCCAATTGTTGCATCTTATTAAAAACTGTCAACACTTTAGCTGTATTTTAGGACAATGATAATCCAACTTTGAAACAAATAAAGTTCTGGTATGCTTTGATCCACAGTGAAAAGTATAAGAAAGCATTTATTTATTATTTGTTAAAATTTCTGTTGTTTTTCTCATAAGCCTGTGGCTTCTCTCCTCTCCTGACACATCTTGGGCCGGCGTATAGCCCGTAATGCATGGCACAGTTACATTTAGGGCATATCCAACTTCGCTTTGCTATTTAATCGGTGTATAATTTGGGTTCAATGACGGATTCAACAAGTTGGAGATCTGAACAGAGTTTGTAGTGATGCAGACACTGCAGTTAACCTGGTGGGTGAATTAGGGTGAAGCGTCTCCCCACTGAGAGACATGCTGTGCGTATTTACGCGTGAGGTGCAGCATCATGACTGCTGTGACTTTACTGAGCGCATGGAAACATTTCTATGTTACTTTCTGAAATCAGCCTCTCTAAAAATTAAATAAATTACTCATATATCAACACAACAAAGTTTTTAAAATTTAATGATTAATAACTTCACTGTATGAACTTCTACTGTGTGAGACCTTTTGGATGTGTAGAGGGACACAGAACATTAATTAACCTGTCCGAGCCTGCTGGGTTTTAGACATTCAATTAAGTTACAGCTGCTGTGACTTGTGGGTAAATGCGCACAGCATCTCTCTTAATATGCAGATGCTTCACCCTATTTCACCCACATGGAACCCATTAATCAGAATATTAAATTTTATGACCCATGTATTAAGTGCAGTTCTCTAAAAGCAGCGTGTATGCATGTTCTGAACCTGCCTATGTAGGCGCATCTTACTGTCTGAATAATGCGCCCTTTAAATTACAGGAAAATACTGCGCCAGTGACTTAAGACGTAGTTCGTGTTCTGCAGCTTCAAAATAGCAATGCCCCTGACCACACCTCATTTTAAGACCAACACATCCATGGGTGCACAGATGGGCACAAGTACATTTTCTCCTTACACAACACTTTGCACCAGGAGAACGATAGAACCCCTTATGTTTTGATTATCTTGATTTTATGCAGTCTTACATGTGAGAAAAAATAAAACAGCTAAAAACACTGGTATGGTCTTTTAAAGTATCGTATTTAGATTTGATGTTCTTTTGGTGTAGAGCATATCTACATCACTGAAGTCATCTAAGAGTAAAGAGACATGGGCTGCTTCTTGCAGGAGCGTTTTTTCCACCAGTCACAGCTTGATGATTTTCAGTGAATAAATTCCCCTCCTCAGGTCCGGAGGGAGCAACTGCTGTGTGTTAGTGAAAGCAGGCAAACAGTTAGGGAAGGAGTGAAGTGGAGGACGGAGGGAAGGAGGAAAGAAGGAAGGAAGGAAGGAGGGGAAAGTGGGGGGTGACATGTTACCTGGCTATGACAAACAGCACACAACTGACACCCAAGCAAGCCAGCAGAATATACATCCAGATATCGGGCGAGAGGGGGTTGAGGAAGGAGAAGACCCCGGGGTTGGTGCCGTTGGGCTTGCGGTACAGGATACTTATCCCCAGCGTCATGAAGGGCTTTGAGAAGTCGATGACCTTCTCTCTGACGTAGGTGATGGCCAGAGGAGCCACCGCCAGGTCTGCTTTCTGTAATGAGATAATAATGGTGGCGTTGTGGGAGGGGGTGGTGGTTAGGTGTTGTTTGAGTCCACCAATAAAAGACAACCAATCGAATTAACATCTGATTTCTGTCTACAGCCGGACTGGTCAATATATACAGGAGGAAGAGCCGCAACGGGGGAGAGAAAATAGCCGGGGTCATTAGTTCAGCTAGATTAGCAGGTAGGAGGCAGAGTTTTTCTGGAAATTACAGGTTATGTGTCTGATCCGTCTTATGTGGTGTCAGAGGTGAGTCACTAAGGGAACAATTTTGGGATTAGATTAATCTGTGACAAATTCACCCCCTCTGTGTCCCCTCTGAACATAAGATTAGCCGCCTTTGGTGCTGAGCGCTTGCTGTGAGTTATTTTTGCATAACCCCTCCAAGAAGAAGTTATTCATCAAACAGAGACCGTTTTATACTCTTTTGGTCTTTCTACAAGATTTTCTGTTTAAGATTCTATAGCTGGTATTTCTGCTGCTCATGCTAACTAAACTAAACTACAAAATAAAGCAAATAAATTAAAACATATAATTACTGGTGCATGTGCAACTGAATTATTTTTTTTTTAACATGTGAATTAGCACCTTCAAACTAGAAAGAAGGCAGGTTGCTAAACATTTTAGAAAATACTTAAAGCCAGTTTATTTGCTAAGGATGGATGATACATATCAGGCTGGGAAATTTATTTATGTATTATTCCAATAATGAGCTGATAGCTGATAAATAGAGTCAGTAATTCAAAGCCAATTTGGTTTTATTGATTTAACAAGTGCAGAATCGTTACACTCCCATACAGTAGGTGGCGCTATACCTTTAAAGTTGGTTTGTGTTCAGCTATTAAACACAGGTAGGGTAAGGCTGCTTGTGGGGCGTTTCAATTACCTCAGAGGCCAGAAAACAGAGTTTCCGACCTTGAACTGACCTCTTACCAGTACAAGTTAAGAAAAAAAAAACTTTTTCGTGCTCGATAAAAACGCATCACGCTGTATTTTGCGTGAACATATGCTACAGCAACATGTCCAAAGATAGAACTGTGTGCGCAACGGACTTATTTTGAAGTCAGGATTGGCGAGGTTTCTCCGACTTTCCAAGTTGGAAATCACACTTCAGGGTGTGTTCCAGTTAAAATTTTACATAAAATTTCACAAACTCTGAAAATCTGACCTCCCGGTTCAAATGGAACGCACCATTAGTCTGCAGACAGAACTTTGATCTGCAAACTAAGCAGCCATCAGCTTTGAGTTCTGTGAGAGCCTTCATTTTTGTATTGAGTATTTATTGAAATGTCTGATTTGACAGATTGTCAAAGCATTTAATTTGAATTCTCAGACAAAAATGCTCTATAAAAGTGAAAGCACATTTGTCGTTTTTTTTTTTTATTTTACTTCACTTGAAAAAAATAAGTGAACATTTGAAGAGTCAGAACTGTTCTTTGTTTTTGTTGTCATAGTGATGTCAGTTAGATTTGGTTCAGACAGAGCTGTGGAATATTAAATATGTCGTCGTCTTTGCTCACTACATCTGAGCCTGTCTTACCCTCAGGTGTACATAAACTACAGGTTATACAAGCTTCTTCTTATCTTGTAGATATCAGCCCTGAGAAGCAAGTAATTAACGGATATCAGTACTATAATATGCATCCGCATTATTTCCACTGGGAACTAGTACTGCACTGGTGTTTTGGAGTTTTCTTTAGTTAATATAATCATTACTTGATAAGGATATTTGTTTTTTTGGTTTGGACATTGCATTATTGGTTGTTATAAGTAAATAAACTGACAAGAAAATGCAGGAAGTGTTTGATATCCTTATATATGATATAATGTGCAACCCTGGTGATAGTTGACTCACATGGTCCATGAGCTCCCGCACCATGCCGTTCCACTGGCCCGTGCTCTCATCCAGCGCGCCGTACTTCCCGTCTTCCACTAATCGCACCTCATAGCGGAAGCCCAGGATGCCGGAGAGCTCCCTCAGCAGGTCGATGCAGTAGCCCTCGAAGCGGTCGTTGCCATACAGAGGCTTGTCCGACTTCTTAAACATCACGTAGGGCTCCTCCTGTACGGGGAAAACAAACTGGTGTAGAGGCACGTCTGAGAGTTTTTGTATGAGATATTGAGCTGTTTCTTTCTTCTTTTTTTTTTTTTTAAATCTGTGTGTATTTGTTGACTGTGTGCGTGTTTTCATTTGTTCTGTGTCTACCAGTATGGTGGATACACGCAGGGATTTGTTAGCCAGAGAGTCTGTGATGTTGGATGTCTTGCTTTTGTGAGTTTCTGTCATATTCAGACCGCTGGGAGGATCCCACGTTCCAATCTGTTGAAACAATTCAGTGTCAAGTTTATTTCACCTTGTCGTGACTACTGATGGGAAAAATAATGATTTGAAGCATCCAGACCCACACGTTCTTTTTTTTTTTTCTTTAGAGGGATTGTTTGGATTTTTTGGTGTGGGTTTGTATGAGGTACTGAGGTAGACAGTCAGTGTATTACTGACAGTAGATGGCAGTCGACACGCCCGCAGTTTGGAGAAGCAAAATGAGTCCAGGTATAGGAAGCTAAGCAATGTACTGCTGAAGGTTGGGCCAGGGTTGAGGGTTTGAGGAATAAATAATAAATTATACTGAATAATTTGCCCCTCTGATGAATATTAGTTTATGCCAGAGATTTACACAAGTTCACACCAGTTTTCTTTCATGCCTTTATTTTTGCATGGCCTCTAAAAGAAAATTGAAGGGGCAGATTTTACACATGCTGCACATTTTTATACATGCTGCACATTGCCAGAGGTTGTGATAATGAAAAGGACAAAAGGGTGTGAAAAGTTGTCATAAACATAAATGTCAGGTGAACCGTGATCCCAGGAGGACAAGAGAGCAATGATAAATGGGAGTCTACTGGGAAAATCAGGAGGGTTGGCAAGTATGTGTCAGCAGCAAAACTCATTTTAACATGTTTAAAAATATCAATATCAGTTTAAGTGTACACGGTATTTAGAATATTTTCACAGCTTTACTTTGCTTTTAGAGAGCGTTTTTTGGGAACCTCTGTTAAATAAGCCAAATATCACTCTCCTCACCAACCAAACTCCACTGGCAAAATCAGTAGTTTTACCCTGCAGAACATGGAGGGCTGGTCTACCGCTGCATCGATCGGTTAGTTTGTTCCTGTTACTGTGAGACTTTGCTGTTTTAAAGGGTTAGTTTAAAAAACCTTGTAAAGAAATCAATCATTTTATAACTGAATGGCATTGAATCAAATAGTGAAAAAAAGAAAGTATGATGGTGCATTTCCAAATAAAATTTTTAGGTTTAAGTTTTTTTTTTTTTTAAATCTGAGTCAACAATTTCAGCTAGGAACAACTAGGAAATAAGGCAAGCTGCTGCTTTTTTAAGTGGTTAAAATACGTTTTGCTGCTTCCTACACCTGTGCTCCCGCTGCTTCTCCAAACTGGGAGCGTGCCGGCCGTCATCTACTGAAGCTAACACCCTGACTATTGATAATATCTCATATAATCCCACTTCAAATAATCCAAACTATCCCTTTAAGACCCAGGTGCCACACAGCATCAACTATACTCGACGACACACCTTTTCCAGCCCCTCCTCCTTCAGACTGATGACGTCCAGGTCGAAATCTGTCCTGAGTCCGTTGGTCTTATTGAAGAGCACGCGTCCTGTCAAACCGTCCCAGTGAGCCTGCAGACAGAAGCATGCGGCGTAATAAACTTAAACCTTCAGCGCAGTCATTCCATTAACCTTAAGGTATCGTCTTTCTAAACAATATCAATCCAACCCGTTAACCGTAAAACTTTTTCCGTCCCAATTATGAATTCTGTCTGGCTCTCCCCTCACTGTCTATCTCAACAACATAACAAGAAACAATAAAGCAGCGAGGATAGAAGCAGGTTTGACAGGTAAGAGTTCATTATGCATGTGGTTCATTGTGCTTGAAGTTTCACTTCAAAGCCATTGGAGGAACAGACGGGCATGGAGAGCGATAGCAGACACAGGAGGGGGAGGAAGCGCCAGCTACTACAATGGCTCATTCCGAAAATTACCTGCAATGATACCATCCACAGAATGAAAGAGCTTTGTAGAACAAAGCAAATGGCTGACCCTGACTAGAGTTAAGGAGACACACAGACGCTTTGATATAGACACGGGTGGAGATGTGCACTGAGAAAAAGTGGGAGAAAGAGAATGAAACATCACATAAAAACACGTCGTTACTGTGGACAATGCAGTGATTATTTAGAGTACATTATCTTGATTACAGAGAGTGTTGAGATTAGGCAATAAACTTGTTAAGGATGTTTATACGGGATTTATCATGGTGATGCAAAGGAGAAAAGTCTGCACGCCGTGTGGCTCAGAATAAATGTTTTAATTTTCTTTTAGGAAATGTTCTTTTTCTTTTTTAAGGGAATGTTTGGTCTTTAAGATCCTCCTCAGGAAAATGGCAAAGACTTTAAAAAAAATACAAGATTATTGTGACCACGCCTGAAAACACATTTAATGAAAAATAATGAGAAAAATAACCAACGTATAGTTAGCAATTAAAGGAGAAATCTGTAATATGTCCTCAGAGATGAAGGAAACATGCTAAGTTGAAATACTTGCTTCTCAAAAAAGAAGTGACAACAACGCTTTAACTGCGCTGCCTTCTATTCAAATTTCTATTCTGGGCCGTAAATTCTTTTAGAAGGTGTAGATGTTTATAACGGTTAAACTGAGCAACATGTTAATCGTCTGGCGAGCAGAAGTCATGCAGTCACTGAACTCAAACTCCAGGCTGAACTTTACATTAACAGACAACTGACAGTTATAAACAGCTGATCAGCTTATAGTGTAGAACTCATCGCCGCTTTTTATTGTAAAATTTTAATGCTGTGCTTGTCTTGTGTTTGTGCAGTGTTCCTGCAGCCTGCATGAGCTTCCTTGAGTCTGAGGAGGAGGGGGTGGAGGGAAACAACACACTCAACCATAGATTGTATAATAAATAGGATTTAAATCTATTTAATGTACTGTCTATGGCTCCAACTCGCTATTTAGACTGCAGTACTTATTTCTGATGCACAAATTTACATACTGCTCCTTTAAGTTGATTGAATTTGAAAAGACAAGTTGAGGTCATTTTGTAATTATTCAAAACAAATAAATGTTTCAAGTCAAATAAAACTTGATACTTAAAAAAAAACATATTCAATAAGATGAAGATATTAAGTTGAACCAACCACTCTTCAACCACACTGACAAACATTACAAATAAATTTGATTTCCTTTTACATTTTGTCAGTTTGAAAAGTAATTTCTCCATTTTACAAGAAGAACTTACAGCTGCAGCTGCTCCTGGAGCTACTTTGTTCCAGAAAGACAATATGTGAAACTGCTCCCAGTGAATTTATCACGTTTTAAGGGTAAAGAGGATCAGACTAAATTCAATATCAACCTTCATTATCGTTTGTAATTTTCATTAATGTGAAAAGAAACAACCATGACTTATCTCTAAATGTATTAGACACACAGCAAGTTTTCATCACAACTTTTCATAAATCTATAAAAGAGAGGAGGAGAGTTTAATTTTCAGGGAATGCATACAGGGAAGTCTGCTAATATGTTTTAGACACTTAATTCAATGATTAATTCAACTCATTATTTCAAGTCAAAAGACTTGAAGAACTCATGTATATAAGTTCTGGAGTTTTCTCAAAACAAATCCTAGAAAGTTTAAATTTAATTAACTTAAATAAAACTTAAATATTTATGTTAAGTTACTGAGAAAAGATTGGTTGATTCCACTAAATTTCGGTGTGATTGTTTTATGCACTGTAGCGTTAAGGTTAATCACAATATTCCCATCTTCAGTCAGGTCTCTGTAGATCATAAGACAGAGGTCTATGTGTGAAAGAAAAATATATTACACCACATCAATGACTGACCTGTTTCATCAAATTACAGAAGGGGAGGGAATCTTTTATCATATCATAACTAGTGGGATTGTTCAGTCCAACTGTTGGTCTGTTTTAGATTGTCAATCCAAATCCTCTTAAGAGACACATAATCACGAACGTTGACTGCATGCATGAACAAACGTGCCTTTTAGAAGCTTTTTGGAGTTTTCTTTGCCTTTTGCCTGAGGAAGATTTTTTTTGGTTGAAACGTTGCCTTTAAAGACAGTGTGCTGAAAAAGAATCAAAATATTTATTTGGAGCTGACATTTCTCCTTTGTACCCTCCAGTGATATTTTTGTCTCACACCTGATTATTTTTGTCTGGATGAGCGCACACTTGGTCCCTCTTCTTTTATCACAATGATCACAAGACAAATAGTTTAAATGCAAACTAATTTTTCACTATTATTCACTATTATTCAACATCCTGAATTTGATACAGCATATTGTAGCTGGATGTTATGAATCAGTCCTCATCCTGAATGTAGCACATTCTGATTAAGACATGTGGGATAAACTGGTATTATTCTGGCTTTAGGAGTATTGTTTGGACATGTAAACAACAAATTCAGAACATGCATCTCAGTCAGAGTTTGTGACACACAGCCTCTTGCTTGTTTACAGTCTGCTCTATGCAGTAAACAAACCAACTAGACAACAGTTTGTAAAGATGGGGTCGAGATGCGTGCACAAAACAAAAGGCCACATTTCTGGTTGGACGGTGAAACACGCCTACTTTTAAATATTCCGAAACTTGTGGATATCAACAGGTTTCTGGATGTGTGCAAATATCACAATGTCGCCTTTTCAAGAGGATGAATACATGAATGAAAGAGGGAGGCTGTGTTTGCACGGCAGTTCACCAATGATGGAAAACTTTGAAGAAATCCTATTTTGAAGCCAGAATACTATGTGCATGTAAACGTAATCAATGACGGAAAATATAAGTTCACACAAAGTGCTGCAGTGATTTACAAAGGAAATGCTTGCAAAGAAATGATTGCAAAAGCTGCAACAATTAGTCGATTAATTAATAAGTTGATCAAAAGAAAATTAGCTGCCAACTACTTTGATAATCGAATAATTATTTCAGTCATATTTCGAGCAAAAATGTCAAACATTTGCTGGTTCTAGATTCTTAAATGTCAGGATTTTCTGATTTTCTTTTGGTTTTGGACTGTTGGTTGGACAAAATAAGACGTCACTTTTTTTTTTAACCATTTATAGACTAAATGATGAATCAACTAATCTTGATAATAATCGATAATGAAAATAAAGACTAATCAATACAACATGAGCAAACTACAGTGTTCAGCAGCTTCCATGTGTCAGAGGTCAAGGCAGGGTTCACACTGATAGCACTGATGACCTTGTACCTCTTTGATGAGGCTGATGAAACGCCCCCCGAAGCGCCACGGCTTGTGGCGATTACACTGCAGAGAGCTGACGGTGATCTGCTGAGACTGCTGCACCGCCACCGCGACCACATGCACGGCGTCGTACATCAGCGCCGCATCCGTCTGCAAAACAGGAGGGTAATATCATTAGACATTTTTATAACACCTGCCAATACATCTGTCCACATGACCTTTTAATCGGCCCATTTGTTCACCTGCGCAGGAACGTAAGAAACTGTGTGAAGTCTCGGGTGACTTGCTTTTACTCTTTAGTCAGGACAAGAGAACATAAATTAGGAGTAATGCCAGCAGTAAATGCCCCGCACAAATGGCACAGTGTCTCAGCGTGTTAGTAAAAATACCCGACCACTGTCTGAGGCAATGAGAAAGCTCCGCCAGGGAGAGTCTCTCAGTGGACGGCCGGCCTGTCACTGTGAAGACTAATGGCTCCTGATGGGTGTGCCTGTTCTCCAGAAAAAGGGAACGCAAAACAGGCGCCAGTGCAGACGGGACATCTCTGACTGGCAGACATGGTGTAACACGCTAACCACACCGCACAAAGCAGAGCTGATATTGCATTGAAAAGCGTGGACGAAAGCCATCCATATGGTATGGTGCTGCCAATAACATACACATTTTTGGCTTTTTACAGTCACACAATACATCCACGACTAAAAGAGTGCAGATCGTAGCCAGGAAACAGATGGTGAAGCACCTACTGCAATGCCACCATAACTGCCAGATGCAACCAGCAGAGATTTGCAGAGATCTGCCAACATTAACATGACTCTTACATACACTGTCCTGATCTAAAACAAAATTTCAAGCTGAGGCAGTTGATGACCTGCGACGACTAGAGACAGAAACAGAACAGTCAAAACTAGAATAACTGCCTCACAGCTGTATGTCTCTACGAACCAGTTAGTTAGTTAACATCCATGTCTGTCCAGAATCATATGATATATGTAGTGAAGGAATTTAATATGGAACTTACCACTATACTGACCTGTAACTTTTAAGGAATTTAACCATGTATTAAGTGTATTCTTTGGTAAAATGGAAGTTCTTACTATACATGTTTGAGTCCAGTGAATAAATTCCAGTGAGAAACATGCCGTCTTCACCTGGAGACTATTTTTACACAGGAGCTGAATATTATGATGTCACAGTGAAGCTGAACTTTGACCTTTTGGATATAAAATGTCATCACCTCGTCATTTTATCCTATCTGAGATTTGTGTGTAATGTAATTAGCGTATGAAATCTTTAGCAATGGTCGACAATGTGTTTAGTGAGGTCACCGTGACCTTGACCTTCAACCACCAAAATGACTTAATCTTGGAGTCTTCAGTGCATGGATAATAAAATCTGGATGCATTCTGGGACATGTAGTTTATGGACACTGAATTTCTGTAATGCAGCATAGAGTTTTATTGCACACATTATACTCTTTGCAACAGTTTGACACAAGAGTTTTAAGGTAACAAAAGCCTAAAAATATTTAATATTTATTTTATTATGTTGTTTTGGTCTATTATGTGACAAAAAAAACATTACAAAAATTGTTTAACCAACAGGTGTCATGGTGACCATAGAGCGGTTCCCAGTGGTTCCCAAACTTTTTTCTGACATGCCCCCTTTAGAAGCTGAAAAAAGTTCATAATCCCCCTAACCAGAATAATTACTATCACACATTAACCATATTTGGGGATGCAACAAATAATAAAAAAAGATTTAAATTGATTTTAAGTGAAATAAAGCTTAGCATGATAGCACTAGAGCACTTGTTTGTTTATCTCTCTGACATAAATCATATTCATTTAGCTTCATTTCTGCCCTGGTCATGCACACAGGGGGGTCCACCCCCCCTAGTTTGGGAACCACTGCTATAGAGTGATGTAACCCCAGTAATAAGTCATCAAAGGCAGCAAACGCTTGAGCTGAAATGTCTCAGTCTGACATGCTGAGATTTATCTTCACCGCTCTGCCTGGCACACATGAACTCCCTTCACGCCGTCTGTCCTTACAGTTTGAGACACTCCACATTTACTCAGGTCAACACATTAGAGCTCAGCCCAGATCCTCTTTTCCATGGTCCCTCACAGGCTGAAATACACTGTGGTGATCTTATTTGACAAGTCCTGGGTGACCGACCTGTGAGCGAGTATGAAAAATGACTTTGAGACCACAAAGTATCTGCAGCTATATAGGGTCTTAGTGAATGTGCAGGGCTGTCAGAGAGAATGAGGGGGTCTCCAGTGCAGCTAGGCGCACAGCTGGAGACCACTGAGCTGCTGTTTCAGCTCATATCAGCTCCCTATGTTGCCTCTATAGGTGCACTGGAGCATCCACGACATCCATGTGGGAGGAAAAGAAATGCATGAAGGGCCTGGGAGGGGCAGAAATTATGCTACATGCACAATTTATACAACCCTTATTTATGGTGGCAGGTCAATTACAGAAATAAATCTGACTTCCAACAGCAAGAAAAGAGAAAAGTCAAGATAGAGAGGAGGGGAAGGAATGGGCAGATTGTCAGTTTTTAGCTTGTCCCCGAGTTCTCCTGTGCTTTTGGAGTTGGTGACTGCTGATGTCAAAGGCAGCAGCAGATCAGAGGATGGGAAACCCATCTCTCCACTCTTTCATCCCCACTGCTTCTCCGAGAAAGGGAACAGCTAGTGCCATATCTGCTCTCCCAGTGCTGGCCAAGTATGTGTGTGTGTGTGGGTGTGTGCGCTTGTGCGCTAGTGTTGTGGTGTTCATGGCAAATGCTGATTAGGAAAAGAGTCTGCCATTCTGCTAATCTAATTTCTTGAACAGTGGGGAGGAGCTCTATACACAGTCAATATCCAAACACTATTTTCTCCACTGAAGGGAAAGTTCATCATGTCCTATCATCCAATTAATGTGTTACCAACTTGGCTGCAGATCCCGCGGAGGAAGGAGGGGACATGTCAACCCAACTTCTAAAAAATGGTGAAGTTGTTCCCCTCAAAAAGCAATTTCTGAAGAAAGTATGTAATCGTAAATAAATATATATAGATAATGGAAGCCTACTTTCAAAATAATTCACACATAAACACTCCCTGCTCAGTGGTATATCTCTTTCATCTGGTGAAAAAAGCGCTGTAGTGCTGGACCTGTCAGTGCCTTTTGTTTGTAGAAAACACAACATCACAGGTTAGTTAATGATGTTACTGTGTGAATGACAGGCATGCTGATTGTGCCTGTAGATTGAAGGGAATCAGAAATGAGTCTCAATGATGGTGGAACAAAAGTTTCTACAGTGAAAAAATATGCCCCTTCTATAAAACACCTGTTTTTTGAATGGAGTTTGGTTTAACAATCTGAGCCCAAGACTGAGGAGGCAGAGGGTATTTTAATGTTGTAATATCAAAAATTCTCAAAGAAAGTTAACTGCTAATGCCATATATGCCCTCCTAGCGCAGGCAGTGTGTGTGTGTGTGTGTACGTGGGTGTGCGTGCTATTATTGTGGTGTTCATGACAAATGCTGATTATGAAGAGAGTCTCATTCTTCTAATCTAATTTCTTGAACAGTGGGGAGGAGCTCTATACACAGTCAATATCCAAGCATTGTTTTCTCCACTGAAGGGAAAGTTCATCACATCCTATCATCCAATTATTGTGTTATGATCTTGGGCGCAGATAACAGGGAGGATGGAGGAGACACGTCAAACCCAACTTCTAAAATAGATCCCCCTCGATAAATTATCTCTAAATAAATTATGTAATTGACAATACATAATTAATCGAGGCCGGCTCTATTTTTGAAACAATTCATATGTAAGAACTTCCTGCTCGGGGGTAGAACACTTTTGTCTGGTGAAAACAAGCGCTGTAGTGCTGGGCCAGTCAATATGCGTACTGTACGTCAGTGGCAAACACTTCATCACAGGTTAGTTAACGATGTTACTAAGTTAACGAAATGTGTGCTGATTGCGCCTGTGGAACTTTTGCTGTGAAAAATATGTCCCCACCAAATGGAGTTTGGTTTAACATTCTACCCACTTTAAAGAACACAGGAACATAAATTAAGCTAATAACGAACTTTAAAACAGCATAAAGAGACGTGGGGATAAAATCGTCCTAATCAAACTATATACTAAGACATGCAGCTGGATTGAATTCAGCCTTATTTTATTTGTTTTGCAGACGTGTTTTCAGAAAACAGCTCAATCTGATTTTTAGAAAAGTTCTAATAATCACATTCAGTTTCATTCCACTTCAAAAGTACACGATGCATTTTGAATTTATTTATTCATAACACATTCACTTTGGAGATGATTATAGTTTGACTATGACATGGTGGAATTCATGCAATTCAAATAAAATCTGCCTTCTACCAATCTTTCTTTTACATTTTAGTATTGCTTTTGACCTTTTAACTTTCCTCCAGCAACCTTGAGTTCTTCCCTTCCAAAATCAATCAATATCACATCCCTATTCTTCTATTTACAAACTCTTTATTCATCTAGGTCAAATGCCGTGCATGCTGTACGCATAGCATTTTTCAATATATCATTATACATATTAATATTCTGTGAAAAACACTTCTGGGGAAAAAAAAACCTGACAACTTATCTGCTAAAAACCTCTAACAATACGTTCACCCAAGGGTCTGGTTCTGCTCAAAGTTTCTGCCTGTTAAAAGTTTTTCCTCGCCACTTTTGCTTTAGTGCTTGCTCTTGGAGGGAAGTGTTGGATAAATAATATAATAAAGACTACGGTCTAGACCTGCTCTATATGAAATGCGCCCTGAGATAATCTCTGTTATATAACGTAGGAAGTGGAGTTAAGGCTGACATGTTTTGTACTTTGTTTGGCTCACAGTAAAAGTTCACATAAAAGTTCATGTAATAAGCAGAAACTGTAATGCATCCACTGTGGTGAAAATAAAATTGACTTGGCATGAAAACAGATACAATTTGAAAGTCCTGCTTGGAAGTTTATTTTACTTTTCATACTGAATTATGCCTGTGTATAAAATCCAGCTGGGACGCTGTAGTACAGTCTGTCCAGGGTGAACGCTGCCTCCCATTCAATGTCAGCTGGGACTGGTTCTGGTCACATTTGACCCTCACAAGAACAAACCAGTTTAGCTAATGGATGGATCGATGTTTTGAATATTTTAGCACAACCTTGATGTGTGACAGAAGGTTGATAATTTGAGATTTTTGTAAATGACAGAGACTACTTTATAAAAGCAATATAATTTTGGGATTGTGTCTGTGAAATTTGTGTAAAATAGGTTAGTTAACATCTGGCTACACAAATATGTAAAGACAAAGTGACTCAGGAACGACCAGGTCGTATTGGCAAAATAGGTGTCAACAGAGTGAGCTGACATTACGTTCATAAGCTCTGATCTCTGATGTATTTTTATAATTTCCTCGTCATTATGTCTGCTATTTCAGTCTCTGTTATAAGCTGTTATCACAGGACGCAGCTGACAGGGAATAACAAGCTAAATAATAAAAGAAAGTCTCAAGACCAAATTACCAGCTAGATTTGCCAACAGCTAGTTCCAGCAAACATCTAATTGCAATCATTTGCAAAAACTTTTTGAACTATATTCAGTTGAAAACAGTACAAAAACAAAATATTTAATGTTCAATCTGGTAAACTTTATTGTTTTTGGTAAATATACACCCATTCAGGAATTAATGCCTGCATCATGCTCCAAAACAGTTGGGACAGGGTCATGTTTACCACTGTGTTACATCACCTTTTTCTTTTTTTTCAACTCCAAGTAAGCGTTTAGGAAACGAGGTCACTAATTGTGGAAGTTTTGAAAGTGAAATTCTTTCTCATTCTTGCATAACGGTCCAGGTTCTCTGTTTTCTGATTTTGCAATTCATAATGTACCACACATTTTCAGTGGGAAACAGGTCTGGACTGCAGGCAGGTCAGTCTAGTACCTGAACTCTTTTACTTCAAAGCCAGGCTGTTGTAGCACATGCAGAATGTGTCTTGACACCGTCTGCCTGAAATAAGCGGGGACGTCCCAGAAAAAGACGTCATCTGGATGGCAGCATGTGTTGCTCCAAGTCCTGTATGAACCTTTCAGCATTAATGGAGCCTTCACTGTTGTCACAGTTACCCATGATTCCATGGGCACGAACACACCCCCACACCATCACAAAAGCTGGCTTTTGAGGGTGACACTGGTGACAGTCTGGATGGTAAACCTCAACCCATCCATGATCGTGAATGACCGAGCCTTTATTTGTTACGGTTGTCCCAACTTTTTTGTAACTCATTGCAGCCATAAAGTTTGTCAATCTGAATGTTAAATATCTTGTCTTTGTATTACGCTCAACTGAAGAAGCCAAAAAGTTGAAGGATTTGCAAATCATTGCATTCTGGTTTTTATTTTGTGATTGGGGCTGTGGTTAAAGGCCTGCAGTGTTGTTGTACTGTTGTACTCTATCAGCACTCATACAGTGCCTCTTGACGAATCAGATTACTTGGTCGGAACTAAATATTGTATGAGATGATTTATATATGTATGCAGTATCCTGTTTCACTTTGAAAAATAGTTATAACATGCTACAATGACAATTTTATAGAGTGATGCAGTGACAATATATCTATGCTTCATCAGCAGCAGTGTAAAGAGCTTTTTATGTAACATTAGAGACAGGAATTTGTTTTATGTAGCCTAAAGATCGATTTGGCTACAAGATATGTCGGTTTATTTGAGAACAGGAGTTTATTAGATGTTTTAGAGCACAGACACAGCTGTGAGTGCTGCTGTGTTTGCACTCTGAGGACAAACTACTCCACCGAATCCCCCATCAGCCTCTTTGTTTGAATGATTTATGCCATTCTATTAGCTTCTCCTCAGACTTAACAACCTTTCCTGGAAATATTTCCTCCATCTTTAAACTTTTGATTGCCGTGATATATCAAATATTGTCTGGCTCAAATGATTTATATGGCAAAGATCTTTTCCCTACCTGCCTCTAGAGCAGAACAATTCCTGAAAATCCCTTTGTGATGGAAACAGAAAGAGGCTGGCATCAAGTGGAAGAAGGAGAGATCAAGGGGGGAGAAAAACGTGAAATGATGGCTCACAGCTCTGGCAGATTGCATTCAATTTAAAAACAATCCAAGAGCGATCTTGATATTTATTTCAGAGCCAAGTGCGGATCCTTTGGGTTGTTTTAAGTGCTTTAAGTGAAACCAATCTCAAACCCCCGGGGGCACTCAGACAGAGAGGCGAAAGGGTTTCGAACAAAATGCCCAAAACTCTTGTTGGCTTGGCTTTTTCACCTCACTCTGCCTGTCTCTCTCAGTCAAACTCCCACATAACCATCTGAAATCACACAGCCTCCTTCTGCTTCAATTATGGTCCAGGGGCTTGCAGATTCTATCTTAAGTGCCTGGTAACCATGGTAATTAGGGTTAGGACCTGATTTAGGAAAAAAATACAAATCAACAGCTCCTGCGTCAATGTTCCTGTCCTAACTGAAGATAAGAAAAGTTTAGGCCTGTTCCACAAGCAAGCAACTCCCCAAAATCTTAAATAAACTCTCCTAACTTTTGCTGCCCTAAATTTTAGTTTTCCTCCTATAAGTAGCTAACTTACTAACTAGCCAGCTAACATTAGTGCAATCAGTAGTGTTTGCTAACAGCAACTAATGATAGTGTTCACTAAACGTAGCTAACAGCACTGTTAACAATAAGTAATGGGAGTGTTTGCTAACAGTAACTAGCAGTTGTGTTCACTAACAGTAACCAACAGTAGCATATTTGTTAACAGTAACTAACACTTGTTAGAAGTAGCTAATAGTAGTGTTTGTTAGAAGTAGCTAATAGTCGTGTTTGCTAACAGTAGTGTTTGTTAGAAGTAACTAACAGTAGTATTTGTTAGAAGTAGCCAATAGTGGTGTCTGCTAACAGTAACTAACAGTAGTATTTGTTAGCAGTAGCTGATAATAGTGTTGGCTAACAGTAACTAACGGTGGATAATCGTAGTGTTAAGGTTTTTGGTAGTGTTTAAGTTTTTTGCTCCATTTTTGCATTTTTTGTTTCAGCTCACAGTTTAGCTTTCAGTAGTATTTATTAACACTAGTTAATAGTAGTCTTCACTAACAATCGTTAACAGTAGTGCTTGCTAACAATAGCTTACTGCAGTGTTGGCTAACAGTAACTAACAGTAGTGTTCGGTAAGGCCGGAGATATATTTGCTGTTTAACCACACATTTGTGTTTTCATACGTGTAGCGTTAATTTCTGAGGATGTGCTCAGAGGCAGCCATGACGCGTAGGGTTGCATATGCGAACATGCAGTTAAAAGCAAGTATATCTTCAGCCTAACAGTAGTGTTCATTAAGAGTAGCTCGCAGTAGTGTTCGCTAACTGTAAATAATGGCAGTGTTTGCTAACAGTAGCTAACAGCAGGGTTCTCTAACATGTTTAATCCATATGTTTACTCTTTCATTGCTTTTACACAATGGATGCTGGGATACATTAGAGACTGTGTCTGCTATATCAGCTGACTCTTTCATTTATCTCCATCCATGTTTCAGTTTAAAAAAAAAACAATGGTTATTAAGTTGTTTAGCTTGGTGAGATGAGAAGCAGTATCGGTTGCTTAGTAACAGACATAAAGTTGATAAGGAATGTTGGGTTGAGTATTTAGGCTGAGACTTTTGATTGGAAGTTTCTGTAATACAGCCTGTAATGACTCAGATTTTTTCCACGTCTTGTATCTTCCTCTCCAGCCTCTCATGTCTTGCTTCACCTGTGCATTTTCCCTCTGTCATAAACACGATACGTGAGGACCATACAAACATTAACACACATGCAGAAACCAATTAGCAAGCTGTCTGTACAGCACACACACGACCAGGAACACAATCAGACGCAGTGACAAACCTCGACTTGCAAGCTTCCCAGAGGCATGCCTCATTTGTCGGGAGTTGCATGCAGTTTCCTCATTTAGAACAGGTGAACTGCAAACTCTACTGAGTTGCCTGCTGAGTGTATGTCTATGTGTGTCAGTGTGTGTGTGTGCGTGTGTTTACACAAATATATTCCTTTCCTCGGCATCAGTATTCACACCAGCTCTCCACCTGTGCATAATTCCATAATTCCTCTGATAATGTTGCACCCTGAAAAACGACATCTCCCTTTCTCTTCTCACCTCTTCTCAATCAGTCATCCTCCTCCCAGAATTCCTCTAAAAAAAACACACATACACCCACACTACTACCCGTGTGGTGACGGACGTGTGCTGTGGCTGCTTGTGTACAGTGGAACTCCACTGTTTATACATATCATATACATCTGATTAGCCCTAATGAGATTAGCACTGACCTGTTACTCACCATGCATCACTGGGCTGCAGCTGCCAGCCACAGAGCAACAACACACACTCTTGCACTAAGTAACACACACACACACACACACACACACACACACATACCGGCAGCATTGCCATCAGCATCGGAGTCACAATGTCAGCGGGAGAGAGAGAAGCTCATTGTTTTCTTGAAGCTGAAGTCACTCTGCCCTCAGATCACAGACAGACCCATGGGGTTTGATGATTTGATAGAAGAAGGAGGTAATTATTCATTTCATTCCATAGTTTATATGTATTTGTGCTGCCTCGCTGCACAGTCGGCGCAAGTATTTGAGTCACGATTTCTGCTGTCAGGGAAATTACTGCGTTCCAAAACTTTTTGATTTTTAGCAATTAAATCTTCACTAGTTGAGCAGTTTTTTTCTGTAAACAATATGCCATGATTTAGAATTTCTACTTCAATCAAACACACCCAATTTCACTCAATCTAACCCCCCCACTGAGTGAGGTACCGTTTTATCTGTTCGTTTTATCTGCCAGGATCAAATTCCCATGAGGAGTATGGACACTGGTGGGAAATGTCTGTACATAATTAGTGATGAATTTCAATTTGAGCAAGAAATATTTCTTCCTAAAGAGCAGCCAGTTCATAGATGTAGAAACGTAGATACTGCATTCACAGTTTGACATGCGTCTCCCTGTCAGCCACACTGGAGTGGACAATATCCACTTGTAAATGGGGATGAAACTATAATAACAAGCAACTAGGCAGATTTACAACAATTCACAAAAACTGAAATTCTAAATAATTTACACTTGATGTTGGTCGGAGTCCATGTTCGAGTGGAAGTCGTGGTTATTCAGAAGGTTCATGTTTGCCACCTCTTTTTAAGAGACATAAAAGCTTCAAATTTGGGCTAAGGTTATGTTAACCACAGATATTATTTAAGTCATCCAACTAAAAACCTGTTCAAAATACCCGTTGACTTTGAGATGAGGGACATTGAGGTGCTAATAAGCTAAATCATTTATGGGTTTTAGGACTCATTCCTGCAGCACTTTATCAAGTTAACATCTCAACTTCATATTCAACAGACAGATGTAAGTGTGGTATCAATCTTATCATTTAGTTCTTTAGTTGGCCTATTCCTTTTAAGTCCAAGTACACCATAAAATGTGTATTTCAGTAGTAGCTGAAGTCATGTCATGTTCTGAATGAGTCCCATTCAGATTTCTGCTTTAGTGATGCTTTTGTAGATTATAACAACTTGAAATTACACCCTGTTCCTGTAACCTTATTTCAGTAAAAGCACATGATTTAGGTTTCTCTTAGCATTGTGCGTTTTTCCAGATTTTAGCCCCTGCAGTTGAGCTGCCATTTTGACTCATAAAGAAGGTTAAGTCCACTGCAAGACAAAATATTATTTTATGATAAAATAACATATCATGTTAGATATAAAATGGTCCAATTGGCTAAATTGTGTTGTTTTTTTAAACTCACTTTAGCAGTTATTTTCATTATTATTAATAACAAACTGAAATAATGCACTATATAAAAATAATTCTCCTCCAGAAACCATAGTATTAGATTGTTAAGGAGCCGTATTTTACTTTTGGGTAAAGCAAATTATCAAGTTGGAAAATTAGAAACTTATAGCCTTAAATTTAGGCTGCAGTAATGCACACTGTTGATTTGAAAGCAGTCAGATTAAGTATATCTGACTTAAAGGAATTGAACAATTTGAAGTCATTTTTTAATTTGGTCCAACAATTCTCTTTTTTCAGTGCAGCGTGCAGATGTTTCTGATGCCTAAAAACTGTTAAAGTTATGTTTTGTCTCCTTTTAGCGCTACTGTAATTAAATTAAACTGTAGCCTAATGTAAAATGTAATAATGTATTTCTGGCACAGTGTATTACGTGAGACAAACTGAGTCAGTACACTGAGAATTGTGCAGACTTTCACTTCTAACACAAAAATGAAAGGACAACAGTTGAAAAATACTGAAATGTGATTTATGGGGCATATTACGGCTGGTTCAGGCCTCCCAGCAGTGGAAGGGAGTGCAGGCAGCGTCTGATCATTTTGGTGGGAGAAAAAACCCCCGGGTGACTGCAGCTCAGTGTAGTGCCATCTCTCTCCCTGTCCCTAACTTTTCCACTCTGTCTTTCTTTCTGACCGCCTGTGTTCTGCCCCAGTCCCTCCACAGTCCCTCCTCCCTTCACTTCTATCTCTTCCGCCCCCTTTCATCCTTTTGTCTTTCTTCCAGTGTCTTCCCTTTCCCTTCCCCGCTCGCTCTCTACAGTATTTCACTGAGCTGTGCGTCAGCGTTGCCCAGATTGTGGGTATATGGGGGGCTTTGCCAGTGCTGTCACTGTCATTTTTCCTATTTTTCTTTTGTGCGTTGGAGGTTTAATCCCTTTCTCACATTGCATTTCCACATGCTGAGGCAACAGAGCAGAGTTGCTGCATTTTTTTTTTTTAAAAACGAGGTTTTTGTCACAGGGAAGTAAGACCGGCTTCTTCAGACGAGGACCCCTGGGTAACTGATCCATTGATGGTACTGGATTTATGTGAAAGCGCATTCATGGTTTTATTGTAGATTTAAGCACACTTTAAAGGGGGATAAAGAACTACACTGCAGAGGTTTTTGGTTTAAAAAGGAAGGGTCCTGTG